>NC_054387.1:54214868-54959035 GCF_017654675.1 Xenopus laevis
CTACCCTGAGCTTTTAGCGCTGGTATATCTTCAATTGAAGAAAAGGTTGTTTGCATTTTGGTCGATCTGAGGGAGAACAGGTCATATACCGGCAAAGGGAGTGAACTGCAGAACCTTGGGATCTTGCCTTCCATTCATTATCCAAATAATCCAAATTTTTAAAAATGATCTCCTTTTTCTCTAAAATAATAAAATAATAAATACCTTGTACTTTATCCAAACTAAGATATCAGTAATGCTTACTGGAAGCAAAACCAACTTATCGGATTTATTTAATGTTTACAACATTTTCTAGTAGGCTTAAGATATGAAGATTCAAACTACAGAAAGATCTATTATCTAGAAAAACCCCAGGCCCTGAGCATTCTGGATAACAGGTCCCATACCTGTACTGACTCACTGGCTGGTTTTGCTTATTAGATTTAATGATGATGGTACATGAGTACATTATCATCTGAATTACACTGTGCTCCCTCCATAAATGCCCCCCTTTCCCACATACATGCCTGATACCTATGAGCCTGGGCTAAATATGTGCATATTTGTCCTTTGACACCACTCTTTTGTCTAAGGGTTCCCATGACCCTTTCTTTTTCCGTTGTCAGGGGAACATGGGGAAAATGGCATAACAGGTTTTAACCAAGGATTTGAATGTATCTTTTTAAATTAGCACTTCCACTTTCATAGTGTGTCTCTGACACATACACTAGCACTCTGGGATGTATATAATGTTATATGTGATATGCACAGGATATGTCACACTGACATGGAATATGTATTACCATGAGGATTTTATATCCCAGGTAAAGGCTCCTGCTAATGAGAGAGGTCGGAATCACATGCACATTTTTATCCCCTCTGCATGAACTATATAGGAGTTCTTCCTCGCTGCTTGTGATCTGGCACCACAACTGGTCACATGGTCTCTGGCTGCACACATAGCAAGGCTGCCGTTCCACTGTCATGTGATATGTCATGTGACCCCTCTTATGTAATCCCAAGCCCATGTCCCGTTTGATCACACTTCTGGAGAAAGTGGAGACCATTGGGGAAGCTCAATTTCCTGCCTTCCAGAGGTCTCCCCTTTTCCTCCTCTGCTGTCACTGCCCTTGGGCCACAAACTTCTGAGCTCAAACCCATAGGATCCCTGTGATGTCATGACGGGAACTGTCTATGTTTTTGCGTTTCTTGGCAGTGCCGTTGCCATCTTCAATGTCCCACCAGCATTTCCCTGCAGCTTTTTACTGGATAATCCCATCGGTTCATATGAATAAGCAGGAATTGCTATATTGTTTCCCTTAGACAGTACAGTATATCTTATTGTGTGACCATAACAATCTTTCTTTGTGTATTTGTATTTTTACATATGGACAGGAGCTGGTGTGTTGTTTCCCATAGACCGTACAGTTTGAGGCTATAGCTTATTGTGTTCCCAGAACATTTCTTCTCTGTATATTTGTACATATGAGAGTGGAAGATGTTATATTGTTTCCCCTAAATGGTACAGTATAAGGGTATAGCTTATTGTGTTCCCAGAACATTCCTTGTGTGTTTGAATGGAAATTGTTCATTCTCGCTAGTTCCTTTATAGGTTGGTGTGAATGAAATATAATTGCCCCTTTCAGCCTCAGTTGGGGGATGGGATGTATGGTGAGTTGGAAATGGAACATAAACTGAGAATTTTGAGCTGGAGGGGAATGCAGGGAGTAGGTTTGAGAAGGGAATGGTAATGGGAAGGAGAGGGGAGAGGAAAGATATATGAGGCAGATTACAGGGCAATGCAAGCAGTAAAAACTCTGTGTCCTGTAGTGAATACTTTATAGTGCGCTGCTGCCAGGGGATTTGGGTATTGATGGTAGAGCTCTGTGATTTGGTTTGCTTTACATACACTCATATTTGTTCCAATTCCTTATCATACTCATGAAATATTAATAGGGGAGTGCTTGGGAAGAGAGATGAGTTTATAAGGGGATCAATACCAACACAATTCTAAGTAATTGTATTAATTTTGTTGCTGAAACCCTGCCTATATTATATATCATCCTTCTTGGTCACAAGGGCATGTAGAACTGTAGAATTCCTCATGGTAAATCTGGGCAATTTTTAAGAGATGCCACATATTGTAAACATAGGAATCATATGTAATAAAATATTTCCTGGAGGAATCCTGAACGTTGACTTACTTACTCCAAACCACAAAAATAATGTTTTCTAAAGTAATCATATAATATAAATAATGTATAATAAATATATATAATGTACTGTTGCCCTCCCTGCACTGGTAAAACTGATCACTTTACTACAAAAATGCTACTATTTTTGTATATAAAAAAAAGTTCTGTGTAGCACTGGCGCCTAAATTGCGCAAGTTAAATAGCAAATTACAGATAAGCTCTGTAGAACACCATTAAATCCTACAGATCTTACCTGAAGTGCAACCTTAACCCTTTCCCATTTTCCCTATAACTGAACAGCAGATTATTTATATATACAATAGTATGTTTCAAAAAGCAAACATACCATTTCCCAGTGTAGGACTACAGTACTTTATATTTTGATTACTTTAATCATTTTTTTGGTGTTAGGGTTGGGGCACACGGGAACATTCTGGGAGATTTGGGGCGACTAATCTCCCCCCGATCTGTTTCCCCTGTCTTCCGACTGCTAGAATGAAAAATTGCCTGCGGCATGGCACTCGCGGCATTTCGTTTTCCAAAGTCGCTCGAAGTTTCCTCATGAGGCAACTTTGGAAAACGATGCAGTAAGTGCCATGCCGCAGGCGATTTTTCATTCTAGCAGGCGGAAGACAGGGGAAGTAGAGTTTTGATATGCCCCTTTTGTGGTTCAGAAAGCTGATAGATCCTGTATCTTCTTCCCCATTGTTTGCTTTTAAAGTGACTGCACTTTCAACCTTGCTTGTAAGGAAAAAGAAGTTGTTGATACCGGGCAGTTTGCTCTCCATTCTCCCAGATGTGAAATTAAAATGCCAGCTGCTGACTAACGGCCAATGAGAAAGAAAGTTGCTTTAGTGACATTTTGTTTTGACACCCCCTCAGAGAAATATGCAAAAATAGCTCCCATTCGCAGCAGCGTGAGTAATGCAGATTTATCAAGGGTCGAAGTGAATTTGAGAGAATTTTCGAAGTAAAAAAATTTGAAGTCATTTTTTGGATAATTCTACCATCGAATAGGATACTACGACCACAAAATTTGGTGAAAAAACGTCAACTTCGATATTCGAAGTCGAAGTAAAGCCAACATGTTGCTCTCCAACCCCTTGGATGTTAATCCCAGTGGTCTCAAAACAGGTGCTTATTTTTGAATTCCAGGCTTAGGGGCATGCTTTGGTTGTATAAAAAACAGGTGTACTGCCAAACAGAGTCTACTGTAGGTCTACAATCCACATAGGGGCTACTAAACGACCAATAACAGCCCTTATTTGGCACCTGAGGAACATTTTTCGTGCTAGTGTCACTCCCCAACTCCTTTCAGGGCCGGACTGGGGGTAGAAAGCAGCCCGGGCAAAAAAAATCAAAGCAGCCCACATGTAAACATGTGATGATCTTGTACACATCCACTCATATATTGGGGTAAACTGCAAAAAAATATGCACATAAAAAGCTGCCTTTCTCACTTAAGTGTAATTCATGTAAATGTAAAGATTATTAAAGATTCTGCAGTCTTGTGCCTTTATATGGTCATAGAACCCCTCAGTGACTTCTAATATCCTTATCATTTACAGTAGGGGGTACATTATCCCTTATAATACATGAGTGATACTCAGAGTTTCCTGTATAACTCAGCCTGTAGCCTTGTGCCTTTATATGGTCACAGAACCCCTCAGCGATTTCTAATATGAAGGGGGACAGTCCCCGGTAGGATCTGCCGGAACGGGGGTCTTGCTGTGCAGTTGGTAAAAGCCTGAGCTAAGCAGCATCTGTTACCCCTACCTCCAAGCGGCATGTGACGGGGTAGGCAGGAGGCAAAAGGCACAAGTCCCCAGCAGGAGTGAGGCCAGGCAGTACACATCGGGGTACATTATATATAATGAGGAGTGAAGCCCTGGTTTCCCCGCGCAGTGTTTGTATCCTGGGCTGAGCTAGAAGATTGTAGGTGTTGTGTGAGTCACTAGCAGGGCACTGAGAAGCCTGGACACTGAGCAGTGGTGTAAAGAAGCCACCTGGTGACTTTGCAATGCGGAGGTGGACCCGGGCCTGCAGGCCATTCAGGACTGCCCCCCTTCAGGACAGGACTTCCCCCCCTTCAGAACAGGACAGGAGTTCCCTCCCTTCAGGACTGGACTACCCCCCCTTCAGGTAGGTTTGCCACCTGGCCGGTAAAAATGATGGCTGATCCCAATGTTATTAATAGGGAAAAATGATAAATATATAGGAAGGCCGGTATTTTTTTCCAGAAAAGGTGGCAACCCTACCTTCAGGACAGGACTCCCCCCCCCCTTCAGAACAGGTCAGGACTTCCCTCCCCCCTTCAGAACAGGACAGGACTCCCCCCCCCTTCAGAACAGGGAAGGACTTCCCCCCCTTCAGGACAGGACTGCCCCACCCCCACTGCGGCCTGGGGGCCTTAATAACGCCACTGCATACCACATACTGAGCTGGGACACTCACACAGGAGACAGCAGCAGCAGTGGGAGAACAGAGGAGAGGAGTGGGAGGGGCAGAGCCACGATGGAAGATAGGACGGAGGAGCCATCCTAGAGGCTGCTGGATGCACCGAAAGAGCTTCTGATGCAGTCAGCGCTGTTTTTCAGGTGAGGAGCGGCCCACTTGAACAAAATCTATTTTTTTTTTATTTGTGGTGCCACCAATTTATAATGCATTTCAGTGGTAGGGTTGCCACATTCTAAAAAAAAAATTAGGGGGCGGAAAAGAAAGAGGCGTGGCATGATGCAAAAAGGGGCAGATCTGATGAGGAGCGTCACAAAAGGGGCGGAGCCACAGGGGAGTCCTGTCACAAAATGGGCAGGGCCATGTGGAGTAGCGTCACAAAAGGGGCGGGGCCACCACCCGAAGCGGACGAAAATGTAAGTTTTCATCGGCGGGCAGGGGATTTTGCAAATGGTATTACAAATTACCGGCAGCTTAATTTGTAATCCCGGCCCTGCCAGGTGTTTTACCGGCCGGGTGGCAACCCTATTCAGTGGGTGCAATTTCCTGATTTTAAGTAATGTTTTCCCGAATTTTACATTAAAATTTTTCCCGATGTACCCAAAAACTGCTTTTTTGAGTTATTATTTGTGAAATAAAGTGGTTTAAAATACTAACCAGATATATTTTGCCATGGTTCTGCCAATAAATGAGAAATTCCAATTAGTCTGCCCCTTATACAGTCCTGCACCAATAACTTATTGCTTTAGATTGTGTATGTGACTGACAGAGAGACCTTGCACATGCCCCCTATAGTGTTACATTAACGCTGCAATGTTTAACCCTTGTTAGTAACACAGTAAATATTGTATCTAAAAGTAAAACAAACTCCTGTACTTATATCCTTTCAGTACTTGAAGAAAAAGTTACTTTAACACATTTCCCTGATTTTACATTTTCCTGGCTTTTACATAATTTTTTCCTGCTCCCCTGAAAAACGTAAAATGTATTTACTTTATTTATTTGTTTTTTATGCAGCAGCTCTCCAGTTTGCAGTATCAGTAATCTTGTCCAAATACCCCTAGTAACCATGCACTGATTTGAATAAGAGAGGCCTGACTAGAAAGATGAGTAATACAAATTAGCAATAACAATACATTTGTAGCATTGCAGAGCATTTGTTTTTAGATGGGGTCATTGACCACATTTGAAAGCTAGAAAGAATCAGAAGTAGAAGCCAAATCATTCAAAAACTATATAAAAAAAAAAAGATAATGAAGACCAATTAAAAAGTTGCTTAGAATTGGCCATTCTATAACATACTAAAAGTTAACTTAAAGGTGAACCACCCATTTAATGGTACATTGCTGTTTGTCCCATTGTAACCCTTTATAATAATAATAGAACTAAACACTGAGAAGGATTTGTAAATATTGGTAACCGTGACGTTCTGGACTGTTTTTCCACAGTTCTGTTTCATTCTGATCTTGAGCAGCATTCTCCCTGGTGTCAGCAGCACTGCATATGCTCAGTTAGTTCTCATGGTTTTTGCTCTGCTGGGCATATACAGTGCTGAATAGCATTAGCATGTCTTTTGGGACCATGCTGACGTTGCCTCTCAATTCGGGGATTAAAGGGGTTGTTCACCTTTTGAGTTACTTTCAGTATGAAGTTGAGAGTGATATTCTGAGACTGTCTGCATGGGGTTTTCATTTATTATTATTTTTGGTTTTTTAAATTATTTATCTTTTTATTCAGCAGCTCTCCAGTTTGCAATTTTAGCAAGGGTCCAAATTACCCTAGCAAACATACATTGGTTTTAATAAGAGACTGGAATAAGTAATTGTATTATTCATACCACCTCTCCTGCCCTAAGGTCAATGGTTGGGAATCCCTTACTCTGCTCTCTTTATTCAGGGCTGGACACAAACGGGTCTGCTTCCCTCAGCCGCAAGCTCATCTCTTAGTGAAGAGATGAACTTGCATTTTTAAAAACTCTAAAAATACAAAATGTTGTGTTTTTACGCAAAGTTACACAAAATTTGTTGAGTGCACAACTTAGAGGGAACATTGGTCCTAGGGCAGATGAGAAGCTTATTAAATCTCTTAGCGTACGAACAACCTGAAGTAAAAACTATAAAGGTGGAGCAAGGTGTTTACCCCATGATGTAAATCCAATCACCCCCAGTACTTTCTCACCTGCAGAGCTCTTCTTCCTTTAACTTCCTGTCCCTGGGCTGTTCTCTTTCCCTTGGCACCACAGGACTGGAAATGTATTGTGGGCCATAGCGATACTGATAAATCCTCAGGCTCCAGCTAGGAAGCTGGCATCCCCCTTCTGCATACAGTATCTTCAGCAAATTATCTTTCAAAAATAGACACATGGTAAATGTCCCATGGACTAACTGTAGCTTCTATGATGCACAAGTGCCAGGAAAGGGTAAAGCTGAAGAGACTCGCCAGTGCATGATGAATGGGGACGTCCTATGACAGATATATAAGGCTGATGCACAAAAAGGGAGATAGTCATAACCACAAGAGAGTGGACGCAAGGAAATGATCCCCAACAGGGATGGTATGGGGAGAAGATTGTATAAACCTGGACTTCTAAATTTTCAAACTCATATTGGTAAAAGGAAGACTAAAGGTGACCTACATCCCTCTCCTCCATATCTGAGCTCTTTACATCTTATCTGGTAATGGGAGCCAGTAACCAGGGGCAGAGCCTGATTCATGTTGACACCACAGATACAAATTATTGCAATGTGTCAGACCAGTCAGAGAGACCCAGAGGAATGTCCTAAATCTGTCTCACAAGGATAACGCTCCTCAAATAGGCCAACTACAACAATGGGTTACACAGCCAAACAACCAGGCCAACTATACACTTGACAAAGGCTTCACGTTAACCTAAACCATGTTGTTTGACTAAAAGCTCTGATGCAGTTATCCAGCTTGGTTTCAGCTTCATTTCTTATATGCTTTAACCAGCGGTGCCCCTCAAATAGGGTTTGGATTGTAACCTCATATGGGATGCTGGAAGTTGGAGGGCCACATGCTGGACATGCTCATACTGGATATAAGAATTGATATTCCTAGAGCAGCCCACTGCCCCATTGTAGGTCAGACTACAAATCCTTGGAGAGATGGAAATCAGCTGCCCTTCCCACACTCCCAATAACTGTCTTGTTAGCTTGCTGATGGGTGAGTTAATGTGTAGACTTGTGCTTTATTCAAGCCCACTCTGCCTTGCTTGTGGATGAAGGCCCCCACAGCAAGCTAAATGGGGCCTTTACTTAAAGTGACACTAGGGGGCACATTTACTAAGGGTCGAATATCGAGTGTTAATTAACCCTCGATATTCGACCATCGAAGTAAAATCCTTCAACTTCGAATATCGAAGTCAAAGGATTTACCGCATTTACTTTGATCGAACGATCAAAGGAAAAATTAAATCCTTCGAATGGAACGATTCGAAGGATTTTAATCCATCGATCGAACGATTTTCCTTCAATCAGAAATTGCTTAGAAAGCTTATGGGGAAGGTCCCCATAGGCTAACATTGGTGCTCGGTAGGTTTTAAGTGGCGAAGTAGGTAGTCAAAGTTTATTTTAAAGAGAAAGTAATTTGACTATCGAATGGTCGAATAGTTGAACGATTTTTAGTTCGAACCGTTCGATTCGAAGGTCGAAGTAGCCTAAAAAAACCTTCGAAATTCGAATTTTTTTTACTTTGAATCCTTCACTCGAGGTTAGTAAATGTGCCCCTAGCTGTTAGACTCTAAGGCAGTGGTCCCCAACCAGTAGCTCGCGAGCAACATGTTGCTCTCCAACCCCTTGGATGTTGCTCTCAGGGTCCTCAAAGCAGGTGCTTATTTTTGAATTTCAAGCTTGAAAGCAAGTTTTAATTGCATAAAAACGAAGTATAGTGCCAAGTAGAGCACCTTGTTGGCTGCCTGTCAACATGGGGGCTACCAAATAGCCAATCACAGCCCTTATTTGGCACCCTAAGGGACTTTTTCATGTTTGTGTTGCTCCCCAACTCTTTTTACATTTGAATGTGGCTCACAGGTAAAAAAGGTTGGGGACCACTGCTCTAAGGTGTAAATATGAATGAGTTGCTATTCTCCCAGCCCAGGGACAAGTAAATAATCTGTGCTTCAATTATTTCCTGCTTCCCTTTCCATTGCACAATTATGATCTGGAACTAGGAAGTGTGGCATGGCTTTGGCACTCAGGCAGCTTGTTAGGAAGTTGAACATTTAACATTGGGGCTGAGGCAGCACATGATAATTCTACAAGTACCAAATTCACATGATCCAGTTTTGGTGTCACGTATAATATATATGCCCTGTATTATATCTATTTGCTACCTCTATTTTATTCCACCTGCCTGAGATAAAGTATTCAGCTGTTAATTCCCCAATAAGAGCACTTACCCACTGGTCATACGACTGGCTGAAAAATGGACAGAACTGTAATGCCTAACCCAGGCAAATCCTTATACACAGTCTTGTCAAGTGGGGTAATGTATATATTCTCTAAGCCTTGTTTTAAGTGTACAGCGCTGTGAATACCAGTCTTGCTATGGAAATCCCACTTATGTCCATCTTTTTCTATTACTATGGAAACCAATCACAGCAAGCAGATATATCCGTGTAAGAAGCAAAGAAAAGTCATTCCAACTGATAATCAAAGAAGCTCTTTGTGATTCAGGTCACATAATACCATATGTATGTATCAATTGGAGTGGATTCTCTGTCATCAGTACCTGGGGAGGGTAATTACACTGAAATATAGATAACTGTAATGCTGGTGCATCATATTTCTTCTGCCATAGTTTGTTGTGTGTCTGTATTTGTATTCATGGTTATAGGAGGAAGTAGTGTTTATCTTTGACAGCATGAGGGTATAGCTTATTATGCGCCCAGAACATTTCTTCTCTGTATATTTGTAATTATACATTTGTAGGTGCCATATTGTTCCCCTTAGACGGCACAGTATGAGGGTATCTCTTATTTTGTGCCTAGAGCATTCCTTTTCTGTATATTTGTATCTATACATATGGGAGGTAGCTGTACTGTATAGCGATACATAGTTTATACTTTCCTCAAGCATATTTTTGGACTTGGGGTGTTGGTGCAAGGCAAATGCTCTGTCTGCCATTTGTGCTGTACAGATTATTCGCTTCCCGATCCCTATTGCTTGTAGTGTTACTGTTCACATTTCTGCTTGGGGGGCACAATCCAAATGAAAGGACTATACGTGGTGTGGGTGCAGCAGCATACAGGTGTAAGTGCCTGAGGTTCCGTCACATAACCTCCTGTTGCTGCTCTTTTTCTCTGCAGTACAGAATCGGGCAGCTCTACATGATCAGCAAGCACAGCCATGAGCAGAGCGAGAGAGGGGAAGGAGTAGAGGTGATGCAGAACGAGCCCTATGAGGATCCGGTACATGGACAGGGCCAGCTGACTGAGAAGAGAGTCTATCTGAACAGGTGAGAGTACAAAACCCGATGCACCCTGGGATAGCCCTGGGCTGGGGCTTAATTTAATTTGCCCCAGTGCCCAGTTTACAATAGCTTAACTAGAAAAAAGCCAGGAAGATGTAGTTCTTACTGTTGTTAATATCTAATGTTCTAAACTAATCTGATAATAACAGAGGCTCCTAGAAATGAACCCAGTGATAAATGTCCTGGAGATAAATGGGCCAGTTCATGAAGAATGAGTATCACAAGGAGAGTGAGTTGCGCCGTTATCTCTCTATTCCCTGGGCCCATATCTTCCTCCCTGCCGCTGCCTTTCTACTCACAGGGCCAATATTCCCCCTCCCCCTGCTGAGCTGCTGCCTCTCTTCTCCCAGGGTCCATATCTTATTCTTTCTTGTGCTGCTGCATTTGGCAGTACTGCAGTGTCCAGCAACATACCTCCCTGCGGTGCTGCTGGAATTGCTGAGGGTTGCACATCATCCAGCCGTGTGCTGCTGACACAGTGGAACTGGGAGTTGCTTGCACACATCTGGCTTTCTGTATAACACTGACTTTAACATTAGCCTCATACTGTCACATTGCTGGCCTTTTTCTGTGTGCTAAGTTAAAGGGTTAATAAAGGTGAACATTAATGCAGCTTTCAGCAGCCTTTAGCATTGCCCAATAGGCCCCTGTACTCAGGGAAGCTGATTGCATGTCTCATCTTGTGTTTAGGGAGTGGGGCACACTCAGGCAGATGCGATACGTCCCACCAAACAGATGCACAAGTAGCCCTGCTTAGCTCAGCTTGTTTGGTGCAGACATGGGACCCACAGCTTAGTGTTGGCCACAGCTTCTCTAGGGCTAAATCTTTTCTTCCTCTTTCCCAATTTCTCATTTACTGTTGGCACAATATTTAGCTCTTGATACCAGATCTTCCCATAAATAGTCATCGCACTAGTAACAACTGCCCCCTTCCTCTCCCAAACACCCCAAAATAATATGAGACGTGTCAGCAAATGACGTGTAATGGGTGTTTGTCCTGTAAATATTAGAGATGCACTGAATCTGAGGTATCGCTAATAAATTCCTTTCCAGTCCTGGAGTTAATCGGGCTCGGGAGCTGTGTGCCAGACTGTGTGGGAATGGTAAACATGGATAAACATGAGAAGTTACCAGAAACGACGATTGTGCCAGTGGCTGTGTGCATTGCAACCAAATCACAGGTTGGCATTGCTTCAGGGTGGCTTTAAAGGGGCAGTGTCCGCCCTTGTGCAACATGAAATATGAAAATGGTTTGTGCTGGACAGACTCTGCCTATCGGGGAGCTAAACAGGAGAATTTAAGCTTATCCATGTTTGGACCTTGTGAGGTAGGTAGTTAGATTCCCAGTATACAAATAATTCCTCAACACGATGGGCTCCTGCTAACAAAACAGTCAACAAAGAGTGAATGGAGGGGGATATTCCCTCTTAATGAATTAATTCTTGCAGTTGCAGGACAGTTTTTCCTGTGCAGCAACTCAGATCCACTTTCCACTCCACAATACTGCAATAACTTTCCTTTTCCAGTGGTTGAAGTGCTTAATTGCCTAGGGCCATGTCACCTCTCAGCTCGTTGATAGAAGCAGCTCACTCCTTTCTTCCCATTCTAAGTACTGGAGAACAAAAGAGCTTCCTGGTCTCTGCTGAGGGGAAATAAACAAGGGAATAGCCCGTGTAGCCCAAATCAAGTGAATAATGGAAAGTGCCTCCCATTTAATGTCATCCAGAGCAAAGTTACTAAATAAAGAGCCCCCCTATTGCATGATATCAGCGCTGCTGCCCAGGGATTTACTGCTGTAATGCATTCAGTTCCTCCTTCTCTATTGGAAAATTTGATTCTTCCCATTCAGTCCAACTCTGCAAACATTTAGAAGTCAATGGGAGCCATTAGCGAGCAAAGTAATTTTCTCTGGAAAATTGAGGTCTCATCCTTTTTTATTAGAAATGGCACACGATGTACATGGCCAATTATATGTAGGGAATCTCTTGTTCTGTACCTGGGAGCATGGCATCCCTCTCCCACATTTGTGCATTATATACCAATCTTCTGTAGCTGTAATAAATTGTATTACCGTAGGCTGTTGTAGATGCCTGGAAATGCATTCACACTATGGGAATAAAGATATTCAAACAATGTTCTGCCTCTGCTTATTTGACTTTGTCTCTCAAGGTGCTCCCCAATCCTTATGACTTGCTCAATGACTGCTGACCATGGCCCAAAACCACCAGATATGAGAAGCATACAAGGCTATAAACAAAGCTGAGTGCCCCCTAACTGGCCTTGAGGCTAGACCTCTTAGCTCATAACAAGGTTACAGATATATAGAAACATTGGGGTAAAAGTCACCCTCCTATAGTTGCAGGGGTACTCTTTAGACAAGAGAAAGAAGCAGATTCAAATTGAGTTGTATTCGCTGATACTGGCAGATGCCTGTTCTAGCAGAGTTCTTTGGGGCCATTGTCTCGGTTAGTCAGGGCCGCCATCAGGGGGGGGGGCAAGTGTCCCGGGCCTGGGCATGAAGGGGGGCAGGCAGTGCTGCAGTTTTGAAAAGAGCAGGGCCCCCCTTGAGAGCACTGAAGCCGTGCGTGCGGCCATCCCAGAACAGCCGAAGGGCCCGAAGCCACGAAAACAGCCGAAGCCGAACTCCCGAAGCAGCGAAAAGACCCAAAGTCCCGAAAAAAGCCGAAGTCCCGAATCAGCGAAAAGACCCGAAGCCCGAAAACAGCCGAAACTGAAGTCCTGAAGTGGTGAAAAGACCCAAAGTCACGAAAGGAGGCGAAGTGGAAGTGCCGAAGCCACGAGTTTAATTCTACTGAACACCAATGTTGGGTTTTTGTTTTTTTTAATCCCCCAGCCACCAATGTATTATTTTAATATTCTATAGGTCCCTGCCACCAATGTTTTTTTTAACATGTAAGGGGGGCCCTGGCACCAATGTTTTTTTAAAAAATATTTTTTGGGGCCCCAATTTTTTTTAACTTGTAAGGGGGGCCGTGGCACCAATGTTTTGTTTTTTAAAAAAATTTTTGGGGCCCCAATTTTTTTAACTTGTAAGGGGGGCTCTGCCACCAATGGGTTTTTTTTTTTTTTTTACTTATAAGGGGGTTACTTGTGTGTGGGGGTTACTTTTTTAGCGCTGATGTCTGTGTGATCTGTGGGTGGGATGGAATGGGGCTTGGGTGGAGTGGGCGGGGTCTCGGGTGGGGCTTGGGTCCTAGTGTGGGCGGGGCCCTGAAAATTTTGTTTCTAATGGCGGCCCTGCGGTTAGTAGACAATAAATGATAAGATGATGTGTTTATGGCACACTGATACTAATTAATATACAGCAAATAAACACCCAGCCATGTGATTCCCAATACATATGGGCTTTAGGATGCAGGTACTGTCATGACACAACTCTCTAATCCTGGAATCCGATCCACAGAACAATATATGAAATGATTTGAAATGCACAATTATTAAACCTTCCCATAATTCAGATAAAATGTTATAAGCAATTGCACTGGGATAGCTGAGTCAGTAATTGGGCAGTGGGATTAAAACTGTAATTAGCTGCCTCCAAGTTCCAACCTTGGCACAGAACGTGGGGGGAGATATGTCGGAGAAATGGCCACAGTCGAGGAAGGAAGATAAAATTGTTAATTTGGCTGTTCTTTACTTTTAGGGGCAATGTATCCGCTGGCAGAATTATTTTCTCATCATGCAGTTGGAGCTACACTTAGAGCCACTTACTGCTTGCGCCTTATATAAGATGGAGAGTGGGATATTAAATATGTAATTCTAACTTCATTTGTGATACCGAGCTCAGTCCCTCTGTTATATTAGGTGGGTTTCAGTGTCTGCTGTGTGGCAACTGGCTTCATGTGCACTGGACTTTGTGTTATATAATAGGCTTCAAATCAAATGCCCAAATAACACTTTTTTTTAATACACCAGCAAAAACTAAAATGTTCCACTGAACTGCGTTTAGTACAGGGGAAGACTTACACTGGCATGGTTTTAATTGTATCTTTCTTAACAGGCTATAAGCAAACTTAGGGACTGTTCCTGCTGAATTGGCATAGGGGAATACCTACAGTATGATGCCATAGTTTTATGGTATCTTTCTGTACCGTTGATGGGGGCTGTTCCTACTGAATTGTACTTAGTTACTCACTGGCTACTCCCAAAGTCACACTGCACCCCACTGGCTACTAGCTTATGTTCTCTGCCAGTCTACAGTATCCATGTAGTTGGCTGATTATATAATATTGCAGGGAGCAGGTTTACATTAAAATCCAGATATGAAGCCACAATCTCAAAGCACAACCAACCCTTGAAGGATGGCTTGTTGCCTACAAGTCTCCATCAGAGGGTAATATTATCTGTATGTTTAGCAGAGGATTTGCTGGCTTGTCCATTAATGTATTAGTAATATGCCCAGAGAAATTTGAAGCCATATGGGGCACCTGGTTGGATATACAGTAGACTGTAAAAAAGGTTGTAATGCTGTATATTTGTAACTGATGCCTTTACCTCACTTCTCTCCTTTTCTGTTTCTTATTTTCATTTTATTGTTGTTAAAAATTGCAAAAATAAAAACTTAATAAAAAAAATATGTAGTAGTAATGAGCGTTTTGCCTGTGGCTCAGCACTGAACCTGTTCATGGAATTATTTCCAAGAATGTCAGAGGTTCCAGCATCTCATGGGCTATTAGTCCCACGCCAGGGAGCAAATATATGAAAGTGGAGATAATGCAGTGTCCAGCCTTTTTTTTTTCTTTTTTTAACTTTCTGTTTATCGAAAATTTACACATACGGTATATTTGACAGAATGTATTTCCTTTTCCTGTCTATACATGAAATAAAGAACTTTTCTAATATACATTCTCATTAATCTTATTTCGTAATGTGTCATTTCTGTTTTTATCTTGTTAAGAACTTGTACTTATACAAGGGGAAGTGGAAACAGAAAGTTTCCAGCCTTTTATCTAAAGCTTCAAGGTCACAGGACTCATTATACTGGGAATGCGGCTTTTATCTGAAAGGGGCAATGGGATGGAGTAGGATTCATTGTTGCAGTGTATACTAAGTACAGTGTATAGTAAGGACGCAAAGTGGGGTTGGGCTATTAATAATAATAATGGGTTGATATCCTTTAGAGAGCGATATAAAAGCCTGCCTCATTATGTGGCCTTTGACTTACTGAGCCTTCTTGGCCTGCTCTTATGAGAATCAAAGGGTTTGTTCACCTTTAATTTAACTTTTAGTATGACGTAGAGAGTGATATTGAGATAATTTACAATTGATTTTCATTTTTTATTATTTGCGGTTTTTTGAGTTATGAAGCTTTTTATTCAGCAGCTTTCCAGTTAGCAATTTCAGCAATCTGGTTGCTAGGGTCCAAATTACCCTAGCAACCATGCATTTTTGAATAAGAGACTGGAATATGAATAGGCGAGGCCTGACTAGAAAAGTAGCAATAACAATAAATTTGTAGCCTTACATCTGTTTTAAGATGGGATCAGTGACCACAATTGAAAGCTAGAAAGAGTCAGAAGAAGAAGGAAATCATTCAAAAACAATAAAAACAATAAAAAAGAAAGAATGAAGACCAATTGAAAAGTGGCTTAGAATTGGTTGTTCTATAACATACTTGAAGTTAATGGCACTGATCATTGTGCATCAAAGGGCTGTCTTTTGCTTTTAAATACTTCCTGTCACAGATACTGTGCTCCCACCTATTAAGCCTGGAACTTTAATGTGGGGTGGAAAGGGAATTTGCTACTAAATTCTCAGAAATAATTTTTTCTAACACCACACTTTACTTCTCTATTCTCTGCAGATAGATTGCAAGCTCTGCAGGGCAGCAAACTTGTTGCTTCTGATGTTCAGCACTGCCTGGCATGTTAGTGCTTTATGAGAATATAGGATAATGGCTGACACACACATTGTACCATTGGAAATGTGTTGCTGTTCTGTAAGGAGAAGGAATCCAGGTTGTGTCTGGGTAGTATTTGGAGAAGTTGCCTTGACTCAATAGCTGTGGAGTCGCAGCTGGGTCTGCCCCAAAGGGCCCTTTGCTCAGCAGACCAGTCTGAGGGCAATATCTCTTAACCCTGGTTCAGAATGTCTTCAACTTCCACCCCATTTAATGAAAGAAAAGAGAACTGCTCCTTCCAGAATAGGCCCCACCTACACTTTCGTTCATGCAGTCTTGCTAAGGACATTTGCCATAATGTGCCATCTTCACACAGATGCTGTAGTTCAGCAGAGAGACCCTATGAGGACAAAAAAAGAAGCTCAGCCTCTTGTGCATCATGACTGAAGTAAATATGGCTTGTGCTAATCATCCGTTTTACCTGTTTTTTATTCACAATTTATATTTTTCTTATTTCTTGGGCTTAAGAGGGAAAATGAGGCATCTCCATGTTTGGTTCTTGCTAGGTAGATAATTAGATTCCCAATGCTCAGATAATCCCCTGCATAATGGACTCTATAGATCTCTCACCACCACAGAGAGTGATCACTGTGCTTGTTCAGTCTCATGCTGCAAAGGGCATTGCCCTATCTAATTGTTTTTTTATATCTTTGTGGCAGCAAATTGCCAAGCTGGGCACGTGCTGTGGTCCCCAAGATCTTCTATGTGACAGAAAAGGCATGGAACTATTATCCCTACACAATCACAGGTAAGCTATAGGGCAGGGCTGGGAGGGGAAACAAATATTCTGTGTGACGCTAGCAGTGTTTCTCCTGTGCATAAAGGAACAGTTCAGTGTAAAAATATAAACAGGCTGTGAAAAATAAAAAAATTCTATTATAGTAAGTTAGCCAAAAATGTAATCTATAAAGGCTGTAGTGATCGGATGTCTAGACAGAATCCAACATCCTGCTTTACAGCTCTCAAACGTTTAGTCCGTTGACAACTTGAAGGAGGGCCAAATGGGACATAACTGTTTATTTAGTTTGCTTTTGATCCTTAACATACAGGTCAGATTCAAAAGCAAATGACCCTTACCCTCCTCAAGTCAATGATTGGTTACTGACTGGTAACCAATCAGAGAGCTACAAAGCAGTTACATAGAAATTAGTTTACTCTATACTTTATAGATGACATTTTTGGACAACTAACTATAATGAAAACATTTTTAACTAAAGTGCGTTGGGACCCTTTGCAAGAAACCTTTGGAGGGGCCCATCTCACTCCGATCCCCATCCTGCCACCCAGGTCCCGTCCCAACTTGCATCCCATTAATTGCTGGTAAGAAAGGGACTAGGGTGGAGGGGTTTTCTTATTAGCTACAGAGGAAGCAGACCCCACAGTCCGGCCCCCCTGCGACTGCGGGGTCTGCTTCCTCTATAGTTATGCCACTGCCTGTATATTTACCCCGTTTTGTTTTTACACTGAAGAATTCCTATGAGGCTTAGAGCTGCCATGTTGTTTCCTTAGACCAGTGATCCCCAACCAGTAGCTCGTGAGCAACATGTTGCTCTCCAACCCCTTGGATGTTGCTCTCGGTGTCCTCAAAGCAGTTGCTTATTTTTGAATTTTCAGCTTGAAAGCTAATTTTAATTGCATAAAAACTAAGTATAGTGCCAGGGAGAGCCTCTTGTAGGCTGCCAGTCCACATAGGGGCTACCAAATAGCCAATCACAGCACTTATTTGGCACCCCAGGGGACTTTTTCATGCTTGTGTTGCTCCCCAACTCGTTTTACATTTGAATGTGGCTCACGGGTTAAAAAGGTTGGGGACCCCTGCTTAGACAGTAAAGTATGAAGGTATAGCTTATTTTTTGCTCAGAACATTCATTCTCTATATATTGTATAAATAAAATTTATACAATTGTATAAATAAAGATCTAGCCCATAATGTCTGTACAGATAACTAGAAGGGGGGGGGTTAGATTCTTTTTTGCCAAATCCCCAGCTGATTTCGAGAAAAGCAGATGAAGCACTGACTGAAAGTGGCCTCTGTGCCACGTTATTAACACAGCTGTACCAGGGACCAGGGTGACCAATCCATAACTGGTTATGTCTGTTGTGCAATAATGCTGATAACAGTCATATTAATGGTCTCTCTCTCTCTCTCTGCTTCATCCCTGGTCCGTGATTCCATGAGCAGAATATACGGTAAGTGTCTCTATTCTTCCTTCTTTCTCTCTTTTCATTGTCAGAGGTGCCCAGGCTTGGTCAGGCAGCAGGGATAGAGGTGGGGTTCAGGGATAGCTGAAACCATAGGAAGGCAAAGTGCAGTGTTTCTTGCAAAAGATTGCCCCTCACAATACAAGAAAGGTGTCCTTACTGCTTGGGTATAGACTGTAATATCAATGTGGAGGGGGCCCTTCCTGGTTCATGGTGCCTCAGCACTTTGGGGGCTGTACAAGATTCTTATACTCTACTCGGTCGCAATCCCATTAATCTATTCATCTGTGCAGTCACTGCCATAGGAAGATAGACAGACAGACAGATAGATAGACCCTAGCAACCAGATGGCTGAAATTGCAAACTGCTGAATAAAAAGCTAAATAACTCAAAAACAACAAATAACAAAAAATGACCAACCCTACCCCACCTCTATGCAGGGTAGTCCGATACTTTCACTTCCGTTTCTGCACTTCCTAGATGTCACTGCACTAATGATGTGCAGGCCGAGCCGATGACCTCACTGCACCATTTACACGTTGCAGGCGGGTTCAGGTTGAGCCTGCTTTCCCTGCCCGCTACCTTAGACTTATGGTTTTATAGGCAAGTGCCTGCCCCTCCCCTTTTGTGATGTCATCGTTGGATCGGAGCGGGTCTATAAATTTAGTGCTGCTTGTGTGTGCCATTCTCTGCTTGCCCAGTGCTGCTTGGGTGTCCCATTCTCTGCTTACTCAGTGCTGCTGGTGTGTGCCATTCTCTGCTTACTCAGTGCTGCTTGGGTGTGTCATTCTCTGCTTGCCCAGTGCTGCTTGTGTGTGCCATTCTCTGCTTGCCCTGTGCTGCTTGTGTGTGCCATTCTCTGCTTGCCCAGTGCTGCTTGTGTGTGCCATTCTTGCCCAGTGCTGCTTGTGTGTGCCATTCTCTGCTTGCTCAGTGCTGCTTGTGTGTGCCATTCTCTGCTTGCCCAGTGCTACTTGGGTGTGCCATTCTCTGCTTGCCCTACGCTACCTGTGGAATTTAAGCCTGTTAGGGGTTTGTTCTTGGGGTTTGTTAGCATTTGGAAATTGTTAAGGGCCCCTAAGGTGGTTAATCATGTGTTGGGGATTGTTCTATTATCCACAGGGGAGGATGAGGCATATGGATTTAAGGGTATGTTTTAACATGACTTCATTTTTTCACATATGAGTGATGAGGAATTTCCCTGCAGTAAGTACCAACCATTTGATTTTTTGGTGTGCTACCACCGTTAATGTGGATATGATCTTAAAAGTTCTCGTGGTAACATGGGTGTGGTTTCAGTGGGTGTGTGGCCAACACTGACTTCCATTATCGGCCCTCGACCACATAGGCCAGTAACATTTTGGCCCTCAGTACCACAGAAGTTGGACAGCACTGATTTAAATGATAATATTTAATGGAAAGGGAAATTTAGCCTATGAACCTCAATAAGCCAACAGTAAGTCTGTGGCCCCGAATTCTCTGAGCAGTGGTGGGGAGCTGGCTTTCCAGCTAAGTATGTATCCCCCCAGTATTGACTAAGAGATCTGGCTGGTAAGTTGCTTCATTCTGGCACAAAGTGATATTGGGAACCGATGTGCAAAGAATACCAGCTGTCTGAAATTCCAAGTGAACTTGCCATAAACAAGGAGAAAATCAGACTAATAATTCTGAGACACGGTTGCCTGGCAACAGGAAAAAATATATTTGTGTATCTGGTGGAATGACGTCTTCTAAGACCCTAAAAATACATTGTTTCATGACCCTTCAGTTTCTGCTCGAATCAGGAGACAAGCAGTTTGCCAAAATGTATTTTTCTTTTCATCCAAGTTGGGGCCCAGTATTGCTGGGGAGACATGGAGACAGTAGGGCAAGATGGAACCAAAAGGAGAATTAGGAGACATTAAGACAAGGTAGGGCAGAAGGGTTGACAGAAATGGAAGGTAAAGAGAGCAGGACAAGATGAAGACAGAAGGAGAGACAGTAGTCCAAGATGGAGGCAGAATATATAGACACAAATGTGGGGCGGGGGAAAAGGAGGATCGACAGAAGAGCAATATGGAGACAGTAAGGAAAGGTGGAGTAAAAAGGACAGGGTATGGTACTAGGCAAGGTGAAGACAGGTCAAGATGCTCCTGATCATGAGCAATTGTGCCTAGACATGGTGCACTTGGTACTGATCTATAAATTTGAGTAGAACTTTATTGTAAATACAACTAATGAAAAAAACTCAGGTTCCCTCACTGTCCCAATGTGTGACGGGGTGAGGGGAAATTGGCCAAACTACCAGCAAAACTGTATGGAGACACTAATATTGTTACAGATTTATGTTCCTTGCTGGATGGAAACATCAACCCCTGTGGTTTTTACAGGGTTAGGTGTTACAAGAAGCACCCAGGCACTTGGATTTAATTGATTTTGAAGTTAATGATAAAATTGTCACTTGGTAACCCCACATAGACTTGCTTAATGCCGAGAAAGGAATGTTTGTGCCCAGTATTACCAAGCAACTAGAGGCAGGCAGAGATATTGGCAGTCTGGTCAGATTTCACCTTCTCTGTGTGACTATTTTCCCTTCTCATGAATGAGGGGCTCAGATACAAGGAATGAGGGTCAGGCAGGTGCCAATTCCTCAGCCCATCTCTGTGAATGAAGCAGCAGCTCCCTAATTTTTTAAGAAGAAGAATTTATTGAAATATCTGTCTGGAATTGAGCTCAGTTTCTAAAGTGGGGGCCACGGGGCCCTGTCACATATTCATATCAGACAGGCAGTGTGATATTTAGGGAAGGTGATTACACTGGGGGATAATTACACAGAGGGACATGCAAGTGCCTGATGATTGGCTACAAATGACAGGTTAATACTTGTGCCTCTGTGACAGGTCGGGAGAAACTCGGTACAGTGACAGGCGCTCACATGGGGTGGGGGAAATACATTACTGTCAAAGCAACAAAATGACACCCTTACAGGAGGGAGATGATTATAGAATTGGCTTGTGCCACACATTGTACCCATTCTTTTCTGGTTCCAATTTTGCCTTGCCACTTGGGTCTTTCTTGCACCCCTCTGGGGTTAATGCTGGCTACCACTCTTATCTAATCCTTGCCACCCTTTGGGTACCATTTCTTTGTTGGGATAAAAATTATACTCTTCTTTCTTTCTTTGGGATAAACTGGGGGCCCTTTCTTGGACCAATTCAATGTACCAGATAAATAGTTATTCCTGTCACTATTTGGGATAAAGCAGGGAGCCTTTTCTTAATGCAGGATGGACCAGTGTTTGTCATGTTGGTGCTAAACAACCCAAAGAAGTGGATGCAGCCACTTCTGCAAGTACCACCAGCAAAGCTTGCCATCTAGTTGTGTAATTAGACCCTTTGCAAGGATACCAAGCCAGTGGGTAATATAAATTGAGCTTTAGGACCTTGCAATTTAGTCCTGTAATGACTCCTAACAAGAATACAAAGTCAGTGGCTATTTGTCTGACTATTGAGAGCTTGCAGTCTAGTCCTGTACAGACTGTCCCTACCTAGGATGCAAAGCCAGGAGGTAAGGGAAAGCTCTGGGCACTTGCATTTCTACATTTTCCAACACAAGAAATAACCATGTCTCTCTCCTTACAGTGCTCTTTCTTGCCGAAATTCTCCATCCATATAGAGACCAAATATGAAGATAACAAGGGAAGCAATGACAATGTGAGTATACCCGATAGTGTCTCTGCACCCTAGCCTCAGAGTGCACCACCAGTGCAAGGTCTCACTGTTGTATTCTTCAACTTTCCCCAACCCAAACTACATGTCAGTCTTGTCATTTCACATCCTGGGCAATAGGACCCAACTAGAAACCAGGTTTAGACCTCTAGAGGGTGCTGCTATTATGAGTGTAGATGATTTATATCTAGACCTTAGCAGGGGCAGGCAGTATGGCAGCTCCCTATCATGGATAATTGCAGATAAAAACTAAGTTCTTTGGCCAAAATAATTGCTTTAACATTGTATTGTCCAGTAAAGAAAATGGAAAATAGTCACTGCTTTAAACCTTTTTCAGGAGGCCAAAATTTTAATCTGACCCAGACTGCAACTGCTTGTGTATGTTTGTCACTTCTCTGTATGAAGGATACACAACCAAGGGGCTCCACTGCTAGACTGTTAGGGTCCCAGGTGTGCTCATTATATAGTTAATAAAGTACCCCCTATTGTAAAATATAAGGATATTGTAAGTTACCGAGGAGTTCCGTGATCATATAAAAGCACAATGCCGAAGGCCGAGTGTTTTTATACAGGTCATGGAACTCCGAGGTTATATATAATTTACAGGATATTCATGATATTCACGGTATATGTATATAAAAGAAGGAAAAGGAAATCACTGGCACACGGGAAATGCTAGCAAGGCAAGCCCTTACTGGTTTATTGTGTGATACAATGTTTTGGAGAGAGAGACCCCCTTTGTCAAGCACGCTTTCTCCCCAATCACGCAAAAAAACAGCAAGGGCTTGCCCTGCTAGCATTAGCCCTGGGTGCCAATGATTTCCTTTTCCTTCCAAAACTGTTACTGAGTTAGCCGTTTCCTCTTTCACTTTATTGGAAGCACTTGGGTGTGTGAGTGTGAACTCTTTCCCTACCTTAGGGTGTTGGCACACGCTGCTATTTAGGGAGATTAGTCGCCCAATACGCCGACAAATCTCCTCCTGTTCAGATGACTAATCTCCCCAAAATGCCTTCCCGCTAGGCTAGAATGTGAATTGCTGGTGGGATGGAACTTGGATTGCTCGTGAGGCAACTTCGGGCGACTACGGAAAACAAAGCGATCCGAGTGCCATCCCGCCGGCGATTCACATTCTAGCCGGTGGGAAGGCATTTCAGGGAGATTCCTCGCTTGATGAAGAGGAGATTTGTCCTCGAATAGCATTACATAAAAGCCATGAATATCCTGTAAATTATAACATTATAATACACAAACGCTATGAATATCTTGTAAATTATATCCTTATAAACGGTGAGTTCTGATGTCATCAGTTATAAATGGTGAGTTCTGATGTAATTTCTGTCACATGACTCACTGAAATTTGTGTATTATAATAAATAAAGTACCCCCAGTTGCAAAATATGAGGATATTAGAAGTTACCTTGGAGTTCCATGACCTTTATAAAAACACTCGGCCTTCGGCCTCATGTTTTTATATGGTCATGAAACTCCTCAGTAACTTATAATATCCTTATATTTTACAAGAGGGGGTACTTTATTCACTATATAAACAGAGCTTAGTGATGTCATTTCTGTCACATGAATCACTGAAAATTTTGTATTATAATAAATAAAATACCCTCTGTTGAAAAATATTAGGATTAGGTTTGCACCGAATCCACTATTTTGGATTTGGCTGAACCCCCGAATCCTTTGTGAAAGATTTGGCCGAATACTGAACCAAATCCTAATTTGCATATGAAAATTAGGGGTGGGAATACATTTTTTACTTCCTTGTTTTGTGACAAAAAGTCATACAATTTCCCTCCCCACTCCGAATTTGCATACGTAAATTAGGATTCGGTTCAGCCAGGCAGAAGGATTCAGCCGAATCCGAATCCTTCTGCAAAAGGCCAAATCCTGAACCGAATCCTGGATTCGATGCATCCCTAATTAGGATACTAGAAGTCACCCGAGTTCCATGACCTGTAAAAAAAACACTCAGCCTAACAATAGGGGATACTTTATTCAACACACATGCCACAGCTATTAATGTTAGTTTTATTTCCTTTTTGAAACTGGACAGTCTTCACTGCCATCTAATGGAAGGTATGGTAATGCATGGCACAAACTGCAGGAGAATACAGCAAATACTCTGAATTCCTTATTGATCCCTCCCACCCCTTCCACATGTATTACAGTGTAAAGAAAATGTACTTTCTGCCCAGAGCATTTCTTTCTGGTGTATTTATATACAGTATACTGTATATATATATATATATATATATATATATATATATATATATATATATATATATATATATATATATATATATATATATATATAGGCTACCATATTCTTTTCCTTTATAGTACTGTATAAGGGAATACAATATTGTGCCTTTATTTTTATACATAGTAGGAATGTTCTGGGCACACGGTAAGTTATACCCTCATTCTGTACTGTCTAAGCCTTAGACAGTACAGTATGAGGGTATAACTTACCGTGTCCCTTAGACTGTAAGGGATACAATATGGCACCTCTTTCTCATATGTATAAATTCAAATATATTGAGAAGGAATGGCCTTTTTTTGTGTAACAAATAAACCACTTATTTCACCTCATCGTAGTTCTGCTGGAACTTTTTATTTCAGAGAAGGAATATTATTTCCTAAGGGAAACAATATGGCACCACCCACACATATGTATAAATACATATATACATAGAAGAATGTTCCTGGCCCATATGACCCCAGGAATTATTTACAAGTAGTAAGAATAAATGAATTGCTGACTGATTGGTTGACAAGTGGTTAACAAAATACCTTCCAGCAGAATCGATAAAAACTTTAAACAGAAATATTGGGGAAATGCTAAATCACATAACATCAGTGAAACCATCATGAAATCAATAAGGTCACATGAGATCAATAGCACGTTCCATTAGTTGTTCCATGCTGCGTGGAGAAGCCTCATTTGCCTGAAAATCTGAGGAAAAGAGAATTGATTGCTGGCAGAAGGTAGTTCATTTCTTTCTAGATAAAGTTTCTGTAGGATCACAATGTTGAGGTGCATGAAACCTAATGTGGGGCTAATGCTGCACTATTAAGCCTGCTGGGGGCTCACCATCAGCAAAGGAAAGGTTTCTGTATTGTAAGGGCAGTCAGTTTATGGGATTCTCTACCAAGAGAAGGGAATGAGTGACTCATTGGTGGGGGAGGAAAAAATGACCTCACCATCAGCACAGAAAGGGTTTCTTTACTGTAAGGACAGTCAGGTTATGGGATTCCTTCCAAGAGAAGGGAATGCGTGACTCATTGGTGGGAGGAAAGGAAGTTTCACCATCAGCATAGGAAGGGTTTCTTTACTGTAAGGGCAGTAAGGTTAAGGGATCCCCTACCAAGAGATGGGGAATGAGTGATTCATTTGTGGGAGTAAAGGAGTTTTCACCATCAGTAGAGTGAAAGAGTTGTGCATTGTAGAATTCAGTACTTTGTATACTTGTATCACTGTGCTATGATAGATCTGGGATATATTACATTGGGATAGCTGGATGACACAGAGTTGGAATACTTTAGGGCAATCGATTTAATAACAAATTGTTCTTCCTGTGCAGATCTTTGAGAGGGAAGCCAAGGACACTGAGAGGGAAATCTGCTTCATAGATATTGCATACGATGAGATCCCCGAGCGATATTACAAGGAGTCAGAGGTGAGTGGCGCAGTCGCAGTCGATAAAAGAGTCCTTATGCTTGGCCTGGTTATATTGCAGGCCCTGAATCTCTGATGAACAAAGTATTCATACAGTCCATATTCTGATATCTGTTTTAATAGAATACAGAACACTGCTTTCCCGCAAGAGACGCCACTTAAGTAATGCCCACAAATATGATTGCACATCATTATACCATAATTTATCCTTTCAGGGCAGGTGAGCTGTTATTCACACTGTGTTTCCAATGGGTCTCATCTAAAGTGACAAACCCAAGGTGTTTTCTTACTCAACTGCCCCAGAGGCTGATACATATCCAACTCCTTTATATTTGTTTGTCTTACTGGCCTTTAGGCAGTTCTCATTTTAGACATAAAAGGCTATTTACTATGTCACTGCATCATGATCAGACATATATTGCTTGCATTGTGTATGAGACTGGGCATGGCGCTGTGGGTGGGACTGGGCATGGTGCTGGTAACTTGACTTTGTCTCATTTGGTTTACTTGTATCCCTTTATATCTTCCCCTGCCATTACTGTTTATATAGTGAATAATGTCGAAATGTAAAGATTTATTCCGAAAGCAGGGACACTCATAGCTAGAAATAGGGAACATGATCAGTTAGCCCAGTGATCAGGGACCTCTCCTTTCTCCAGATCATCTAACCCTTAAAGGAGTTGTTCACCTTTAAATTAACTTTTAGTATGATGTAGAGAGTAATATTCGGAGACAAATAATTTCAGACAAGAGGCACTGACCCAGACTTACAGATATATGTTATAGGGACAGAAGGAAAGCTGGAGCCAATATGGCACTGAATGGGTTAACTGTATTTATGCAGACAAGATGAATGATTCTGCCGCTCTTTCAGCATTTGCCTAGAGCCAACAATACAGCCCCAGGATTCCTGCTACTGGGAACAGGTTGCCTTTAGCCAGCAGACACATTTGGATTCTCCATTTGGGACAGTTTGGGAGTTTTCTGAGCTCCTCATTTAGTTTGCAGAGCTGCTCCCATCCATGCAAATCAGTGTTGTTTTCTGCCGCATTGCTGCACCATGCAGGGCCGCCTACTCATCTGCACTCCAGCGGGAAATGGACTTGTGAGGCAGAACCTCTTGCCTGCAGTATATAATCTGCTCTGCAACTAGTTCCACTCACAAGAGCCAGACAATGTCTTGCAAAAACCGTCCTATCATTGTACTTATTCCTGCCCCCATAAACACATCACTGCCATTAGTACACTTTGGGCCTAGGAAGGACTGATCCATAAACATGTCACTCACATTAGTACACTTTGGGCCTAGGAAGGACTGACCCATAAACATGTCACTGACATTAGTACACTTTGGGCCTAGGAGGGACTGACCCATAAACATGTCACTGACATTAGTACACTTTGGGCCTAGGAGGGACTGACCCATAAACATGTCACTGACATTAGTACACTTTGGGTCTAGGAAGGACTTACCCATAAACATGTCACTGACATTAGTACACTTTGGGCCTAGGAGGGACTGACCCATAAACATGTCACTGACATTAGTACACTTTGGGTCTAGGAAGGACTTACCCATAAATACGTCACTGAAATTAGTACACTTTGGGCCTAGGAGGGACTGACCCATAAACATGTAACTGACATTAGTACACTTTGGGTCTAGGAGGGACTGACCCATAAACATGTCACTGAAATTAGTACACTTTGGGCCTAGGAGGGACTGACCCATAAACATGTAACTGACATTAGTACACTTTGGGTCTAGGAGGGACTGACCCATAAACATGTCACTGACATAAGTACACTTTGGGTCTAGGAAGGACTGACCCATAAACATGTCACTGACATTAGTACACTTTGGGTCTAGGAAGGACTGACCCATAAACATGTCACTGACATTAGTACACTTTGGGTCTAGGAAGGACTGACCCATAAACATGTCACTGACATTAGTACACTTTGGGTCTAGGAAGGACTGACCCATAAACATGTCACTGACATTAGTACACTTTGGGTCTAGGAAGGACTGACCCATAAACATGTCACTGACATAGTACACTTTGGGTCTAGGAAGGACTGACCCATAAACATGTCACTGACATAAGTACACTTTGGGTCTAGGAAGGACTGACCCATAAACATGTCACTGACATTAGTACACTTTGGGTCTAGGAAGGACTGACCCATAAACATGTCACTGACATTAGTACACTTTGGGTCTAGTAAGGACTGACCCATAAACATGTCACTGACATTAGTACACTTTGGGTCTAGGAAGGACTGACCCATAAACATGTCACTGACATTAGTACACTTTGGGCCTAGGAAGGTCTGACCCATAAACATGTCACTGACATTAGTACACTTTGGGTCTAGGAAGGTAGGAAGGACTGACCCATAAAAATGTCACTGACATTAGTACACTTTGGGTCTAGGAAGGACTGACCCATAAACATGTCACTGACATTAGTACACTTTGGGCCTAGGAAGGTCTGACCCATAAACATGTCACTGACATTAGTACACTTTGGGTCTAGGAAGGTAGGAAGGACTGACCCATAAAAATGTCACTGACATTAGTACACTTTGGGTCTAGGAAGGACTGACCCATAAACATGTCACTGACATTAGTACACTTTGGGTCTAGGAAGGACTTGCCCATAAATACGTCACTGAAATTAGTACACTTTGGGCCTAGGAGGGACTGACCCATAAAAATGTAACTGACATTAGTACACTTTGGGTCTAGGAGGGACTGACCCATAAACATGTCACTGACATAAGTACACTTTGGGTCTAGGAAGGACTGACCCATAAACATGTCACTGACATTAGTACACTTTGGGTCTAGGAAGGACTGACCCATAAACATGTCACTGACATTAGTACACTTTGGGTCTAGGAAGGACTGACCCATAAACATGTCACTGACATTAGTACACTTTGGGTCTAGGAAGGACTGACCCATAAACATGTCACTGACATTAGTACACTTTGGGTCTAGGAAGGACTGACCCATAAACATGTCACTGACATAAGTACACTTTGGGTCTAGGAAGGACTGACCCATAAACATGTCACTGACATTAGTACACTTTGGGTCTAGGAAGGACTGACCCATAAACATGTCACTGACATTAGTACACTTTGGGTCTAGTAAGGACTGACCCATAAACATGTCACTGACATTAGTACACTTTGGGTCTAGGAAGGACTGACCCATAAACATGTCACTGACATTAGTACACTTTGGGTCTAGGAAGGTAGGAAGGACTGACCCATAAACATGTCACTGACATTAGTACACTTTGGGTTTAGGAAGGACTGACCCATAAACATGTCACTGACATTAGTACACTTTGGGCCTAGGAAGGACTGACCCATAAACATGTCACTGACATTAGTACACTTTGGGTCTAGGAAGGACTGACCCATAAACATGTCACTGACATTAGTACACCTTGGGTCTAGGAAGGACTGACCCATAAACATGTCACTGACATTAGTACACTTTGGGTCTAGGAAGGACTGACCCATAAACATGTCACTGACGTTAGTACACTTTGGGTCTAGGAAGGACTGACCCATAAACATGTCACTGACATTAGTACACTTTGGGTCTAGGAAGGACTGACCCATAAACATGTCACTGACATAAGTACACTTTGGGTCTAGGAAGGACTGACCCATAAACATGTCACTGACATTAGTACACTTTGGGTCTAGGAAGGACTGACCCATAAACATGTCACTGACATTAGTACACTTTGGGTCTAGTAAGGACTGACCCATAAACATGTCACTGACATTAGTACACTTTGGGTCTAGGAAGGACTGACCCATAAACATGTCACTGACATTAGTACACTTTGGGCCTAGGAAGGTCTGACCCATAAACATGTCACTGACATTAGTACACTTTGGGTCTAGGAAGGTAGGAAGGACTGACCCATAAACATGTCACTGACATTAGTACACTTTGGGTTTAGGAAGGACTGACCCATAAACATGTCACTGACATTAGTACACTTTGGGCCTAGGAAGGACTGACCCATAAACATGTCACTGACATTAGTACACGTTGGGTCTAGGAAGGACTGACCCATAAACATGTCACTGATATTAGTACACCAATTAGTACACCAATGTACTGTTTAAGGAAAACAACATAGCACCTGCCTCCATGTATAAATACAAATACACAGAAAAGGAATTTTCTGGGTACGCAATAAGCTATACCCCCCAGGGTACCACAATGCACTCAGATGCACTGGCTTGTGCCAAAGGGCAGTGCTTATACTCTGACACCCATTAAGGATTGTGATGAGTGCATTTAAATGAATATGATGTTTCCCCTTCCACACCATGATTTATCAGCAGTGACAGCAGAGTGTTTGGCACTGTTGACCTCTGTGAAGAAAGTTTGGGAAAGAAAAGAAGATTATGGGATTATAAAAAGGTAAAATCCTGTGAATGGCAGTAACATTTTTGATGGAGCCATTTATTTCTCTTCCATTCCTCTCATTTAGTAAGATAATTTCCACACTAGGGGAGCACACACAGTACAAACCTGCTATAAAGATGGGGTGAAGTCCACAAGGAGATACAGTGTCCACGGGCAAGTAGAGCTGGTTATTTGTTGGCAACATGGTTGGAGTGTGCAGCAGTCTTCCTGCAGGGGTGGTAGGTACTAGGTACATCCCTGCTAGTTTGCACAATTTGGATTGAGGATCATATCTCTGTGTGTTCTGCCAGGGAGATTTTGCTCTGAAAGGTAATTATATTGGTATATGTTGCCCATTTGGCTATCTTTGCCTTTCAGGACCCCAAGAACTTTGTGTCGGAGAAGACTGGTCGGGGGCTGCTGAAGGAGGGCTGGAGAGAGTCTCAGGAGCCAATCATGTGTTCCTACAAGTTGGTGGCTGTTAAGTTTGAGGTGTGGGGGCTGCAGAGCCGAGTGGAGCAGTTTGTGCACAAGGTGAGTGCTCTCTATGCCTTGTCTACCTCAGTATCTGCATTGCCACCTACCTACACCCATTAACGTCAAGATACCATAGATATCAAGTATGGGAGGCCATTAGATATACCATAGATATTGGGTAAGGGAGGCTGTTAGAGATACCATAGATATCGGGAAAGGGAGGCCATTAGATATACTAAATATACTGGGAAAAGAAGGCCATTAGATATACTAAAGATACTGGGAAGGGGAGGCCTTTAGATATACCACAGATATACCGTAGGTTCTTGGAAAGGGAGGCTGTAAGATATACCCTAGGAGGTACTTGGAAAGGGAGGCTGTTAGATATACCATAGATAGTGGGAAAAGGAGGCCATCCAATATACCTTTACCATAGATACTGGGAAAAGTAGGCTGTCCGATATACCATCAATACTGGCAAAGGGAGTCATTGGATATACCATAGATACTGAGAAAGAATACGTACCTGTCTGAGCCTCTCTTTTGTTTTAACCAGGTGGTCAGAGACGTCCTACTGATTGGGCACCGCCAGGCATTTGGATGGGTTGATGAATGGTACGGTAAGTGACCCTGATAGCTAGCACAGGATACCGTTGTGTGACTTTGGGTGGAAGATGGTAGCAGGGAGCCACTAGGAGGGCAGTTATCTAGTTAGATACAGTTGCACACAAGGTTTTCATCCATCCTGAAACTGAACCATTTAAGACCTTCTCCCCCAAAACAGTGACTGTTGCATCCGTAGGCAACAGTACTGTAAATGTAAATGAGCCTTTCATATTCAGGGTAACTTATACCACTTTGTTCCTTTTTAGACTATAAAACTGACCATACTGTAAGTGTAGAATCCCTGCCAAAAAGAAAAACAGGACAGCACTAGCCATAACATGGGCAAGGAAATGATAAACATCAGTATAATAGATAGTATTTGACTTGGTAAGATCAATCCCTCCTATAATGCCATCAAGTGGCTGAGTATTGCTTTACACATTTACCAGGCAGCACTGCTAATTATTGGTTTATTTGTGCAAACAGTTTGTAACTCTTTCTTTTCCACAGAATACTTAACAAGAACCCCTTCCTGGCTGCTGTGCCCTCCCATTATTTTTCTGCCCTGCTTGGCACTTTCCCTATAAAAGCAGGTGTCTCTTCTAGCTGCAGTGGGGTTGCTGGGGCAATTACTTTAATGCAGTGGGTGCAAATATATGTCAGTACACTGAGTCCAAAGCTTGCAGTCTGATTGGGACAGCAATGGAGAAGGAGAGGATGATGAGAAGTTTGGCTAAAAGTATGTCTGAGACACCCTTAAATGTCTAGGCTACAGTATTCGTCTTTTCTTTTCTGTACTATTGCCTTCCAACCACTTCTGCTCTTTTTGCCACTCTCTCAACTGGTTATTCAGTATCCTATAATACCAATCCCTACAGCTTTATCTCCTGTGTCCCACCCACATCCTAGATATATTATACTTTATTCCATGTGTCCCATGGACACCCTAAATCTACTATATTCTATTCCTTGTGTCCCATCAACACCCTACATGTATTATACTCTAACCCCTCTGTCCCCCCAACACCCTCTAGATAGTCTTTCCCCTGTGTAACACCTATGGCTATTACCTCATCAACACATTGGATATTGCTTTACATAGCATATGTGTCTTGCATTGCAACAAATGCCTATAGCAGTTGTCTAATGGTCTACAGAAGAGGTTCCTAAAATATAAGGCTAGCCACATATCACATCTGCAGTACTTCTAGTTCCTGATGGGCGAATCTGACCCTTTTCGTTAAAAATGTGCTAAACGGTGAAAATTCGCTGACATGCATTTAATTCAACATTTCAAAATTTTTTTGACCTTTGACATTTTTTTTCACCCAATTGAGTCCATGGCCATCATTTTCATGGTGAAACTTGGTCGAAAACTTTTGCTCATCACTACTTCTAGTCACAAGCTGCATATAGTTGGTCATTTTTCTTGAAATATTCATATTCTTCAATTCAATTCCCATCCGGTCAGCACCATCTGTTTATTGCCTTTCCTCAATGTGGAAATACCAGTGTTACCCATCCTCTTGGCTTCCCATGCAGTCTGTACTCCTATTGACTCCAAGCTTCTTGGCTCCTTATCTCAGGAAGTCCACAACTGTCCCTTCATTTTATTTAACATTGGTCTCAGTCTGCATACAGATTATTTCCCCTAGGATAAAAGGGAATAAATGCACTGAATGGGGGTATTTAATTTAGGCCACAATCAGAGCTGAAAGAGACAACTGTGCAATTGGTCAAGTAAAGAAATCACAATAGCATAGATATGTCTAACCTTCATGATACAGTATAGTCCATGTTATTTTGTAGGTAAGCACCAAGAGGTAAGTGACATTTTTGGAAGAACCACCTTGTCCTCTCAGTGAACCCCTAAAGCTGTGGATCTGTGCTTGCTCCCTGGAGACCTTCCTGCCTGTAACTCACCAGTTACACCCCATTTAGCTTCTCGCCTGCCTTTCCACCTCTTGTAACATGGCTCCCATGGCTGATTCACACTAACTTGATGAGCCAATCTCATTGAAGCTAGTGGTCACCATGCTTTTTCTGACTTTTTTTTGTCCTTTTCCTGCCTTTTGGAAAAATAGACTTCCTGTTCTTTCTTTCATTAATTTTTGAAGTCTCTGCGTTACTTGAAATGCAAAATCTTGAATTTTTTCAGATATGACAATGGATGATGTCCGAGAATACGAGACAAATATGCAGTACAAAACCAACATTAAAGTTTGCAATCAACATTCATCTGCAATGGATGAAATAGGCAGTGATGGCAAAGAATGCGTAGGTCTCCTCTTCTCCACACATCTTGCACTTCTCTCCTCTGTACTGACAGCCGTAGTCTGGAGATCCTGTAGGAAATACCCCCCCACACTCTTAGAATCTGCAGTTGTCAAACAATGTCCTCAGACAAGTTCGTACATTAATTTATCCAACATCAGGTCATTAAATAAGAGTCATTATACAGCTTCCACACTGTGGGTTTAGGGTTTTACCTTTAATAGGCACAAACTGCCAGACGGGCCAGTTCTACTAACTGAACAGCAACGTGCCAAATGAACTGCAACATTTCCATATGGGAGCTGTCACACCCCCTTATGTGACATCCTCAAATTGTTCCATGTGAAAGGAAAGGTTTAACTCTGTGTTTACCCATAATTGAAGGCATATCATGCTACTGTATAAGAGCATATCACTATCATGCAATATATTCTTATTGCTACAAGTAAAACAGTCATATTATATTCCAATCTAAAATATATATTTGCCCCCCCCTATTTATTTTTATTTTAGCTAGCCTGTAATTTATGACATATGGTTAGGAACTGCCATATTGTTTCCCTTAGACAGTACAGTATGAGGGTATAACTTACTATGTGCTCAGAACATTTCTTCTCTATGCATTTGTATTCACCTGTGTATATTTTTGTTTATTTGCATAAGCCCCATTATGAACCTTTCCATGGGTATAAGTCCAGCATTGCCCCAGTATTTACCCAGGTGTACTGTCGGTCTGTTTTCTCTGTACTTCCCCTGTGACCAATCTCCCTCCAGTGTATATCCAAGTACAGAGCCCTGATTTTCTGTACGTCATGTTCCGGGGTTGCCTTCTTTCCCAGGGGTCAGCGTTTGTTCCAAGAAACTCACTGCCTAACTAAGGGGAAAAAGAAGAGCAAGAAATACAGAGAATCTGAGTTCTGTACCTGGTTGATTTCTGGAGGAGACTGGATTCATGGGCCCAAAGAGAGGTTTCTAGTGAGACTAATGCTAATGGGTCAATGTGCCATCTGAACTAGGCTTGCCTATCTGGTGTATGAGCATGTTTTGTATCCAAAGTACAGCTGATATGGGTGAAATGGGTGTGTGGGTTATAGCAATGTGAAGAAAGGATCTCAGGATCTTTGTGCCCTGTTTTTTTTTTTTATTACTGTTTCACCTGATTTCCCTGTTTTTTGACACTCTTGATTGGTAGACATGACGATGGACGAGGTCCGAGAGTTTGAGAGAACCACTCAGGAAGCCACAAATCGGAAAATTGGCACTTTCCCTCCAGCCATATCGATTAGCGACATCACCCTGCCCTCCCATTCCCATGGTGGCCATTCCAGCGCTCCATCCACACCTCTGACCACTGATGCTCCCGAATTTCTCTCTGTCCCCAAGGACCGTCCCCGGAAAAAGTCTGCTCCAGAAACCCTGACTCTGCCGGACCCCTTGCAGATGTGCCTAAACACTCAGCCGGGCGCCATGCTCTACAATAAGCCATCTCTTGCTAAGCCTGAATAAACAGCCATCTCTTGGGGGACAGGGGCCGGGGAATCTTTAACTCCTTTACTGCCAGGGTGACCGCAGCACTTGACACAACAGTGGGATTTAACACCTTCTGGCCTTGTCTTGGTGAAGTGACAGTTCCTTTGCTTTGCCTTCTGACAAATATCTGAGTGTGGTCTTTTCTGAGTCTCTGTGCTATTCTTTCTGGGGTGGCTTAGCTTGGTATCTTTCCTGCAGGCAAATAATGAGACCCCAAATAGAACCTTTCTAGACCCCTTTATATTGAGATCCAGGTAACCCCGGCACTGGGATAATAACCCAATTCCAATCACTGTGGGCTGCTGCGTGGCTACAAGTGCTGGCCAGTCTCTCCCCCCCCCCAGTTAGAGGGGCTCTAATATTTGGTTCCACTCATTATCTTGTGTCCAGTAGGGTTTAGTGAGTCCACGGATCAGGCTGCCCAACTCTGTTGAGTTGATAAGCAGAGAGAAATGCTAGGGTCAGTTTGTTTGGCTAAAGGGCAGTATATTGGGTGTATGTTCCCATACCTACTGATTATATGCACAGTTATCACCTCACCCACTAAACTGCCCAATGTGACTGCTTTTTGTTGCTAAGTGGTGCGTCCAGTATTGCTTTTTACCCCTTCGGAAGAGTCAGCGGTAGAACACTTCAAGCCAATAAATGTAAGGGTTTTGGCCTTTAAGGGGGATCCCTTTGTTTTTTACTTACACCAGATAGTAGCAGATAATCTGATGTTATGTGTGTGAGGACCACCCATGTTACAGGCCCCCTCGGTGAGAATAATGCAAAGCACTAATGTTTACAGTTAGGTAAATGTGAGCACCTGAACCACTTTAATTTGCAGACTTCAATCCCTCTTGGGTTGCAGTACCAAGCATGCTTGCTGTTTTGCAGAGATTGGTGCATGTGGCGTCTCAGGGTTCACACAAAGATGGGAAACAATCATCCATCATGGATCTGTTTGGGGCACATCCAAACATCTTTCTAGGTATTGGAGTAGAAATCCAGGGTCAAGGTTTGAGATCTGCGGCTGCTCTCTGGGGGGGGGGGTCGAGAGTAACAAAACATTTGACTGTTTGGCAGCAGATAGATGCCCGCCATTTGGCAATGAAATGGTTAAACAATGCCACTAGCAGAGAGGAATGACTGGATATTTTGATGTGTTCCCTAGATATGAAGTGGGTGTGAGGGGCCGTAATGTTGGGGTGCATGTAAAGAAACATGAATAGTTAAGCACATAAGTCGCTAGTGCAAAGCATGAGGGGGGTGCAGGGGCGGAGCATTCAGACTTCGGGGTTTATAAACACTATACTAGGTAGACATTTACACATTTGAGAATTAGCCTCTTCCATAGCATGAGCTGCGGCTATCATGGCTTCCAGGGGGTGGGGTGGTAACAGAACTGTTATTCATTTGGGACATATAGACATTATAGTTCTGTCCCATTGCAGGGGCTCAAACTATTGTCTGCATTTGGGCTCATAAGTGTTACTAAGTACATGGCATATAAATTATTCTCCTAGGATCTTGTCATGAAAGCCACATAGCATGGACTAATGCCATGTATGTGAGAAGTGTGGGAAAGTATGGCTCAATGCAGAACATGGGGTATTGGCCTGTCTCTGAGGCCTAAAAAAGGCAGAGGCTTTACGTGCCATTTCTTCCTGTGGTTGCCTAGCACAGGTCAGTACAGAGTAGGGCTCTCCAATTTGCTCCCACATATTGCTATGAACTTTTATACATTGCCATTGTTGGGGTACCTTAGCAGGCTGGAGGACCACATACAGCCTGCCAGCCTTCATTTGGGAACAAAGCTGTAGATCAAAGTTGTTCTTAAAATGGATTGGCTTAGAGATTATGGAGCAACAGATACAGAGATACTGCTCTTTGCTGGAACATAAAGGTGTAATTTATTGAATCTTCCATTCTCATGAGCAATATCAGGGAACCTGGCCCCAGAGGGATGGGGGCATCTCTTCCAAGACACAAAGAGCACAGCTGTAGGCTAGCATATATATAGTAGTGCGATACATCCCCATTACTGCATCAGTTTGTACATGTCTCCAGACATGGAACTAAGCGTCATTATGACTGTGCAAGTGGGGCAATTATATCTGAACTTACATTAATATTATACTCAAGCTGTATACCGGGCTTATTTGGCTGCACTTGTTAATTGTCCAACCCATAAGTAGAGCTTGGTGACGTTTCTGATGACTGCAATAGGACAGTGGTGCTTGAAGGTATGAGGCTACGGACGAAAGCCATATTGGCACCACCAGGTGGAAATTAATGCGTAAAGACAAGAATCAGTTGTTAAACAATAGATAAGGCACCTGTTCTTTGGGCCAAAGCCTCATTCCCTACCTGTATAGGTATGTCTTTTAGCTCATGTATGTGTGTGCACACAGCTGTCTCTTTTCTAGACAGTAAGGGGGTGATGATACAGAGCCCAATACTACTAGCAGACATGACCTGGTTGCTGGCCAAGTGCTGGATTGTTTATATGTAGTGATACAGTTTTAGAAGCCATCTGTTCATTAAGGCTTTGGGATGACATATTAAAGGGGACCCGTCACCCAAAAAAATTATTCAAAATCCTATTTTATCACATCAGTCAAGCAAAATGAACTTTAATTACACTATATAAATTATTTGAATCTTGTTTCCTTCAGTCTGGGAATTCAAAATGATAGCAAGCAGGCAGGAGCCATTTTGTGGACACTGTTTTTAAGGAAAGCCTTGTATGATCTCAGAATCTTGTTTGTCCACCAGAATAGGGGACCTGATGTCCATTTCCATGCACTGGCTAAACAATTAAATGTTAAAGAGAACGGGGATATGTGGGGAGAGCAGTGACATCTAAGAAGTGCTGAATTGAAAGTGAAAGTAATTGTCTGCCCTGCCTCTATGCCACGGGCATAGAGGAGGGGCAGACAATATTTGATTGACAGCTGAGATGTTTAAATGAGTTTACAGCAGCTATGAATGCTTTAATAAAAAATAGAAATTGGATTTCATGTTTAATTTGAAAAGGACTTTTATTATACAGATTTTTGTGTCTGGGTGACGGGTCCACTTTAAAGGTTTGGGTTGGAAAGGTTTTGGTGCCATCTGACCAGTACTATTGAGCCATATTAAATAGAATTGGCCAGATCTTGGCAAAGTTGACATCTGAAGGATCTGTCTCCACAGTCTGACCCCATGTGGTCCAGTATCCATTCTACTTACTACTGCGATTTATGGTCTTGCCCCAAGTCCCTGTTCCTTTCAGAAACCATTTTGAATCCAAGTTTTGCCACTATCTGTAGGGAGATTTGGGTTAAATATACCACTTTCATATTGACCTCAGGGAGTCATTGGCTGAATGCTGGGTCTTTCTATGCCATGTCAGATGGGCTGTATATTCTTAGCATGCTGCCATGGCTTTGCTTTTGTTCATAAGGCCCAGTCCCATCTCAGGTCAGTGAGAAAAGGACTGCACTTGCTGAATAAGGGAGACACTTGTGCCTGCTATTTAATAACCTGACAATAGAAAGTGAATATCGGCTAAGTAGGGAATGTAACTTTATATACTGTATGATATATACGTATGGACTCCTTATAGACAGTATCTGCCTGAGTTTGTCTACAATAAATGCATTACCTGCATGTTTAGCATACAATTACACAGACAGCAGGACAACTATTAGGGTCTGTGCTTTTCCCCAAAATGTGTCTGTTGATGGGGCAAACCTTCCCCTTGGGTTAACACTGCCTGGGGTGTGGGCATGACAGTTAGAAGGGATCTTGTGGTTCTGCCCTAGTCTAGTGAAAGGTGCAGGCCATCATTGGGCCAATAATGTTAGCAGATCTTTCTCATGTGGTTTGCACTGGTAATATATACCTCATTTCTGTCTTCCCTTATAGAAATGGGACCCCCACCCAAAACCAGCTGGAGAGTCCCTAGCTGGGCAGACACCAGTTCCTAATGCCACCCTGCTGTCCTTAATCTCTGTGTATAATTGCTACTCATCATTTTGTCTTTGCTTGTAATTTGGGGGCTTGTAACAGGAATGCAACCTATAAGATAATGCCCCCCTTGCTGTCCTCTCATTTCTGTATTATCTTTGATTGAATTATAAATTATTGAGAACCCCTTCATAATCTGCCCTCAATTTTATTCTATTTGTTGCACCGGTTTCTCTTTATTGTGTTGCTTTGTGAGAGGGTCTTGCTGACCAATCTCTGCCAATAGCCAAAACACAATCTGCTCTTCCTTCCCACTTCATTGTACAGCCCTGATCATCTATCACTTACACCAGAATCAGGGATCTATAACCATTAATGTACTTTTTGGGATCAGTACATATACATATAATATACAGGCTGTTTAGAGGCCTCTATGGAGGGTGCCCAAAAACAGCCCCAGCACCTGTCTCCCTACACCATAAATCCTACCTCCTCATTGGCACAAAATCCTTAATTTGTGGTTTGGCAGTGAGCAGCAATGTTGAGTTGCCAGGACCATACTATGCCTTCAGTCTAGTCATGATAAAGAATACAGCGCCCGTAACCATCCTCCTTTGTAAAACATTGAGTTGGGTCAAAATCATATGCTGGAAACCCAATAAACCCAACTATACCCCCTTTTCATCTTGTAATAAGAAAAGCAACTCCATGTTCCACACCAGCTTCTGGAGTCTTCACACTTTCCTGCCTCTAGCGACTTTAATGGAAGATGAGCACAACTGACAAATAAGGCTATGGTTTCTGCTCATATGGCATTTTCCCAAAACACTTCATTTTATTGGCAAAGTGAAACAAACAGAGGAATGGAATCAGTTGGTCTGTGTCTTGCTGTATGGGGCCAAGTGTGTATCTTTTTCCCCTATAAAAAGTGAAATTATGGGGCCTAAGTAGGAGGCCTGTAAATACAAGGGTATGGGAGACTCCTTGGGAATTAAAGACCATGTTTTATATGTTCATTTCCTATTTTCATGTCATGGGGAGATTGGTGCTGATAGTTTTGCATTTTTAAATATGTATTTCAAGTGTTTATACAGGTCTATCGGGTATGGTTGCCCAGGAAACAATCCCCCATCAATCCACAAGTCCTTCATGTGATGGTGGTGACACATTTGGCACCCTGTGACCCAGAACTTCTGCTTTTTACGTGAAGGGTTTTATACTTAGTTGTGTAGTTCTCTGATGGAGCTGGTTTGGGGCATGGCCTGGAATCTAAAGGACCAAGTTCTGTAAGAGTGACCCTTGTGCTGTCAGTTACTGGGCACTGCAATGGGATTCAAGGGATGAGTCATGTAGTCATGTAGCACCGCTGTCTATTACTTTTGTTACATGTCATCATTTCCCTTCTGTTTTACTGTAAATAAAGAATGAGGAAACTTTCCTGGTGTCTATGGTCTCATTGAAATCCTTACACCACAGCAAGGCTGCTGGGAAAATGGGATAGAGCAGGGGTCTTGGTGCTGCATGGGAATGTTGGGGGTCACAGAACACTGGAGGCTCCTGGGAAACTGACAATATGTCTAGCCCCATGTCAGATTTCAAAATTAAATATAAAAAATCAGTGTTGTGTTTGAAAAACAGATTTCAGTGCAGAAGTCTGCTGGAGCTGCACTATTAACATATTCATTTTGAAAAAACATGTTTTCCCATGACAATATCCCTTTAATGCAAAGAGGCCACATTTGCACTACATTTCCCAGCATCACAGAAGGTTCTGGAGTATGAAATCCCTACATATGGAGCTCTGCTATCCCAACTGGAGGTTTAAATGCACAGATGCTGCACCCAGACCCACAGTTTATTTAATAATCCCTGTTTGTGGGCTCCATAGCATACCTCCCAACTGTCCCTTTTTCGGAGGGACTGTCCCTCTTTTGACAGCTCAACCTGCCTTCCCTCATTTGTACAGGAAAGTCCCTATTTTCTCTGCATTGAGACACAAAAAAAAAGTTTAGATAAGGAGAAATATTTTCAAACTTTCATAACCTGCCAAATTTTGTAAAATGAACATGGTAATTAGGGGGTGTGGCCGCATAAAGGGGTGTGGCCCAAAAAAATTGCTGCACTTATGTCCCTCTTTTTACTTCCAAAATGTTGGGAGGTATGTCATAGACGTCATTGATGTGAACATTCCAATAAACTGCAGCCCAGGAAGGTTTATATGGGGTCAGTGGAACATAACATAGGGAAAGCTAATTCTATAGTGAGTGTGTGTGTGTGTAGACTGTGTGTGAGTATATATAGTGAATAAAGTAAAATAAAAGGGTATTATACGTTACCGAGGAGTTACATGACCTTATTCAGGTCATAGAACTCCAAGGTGACTGCTAATATCCTCATATTTTGCAACAGGGGGTACTTTATTATAATACACAATTGTAAGTGAGTCATGTGAAGAAATCACATCACTACGCTCCAATTATAACCAATAACATCACTAAGCTCTGTTCATAAGGATATAATTTACAGGATATTTGTGGCTCTTGTGTATTATACACACACTGTATAAAATTAACTGTAGTTCTTGATATTTCCGTAGCCTTGGGAAGTCATCCACAACCTCACTCTCTTTACAGTGTAGAAACATTTTCACATTTTCAAATAAAAGTTCTCTTTCTATAGAGTAATCGCATCCCCTCGTAAGCACCTTTTCTTCAGTGAAAACAACCCCAAGCTTGACAGTCTACCCTCTTTAAATACTCCATCCCTTTTACCACTCAAGGGAGGCCTTACCAGGGACCTATGAAGAGAAAAAATTGTGTTCATCCCCAGGCCCAGCCTAGGCTAGCAAAAATTGGGAGGGGCAGCATGCTGCCTGCTGGCCTCATCACCACTGGAGACTGATATTTCTACCAAAGTGTATAACCTTTCATTTATCAACATTGAACCTCATTTGCCAGTCTGCTGCCCAGTTTAAGTAAATCACTCTGGCAGCATCCTGTAATGAAACTTATATAGTTTTGCGCAAGTTAATATGCTCAGCAAAACAAGAGATTGTACTCATAGTGGCCACCTTAATATGCTCAGCAAAACAAGAGATTGTACTCATAGTGGCCACCTCCAGGCCATTAATAAATAAGTGACAATTTAAAGGACCAAGGACAGACCCCCGCTCACAGTGGCATCACTAACCAGGCCTCTCCGCAAAAAAAATCTACAGGGGATCTGGGACCACCTGTCCCCTGGGCCGCCCGGCGACTGTGGGGTCTTCTTTATTACGAGTGGGCCCTCTGGTCTAAAGGTTTTTGGGTGGGCCCCTAGTCGAAGGGTTTTTGGTGAGCCCCTGGTGTCTCAGTCCGACACTGCACATGGGCTTCTGTATCAGACTTCCTGCCTTTAGTTAAACCTCCCTGCCCCAGGCGTGCTCAGTTTGCTCCTCTGCCCCCCCCCCTTCTCTGTTGTTATCTGAGGCCAGAGCTATAAGTGAGCAGGGACATATTCTGGTGTCACACCAAGCTAATACTGCAGCTGCTATCCTAAACAAACTGGAGAGCTTCTAGAGGTGGCCTATCTGGTTGCCTAGAGCGCCCGGCTGGCCTGGCTCAGCACTGTTTCCATTTACACAACTCTGTGTGTAATCCATCCTTCATCCAGTTCTCTATCAAGGTACAAATGCACTCAGGTTTATCAGTGTTTCGGGTCATTTAAGTGCCGGTTAACGCGAGCCACGGGCCCGTTCTTTTACCTGAAGACTTTCCCTGAGACACCCACCAACTATCCAGCAGTAGGCGCAGTTACTGCGTCCCAAGACTGTTCAAATCCGACGTGCTTCTCCTCTTCAGCCAGCAGGGGGCGCAGGATTCGACAAACTGCTTCCACGTTTGTCTCATGCTAATGACGTCAGTGTCAAGATGGCCGCTCTCAGTGAACACTTCACGTTGTGCGGACTTCTTACCGAGGCCGATGACGGTAGAACCGAGATACTTGGAGTGGAACCCGCGGGGGAGCCAGATAGGGTGTTAGTGACGGACTCTGTACAGGCTGTAACTTTGTATAAGGTAGGGAGAGGAGTTTTCGTGTGAACGAGGGTCCAACTGCTTTGGTATGGGCTGTGCTGTGTAAGCTGGTGTTCACTACTGTATCGCTATGTGGGCTGTGGATACTGTCTGCCTATGTGAACTAGTTATGAGTTGGCTGCTATTGCTGTATCGCTATGTGGGCTAGAGGGCTATGGGCACTGTGTGGGTATGTGTTGGTTATGGTTGGCTCACTGGCTGCTTATGAGCTGGGGGTGCCATTACTGTATGGGTATGTGGGCTACAGTCACTGTGTGTATATTTCAGCTTATGAGTTGGGCTTTATTACTGTATTTGTATGTGGGATAGAGGGTTGTGGGCAATGTATGTCTCTACTTGTTGTTTATGGTTGATTGGCTGGTTATGAGCTGTTGGTTCTATTAATATTATGGATGCACCGAATCCAGGATTCGGTTTGTGATTCCGCCTTTTTCAGCAGAATTCGGCCGAATCCTGCAGCCCGGCCGAACCTAATTTGCATATGTGGGAAGGGAAATTGTGACTTTTTGGCACAAAACAAGAATGTAATAAAATGTTTTCCCCTTCCCACCCTTGGTTTGAATATACAAATCAGGATTTGGTTCAGTATTCGGCCAAATCTATCGCGAAGGATTCAGGGGTTCGGCCGAATCCAAAATAGTGCATTTGGTGCATCCCTAATTAATATATGGGTATGTTCACTAGAAGGCTGTGAGCACTGTGTTGTGTATGAGCTGATTATAAGTTGGGTCTAATTACTGTATTGTTATGTGGCTAGAGGACTAAGGGTTGTGTGGATATGTGTTGGTTATAAGTTGGAGGGGGCCATTACATTGGGTTTGTGGATTAGAGGGCTATAGTCACTGTGTGGATATGTGAGCTGGCTGTGGGCACATGAACTGTTTTAAGTTGGGAGAGCCATTACTTTATTGATATGTGGCCTAGAGGATTTGCCTCCTAGTGTTAATCTCTATGATACTTAATTACTTTTTTCTAGGTTTCTGATCAGAAACCACTAGGAGCTTGGGCAGTAAAACAAGGACAAAGTATCACCTGTCCAGCTGTATTGAATCATGAATCGGGAGAATTTGTTGTGGTTCATGATGGCAAGGTAACATGAGCTTGGTGCTTTGTTCCCTATGATGATGCCTATGACCCAGAATAACCATGTTTTTTAAATTAGGTTTTAAGAATATGGAAAGAAGATAATGTAAATTTGGATACTGCTTTTAAAGCCACGGTAAGTTTCAGTTACCTTTGGAAACTGCATTGTGTGTCTTTTCTGAATTGTGAATCTTTTTGTTTGCATCCCCATATTAAAGTTATTTTTATATAATTCCACAAAATTTGAAATTGTATTTCTTATGAAAATGAAAAGCTAAGATAAAGAATATGTCCCTACTCTCTGCACCAGACTACCCAGTAAGGTATTTGGTATATGGAACAAAGCTGCTCAGATTCTGGCCAGCGGCCAGATGTCGTCCTTAAAGCATTTTTTATGGCCTAAAGCCTGCTCACTTCTGTATGTCGTTTCAAATGTGTCTGCCCTTTAAATACATTATGTAAGCAAGATGATCGACCAGCTAAGTGAAATAAACCGGGCAGATCTGCAGTACCTCTAAGCGTTGTGTCTGAAGCTTGCTCTTGTTTTTCCTGTTTATTATATTGATCAAATTAAGACACCATAGAAAGATCATACTCCCCATAATCATAAAACTGTTACAAAATGACTACATCCTTGTAAGATATTAGCAATGTTTCACCTTTCCTCCAGCTCTCGGCTGATGTCTGTCGAATTCACACTCTCCCTAACGCTGATCCGCTTGTGCTGTTTAAAGGAGGAGCCGTTCTCTTCTTAGACTCATTACTCGCTGACCCCCAGCAGGAAATTGGAAACATTCTGTCAGATGGAGAGAGAATTGTGTATGTTACTGACATTTGGCATTTTATTTATTGAATTTCATACGTGTGCAGCTTGTGTTGAATCTCTGTCACTTGTGACCTTTCAAGAAGGTGTCTGTTAATTTATTTACAATACTAAAGTTCAGCAATCCGCACACACCAAAACCATGGAACATAAATGAAGAGAAATAGGTACAACTATCCAGGCAACCATTGCTTTCACATTCAGTTACTATACAGCACCGTCCATGATGTTTATGGACCAGGGGCTCATGGTAGCATGAAACACAACTATTGCTGTAGTCCAGTGATCCCCAACCAGTGGCTAGTGAGCAACATTTTGCTCACCAACCCCTTGGCTGTTACTCCCAGTGGCCTCAAGACAGTTGCTTAATGTTGAATTCTAGATTTGGAGGCAAGTTTCGGTAGCATTAAAACCAGGTCTACTGCCAGTCCACACAGGGACTTACAAATAGCCAATCGCAACCTTTATTTGCCAACCCCCTGGAACTGTTTTCATGCTTGTGTTGCTTGCTCCAAAACTTTTTCACATTTGCATGTGGCTTGTTGGTAAATAAGGTTGGGGGCTTGTTACTTAAAAAGTCATCCTTGCATTACTATTTTGAAGGGGATGTAAAGTCATCCTATTAAGTTAAGGTAGAATTGCCCATACTTTAGTAACGGGCACTTACTCTAGTTTTAGCGATGTCTCATTATGATCTACATCCATAATATCATTGTGGACATTCTCTTCCATGGAAAATATTACTTAAATATTATATTGATTGATAAGAGAATTTATATTTCTATATTTAAAAATACAGCTATTTCTGGTGCAGCTTTACAGGGGTGGTTCACCTTTAAGTAAATTTTTAGTATGTTATAGAATGGGCAATGCTAAGCAACTTTTCATTTAGTTTTCATTATTTATTTTTTACAGTTTTATAGTTATTTGCCTTTTTCTTCTGACTCTTTGCAGCTTTCAAATGAGCGTCACTGACCCTCTTCTAAAAAAACAAATGTGCTGTAAGGCTACAAATGTATTGTTATTGCTACTTTTTATTCCTCATCTTTCTATTCAGGCCCTCTCCTTTTCATATTCCAGTGTCTTATTCAAATCAATGCATGGTTGCTAGGGGAATTTTCATCCTAGCAACCAGATTGCTTAAAATGCAAATTGAAGAGATGTCGAATAAAAAGCCAAATAACTCAAAAACCCCAAATAATAAAAAATGAAAACCAATTGCAAATTGTCTCAGAACATCATACTAAAAGTTATCTTAAAGGTGAACCACCCCTTTAACAGAATAAATATCTGAATGAAATAAATCGGAAGGGTGATTTAGTCAAGCAGTTTGTTGACAGTGTCTTGATCTACTGATCATCAACTAAAGGTCTACTGGTAGATTCCAATTTACCTTTTTGTCACCCCTGAGTCCTGGGATTCTCGTAGAATCCCTCAAAACAAGGACGTTTCCAATATACATGCATTATTTTTTTCTTACTGCTGTAAAGGTAAACAATCCAGTGTCTTCAACTCTAACAAGCAGCCTCAGTGAGCCCTACCCGAGTTGCTCAAGAAGCTTATGTAGTCTCCTGCTACCCTGTTCTCTAAGTGCACCTTGAGCCAGTGAGGTCAAAGACTTCACATATAGCTATGAGCGTAGTTGCTTCTGATTGGCTCCTGCTGCAAAGCTGCACCAGCTGACTGAGGCTGCCTGTTAAAGCTGTAGACGCCGTATTGTTTATCTTTACAGCAGTAAGGAAAAAAAAATGCATGTAAATTGGAAGCTTCCTTGTTTTTAGGCATTTTATCAGAATCCCTTAACTTAATGGGATGACTTTACATTTCCTTTATTTTGGGGCACATACTATTACCCACATGTGCCATGGGCAATATCAGAACCCTTATATACCCCCTGTTCCCACTATGCCAAGTGTGGCACAAAAACCCATCACAATTTAATTTTCTTTCTGTAATTTGTAAATTATTTGTTCTTATTTTCTGTAGATGATCTGTCCAAATCCAAAAATTACATGTCCAGATATTCTCTAACTTTAATGCATATTTCTTATGAATAAAAAATGGTGGATTATTAGAGTACATTTGATTCATTCCTTTTACATTTTAATAACTCGAGTATTTATTCTCCCTACCGCTGATATTTAAACTCTTGAACCTGTGCATAGGTCTCCCTGGGTAGGCAAAGCCACACTCTATTTTACTGATTGGACCTGTTGGATTAGAATAAATTTTGTACATACCGTCCTAAAATCATGTCTATTGCAGCATAATGCATCAAATTTTGCTGACAAGCACCCATATGTATCTTGTGTTATACTTGCGTTAATTCCACAGTGGGTTGAATATTTACTAGTACGTTTGGCCTGGCTTGATTGCTGTCTTTGGGCATATGGAATGAACCAGGGCTACTTGTGATAGCACTGAGTAAACACAGGAAAAACAGACAGGTATTTTCTGGCAATCAAATTGCATTGTACTAGGCACCATATGAAGTAAGTTTTGAGGTTAGCATTTCTTTCAAAATAAAATTTAAATACGTTTATGGCAGCATTTGGGAGTTTTCAGGTACATTTATTGGTTATGAAGGTAGTGGGTAAATGCTGACTGAGGTTTCTATGGGTTTGTGAAGGCCATTGCTAGTATTTTATCATTTATCAGTAGAAGGTTTAGCTCTCATTTGTCTGTTTACAGGTGGTCAGAGATCTTTGCGGATGAAGGACAACCTCTCATAGTCTATGTTACACAGCAGGCAAGTATTTATTCAGATAATTCTGTAACACATTCATGTTCTAACTGAATGACAATTTTTTTTTTCTATTTATTTACAGCTCTCCAGTTATTTTGTGTATATTCACAATTTCAGCCCAGTTTGTGTTTGTAAATATCACCTTAAACCAAATACAGAAGGTTCCACTATCCTGGACTGTTCTGGGTCCGTGAAAAGTAAAATATTCACTCTTCTAACTTTGTGTAAGTACACATGCTGGGCCCTCCCAATGTTTATACAAATATTAATCATAGTTACAAATATAGGCATAACCATAATATCTTGCTCTGTAGTACAGCCTTGGTCTGAAATATGATGGTGACCAGCCCATGTTTTATTTCACTTATACATCTGGGCACATTTTGTAATTTAGTTGCCCCAAACTTTATATGTAAACAGCTTTTTTTTTTTTCCCCCAAGACTCTAGCGGACAAGTTTGCCAGACTCCATTTCCAGTGTCACCCATTGATCAGGAAACGGAAAGGGTTGTTACAGCATTACCACTGTTGCAACTGTCTGGACCGATAGAAGTGGGAGCATTAAAATTCCTTGATGAATCCCATGTAGCAGTGCTTATGCAATCTCCATCCACACAAAAAGGTACTGTCACAGGGAAACCCTTGCTGGCTAGCTTTGTACTAAATATGTAATATCACCATTTGTTGTATCTGATTAGGTGGTGGTTTTGCTAACGTTAATGTTTCAGGATATACAATATATACACATCTTATACGGAGTGCTCAAACCCTTATTATTCGCACCCAGTGCCGGGTGTCAGGTGATCAAACTGGATGACCTTGGCCTGCCCTTCAGGTCATATATTCCATGTAGAATAAAGTTAAACCAGTAGTACACTGATATGGTGAAGAATGAGTCTGTGGTTTATTTAGCCCAAGTGCATACAAATTTAGGGCAACGTTTCAGGCTCCACTGAGCCCTTTATCAAGGTTTGATAAAGGGCTCAGTGGAGCCCGAAACGTTGCCCTAAATTTGTATGCACTTGGGCTAAATAAACCACAGACTCATTCTTCACCATATCAGTGTGCTACTGGTTTTACTTTACTCTACATACAATATATACACAGGCAGGAGTTGTGGTTCTGCAACATTTTGGGACCCAGGGTTAAGAAATAGAGATTTAAGAACACATGTCAGGAGATATGCTGGTCTAAAAATGGCTTTGTGCTGCCCTTTAGAGTGCAATTTTCTAGAGACTGTCATAATTCAGAGTATTACTAGTATTACAAGTATTAAGTCATATATTGTGTCACCAGTCATCGCCTCATAGTTTTATAATAACATTATATTTCTCTGTGCAATTTTTATACATTTGGGAATGGTAGAGCATGTGGGGTAAAGTCCGTGGGTATAACGCAGTGTAAGACCATGCCTTTTTACTGTGATGACGCTGTTCTTTGCAGACTGTCTCTCCATATGGAACACCACATTCCAGACATTGCAGACTGCTTGTAACTTCCCACAGAAGACAAGCGCACAGGTTAGAATTGCTGATAATACATGATGCTGTTAATCCTCTCTAAGGGTATATGTATAGTAGGTACATCTCAGAGTCATGAGTACACCAATTTACAATAAGCAAAAGTGTGGTCTTGCTAATTTTATCCCATTTTTTTAGAATTCCCAATTCCTACATGTTTGTGTGTTCCACAGGTAATCTCCCTGCACTCTGCGCAGTTTCCAAATTGCATCTATTATCTGCTAATACCATTACTGCCCTAAGCTTAATAGTGTTGTATTAGCAGCATATCATTGAGAGCTGGATTTGTCTGACTATATAAAACTCCCAATATAATTGGGCTTTCTGTCACATCGTATGTGTGTCAGTGTAATGTCACCTTGAGATTTTTGGCCTAATGTGTGCTTTATGGTTACAAATAGGGGATTGATCTCACAGAGCAGTTCAGAATGCCAAGTCACAAACATACAAGGCTTATACTGAGGCCAATGCTCTATGTAAGACTAAACAAGTGAAGTTAGCTCTCCATCCTTAGTAACTCATTGCACAGATGCTTTGAGTTAAATACTCTATAAAGACTATGTATTAATTTACTCTGTGATCATTGTTTTTTCCCTTGTATGGATTGGTGCATTCCATTTGTTTCAATGATATATTTGATTGGAAGCGCATAATCTTAAAATTAGCATATTCTTTTCCAGCTATGGTGCAGTGACAATAAACTATATGTGCCCCATGGGAAGGCCCTGGTAGTGGTTCCATATATTTGTGAAGTGTCCTGCTTGGCATCTGTTCTGGGAAAAAGCAGAAATATCGAGACATCAGGTAGGGTATTGTCATTGCTAGGTATTTGGCTGCCCTGTTTTTTTCCCTTTGTAATGGCATTTTGTTCTGACATATACGTGCAGGAGTGGAACTTTGTCACACCCTGCACCAAGTCACAAACCATTAAACACGTGTCACTTTCCTGACCTATGTAATATATGACCAATGGGAAGAGGCACTGCAAGCCCCTGCTCACATCTCTCTTGGCTACAAAGACAGGCTGTTCCAATTATACCTGATACATAGAGTTTACTAAACAAGAGATAAGTTAAACAAAATGTAACCAAATGTGTCTCCCGTCTGTCTTAAGGTGGCCATACTCGGACAGATAATGCTGCCAATATCTGTCGTTTAGACCAATTTGACAGCTAATCTGCCCGTGTATGGAGGCTTCCGATGGGTCTATCTGGACATGATATAGATCGGGAAGGTTTGATTTTTCTCGCGACCGCCCGTCGGAGCCCATTGCGCTCGCCATAATCCGATCGTTCTGCAATAGGGCCGAATGTTCAGATTACCCCTGAAATAGCCCTGCCATTAGTGGTATATCGGAAAAGATCCGCTCGTTTGGCGATCTCGCTAAAGGAACAGTAACACCAAAAAATGAAAGTTTTTTTAAAGTAATGCAAATATCATGTACTGTTGCTTTGCACTGGTAAAACTCATCTGTTCGCTTCAGAAACACAACTATAGTTCATATAAACAAGTTGCTCTGTAGCAATGGTAGAAATTGGAAAAAGTCTATATGGCGCAGGTTAAATCGTGGATAACATAACATTATGTTCTACAGAGCTTATCTGCTGTGTAACCTGAGCCTTTTCTCCTTTGAATGGCTGCCCCCCGTTGCTACACAGCACTTTATTTATATAAACAATAGTATTGTTTCTGAAGCAAATACAGCTGTTTTACCAGTGCGGGGCAACACTGCATTATATTTTTATAATTAAACATTCATTTTTTTTTTTATATATATAATGTCTTTATTTGCACCATCAAAAACATAATAAACAAGATTGAATGCAATATAATGTTATACTTTTACATAGGGTTACAAATATAGAGAAAGTAGGCCTACACACAAGGGTTACCCCCCACTTTAATTTTTTGATGTTACTGTTCCTTTAAGAAACTCTGTAAAGGTTGGCAGAAAAGGCTGGACATTAGATTAAAAGGCTCTAACATAAACTTAAGTCCCTAACATGAATGTACTCATGTTGATATGTATTGTGTATATGCAAGACCTAATGTGAATGGGGGCATGTAAACATAATGGCTGTATTGCAAGAATCTAGTATGTGACATACTGTGTATTTGCAGTGTGAAATGTACAGTGTGCAACTTTTACTTTGTTTTATTGCCAATAAAACCTGTCTTGAGCTTAAAAAAAAATGTCATTTTAGGAAACTCGATCATGTACTGATGAGGCATCCCTAAAATAAATGTGTTTATCTTTGTTCTCGTGTAGAAAATTACATATTACGGTTTGTTTGTTTTTCTTTGTTTATTTTTTACTTTTTAGAAAATGTTCCTTTTGTTAATTGGGGCAAACTTGTAGGAAAGAACCTGGAAGTCAAACAGTCAAATTCTGGTGCTCGGAAAAAAGTAAGTGACTTTGTGAATGTGTGAAGTTTATTGTGAGGCTGATTACTAAGTATTACTTAAGTATAGCGCACTGCTAGGTTTCCTGGTTGTTTCTTATCATCAGGAGATATTAGGGACCTGTACTTTTATTCTTTTAATATACCATCATAATCTTTATACATGTGATAAACACAACTCCTTCCTATGTGTTGCAACTTTCAGAGTGGGGAGCAGTATAACTGAATTGTGCCTTGTCTGCACTCTGATAGCTGCCATGTTTCTCTCTCTCACACACACACACACACACACACACACACACACACATACATTCTGGGTTTTGTAGCCTTTTGTACAGCCGCATGCTGGATATTGCTTTGTTTCTTGAGAAGAGCCATGTAACTCTACAGCCATAGTTATATTGGTGGATGGATACAAATCATAGTTGAGCATCAAAAAAAAACTGCAAACTTGATCAGCTCTCTGGGTTCTGATTGTTTAGACTTCTGCCCTGCCATCAGTGGTCACTTGAAAGCAATGTCCCAAAAGTATATTTTCTACTCATTTGTTTGTAAAGGCCAGATGTTACTTGCATCTTCCTGTTCCAAGCAGGGGGGCATCATGTTGCTTTTTTTCGCTAAGATAAACCGTAGTAACTTATTTCATTTGGATGTCTTACAGACCAGGGATATAAAAACAAATGGAAATCCAGGAAACGGCACAGAATGCACATTGTACCCCTTGGATGTTCAGGTAACGCCAGAGCACACATGCACTTTCTATTCTTTGTGGCTAAAGTTTCTCAGTGGAGATTGGACAGTGGATTTTCTGTTTTGGTCGATCTATCACAGGCTCAGGACTGTGGCATCTTTCCCAAACAATCATTAGTAGGGAAGGGTTAATGCAGCTTGGGATGCTGGCAGCACCCCCCGTATTTATCCTATAATGTGTGTGTTTTGTTTATAGAATATGTCTCAAGCACAGACTGAAGTTCTTGTGCAGCAACTACTCCTGGGCAAAGAAGACACAGATTTTCAGGTCACTGTTGGCAAAATAACCCAGAGTTTGGTAAAGCATTGTATGGCTGATCCCAAGTACTACCCACAGAGTTCTCTTGTGCAGCTTGTTCAGACAAAAACACTGTCCTACAGGTAAGTAGTTATTGGAAGAAGGTATTTCTTTTTATAGGCAAAAAATGGTGCAAATCATTGCTTCAGGAATTTCGAAAAATGTTGCAGTAGGTTTGTGTGCTGGACTTTGATTGGCTCTTTTAGAAGTCTCTTGGTTCATTTCCCAGAGTGACCATGTCATAAGTTTGCCATAGCTCAGAGAATGTTACCAGTCCTAATGCCTTATTTGGAAAATAAAGTGCTTATATTGGGGTATGTGTCTTCTTGTCATGTCATTGCTTAGTGAAATTAGGGACAAATAACATAAATTTTCACAATGTATCAAATCATGTAAAATAGAAGAAATAGTTTGTCTTTTTATACCTTTTGGATAAAAAACGTCTGTATTAGCTTGACAACTGTGCTCATCCCTCCCCCTTTTGTAATGTACTAGAGGCAGAGAGTTGCATAGTGTATAGCAACATATGATGGACTATAGCAGGGGTGTCCAAACTACGGCCCGCGGGCCGTCTGCAGCAGATTCCTAAAAAATACCAGAATATGCTACAATGTGTCAGAATGCCCAGCAGGCGCCGTGCCCTTGTAGCGGAGCTCTCCTCCTAGCGCTGCCACCTGATCTAATGCCATTTGCCGCTATGCTGGCTGGTGTCGCAGTCCGCACTGCAGTCCCTAGGCAACGCACAGTGGGCAGACATGGTTGTTGCAGGCAGGGGTTTCCCTGCAGAGTTCAGCCTGTCAGTCAGTGCTGTGACCACTTCTTGAGAGAGAATGAACAGGCACTACCACTCACCCACACATTTCAGCCTAGTTTTTGACCTGTAAACATCTCTCTGCAGCTCTGATATAATGACAGTTTTAGGAGGTAAAATGCTTTCAAAACATTTTTCTTTCTGCATCATTACATGTTTTGAGGAAGGATGAGAAATATATCTGAATATGGAGGTTGTATATATAAAAAGCCTCTTTAAAATTTTCTTGTGTCAGTCTGTGTCCTGAATTATTGTCACTCTGTCTGGAGAAGAGGGATGTGCACCTACTTCAGCTCTGCTTGCATTCTTTCCCTGATGTCCCAGAAGCTGTTCTCTGCTCATGCCTTAAGGCCTTTTTAAGGTGAGCTCATGATACCAGACATTCCTGAGTAAGGTGCTGTGATTTCTCTTCTTGGTAAATGTCAATATTTATTTTTCCTTCCCTGCAGTATCAGTGAGAAATGGTTGAATGCTGCACAAATTGACACGGAGTCAGTCACCTTATATATTGATGTGAGAGATAAGGCCAAAGGACACAAATATATGGAGCACCAAGAAGAACCGACTGTGGTACAGAATGGCTTTAGCCCAACTGCTCTGGACGAAGACAGCTGTGGTGAACTTATAGCAGAGAGTTTGCCACAAACCGTTCAAATGGCAACTTGCCCAATGAGCAATAAAAGAGCTGTACTAGTGTATCCTTTCCTATGCAAAGCCATCCGATAGCATGATTCTTGATCATCAAACTGTCCAGTAATATGAGATCATCCTCTTGGCAAAAGCTCTCCTATAGCATGCATTGGTGATCTTAATTTTGTGCTGATAATCAGTTGTTTCCCTAACCAATAAAACAGAAACTCCGTTCTGATGTCTCCTTACAGTGAGAGCTTTCTTCTGCCACATCTCAAGGATATGTCAGGTGACCAAGTGATGGTGAGTGGTGTTGGAATGTTTGCGTCTCTCCCAAGCATGAGTTAGCTGTATCTGTCTCTGAAACTGGTTTGTGAGTAGTATATTATACTATGAGTAGGAAACATGGAGGGGGATAATAATGAGATTGTATAAACATATAAAACCGACCCATGTGTATCAAGTGGAATGTTTGCGTATGTAACTGCTGCTTGATGAAGGCAAAATGAAAGGAGGAGTAATCAAATGATGAAAACAGTTTATTTAACTTATTTAAAAGCAGGGATTTGCTAGGTCTCCAAAAGCTGCAACTTTTCAATTTATCTTTATTTTACACTGTTTTCTGCAGTTTTTTCTCAGGTATTTGCAGTACTTGTATCAGATATGCAATGAAAATATAACAGTAAGCCTTCCAGGAAAGCAAGTACCCACGGTCAGCCAGGTAAGTTGTTTTGGGAAAGTACATATGTCACAGTAAGTCATGGGTTGAAGGAAGAGTACATTACATTAAAAAAGAAGGGAAGCTACTGAGGCAGTCTATTGCCAATAGATTAACCACAATAGTTCAAGCTAGAATGCTATATTTATTCTGTAGAATGCTTTACCATACCAGTGTAAACTGCTCTAGAAGTTTAGTTTAGTTTGTTTAGTATAACAGCTGCCATATTGGCTTGGTGTGACATCACTTCCTGCCTGAGTCTCTCCCTGCTCACTCATAGCTCTGGACTCAGATTACATCAGGGAGGGGTGGGGGAGCAAACTGAGCATGTTCATGCCGAGCCCTGGAGGGTTAAAGGGATACTGTCATGGGAAAAAATTTCAAAATGAATCAGTTAATAGTGCTGCTCCAGCAGAATTCTGCACTGAAATCCATTTCTCAAAAGAGCAAATAGATTTTTTAATGTTCAATTTTGAAATCTGACATGGGGCTAGACATATTGTAAATTTCCCAGCTGCCCCAAGTCATGTGACTTGTGCTCTGATAAACTTTAATCACTCTTTACTGTTGTACTGCAAGTTGGAGTGATATCACCCCCCTTCCTTTCCCCCCCCCCCAGCAGCCAAACAAAAGAACAATGGGAAGGTAACCAGATAACAGCTCCCTAACACAAGATAACAGCTGCCTGGTAGATCTAAGAACAGCACTCAATAGTAAAAACCCATGTCCTACTGAGACACATTCAGTTACATTGAGAAGGAAAAACAGCAGCCTGCCAGAAAGCACTTCTCTCCTAAAGTGCAGGCACAAGTCACATGACCGGGGCAGCTGGGGAATTGACAAAATGTCTAGCCCCATGTCAGATTTCAAAATTGAATATAAAAAAATCTGTTTGCTCTTTTGAGAAATGGTTTTCAGTGCAGAATTCTGCTGGAGCAGCACTATTAACTGATTAATTTTGAAACATTTTTTTTCCCATGACAGTATCCCTTTAAGCTGAAAGAAGGAAGTATGATGCAGAAGCCCATGTGTACACAATAGTAGGAAAGAAATGTGGTGTTTATTTTGACAGAGGACTCAGAGCAGCGTTACTTATGAGGGTTTACTGGTGTATTTATATAGACCTTTCTGATGAAACTTACTTAATTTTAACATTTCCTTCTCCTTTAAGTGAGACTATTATTATGTATGCTAGTGCATACATGGTGTGGATCTTGCAGGCATCTTCTTCAACCAATATTATAGTCTTGGCAAATAGCAAGTACTGGCAGATATCCCAGGATGCCCATTTAGCAGCCTATTTCTAGAGCACCTATGTTTATAGATATTTTATGCTTCATGTGGGTCTGCTGTTTATTCATTCGTTCATACAAATTTGGTGATTCAGACTTGGCTCACTTAGATTCTGGTTTCAGATCATGGACTGGATGAACCTGTTATTGGATGCACATTTTGCCACTGTGGTGATGCTGTCAGAGGCCAAGTCACTGCTTAATAAAATTCAAAAGACTGTGAAAAGCCAGGTGTGTATGTTGCTCCTGTTATTGTACTGTCCTGCTACTGCTGAATATTAAGTGAGATACTGTCCGGTTCAAAATTTCCTAAACTGACCCAAGCAAGGTGGCAAAGTTCTACAGGAGCTGCTGTTACAGTGAGTAGTTTGGGGCACTCTATTCCCATACAAAGTACATGGGCTGGCACTGGTAATTGAGCTTTTTTTTTTTACAAGCAGGCTCTAAGCTCCTCAGCACACATGAGATACATTCATTTAGGTTCAGGCTTCTCAACAGAGGGGTTTCTAGTAGAAGTGCAATTTGTGAGCATGTTAAGAGTGAGTGAGGTGCGACCGGAGCACATAAGAGGCATATTTGGAGTTAATAAGGTGTGGCCAGATACAAATTATTTAGATTTTTTGTAAACAAGGGTCCCTATTCTACTTAAGGGGGCAGTTGGACATAAGATTACAAAACTAGGCAACCTTGGAGTAGGAGTCCTGCCAGTAGACGTATGGGGCTCCTTGATTTCTCATGGCAGCCCTTGCTGTTGGTTCTTAGGTGCCTGTGTTATAGTGAGCCTCTGACTAAATATTTCCCTAGCAATTGTTGCAAAATACAGCACCTCTTGTCAGTGCAGCTTCAGAAGCTCAGAGAAACACTTGCCTCGTGTCTAATACTCAAAACTGGTGAATACTTATCCTGAGAATTAGTGGGATATCTTGGGACCCCCACCCTACACAAAGACACTAGATATAATGCCCCTCCACAGTTGCATGTGCTGGAAGGGTAGGTATGGACACACAAGGGCACTTAGCCATACAGAAAAACACCTCTGTTGTACTAACAAACTAATGATTGTTTTTCTATTAAAGCTGAAGTTTTATTCAGAACTGAACAAGATCGAGGGCTGTTTAGCAGAGCTGAAAGAACTGAAGTGCCCGGCAAGTGTCTCCGCCAGATATTCTATAGAAGTTCTCAAACTCTACTAATAACATGGACAGCTCTGTACAGATTTGTTTTTATTTCTTTGTAAGAAACTGAAATATATTTCCTACTATTTTCGCATATCTTTCCATTTCCAACTACTCTGTTATTGCTTTCAGTTGCCCTGATTCGGTGGCCTTCCTGCAGCACACATGTAAATGTCACCATGAACTCCTGTCCGGCTCTTTGTGTCATGTTCACTTGATAAAGAGTTATTTGCTGCACATGTGTTTTTGTGTTGTACTGGTTGAAGTCATAGCAAGAATCCTAGTTATAAAGCCTTTATTGGTATCTCATGGCTCAGATCTCTGACAACAAATACGTCTCAGGGCCAAACACACCTTTTTTCAAGTTACTCATATACACATAGTCATGCAACTTTATACGTTTACAGCTCCACCTACAGGCATATCCAAAACCAGTTCGAAATGAAAAAAAAAAAGAAATAAAATTAGATACAATATTACTTTTCAACAAAATATCCTTATGTTTTTATCTTTCGCTTGTTACATTTGTCCAAATATAATCTTTAATTCCGTAACAGAAATCATATTCCCAATTAAGAGCATAGGGATCCCATCCCTTAGCAGTCCCCGATGTTTACGGATGATTTTAGAAACTTCATGGCTAACCGTGCTGTATTTATATGCAAAACGTATTCACTTCAAATCGTTTCCTGGACTGAGAAGAGAACTCAACACCGAAACCCTCAATGACTGACTTTTGTTGTTTTAGGAGGGTCACCGTGTACCCCCTCTATAAAATATTTTCATTTCATCTAGCCATTTAGTTAGTACCATCACAACTGACACAATCCTCTTTACCCGGACAAATTGGTATTTGGGTAGTGATTTCCTTGTGTGAACCGAAGCAATGTTTTCTTATCAGTTGATTTTAAAAGATCGGTAATTAGCCCTCCATCCCTTTTAATCACAAAGGTATCCAAATAGCAAACAGTATCGATATAGCGGAACCATATTGTATAATATTGTTGAAACCACTTGTTTGAGTGTAGAAATTTAAGCTCAAAATAGTTCATGAAAATATTCGCATAGGATGGGGCCACAGTGGACCCCATCGCTATACCTCTTATCTGCATATAAAAATGTTCTTGAAGCATGAAATAATTATTATAAAGGACTAATTCCAAGCATTGCAGCACAAAACCCTTATGTGAACCAAACATAGTGGTATCGCATGCAAGTTTGACGCAGACGGCCTCCACACCCCCATTATGTGTAATGGAGGTATAGAAGCTCTCCATGTCAAGTTTGATCAGAATTGCATGCTATTGAACATTTCTAAACTCTCTTAATTTCAATAAAAAAAAACATTTGTATCTTTTAAATGGGATCTATGTTTGTGTTATTCTGTATCCTGAATATCTTGTAAATTATATCCTTATAATTGGTTCTTAAGGATGTAATTTCTGTCATATAACTCATTGAAACTTTTGTGCCATAATCAATAATGTACTTTTTGTTGTAAAATATGAGGATATTAGAAGTCTCCTGGGAGTTCCATGACCTGTATAAAAACACAAGTGCTTTTTTTTTATGGCCCTGGGACTCCTCATTTACTTATACTATCCTTATATTTTACAATACTATTAATATCCTTTCTGGGAGGTGAGGGGATGGAAAGAAAGGAACAGGGATACACTGCTGTATTAGGTCACATTTAGCATGTCCATAGCCCTTGATTGAAAGAGCTTTGAGTATCGGGCAGTAAACATGCAGAGCTACCCCTAGGTGCAGGTGGGCAACATGGCATGGCTGAGAGTTGCCATACTTTTAATGATATGGAGCACCAGCATACTAAGAAAAGTGATTTTGAATTAATTAAGAATGTAAGAGCAACAGTGGGATACAGTTATGCAAGAAAGAAGGGGAACCCCAAATTGTTTAAATTAGGTCTTAGATGCTGGATTTGGGTGCCAAGCTCCAAAGCATCAGCCAATGGGAGACGAACACCATAGTAGTATGCAGGCTTGTTCACCTTTGAGTTAATTTTTAGTATGATGTAGAGAGTGATATTCTGAGACAATTTGCAATTGGTTTTCATATTTTATTATTTAAGGGTTTTTGAGTTATTTAGCTTTGTATTCAGCAGCTCTTCAATTTGCATTATAAACAATTGGGTAGCTAGGGTGCAAATTACTCTAGCAACCATGCATTGACTTGAATAAGAGATTGGAATATGAATAGGAGAGGACCTTACTAGAAAGATGAGCAATAAAAAGTAGCAGTAATAAGTGTGTAGTCTTATGGAGAACTTGCTTTTAGATGGGGTCAGCAACGCCCATCTGAAAGCTGGAAAGAGTCAGAAGAAAAAGGCAAATAATTACAAAACTAAACTATAAAAAATAAATAATGAAAACCAATGGAAAAGTTGCTTAGAATTGCCCATTCTATTACTTACTAAAAGATTACTTAAAGGTGAACCGCTCCTTTAAGGCACCTGATCATTGGGTGGAATACAGCCACCATTACATACTCATAGAGCTTCACTATCATCTTCTCTGTTCTATGTGAGCTGACACTTTGACTGCAATCAATTAGAAAACACAAGCGTACTCAAAGCCTTAACACTTTTCTCATCAAATTTCCAGTCATTTCATTGCACCCCTTCCCTTCATGGTGGGCATCACCCATTCTAGATTTCCATCCACAGGTTCTAGCTGGCAGTGCCCATGGGTATCCATTGGCAATGACCAAAATCCTCCTGACCCCCCTCCACCCCTCTCTCCCCTAGCACAGGACAGGCTTGACATACTACCCTGCTGCAGAGCAATGTTGGACTAAACAAAAAAAGATAATGACATAACATATATACAGTGTCGGTGTAATTCAAGGTAATGACTAACGCCATAGAGAAAATCATAAAGCATTTATTACACCAGAATGTGTGAGGTGTAATTACTAGTACGCAATTAAACCAAAAGGAAGAAAGTAGTAACCCCACACTATCTGTTTATTTGTCCCAATTGCTATAAATAAAATAAGTTAAGTGGAATGTGTAAAGTGCTTAATATAAATGCAAAAAATTATATGCTCAATTAATTGCGAACACGATTTAATCCATCTTTCGTAGTTTCAATTAATTTATGAATTCATCTAATAAACTTATTACTTATATTCCAATTAATAACCAAAATTAGCAATTCATTAATTAAAGTGCCAGTGCGTGCAACATATCAATTAGATTATAAATTCATCAACAAGTTAATTAAATTATTTAATACAAATCAAGTGTTATTTTTAAAAACATTTTTGTATAAAATATAAGTGAAAATAGAGTAGAGGTGGAGCTGTCCCAAAATCTACTACCTATGTTTTTTTCTAGGCCCTGGGACACCACACGGGGAGAAAGGCAGGACACTGAGGACTGTGGTCTCAATAATTAACTATTCTGTGAAAGAGCTGTCTAAAAAACCACAAACCCCCAGTGCTTTAGAGTAAAAGAGAATCGAGAATGAAGGGCTGCTTTTTCGTATCAACGTATGTTAATTCTTCGAATACTTCGATTCTCTTTTACTCTAAGGTGCTGGGGGTTTGCGGTTCGTGTGTTAGCAATTAATTGAGCATATCATTTTTTTGCAATTATATAAAGCACTTTACACATTCCACTTAACCTATTTTATTTATAGCAATTGGGACAAATAAAGTAAACAGATAGTGTGGGGTTACTACTTTCTTCCTTTTGGTTTAATATAATGAAAACTATAATTCAGTTAATCAGTCGGGCATTGATGCTGGAGGTCAGGCTCACAGTACATTACTTTCAGCACCCACTGCTGCCCATTACATTTCCCACCCATATCTGCTCCACTGCCTGATACATTACTCTCAGGTCTCAGCACCCACATCTGCCCAATACACTGCTCTCAATGCCCACCACTGCCTAGGGTTGCCACCTTTTCTGCAAAAAAATACCGGCCTTCCTATATATTTATCTTCCCTAAAGGAACAGTAACACCAAAAACTGAAAGTAATAAAGTAATGAAAATATTATGTAGTGTTGCCCTGCACTGGTAAAACTGATGTTTGCTTCAGAAACACTACTATAGTTCATATAAACAAGCTGCTGAGTAGCAATGGTGGAGATTGAAAAATGGCTATATGGCACAGGTTAACTAATGGATAACAGATAGCATTATGTTCTACAGAGCTTATCTGCTGTGTACGTGAGCCTTTTCTCCTTTGAATAGCTGCCCCCATTGCTACACAGCAGCTTATTTATATAAACAATAGTAGTGTTTCTGAAGTAAACACGCCAGTTTTACTAGTGCAGGGCAACACTGCATTATATTTTTATTACTTTAAAACAATTTCATTTTTTGATGTTACTGTTCCTAACATTGGGATCAGCCATCAATTTTTTTGGCCAGGCCGGTAACATCACGGCCAGGTGGCAACTCTACCACTGGCTGATACATTACTCTCAGCACCCACATCTGCCCAATACATTACTCTCAGCACCCACATCTGCCCAATACACTGCTCTCAATGCCCACCACTGCCTAGGGTTGCCACCTTTTCTGCAAAAAAATACCGGCTTTCCTATATATTTATCTTTTTCCCTATTAATAACAATAACATCGGCAGTGCTGCAGTTTTGAAAAGAGAGAGCGCTGAAGCCTGCGGCCAGCCGAACAGCCGAAGGACCCTTAGCCATGAAAACAGCCAAAGCCAAACTCTCGAAGCAGCGAGAAGACCCGAAGTCACGAAAATAGACGAAGTCGAAATCCCGAAGCAGCGAAAAGATCCGAAGTCATGAAAACAGCCGAAATTGAAGTCCTGAAGCAGCGAAAAGACCCAAAGTCACGAAAGGAGGCGAGGTTGAAGTCCTGAAGCCACGAGTTCAATTGGCCCCGTGATTTCTAATGGCGGCCCTGCCCACCGCTGACTGGTCTTACAGCAGATTTGGCAAATCCCAGCATGCTCAGTCCCTACAATGTAGGCCAAGGTTTGCAGCAGGATAGTTATGCCACTGGTCTGACAATTACACTATCAAACATGAAAGTCATGTGATATCTACTGCATTTTGTTGCTCTCAGTGGGAGTGTTATTCTTATGCTGCAGAATGTAAAAATGCAACCAAAATGCGCAAATGTTATAATTCCACCACTGTTATAGCAACTCTTTGGGTTTATCGGAGCTTCGTTAGTCCTTTATTTCAGGTTTCCCTTTCATGTCATTCAATTAGATTTCTCAGTCAGCACCTATACTTCCCAAATCTTAAGCCCTGATGCACGTCCAACGGTTTCCACCATGCGTCCGTTTATTCACAATTTACAGATGTCGACAGCACCAGCCATAGATTATGCTGTTTAAAATGCCTTTATTGAGACATGGGTTTCTGGCCCCAATACAATTGTATTGGGGCCAGAAATCCATGTCTCAATAAAGGCATTTTAAACAGCATAATCTATGGCTGGTGCTGTCGACATCTGTAAATTCCCTTTCATGTCATTACAATAACAACTAAAGGATTTACGTTGACAGGAAAATAAACTAGAAATGTAAAAGGTTTGCGTAGTCGGCAGGATTCGAACCTGCGCGGGGAGACCCCAATGGATTTCTAGTCCATCGCCTTAACCACTCGGCCACGACTACAACATGAAAAACCAATAGAATCTTGAAAATGTGTTCCAATGACTCGCTGCCCCCAGTGCCGGTATTGTGTATGACAATCTTCCTTAGTTACAAGGTGGTTGGGGACAGAGCAACCCTAAATTTCCCCTAGCACAATTAGACACAATTATATAGACCTGATGGGTCAATAGCCCAGAGCTACACACTGTGGATTCCGGTTAGTAAGACTGACAGACGGTAATTCCCACCTCTCATCTCTCGCAGGCCAAGCCGCCTGTTCTTCTCCAAGTGCTACCAGCAGGGGGAGCGAGCCCGACTTCCAACTACCGGTAGTTCCCCACGAGTATCCAGCAGGGGGAGTCCGGGTGTCTGGTCACGTGACTCTGGGGCCTGCACTCGCTGGCTAGCCGACTGAAAGGGAAGAGGCAAGATGGCGGTGGAGGCGGCGGGCGCCGTGGAACGGGGCCCTAGGAACTCGGTCTGAGCCCGTCCGTCCGTCTCCGCAGTGCAAGGTACTTCCGCAACCACACACCTCAACCAAGCCGCCCCTCCCAGATAAAAAATGAGGGGCCGCCGGGGCAGGCCGCCTAAGTGCCCTGTGTTACCCGACAGCTCCCCGGGGCCCACCGCTGGCCTAAGGTCCCGCCTCCGGGGCAGCAGCAGAGGCCGCTGGGCACCAGAGAACCAAGGGACTCCCCGCAACAATAGTAGAATCAGCTCCCCTCCCTCCAGCAGCTCCCCTCGCGGTCGGAGGCGCAGGAAGGCCGGCACGGGCCCTGGAAGGGGTAGGGGTCGAGGTAGTCCCAGAGCAGGAGCCCGGAGAAGCTTGTGCAAGGTGGTATATGATGATCATGAGAGCGAAGAGGAGGAGGATGGGGAACCGGGGGGCCGCAGGGACAGTGAGGAGGAGCTGGAGGCAGACGAGGAGCCAGAAGAGGAGGAGGATATGGAGGACTCGGACTATCAACAGGAGCTGGAGGAGGATGAAGATGATGCCAGTTACTGCACCGAGAGCAGCTTTAGGAGCCACAGCACGTACAGCAGTACCCCAGGTGAGCACAGCGGCGACCTGCCCCCAAATCTGTCCCTGGCATTATTGGCTTGGGGCAATACCGTTATCTTCCCCTGCTATTATCTGGGGTCAGTACCCTGATGTGCCCCTGGCATTATTCTCTGGGGCAGTAGCCGTACCCTCATGTGCCCCTGGCATTATTCTCTGGGGCAGTAGCAGTACCCTCATGTGTTTCTGGCATTATTCTCTGGGGCAGTAGCCGTACCCTCATGTGTTTCTGGCATTATTCTCTGGGGCAGTAGCAGTACCCTCATGTGTTTCTGGCATTATTCTCTGGGGCAGTAGCAGTACCCTCATGTGTTTCTGGCATTATTCTCTGGGGCAGTAGCAGTATCCTCATGTGCCCCTGGCATTATTCTCTGGGGCAGTAGCAGTATCCTCATGTGCCTCTGGCATCATTTTCTAGGGAGCAATAACAGTAGAAATGAAAAGTCTTCCTCGCAGCCCTGGCCCTCCGCCTCCGGAATAGGAGCTCCTTAGTCTACAGTGAGAGAGAGGAATAAGATACCTCTAAACCAACCAGGAAAAGTGAGAAAAACACCTGCACACAAGGATACTGCTAGCAGGCCCTTGCTGATTTATTGCGAGGTTCAATGTTTCAGGCAGAACCCCTTTGTCAAGCATTGTTTTTGTCACTTTTCCTGAGCAATAACAGTACAGCGATAGTAAACTTTGGAATTATTGTTTTAACTCATCACGGGTAAAAGCACTACCCGCATTAATTACTGTCATTAGTCTGTATTATTGGGGAGCAATATCAGTACCTAGACAGTCGCCCTTGGATTATCCTCTTAACTTGGGTCACATATTAGTACCCTCTTGTCCCATGGCATTTTTCTGAATCACTTGTGCCAATATTAGAAGCTTTATGTATCCTTGGTTCCCTAGTTGTAATCTATTTTACTTGGAACAGTTCCAGTCCCCAAATATACACCCTTCCCCTTCCATTGTGTGCCTCTGGGCCAGGTCTGGACTGAGAGTCAAAATAGGCCCTGGCATTTCAGGCACGCAGAGGCCCAAACAGGCCCCACCAGCCTAAAAAATAGTGGCTGTCCATGGCATCTTACAGCAGCCCATCTGTCATTTGCCAGAACGCACAAATTGCCAGTCCGGGCTTGCTCCGGGCAATGCCAGAATCCACATGTATTTGTTTTTCCTTGATGTGAAGTTTTATCACTGTGATCTATGCTAGCCCCCAAATGTACTGCTGAGCCCTGTTATTATTCTGTATCGGACGGTGCATGTACCCAAACATTCTTTCATATTCTGTTCCTCTGAGAGCCATGTCAGTCCTACCTTTCTGCCTTTATTCTTCAGCTGTGGGTTCAATTACACCAATGTTGAGTCCTGGCATTTTTCATAGGAGCAGTACCAGTCCCTACACATTCTCCTGTGTCCAAGCTCTTTGTGTGCTTAGCTGGGAGTAATGCTAATGCACACACCTACCCCTCGCCCAACTTTATCACTGCATATCAGTCTCTGCTTAGGGTCAGTGCCCGCTTGCCAATATATCACCCAAGCCTTGGAGTTATGTTACAGTTGTGTTGTAGCTGGTGTTGCTGTACCATCCCTCAGTGCCTTATGTGCAGAAATAATTGTGGAAGGGTTGTCCTGCTTTGTGCTTCATTAGATTATGGTGCAATGCGTTTCTCATGGATCAGTCTAAGAGCTCTTATTGTCTTATACCCACTTTTCCAAAGCTAACTAACTGGGCAACTAACTATTGTATTATTCTTTATTAGCGCCCGATGGCACATCCCATTTCACATGACACACAAGGCTGATAACATGCCCCAGAGAATGTCCTGACAGTTACTTGTGTATGTACAGATGTGTGACAAAGCCCAGTACCACCTCTTGGGTACTTATTACATTTGTGTAATAATAGCAGATTTTAGCTCCACGCAGGCTTTGTACTAAAACTGCAAATAGTAATAACTAGTCATTAAAGGGGCTCTTTGCGAAAATATTATATTAGTTTCATCTCACTAAAATAGGACACTTTCTAAATAAAATCAATTAAAATTTCTGTACAGTTTAAGAAATAATCATTACTCTTCAGTATCTCGCTCTCCACAACCTGTTACTCTTCATGCTGAGGTCTGGGTCAGACTTTGATTGACAGGTCTAATACGTCGGGGGGGGGGTGGCTCCCTTTCTTAGCAGAATAACGCCAATAACCAACTCCAGCACAAACAAAAGGTAGCAGAATAATAGACTTTGGCACATACCCTGCATGCAGAGCAACAGGATTCCCATCAGAGAGGGTTATTTTTAAAGAGTGAGAACCTAGGTTAAGGGTACAACCCCCCCCAAAGGATATATTAGACCTAAATGTCAATCAAAAACTGACTCCACCTACTGCATGAAAAGAGAATGAAGAGAGACAAGTTGCTTAGAGTGGGAGAGTGAAGAGTAAAATGATTATTTCATAAACAATACGTAATTGATTAAAATTGTTTCAGGAAGATGAAGCTTATATTTAATTTTCCTGATAGATACCCTTTAAGCACTGCTTCTCACTGTACTGAATTCGGTTTTGTTGCCAGGAATGCCATTGTACCCTGGTAATGTCACTGGAACCAGGGGCCCAAACCATGAGAACAGTCCCAGACCATTATTTTTCCTCCACCAAACTTTACCATTGACTTTATGCATTCAGGCAGGCAGTGTTCTCCTGGCAATAGCCCAACCTAAACCTATTCTGTCAACAGATGGTAAATGCCATCTGCAGATGATACATTTCCATTGCTTCATAGACTCTTTGTATTGCCTGTGGTGATGCTAGAAATGTTTGCCTCTGATCACCAATTAAAGCCCCATGCTCTGTACCAGTAGTTCTTGTGCTGGGATGGCTTTGGACTTGGCAGTGAGATAATATATACTGGGAAGTTTGTTATAATGACAGAATCTTTTATTATGCAAAATAGTTTTTGGCTGGCAACCCCTACACAGTCAAACACTCTAGGATTAGGCACACATAGTATGTAGTGGTTCTTGGCTGGCATTTGTCAGTTTGCATTGCTCCACTGAGCTGCTTGTCTTAAAAATTGACTGGGGCCCACCCGTCAAGAAATTCTTGGCCCAAAAACACATCTGTTTCCATGGTAATGCCTGAAGTATAAAAGGAGGTCAGTTAATATAGGGCCAATATTTCCATTATATAGTACAACTACCATTGTAGAAGCTGTGGGAATAATATGGGAATTTATACTTTTCTTGTTTGTCTTTATCTAATCAGACCCCAACCCCTTAACTAATGGTGGGCTTATTACTATTGACTGATGGGAACTGGGCTCTGGAACTGACTCTTGTTTTTAGAGATATGCAGGGGCTGATTTCAGTGAGCAGCCACATATCCTCTTCCCTCCTGCTGTTCCAGTAGGTTGTGTGGCCCCTTGTTAAAGCAGTAGGTTTACCTTTTAGTTAACTTTTAGTATGTTCTAGAATAGCTAATTCTAAGCAGTGTTTCAACTGGCCTTCATTTTTTTAAGTTTTTTTATTTATTTACCTTCTTCTTCCGACTCCTTCCAGCTTCAAAGGGGGCTCACTGACCACTTCTGAAAAACAAATGCTATATAATGCTGGCCATAGATGCAAAGATCATCGTACGATCGGACTTTCCCATCTCCCGACCCGCCACTAACCATTCAGATCAAAGTCTTACCAGTCAGATTAGTTAAAGAACAGATCAGCAATGTTCTGCCCCTGACAGCAATCGTACGATATCTATGTCCAACCAAAGCTAGTGACAGTCTCCCACTGAAAATCGTACGATCGGCAATACACGCAGAGATATTATCGGCAGCCGACAGAAATTTTCTAACCTGTCCGATCGACCAAACGACCGATCTCCGCCGGACGAAAAATGTCGGGACTCTCCACACACGGTCCGAAAATCGTACGAATCCTCAATTCGTACGATCAGATCTTTGCATCTATGGCCAGCTTAAGGCTATATATGTATTGTTATTGCTACTTTGTATTACTCATCTCTCTATTTAGCCTCCCTCCATTCATATTTCAGTCTCTTATTCAATACACGGTTGCTAATGGAATTTGGACTCTAGCAACCATATTGCTGAAATTGTAAACTGGAGAGCTGCTGAATAGTTAAATAACTCAAAAACCATATAAAATGGAAACCAGATGCAAATTGTCTCAGAATATCACTGTCTATATCATACTCAAAGTTACTCAAAGGTGAACAACCCCTGTAATGGCATAGAGGTGTTGGTGTAGGGCTCCCGTGTTAGAACATCACAGAGGTGTGAAATTGTCATGTTTTATTTTCATATTTTATTGGTCAATTTTTAGCCTTTGGAAATGGAGCCCAGTTGATATAAAGATTTATATGTTCCCTATGAAGCCCAAAATAATTATGGCTGGCACTTTCCCTGTTGTAGGCAAAAGTACAGGTTTGGGACCTGTTATCCAGAATACTCAGGACCTGGGATTTTCCAGATAAGGGATCTTTCCATAATTTAGCTCTGCGTTCCTTAAGTCTACATAAAAAAATCACAAGTGTTAAAACCAATATAATAATTCTGCCTCCAATGAGGATTAATTATGGGCATATAACTACACTTATACCTTCCCTCAGCACCAATCTTGCAGCCCAAATGTGCCACTTTAAAAATTGGGCTGTACTCCCGCTGATATATCGCATGTTTCTAATCACCTGAGTATATTCATGCAGCGCTGCTCACTTTTACTGTGTTTGCATATATAATTGTCAGCCAGGACACTAACCATTTCTCTAGGTGGCCCTCCTGTCTGGTTGTCTGGAGCAGCAGGGTTATAGGGCAGTTCGACCACATCATTTTAATTTTTTAAAAATGGAATAAAATGCTATTCAAAGAATATTTTCCATTTTTTTCTTTTTTTTTTTTGTAAGGCATGTTTTCAGTGGTTTTAAAGTTATTTATACATTTAATGTTCCTTCCTTACTGATTCTGACTGCTTGCACTATATAGCAGAAGTCAGCTGGTTAACAGTCCTATAAAGAAGCATGAAAGGCATTATGGTAATTCAGATGTTGGCTGGAAGTGAGCTGAATTCTGCTACATTGTTTCAAGGGTATGCAGTGCAAATGGCCACAAACACAGCTTTCATTTGTAATTATGTTTTCAAATAACCGGTGAAAATGTTACATTTGTGACATTTATTCTCAAGAGGAAAGAACAAATTAGTGTTGGGTTTCAGTGGCAAGGAGCAGTGCACTGTGGGCAATGGGGGGGGGGGAATTATCTTCTGTGAGTGTTGCTACTGAGTGATTTGTTGGGAATTGTAGTCAATTGTTGTGTTGCAGTACCAGATCCTAAAGCTGGCCATAAATGCAAAGATAAAGTCATATGAATCTTCATATTGTACAATTTTCGGACCATGTGTGGAACGTCCCGACATTTTTCGTGGCATCATTTCGTTGATCAGACAGGTTAAAAGATTTCTTTCGGGTACTGAACATATCTCTGCATGTATTGCATCTGTCTATTTCAGTGGGTGACTCTCACTACTATTTGTCCGACCTAACTTTTCATACGATTGTTGTCTGCCAACTAATGGCCTGAGCATCGTCTGTCTTGTTCTGTTTACTACTTTATTTAATCTGAATGGTTAGTGGTAGGTCAGGAGATTGCACTGCATGATCGTTCGACTGATGTAACTTTATATCTGCAAGTCTATGGCATGCTTTAGACTTTAGTTTTGCCTGTGCTGTTGCCACTTTGTGAAGGCTAATTGCAGGTAGGATATTTCAGTCCATTGCAGAATAATCAGCCCATTAAGCTGGGTTGCTTTTCAGAGACGACCCCCATATGCTGCCAGTGAGAGTTGCAGGCTGAGCCACTTTCCCCTGTGTAAGTTCAGAAAATTTTGAGAGGGAATTCCAAAAGGGAATTTGAAAAATGGTATGTAAGGGGCAGTTCACCTTGCTCTGTGTTCTTGATGAGTAGATCAGTGATCCCCAACCATTGGATTGTGTGCAACATTTTGTTCACTAATTCACTTCCAGTGGCCTCAAAATACGTGCTTATTTTTGTATTTCTCGTTTGGAATCAAGTTTTGGTTGCATAAATATCAGGTGTACTGCCAAACAGACCTTTCTGTAGGCTGTCAGTTGGCCACATAGGGACTACCAAATAGGCAATTACAGCCCTTATTTGGCACCCCACCATGCATATCTGCTACTCTTTACATTTTGAATGTGTATCATGGGTAAAAAAGGTTGTATACCCCTGCTGTAGAATTTACAATGGGTAGTTTGGGGGGGGGGGCATTTGCATAGGAAAGTTGAGACTGATTCCTTCCAGCCACTTCCTCCAGGTTTCAAGTTGTCCCCCTCCAGTAAAATGCATCTTACTCCCCTCACATAGGCTTTGTGTTGGGCAACATCCTGATTTATAAAAAAAAAAACAAAAAAAAAAAAAACTGCATCTGTCCTCTGTGATTTATATATTGGAGTGTATGAGAGGGCTGGCTTTCTCATGCCTAGCAAACCATTTTGCACCCCCCTTTCCTACGCAGTTGCTTCCCCCTTTTAAATGTTCCGTGCTACCTATAAAGTAATTATTCACAGGAAAACTCAGATCTAGCTGCATTTAGAGAATGGTCCTTCTCATAATAACTTACTTACTATGGGGCCTATTTATTATGCTGTGTAAAACATAATTCGCAGTGTAAAAATCTCTGTAAAATAAATAGTGAAATTATCAAGCTGTGTTTTATTTTACTCCAGATTTGCCACCATTATTTTACACTGTTTCAGACTTTGTAAGCAAGTTCCCGACAGAAGTTGCTCAAAGAAAAAGCTCTTAAAAATATTACGCCATGTTTACGCCATTTTTGCCTAGCAATGTGTGGCAAAAGTATTCCACGGTTTTTTACACCACATAATAAATATTCCACTAAATGTCCCACAAATACGACTCCCTGCACATCCTGTAGCTCTGCAGATCACTAGCCGGATGGCACTATCTCACAAAATGAAATTTTACCCACATGAAGCTGTATTGCTTCTCTCAAAATGGGTGCCTGATATTTAGCTTTAAACATGTGAATTGGGTGCTCTCTATTTAAAGGGATACTAAAAAGTCATTGTTTATCCTGAGGCAGGCCAATTTGCTGGGGCAATGGATGGCCTGCCTGCAGATAATGAGTTAATGATAATAGTTTATGTGCTGATTCCACATATAAATTAATAGATTTGTACATTGTGGCACCTAAGTGACAACCCTAGCCTTCTGGATTTCAAAGTGTGAAATATTCCTGTATGTTTTATGTCACTGTATATTTGCTTTTATTCACAGGAAGGCGAAAACCTAGAGTTCATCGCCCTCGCTCCCCAATATTTGAGGTGAAAGACATTCCTCCTTTGGAATTTCCCAAGTCCGCAGAAGACTTACTGTTGCCCAGCGAGCACTTAATGAATGTGGTTGCCATCTATGAAATTCTTAGGAACTTTGGCACTGTTTTACGCCTCTCACCTTTCCGCTTTGAGGACTTTTGTGCTGCCCTTGTAAGTCAGGAACAATGTACGCTAATGGCAGAAACTCATGTGGCACTTTTGAAAGCCGTTCTACGTGAGGAGGACACGTCAAACACAACTTTTGGACCTGCTGATCTTAAAGATAGTGTGAATTCCACATTGTACTTAATAGATGGTATGACGTGGCCAGAAGTGCTGCGAGTGTACTGCGAGAGCGACAAAGAGTATCATCATGTGCTTCCATACCAGGAGGTAGAAGAGTACCCCTATGGACCAATCGAAAGTAAAGTACAGGTTCTTCTTTTTTTAGTAGATCAGTTTCTTACTACCAACATGGCCCGAGAGGAATTAATGTCCGAGGGGGTGATCCAATACGATGATCACTGTCGGGTTTGTCATAAACTAGGCGACTTGCTTTGCTGTGAGACATGCTCTGCCGTCTACCACTTGGAGTGTGTTAAACCCCCTCTGCAGGAGGTTCCAGAAGATGAGTGGCAGTGTGAGGTGTGTGTAGCACATAAGGTGCCTGGAGTGAACGACTGTGTTGCTGAAATCCAAAAAACCAAACCGTATATCAGGCACGAACCGATCGGCTATGACCGGAACAGACGGAAATACTGGTTTCTCAACAGACGGATCATTATGTAAGTACTACTCTCCTGCCATCTTTGTGCCTAGGGCTAGCTGCTTTAGCCTTAATTCACTGGCTTTTCAATAGTATGCCAACATTTGCACATTGATAGTGATATGTAGATTACTAAATTCCCAGCAAATGTAGACCCTGGTTTGTTGGGCAGCAGTGCTATAGAATTCTATTTCCTATGGTATCTTCTGCAAACAGAACAGTTTCCGTCGTTATGTAGCACCGTCCCTTGTTATTAGGGTTACTTCATATTTACATACAGTTATATACTTCAATCCTTCTTGTTTTGTGTTGGACACCAAGGCAATGGGAATTGGCATGTTCATCAGAAACGTCTTTCTAAAATGTGCTCTCCCCTAAAAAAAGGCAAAAAAGCTCAGGGGTTGGCACAAAAAGTTATATCAACATAAAGAACACGGAGCACTCATGGGACTTAATTTATGTGCAAAACTTAAGTGTAAGTCGACATTTCGGTCCTACATAGAAGACCTTTATCAAGATATCAAGATTATATATGTACATACACCCTAGTAAAGAGGGCACTCTCATCACAATGAAACAATGTCTGGGTGCCAGGTTACATTTCAGTAAACACATCCACGGAATTAACAAACACTCATCGGAATTGAATAAAGTTCAAAGGATTCTTTATTAGTGCAAAGTCAAATCGACATTTCAGCCACAAGTTCAGACCTTTCTCAAAATTGAGAAAGGTGTAAACTTGTGACTGAAACGTCGAGTTGACTTTGCATTAATGAAGAGTCCTTTGAACTTAATTCAAGTCCTATGAGTGCTGGTTGATTCCAGGAATATGTATTACCTCTTTAGGGTAAAGGCCCAAAATTAATTTTTTCACCCAAGCTTTTTCCACTTCTGAAAGTGGACACAATAGACTGAATCTCAATCTCCCTCTATTTGTTTGAGAATGGTATCCACCATGGTTGCACATGTGGTTCAGAAATCAATTCTAAAAGATGTATCGCTTTTTTTTGTGAAATGAAGGGGAAGTTCTAGGATCCATAATAAATATTGAGTTGCCCATCTGTATTTGCAATATGTACTTATTGAGAAGGGGGCTTTGAGTTATTCAAGTCTTAACTTGTGTGGTTCTGAGGGGTTCTGTGACCATATAAAGGCACAAGGCTGCAGGCTTAAAGGGGTGGTTCACCTTCCAACACTTTCAGTTCAATTGTTTTCAGATAGTTTACTAGCAATAACAACCTTTTCCAATTACTTTCCATTTTCTATTTATTTTTTAAAATCCAAGTTTAAGTTCAATGTCCCGGTCTCTGGTGTTTCAGTCTGACAGCTCAGTAATTGCAGACTCTAAACTGTTACAATTTTGCAACATTTAGTTGATAGATTTCTCATCAGCATCTCTGGAGTATATGCAACTATTATATCAATTCTAACAGCTGCCTTTAATGCTCAGCAGGGACAAATATAAGAAATGTATCAACTAAATGTATCAATTTAGAACAGTTTACATTACAGGGTCAGCGACCCCCCCCCCTTTCCCAGAGCTGCTTTAGAAGGTGAAAATTACACTTTACACTTCAATATTAGAAAAGCCGTCACAAATAGAAAATAGGAAGTAACTGGAAATAGTCATTATTTCTGGTGATCTATCTGAAACTAACTGAACTGAAAAAAGTGTTGGAAGGTGAACAACCCCTTTAATCGTGGGAAAAAGTGGAAGACATTTTCGATGATTGTGCCAGATTGTATCATGTAAAGTGTATTATGAGGGATGATGTTCCCTCTACTGTAAATTACAAGGATATTAGAAGTCTCTGAGGGGTTCTTCGACCATATAAAGGCACAAGGCTACTGGCTGAGGTTATTCAGGAAACTCTGAATATCACTCGTATCATAAGAAATAATGTACCACCTACTGTAAATTCTAAGGATATTTCAGACATTTTCTTAGGATTGTGCCAGATGATTTGAATGCATATAGATGGGAAGGTAAAAAATGGGCGTTGGTCTGGACAATTCCTCTCCCTTAAAAGCCACATACTGGCGGGGGAGGATAGATCCTTTACACTGAAACCAAGGTTCAACAGACACTGATTACACAGAATGCTACTATGCAGTAAGACTTTTTATACTATGGCCGAAAGGCAAATAAGTTAGGGACCGCCATGTGGGGTTTACCTTGACGTGGTATGGTGGCTTTTCAACTTTATGATCATAACATTGTAACTAAAAACCCCTGTTTTGTAAACTTACTTTTGAGACAGGGGACCAGGGAATGTGCATTAAAACTAGCACTTCCATTATACTTAAATATACTATTACTTAGCCTTTAGAGTGCTTCCACACCCCTATTTTGTACATTAGATGGGAAGGTAACTGTCTCACCTGTAGGTGACAAAAGCACCACATGCCTTTACACACTTTTTTTGTATTTCGATTACTGCAGCTGGTGAAGTGGCATAGGTTTTTAGGGTTCAGTTATCATTCAGGCAACCTCTTCCTGCTCAGCATTTGTTCACTGCCCCCTCAGCATTTGGATTTGGGTCTCTGAATCTGCATGGTTTTTAAAGGAGGCATATAGCATAACTGTGAACCCCCCGAATGTTGTAGGCAATAATGAGTAATACATACTCACTCTGGGCTAAAAACTTTCATTAGCTTTAAAGGGGTTGTTCACCTTCCAAACCATTTTTTTTTTCAGTTTAGTTGCTTTTAGTTGTTTGCCAGAAATAGATGTTTTCAATTGCTTTCCATGTTTAATTTTTCTGAGCCTAAAGTTGAGCAGATTCTGAACTGTTACAATTTGCTGCGTTAGTTGATACAAATGTCAACAGCACTAACTGAAATATTAACAACTAGATAAGAAAGATAAGAAATATATCAATTGATGTATCATTTAGAACAGTTTACAGAATTGGTGACCCCCTCCAAGAGCTGACTCAGAAAGACCTGAAAAAAACTTTAGACAAACGGTCAGAAATAGAAAGTAACTGGAAAAAAGTATTTTGGGTGAACTACCTGAAAAAAAAAAAACCTGAAAAAAGTGGTATATGGTGAACAACGCCTCTTTATTACAGCTTCCCATAGATCTGCTACAGTTTCTGTGTTTTTTTAAGGGGGAAAGCCAATCAGAGCCCTGCAGTCACACAAGCAAAGATATGTTTCAGTTCCCTCTCAGGTCAGCCTAGCTTCTGATGGTTCCTGTTCTACAATATAGTGAGCTGAGTGTCGCCAAAAGCCTGGGAAAGGAGGCAATAGATTGGCGGCACTAGTAGGGGTTTTGTAGAATTTTTAAATAAATCAACCTGAAACAAAATTTTGTAACATGCATTCTTTCTATATTTAGAAGGCTATAATGCACTGGCACATTCTTGGTTTTTACACAATATTTTTCCTATAATAAAGCTAATAGTTTCTTTACAATCTATGGACAACAACTCCCTATCTTAGATCATAACAAAGCTACTGCTGATCAGTAATGATTGCAGGCATATACTCCTTGTAAACCAGTTTAGTCTAATAAAGTTGCTTATAATTTAAATCTGCAGCACCAGGGGTTTATACGTGTTCAATTTTAAAAAGACTTCACATCAAAAATTCTACATGGCATAATGATCAAATGGATAATTGTGTAATGACGATATATTTTTATGTTGAAACTGGCTGTTACGTGTTATTTAGGTTTTGTGGTTTAGTTGGCTGTGCTACCTCTAACATAACTTTCTCCATTGAGAATTAAGGGATTGGTGGATTGTTCCCTTCAAGAAGCACATAAAATCGCCATATGTAGGTACAATATATTGTGGTTTCTGTTACGCTCTTTATTGGATGTGGGTACTGTTGGGCATTCTGAGAGTCGTCTATTCCCATACAGGGTAGGCATGGCATGGACACAACTGCTTTCTGCATAGTACCCTTGTGCAATATGCAGTCAAGGATACCCAATTTCCTATTTATTTGTGCAGAGAGGAAGACTCTGAGACTGACAAGAAGATCTGGTACTATAGCACCAAGGTCCAGTTAGCAGAAATGATCGAAAATCTAGATAAGAATTACTGGGAAGCAGATCTCTGTAAATCCCTGGATGAGCTGCAGGAAGAAATCCACAGGCACATGGATATAACTGAGGAACTTACTAACAAAGCTCGGGGAAACAACAAGTCCTACCTTTCTGTGGCCAATGGTAAGCGTTATAAATTTGGTGTTGCTGCCTTTGTTCCAAAGATGATCTTGCATAGAGTGGGATATTCAGCACATGATGACCTGGGTGCTCATACTTGGGGTCTCCTGTAATGCTGCTTATGGTTGGGCCTGCATTCATTTGCACCTTCTCTACCCTTACTGTGTGGTTCCTAAGATAAAGGGATAATATATCTTAATTAAAGTACCTTCACTTGCACTTGTATACATTTAAATAGTACCCTTCAGCTACTTCGGCCTAATTAATCTTTCCCCCTTTATTCCACATATAAGTAGTACATTTGATGATAGTGTTGCATTAGGGTAAAGCTGTTGAGAAGCATGGAGAAACCTTTTACTGCTAATTTTTTCATTATCCTGTAGAGGAAATATTGGAGAAAATGAAAGCTAAGCAAAGTCCATTGGAAGAACAGAAACCAGAAGAGAATGTGGCTGGTGAAACTCTGAAGTGTACAGAAGATGAAAAACCAAAAGCAGAGACAGAAAAAGCAGGTGAGTTTTAATTTCTCTTCCTTCAACTGAAGATTCACATTCATGACATCTGGGCTTTGACCAATGCCCCTTTCCCCACCTCATCAAACTGGTAGTGAGGATTTCAACTTTTTATGGTTTGTGATAGAGCAGGTAGCATTGCTCCATGTGTGTGGCTAAAATCTGCAATTACAAGAAATAATTAAAGTTCTGCTAGGATGGGTTCCAGATCTAAAAATTAATTTTATTGGAACACAATGCAGACAAGGGCAATAAAAAAAAAAAACTTCAGAACAGTTAGATGATTCCAAAACATCCTAAGATTAAATGGCCGTCCATAGGTTGTTAGTAGTATTGCAAGATGTATTTTTCCCACTTTAATTCTGTATTTCCTTTTTAGATTCCACTGATGAAGGCAAAACAACTGTACAGGACTCTGTTTCTATAGAGTCAGGCACCAACCCTGCTGAATCTGCTGCTGCTGAAAAGGTACCATCTTCAGGGGCAACAGAAGACTGCAGCAAAGTGGCAGCAGCTGAAAAGGACACAGATAAGTCTTCCTCTACTGCTCAGCCAGGTACTCATTCATGCATGCAGTAATTTGTCTTTAAACCATTTGTTGGGTGCTCTTTTTCCACTGTTTCCAGCATTCAGGTTTATTGATCTACAATTTCTGAGGCAGTTAAAGCTTAGATTAACTTAAATGGTTTGTGAATTAAAATGTTATGCAATCAAAAATTAATTCTCGAGTCTCTGAACTTTAATAGCTGCTACGGGGGATAGTTTATTAGGTTGTACTGTCCCCTGCTGGCCATTTCAGAGATCCCTTGCTGTGTTAGATGAAAGTCTCTAAAATTCAGCATTCTTTCTTAGTATGGGAGAATTTATGTCTTAAAAAAACACACACACACACATACTACTGAAATCTCTTGACCTGTCAAATTATGAAATAATACCGTGTGTCTGTGAAATATTCTAGATAAATTATCTTCCTTTTTATATGAAGCAAATATGCCTGATGCAGTGTCCAATACAAATATTCTTCCAGCTCTTCAAGCTTGCAGAGAAGATGGAAGCAGGAGTACAACTTCACAGGACTCGCCCTGCACCAAGAATGAACCCAGGAAACACAGTGACAACACTGAGAGCCCTGAGGACAGACACAGCCCTTCTTCTGTTAATCCTGATGAAACAGGTAACCTGAAGATAGTTGTTCTTGAGAGGGCAAGCACCAAACACAGCTCATATTCCATCTATGATGGCACTTGTACTTCCCTTTTCTTCCACTTTCTCAACACTTATTCTTATGGGTGAACCAGCACACTGTTTCCTGCTTTCAGAAGTGCTTTCATGGCATTCAGTGACCTTTTTTATGTACAACCTGTATGTCACAGACAATGTCACTAACGGGGAACTGACAGTACTTTTAGGTTAATGGGAGCTGCACACCAAAATATATCATTTAATGTTTCCACAGGGAGAGACTGTTATCCACTCATTTATTTAAGGTATCGTTTTTCTTTCTCAGCGCCAACAGAAGTAAAATCAGAGAAGATCAGCTCGGAGCACGGCGATTCTTTGGGCATAGGGAAAGCATCCTCACGCATGGTGACCAGATTAAGGAACCCAGACAGCAAGTTAAGTCTGCTGAAGAACCATCAGGTGTCATCTGCAATCCATGAAGCAAATAAGATTTTTAAGGAAGGCAGAGAGGTTTGTGCTTGTTTTGAATCGGCCACGTGTGGACCAAGCTGCACTCAGTTGACTCTTAACCTGCCCTTTTGATTTTCTTTTAGTTATTAGGTAAACCTTTTCTCTGCCGCTTGGCTTAGCCTATTCCTTTCTGATGGCACTTAGACTATTCCAAAATATATCCAAGAAACTATTTAACTGGTGAAGGATCCATTCAGAATTGAGGTTTGACTCTTAAGAAACTATTGACTACAGTGTGGCATTTGCCTTCTTATTTGCATGCTTTCATATGGAGCTGTGGTTTCTGGCTGCACTATTTTTAATCATTCAATATTCTACTCTGTTCATTTTTTTTCTAACTTAAAGTTTGCTATTGGTGATCAGAAACTGGCACTATTTGCCTTTTCTTGTGTACTCAAAATGTTGTCCTCAGTGTAAAGGGAAGGTGCTGAGATGATTGTAGAGTTACTGCTTTGGGTAGGGTCTTTGCAATATATCCCCGCTAAAATTGAGCTTCAGTAGAGTTTAACCTTCCTAAAATTTTAGCGATAACCCTATGAGAATAATAAACAGAGAAACATGTCTCTCTGCCTGTTGTAAGTGGCTCAGAACAACTGAAGATTTGTTATACTGACCTCTAGAGTTTTGATCAGCTGTAGATATTTTTGGCTGGTAGCGTGGTTTCCCCATGCCTTTCCTTAACCCGAACAAAGCACAGTTACCTCGATTTTCCCCTTCCTTACATTTAGTTGTCATGGATATCAGGTCACATGTAGGAAAGTAGCTGTAGTTGGGCTGGTCTTTGTAACAGCATCATTTTACTCTATTAATTTGTTCTTGTTTTGCTGTAACAGGTTCTGGTGGTTAACTCTCAAGGTGAAATCTCCCGCCTGAGTACCAGGAAAGATTTGATCATGAGGGGCACCCTGAGTCATTATTTCAAACTGGGCCAGGAGGGCAAATACCGCGTATATCACAATCAGTACACCACCAATTCTTTTGCACTGAACAAACACCAGCACAGAGAAGACCATGACAAAAGAAGACACTTGTCGCACAAGTTCTGCATGTCACCCCTGGGCGAGTTCAAATGGAATGGGTCTGTACACGGATCCAAGGTACTGACCGTCTCCACATTGAGACTGACCATAGTGCAACTCGAAAATAATATCCCAGCATCTTTCCTTCACCCTAACTGGGCTTCTCACAGGTAATGTCTTTACTCTGTGCATACAAAGTAAGCAGTTAAACCAACAAACTTGCCTCCTGATGAGTCTTTGTATTTTTAGTATTATCACTGTTATACTATGTTTCTTTTATTTAGGTCAAATTGGACAAAGGCAGTTCAGATGTGTAGCAAACCCAGAGAATTTGCACTTGCCATAGCTATCCTGGAGTGTGCAATTAAACCTGTTGTCATACTACCAATATGGAGGGATTGTTTAGGTCACACAAGGTAAGAACACATCTGATTGCAGAACTTTATTTCCTTTAACTGTTGCCTGATTGTTTATTGAACCATCCTTCCTTTCTATAATTGGGTAGAGAATATAACTGTCTTGCATCTGATTATTCTTAAAAGCAACAGTTGGAGAATGTCTGTGTATCCGATGTTCCACCTTATGGATAACAGGCATTCTTGCAGCTAAAAATAATGTATTAGTATTATGTTAGCTTACTTGACTAGAAAAACAGATATAGATAATGTTAGATTCCTTGTGCTTTGGTTGGTTTTGCAACCAAATATATCTTTATTTAGAACAAAGAAAATTACTCTTTTGTAAATGTGACTTAGGAAATATATGTTCCCTTATCTATAGACATTGTTTTAATTATGTTTTGTTATCAATGTATGTGTTTAGAAATTTCACCTTTTAAAAAATATATATCTGTATTTTTTTCCTTTTGGAGTTTAGGCTACGTAGAATGACCTCTCTGGAGAGGGAGGAAAAGGACAAGGTTAAGAAAAAGGAGAGAAAGCAAGAGGATGAGGAGAGTATGCAGCAGGCAACATGGGTGAAGTACTCATTCCCTGTGAAACACCAGGTATTGCAGCAGGACATTCTGCTTTTTTTTCTCATTCAGTGTAAAATGAGCACACAGACCGCAAAGCGGTGGGGTGGTGAGACATAAGGAGATTTTGTGTACTCCCCATCAAATCTCTTTCTCTTCAGTCGCTTGGGGGACACAGGGACAGTAGGTATAGCTTTTACCACTAGGAGGCAGGACACAACAAGGAAAAACTGGCTCCTCCTCTACTGGCTATATCCCCAGCAGGCGCAGATTAGCTCAATTTGTATCAAAATCAACAGGATTATAATAGTATAAATAACAATGGTATAAACAGTAATATTGAAGAACTAATTAACATGTCTGACAGACAAAGGAGGGCCTCAATCCAGAGAGGGAAGCCCTGTGTCTCCCAAGCGACTGAATAGAACGGCTGATTTAACGGTGAGTACACAAAATCTCCTTTTCTCCAGGTCTGCTTGGGGGACTCAGGGACAGTGGGGACATACCAAAGCTGCCCCCTAAAAGAATCCCTGGTGGCAGAGTGAGGCCTAGATGGAAGAAACCATGGATGTTGGATGGAGTGTTTGTAGCTTACCCAGGCAGTGTTCCAAGGTTCAGGGGTTTCCTCTCTCTCTTTTCCCTCCTTGATGCCTCCTTTCTGCTCCCTATGGGGATCACCGGGGGAGAAGGGCTTCGGGTGGAAGAGTCAGGTAAGAACCTGGTGACTCTCTCCTTCTGTCTCCGTGGTGGCATGGTGAGGTGAGGCCAGTTTGATGGAGTGTGGCAGGGAAAATCCGCTTTGCGTGTCATCAGGAGAGCGCATGGTCTAAGATGGTGCAGATGCGTTCCAAAGACCGGAAGTCGCACACGAGTAGCCGGAAGTGCTAGGAATAGACATTTGTTTGTTTGCATTCCAGCCCTCCTGCCTCCAGTGAGCCCCATAAGGATGCTGCAGGTTCCAAACAGCCATCAGATGGTCATACCCTTACTTGACAACAGCAAGCTGCTGGAATGCCCCAGTTGGATGCCCTTGTGTCACTGATTAAACAGGCAGTTCAAGGAGTCCAGGAAGCATCTGCAGCTAATCCGGCACCTTTGTCGGCGAGAAGATCTAAGAGGATCCGGGAATCAGTCTATGAATTTCTGTCCGAGGTATCGGAGGAAGAATTTTATGAAGACAGTGTGTCTGAGGAAGGAGAATTATTTTTGGAGGAAGAAACTACTCTTGATTGCAGAGACAATCTGATCAAAGCAGTCCAGAAGGCATTGACAGTAACTGAGGAATTCCCAAAGGGTTCATCAGCAGATACATTTTTCCCATCTCTAAAGAAGAAGGCTTCCACATTTCCTGTACATGAGTCAATTAAGGATATGATTCATTCTGAGTGGAAGAATACTGAAAAGAGAGTAGTGATACAGGGAAAGTTCTCTTAAGAGATAGCCAGTGGAGGAATCCTTTTCTAAACTTTGGGGCAATCCACCTATGGTGGATGCAGCGATTGTTCGTTTGGCAAAAAAAACAACTTTGCCAGTGGAGGATGCAGCAACCTTCAAGGAGCCTATGGAGAAGAGGCTTGAGTTTAATTTGAAGAAATCATATGTATCGGCTGGGGCGGCCTGTAGGCCAGCAGCAGCAATGACTTCAACTTTAAGAGCAATGAACATGAATTGGCTGGACAACTTAGATGAGGCCATTTCTTCGTATGTAAGGAGAGGGAATTTGAAAGAAATGCTTTCAGATTTAAGATTGGCGGTGGATTGCTTATCAGAAGCCTCTTTGGATTTAGTGAAACTCTTCGCTAGATCGATGGCACTTACTGTGGCCCCAAGGAGGGCTCTATGGCTGAAACCATGGATGGCGGATGCGGCATCCAAGTCTAATCTGTGTCAATTGGCTTTCGAGGGAGACATGTTATTCGGTGAGAAGCTCGACTCGATTATCAAAAAAGCATCTGGGGGGAAGAGTGTGTTCCTTCCACAGGAAAGAAGATTTAAGCGACAGAGGTCCAGGCCATCTTTCCCTAGTAGAAATTCCTTTTGTGACAGAAAATTTTCTAAGCCCGGCAGAGGCTATGGAAGACAATCGAGTTGGAGGTCCTCTCGTGGAGAGGTACATCAGTCCAGTAAGAAGGCCTTCCCCTCAACTTCCAATAAATCACAATGAGATTCAGCAGGCCCAAGAAGCGAGGGTAGGAGAGAGGTTGTTCTCCTTCCAACACACCTGGGTCTCAAAGATCAAGGATTCTTGGCTCTTGAATATAATCCAGGAGGGTTATCAACTGGAATTTTGCAAAATTCCGAGATATAATGTTTTCCGGTGTCAACTATTCCACAGATTGCAGGGGCGGAGTCAATTCTTCAAGATTACCTCCAACAGCTCAGGATGTCGGTAAAAGTGGAGTCAGTACCATCCTCGCAACATCAGTTGGGTTATTTTTAGTGAAGAACGCATCAGGAGCTTTCAGGTCAGTTCTAGATCTGAGACCCCTCAATCAGTTCATCTTGTGCAGAAGATTCAAGATGGAGTCTCTGGCTTCGATTACAATTCGTCCAGAGCCGTGGCTAATAAAGCTCGATCTAAAAGACTCATATTTTCACGTGCCAATTTGCAGATCACACAGGAAGTTCCTTTGGTTGGTGGTGAGGGATCAACATGTGCAGTTCACGTCTCCCTTTTGGCCTTTCAACATCACCGAGAACTTTTTCGAAGGTGTTAGTGACGAATATTGCAGTTTTGAGGGAAGCAGGAATCCCGGCATATCACTACCTAGACAATATCCTGTTACTAGCTGGCTCAGCAGCAGAAGAAGCAGCAAGAAACAGAGACAAGGCTGTTGCAGGACTTCGGTTGGGTTATAAATTGGCAGAAGAGTTGCTTTGTTCCAACCAAAAGCCTAATATTCCTGGGGGCCCAAATAGATACAGTCGGAGATCTGATAAATCTTCCTCAAGAAAAAATTGAGTGAATACAGGAGAGAGTGTTGTCCTTTGTAGGACTGCATGTTGCTACTGGGCTTACTGACATCAACCATTCAGATGGTGAAATGGGCAAGGTGGCATCTGAGACCCCTGCAGCATTTCCTGATCAAGTCAGGTGCGTTGAATCATCTGCGGCTTCACCAAGAACTCTGGTTGTCGGAAGTGGTGCACTCCAGTTTAAGGTGGTGGATGAAACAGACAAGATACAGACAATGCCACTGCAGTGGCTTATATTCACAAACAAGGAGGAACAAGAAGTTCCAGTTTGATGAAGGAGTTGGATCCCATTATGAATTGGGCAGAACAAAATCTGGCACGGTTATTAGCCTTCCATGTGCCGGGGGTTCAGAATTTGCAGGCAGACTATCTGAGCCGCAATACATTGGTCCCAGGAGTCTCACCGCCGTGGCTGCAGCCATGAGCTTGGTAAAGACCCTTGACTGGCTGATTTTAACCCGAAGGGGAGACTTATGAACAATTTTGGACAAACAAATCTCAAGTATCTCTGATGAGGAGGGAAAATGGGTACATGCAAATATGCATCTTTTATATCCAGTGAAATCAGGAACTGTCTTGGGGACATCGCTGCGATGACCGATGTGAGGGACTCCATTTTGAATCTCCTTGGTTGAATTAATTTTTTCAGTTCTTTGAGATCCAAGATGGGACCAACTGACCTGTCCCTCTTTGGTATCACAAACAAATTTGAGTAATAGCCCTTGAAGCAATCTCCGGTAAGGAACGGGGATGATCACCTTTGAGTGTAGGAGATTGGAAATTACATTTTGGAATGCTGAGCGTTTGTAAGGCTCTAGTGGAAGTCTGGACATGAAGAAACGATGAATGGGGGGGAGAAGAAAACTCCAGATGCTAACCCTTGGTCACCACTTTGTGGATCTAGGTGTCCTGAACGAGTTAGAGCCACGCGTCGGCGAACATACTTGATTTCCCCCTTATAGGTGTTGGACTTGATGGTGTAAGCACATTGTTACGCTGAGGTGGATTTGTCCCCAGTCTTGGGGATGTGTTTCCTCTTTTGTCAGGGTGGTCTTTGCTTACTCCTGAAACTTCCGAGAGGTGCAAAGAATTGTCTTGGGGGAGATGATCTCTTACTCTTGGCCTGGGAGCCACGGAAAACCCTTCCTGTGCGGAAAGCAGGTTGGGCTTTTGTTTGCAGTAGGAGGGTACTCTTGCCCCCTGTAGCTTGACTGATGATTTTGTCTAGGTCAGCGCTAAAGAGGAGCTTACCCTTGACTGGTTTTGAAGTCAGGGATTTTTTGGAAGAGAAATCTGCTGATCATAACTTCATCCATAAGGACCTGGGGGCCCCCACTGCCAGTGCCGATGATCTGCTGATCAGTGAAGCCTCAGAAATATAGTAATTTCTTCCTTAATCTGGGAAGCCCGCTGAGAGAGTTTGTGGCGAGGAGCACCAGATTCTATAGCATTGAGAAGAGAATCTGACCAGGAATGAACGGCCCTATTCACCCACGCTGTGGCTAGCACAAACGTAGGGAAGTGCCAGATGCGGTAAAGTGGGAGCGCACAAACCTGGCAAGGATTTAACCTCACCTGAGGCCTATAGGCCAATATCGCTTTTGACAACGGATGTTAAAATCCTTGCGAAGGTCCTTGCCAGGAGACTGAACCAAGTTATCACCCACATAATTACTGAGGACCAAACCGGTTTTATCCCCCACAAAACCACCGCGCACAATATTAGAAGGCTGATGCTTAATTTGTCTGTAGACCACTGTAATGTAGGTCAGAGAGCAGTTGCTGCTTTGGACATTGCCAAAGCTTTTGATACAGTTGAATGGGTGTACTTGTGGCGTGTCCTTAAAGCATTTGGTGTTGGCCCTCATTTCACTTCGCTAGTTCAACTTCTCTATAAGACCCCGGTGGCATCCCTAAGACTCAATGCCTCACAAACTGAGAACTTTACTCTAGCTAGGGGTACACGCCAGGGGTGTCCTCTGTCCCCCTTGTTGTTCGCCTTGGCCATCGAGCCTCTTGCTTTAGCAATTAAACAAAATCCACGTATCATTGGCCTACGTCTGGCTTACAGAGAGGAGAAGGTGCAAATGTATGCAGATGACACTTTAGTGTACTTGGGTGACACACACGATTCATTGACGGAACTTCTGACGCTAACTGCAGACTTTGGACGTATTTCGGGCCTTAAAATCAACCCCTCTAAATCTACACTTTTTCCAATAGACCCCTTAAATGGTCCCCTGAACCCGGATTGTGCAAAACTACATTTGGTTGATAAATTTACGTATTTGGGAATTCACATTGCTACCCCTGTATCGTCCTATTATACTCTTAACGTTGCGCCTTTACTCTACTGGGCTCAAGCTAAATTTCAGGCATGGGAACTTCTCCCTTTGGGTCCGACTGGGCGCATACAACTTATAAAGATGGTGATTGCCCCGAAAATTCTTTATGTACTGTGGCATGCGCCTATTAAGATTCAAGCCCCCTTTTTTGCCCACTTAACGTCCCTCTTCCGGCAATTTATTTGGGGGAACACCAGATGCAGGCTGTCCGTTAAAACACTGCAGCGACCCAAAAATGATGGGGGCATGGCCCTCCCAGACATGTATCTGTATTACCTCGCGGCCCAACTCTCACAAACCCGTACTCTGAAAAGTGCTCTGCCTGAGGACGCCCTATTTCAGCTATGGCAATGTTTATTGAAATCTGATCTCCCCCCTTTCTATGCCATTCTGGCCCTGAACCTGTATAAGACAAAGCAATTGGTGAGTGATTGCTCTCTGGTAGAATCGCAAAAATTCTGTTTGCAACGGTCTCTCCAACTGGTCCATCCAGTAGTACTAGAACTGCAAACCCCTTTATGGTATAACAGTAAACTTGCTCCTCTAGACAAGCTGTCCTCTCCAAAAGAGTGGATCCAGGCGGGGATATGGTCTGTAGGCCAGGTTTGGTCCGACAATGGTATGGTTCCCTTTAGTGAGTTAAGGCAGTCCTATTCTTTGCCCAATTCTCAATGGCTAATATACCACAAAGTGAGGGCTGCGCTTTATAGACTGAATAAATCCAAACGTCTGCAATTTGGTACCTCTTCCATAATGGAACTACTGATTTCTGAGAACTCCCGGCACTCTATCACTCTTTTCTACAAAGAACTACAAAATTTGGTTTTGCGGAAAACTTCTATAAAAGCACGGGCGCAATGGGAGCGCTCCATTGATTATATTACTGACGATCAGTGGGCCCAGGTGTTGTTAACCCCTCTGTCTATTTCACCCATATATAAATACAGAATTTTGCAACTGTACTTGATACATGGGGCGTATTATACCAGATCTCGGTTGCATAGGATCAATCCTGATATTCCGGATACTTGTGTTAGGTGCAATGCGGCGGAGGGAACTTTACTACATACGTTCTGGTCCTGCCCTGTATTACAGGATTATTGGGCCAGGATACAAACACGTATTACCACTATCCTAGGCTTTGAGATCCCACTTGACCCCAAGTGGTATATCTTAGGTATGGACCCCCCTAACCAGCTGACTCGCCCTGCAAAAAATATACTACATAAAATTCTATTTCAAGCGCGTAGACTCATAGCACAAGTTTGGAAATCTCAGCTCCCCCCTCTATATGCGGACTGGGAAAAATCTGTTCAAAACATGTGTAATGTAGAACAACTAATTGCTAGGCGTAACAATACTTCTGACAAATGTATGGAAATATGGCAGCTGTGGATCCTGGAGAATGTATAAATTCTTATGCTTACTGTATGTTCTGAGACAGGGAGAACTTGTTTTTCTGTATTGATGTGTCACCGCTGCTCTTTATGACTTGACAACATTGTATGATTCTGTACGGTTTAACATGCCTATGTGTGTAATTTCTTTTGACTGTACCAAATAAAAATCTCACCTGAGTTAAAAAAAAAAGTGGGAGCGCAGGCGGCTTTCTAGTTTTTATCCATAGAATCCCTGAAGGAGGAGGCATCAGGTACCGGAAGGCCCGTATTTTTCGAAAGTCGACATTTCAAGACCCCAGAGGCAAATCCCACACTGGAGGAAGTCAGCGAGAGACCTCTACTCAATGTAGAGGGCTTGAACACCCCAATTTGTCAGTCTAGCTGAGCCATAAGTTATAATTAAAGTAAATAAAAAAACAAACAATTTAATATGTCCTCCTGAGGACATAACTTAAACTGAGCTAATCTCCTCCTGCTGTGGGTATAGCCAGTAGAGTAGAAGCCAGGATTTCCTAGTTTTGTCCTGCCTCCTACTGGTACAAGCTATACCCACTGTCCCTGTGTCCCCCAAGCAGACCTGGAGAAATATGGTTTTATCCTAATCACCGGAAATTTCTTACCATAGTGTTTCAATTTATAGTTTATCTGCGTTGCCTTTCCTTTGATTTCATGCTTCATTAAAGGAAAACTATACCCCCCCCAAACAATGTAGGTCTCTATAAAAAGTTATTGCATAAAACAGCTCATATGTAAAACCCTGATTCATGTATATAAACCATTTTCATGAGTAGTAGTATGTGCCATTGGGTAATCATAAATCATAATTAGAAAATTGCCATTTTAAAAAATGGGGGGCCACCCCCTGGGATCGTACAATTCACTGTGCACACAAACATACCAACAAACCATACATGATCACATGAGCCAATTAACAGTGAGTTGTGTCTTTTGCTTCAACACTTCTTCCTGTTACAGTTAGAGTTGTAGTATTTCTATTCAGGTGATCTCTGAGGCAGCACACAGACCATCACAAAATGGTGGTTCAAGGCAAGAGATGTAAAAGGGCAATATTTACTTAAATATATATACCAGTTTGTTTAGATTCTTTTAAAATGCCACTTACTATGATATAAACTAGCTGTTGCTTAAGTATTCATTTTGGGGGTATAGTTTTCCTTTAAAAAATTTGTGAATCCTAATCAGCACAATGTCTTCACCAAATAGGTTTGGAAACAAAAAGGAGAGGAATACAGAGTCACTGGCTATGGAGGCTGGTGCTGGATCAGTAAAACACACGTATCTAAATTTGTTTCTCGGTTTCCTGGAAACACAAATGTCTTCTATAAGAAACACCTTGGTAAGTTACTACTTATGCTGCTTCCTTGTACCCTAAATTGCTTTGATGGCGTATATAGGGCTCTTGCTCTCTAATTGTTTATTGTACTATATATATTAAGGGTTCTCGCTCTTTGTGAAGTAATTTATTTATTGTACTAAATGGATTAAGGTTTGCTCTTTGTGTAGTAATTTATGTATATAAAGCCCTTTAATTCTTGGCCAGGAACAGAATTCTGCTGTAGCAAGCCATAACATTTATCACTCTATAATATATTTTCACTTCAGTAAAGGGCAGAGAAAAGGCTGAAAGTCTGCCATCATTAGACAAAATGAATAGCCTGGAAAAAATGAAACTAGAAGATAGTGTAAAGCTTGAGGAGTCTGAGAATGGTATGATGGAAAATTCCAAAGGCATATCCAATCCAATGGATTCAAAGGACCAAATGAAAAAAGAGGAAAGTGAAAAAGAAGAGAAGATGGAAGTTGATTTCACACCTACTGAGAAAGTCCCTGCAATTAACAAAGGTAGGCTTGGTCTGGGCCCAGCCTTAGTCTAGGGCCACACTACACAGATCTTGGCCTGCAGAGAAACGCAGGCAGAGAATCTGCTGCTCCTCTGCCTGCACCAGAGTGGAGGAAATGATTCTGGGTGCAAGCAGCGCAGCAGGGTAAAGGATACTCATCCTGCGTTTCTCCGCAGTCAGGGATTCGTATGGTGGCCCTAGCCTTAGAGCTGTGCTAGAAGCTTTATACAGATGGATATTTTTTGGTTGTGGTCACCATTGGTTATGCAAGTTGTGTCAGATCAGTCAGTCAAAGGATGTAGCAGGTAGGTTATGTGTACTTAATGAAAAACAAATAATTCAAGGAGACAGGCCCAGCGATTATCTGCCTTGGATTAGCAGTGATTGGCATTGCCCTGCCAATTGATCCTGTCTCTGTCTCTTTTCTGACTTCTATTCAAAAAAAAATCAATTTACCTGACGTCCGTACCAATATGATTTTCTTATAGTGACCATTATCTTAATCTTCAAAACAACTTACACCTCTGTATTTGTTCAGTCTTCCTTTTATTTTTTAAAATTTGCACCTCACTCTGTTATTTTACCCCAAGCTATTACATTACATGCTATTAAATTGTAGATGTCCGGAATGTGATGGTTATAAGTAGTAGTCCCTTCATAACCAATTTGTCCCATTCTTTCCTTGGGCTCTTTTTTTAATCCTTTTCTTTCCAGAATTGCACAACTCCCATTCTTACAAATAGTCTACATCTAGGTTTCTCCTAAGGTCTTCCTCCTCTTTCAGTAAAAGAAATCATTGTGTACTATCTTGCAATATGGTAATTCCCATCCCAGAAGAAAATACACATGCTACATCTACTCTTCTCATTCATTCTGCCTCCTTTGTTTGCTGCTTTTTCTGATAGCATTTTGCTGAGCAATGCATAACTATAAATATATAAATGCAAATAACTTAATCCTATGTGCTACAAAAACAGTTTTGCACTGCAAAATTACTTTCTAAATGTGTATTTACAGATCATAAAGAGTTGCACTGTGAAACCAATAATACAATTAAGGAAGAACCAATGGAAGTGGACGAAACCAAATCTAAAGCTTGTAAGAAAGAGGAAGAGACTTTTCCTGATGCAGATTTAATCAATGTTAGTGAGGGCTTCCAGGCAAGAACTTGGTATAAAAAGAAAGTAAAAACATCAAGGTTAGATGGGCTGCTTGAAAGGCGTGTCAAGCAGTTTACACTGGAAGAAAAACAGCGGATAGAAAAATTAAAATTGGAGCATGCTGCCAAGAATGTCACAAGTTTTTCACACACTCAACCGCAAAACATTTCCAATAGCAGCAAGTCACTCTACAACCAAGATAAAGAGGCATCTGCTACCCATGGGGGTAGCTTAGACAAGACAGAAATTCCAAAACCTAATGAGAACTGTAAAGATACTGGTGGTACTAAACCCAACACACTGTCCTCGGGTATGCTCCCTGAAGCCGAGGCCAGAAAAAGCAGTTCCTTATCTGTTCCCAGTCTTCAAAGACCGCAACAAACAGAGAGTATTGAAAACAAAGCTAATGTAATACAAAGGGAAGGAAATGAAAGATGCTCAGAAGCTCAATGGTCCGCACAGGCAACTGAATTCAATTCTTCAAAGTCAGAAAATCACAGTCAAACAGGGGAAATCCATTCTCCTGTAATTGCTTCAGAAGGTGAAGGATTAAATAAAGACATTTCTGGAAATTTCTCTGTGGTAAATGATGCCAGAACTAGCAGTATACTGTCTTCTCCAGTGATACCTGCACACAGTGCAGAAAACTGTCCTGAAAGCTGTTTACCCAATAAAGAAGCATCTGAATTCAAGTGTCAGACAGTGGAGCATTTAACTGAAAAGCCAAATGCCCTAGTTGGGGACGAGGAGATGGATTGTAATTTAACACAAAGAAAAAGTGTTGAGGAAAGTCATTCATCTGATGACTGTAGTAGTAAGGATGAAAGCATCAAAAGTGAACTTGCAATATCTGAGACTTCAGATGAAAAAATAAATTGCTCAAAATCTCTGGCCTGCAAGTCACTGTGTGATGTATTAGATTCTCCAAACCCCACAGTTAATGGAGACCAGCCAGGTAGAGATGAGAATCTGGATGGGGATGGTATTAACTTTTTGGACCATACCAGTGAGAGAGACCAACATTGCAATAAGAAGGACAAACATGTAATACAAAAAAATGGTACAGAGGAAATCATAGCATCTCGGGTCAATGGAAATGATGTGAATTCTAATGAGTGCTTAGCTAGTGATAGAAAGGCTGAGATCAGGAGTGTTCGGGGGATTGAGCCAAAGGCAAACAACATCTCAAAAATTGTCTCTGAACGTGATGTTAAATCAAAGGTATCCACAGGAAAACCTCTTATGAACGGGGACATGAGCACTGAAGATGCACAAAATTCTAGATTTTTTGATGGGGAATTAAAAGAAATGTTGCATTTTGATGAGGAGAAGTTATCGCATTCGAAAGAGTTTGTCTCTGAGGAAAAATCTCTTGATTTTACTGGAATAACCTCTCCATCCTCAAGCACAAGAGACTGTTTGCCTGGTGCCAAAGAAGCCATGGAAACAGAACGGATACAAAAAACAAGTCTTTCTTCTGTCTCATCAAGGGAAGATTCTAGTTTGAGCAGTGATTTTGCCAACCATAATGGTGTGCACTCCGACTCTAGTGGAGAAAAGCAAATCACGACTGTTATTACCCAAGTTACCACAACGTCAACCATGTCTGTATCTAAGACGGTTGTTGAAATGTCGTGTCAGTCTTCTAACGGAGCTGGGACAACTATTGTTTCATCCACGGAGAATACTTCCATTTCCAGTATGACTAAAACCACTACCATGACAAAAGTAACTTCCCCTGATCCAAACTCTGTTACTGAAGTGGTGTCTGTAAAGGAGCAAAATAAAGCCGTTGTGACCACAACTGTTACAGATTCGTTGAACACTTCTGGTGGGACCATTCTGTCCTCTCTAACTGTGAGCAAAGAATATTCCACAAAAGACAAAGTTAAACTGATTAAATTCACCAAGCCTAAAAAGATGCGCTCAGGAACAGCTCTCCCTTCTTACAGAAAGTTTGTTACCAAGAGTAACAAGAAGAGTATCTTTGTCTTGCCAAACGATGAACTGAAAAAGCTCTCTCGGAAAGGAGGTATTCGAGAGGTTCCTGGATTCAATTATAATGCCAAACCTGTGCAGGATATTTGGCCCTATCCTTCCCCCAGACCAACATTTGGGATTACATGGAGGTTAGTAATACTTACCTGCCATTGATTCCTTAAAAAAATATCACATAAAATATGTAGAATTGTTACTGTATCTGCTAGTCTTTGTTGCACTTTCTTACCCTCCTGTTTCCTAAAACTTTCACCAAAACCGTGCCCTTTGGTATATTTATACTGAGGTTTGCAAGTCCAAATGTTAAGCTGCTCTATAAGTCACTATAAAAGTCTTACTAAATGTGTCTTGCAGATATCGCCTTCAAACAGTAAAGTCATTGGCTGGTGTGAGTCTCATGCTGCGCTTGCTGTGGGCAAGTATACGATGGGATGACATGGCAGCTAAGCCCCCTCCAGGTGGAGGGATAACAAGAACAGGTATGTCTGTTCTCTTGTGACAGTCGAGATATAATAATTTCTCAAAAGTGCATGTATGTGTTTGGCATGTTCAATTTGGTCATTCCAAACCCTTAATCCATGGTTTTGGATTCCAGATAACGTTGTGGGTAGGGCTGCTACTGCAGAACTGGTTATTGTAGGAATAAATTTCTAGTTTTTCAGAGGATTATAAAAACAATAGTGTCAAATCTAGGAAAATGTAAAATCAGGGAAATGTTTTATCCATATTATACAGGTGGGGACAAAACAAAATAAAGGAAAACTTAAAATAAGGGGATGTTAAATTAAGGTTTCACTGTATGTGCATAGATAGAATATAACGAATGTCTGTGCTATTCTAGAAACCTCTGAAACAGAGATTATAACCACTGAGATCATCAAGAGGAGAGATGTTGGTCCGTATGGGATACGATCAGAATATTGTATTAGGAAGATCATTTGCCCTATGGGTGTTCCAGAGGCACCAAAAGGTTTGCGGAGTTCCATTTCCATTTTCTAGCACATGGCAAATATGTTTACTTCTCTATGGCCTACCTGATAAATGTGTGCATGCAAACAACTCCATTATTTGTTGTAAGTGCTCCCCTACCCTTGAAAACTTCTAAAAAAGCAGGTGCATAACTAACACATAACTTCTAAAACAAATGGTGTAATTCAATTTGTCCTGCACCGCAATACCAGCAGAATTCAGTGCGCTGGATGTGACTACCGTGATATAGGGGATGGTAAAAATCCCATTTAAACTATCTTTTCTGTGTGCTTATTGTGTTTCTTCCTCCCAGCACTGTGGTTTTCTGGATAAGGGATCTTTCTGTTATTTGGATGTTTTTACCTGTCTAAACCCAATAGGTTTGTTTTTACTCCAATATGGATTAATGATATCTTAGCTGGGATCAAGTACAAGGTACTGTTTTATTATTACAAAGAAAATGGAAATCATTTTTAAGAATTAGCATTTTCTATTGCAGATGTCTGTGGGATAGGGATCATGGGTATAGCATCTAACGTGGGGGGGGGGTCCTGGCCACCAATTTATTTTTTTACCATGTGGGGTCCTAGCCTCCAATATTTTTTAATGGGGATCCCTGACCACAATTTTTTTTCCATGGTGGGCCCTGACCGCCAGTGTTTTTTTTTATTAACATGTGGGGGGCCCTAGTTTTTTTTTACTGTGGGTGGGGGGGTGGACCTGTAGGTAGGGTTGCCACCTTTTCTGGAAAAAAAATACCGGCCTTCCTATATATTTATCTTTTTTCCCTATTAATAACATTGGGATCAACCATCATTTTTATTGGCCAGGCCGGTAAAATGCCAGCCAGGTGGCAACCCTACCTGTAGGTGGGACTTGCACTGGGGTGGGCACAGCCCAGGGGGCCCAGGACATTTTGTCGTATGTAGCCCTGGGATTTCTGATGGTGGCTCTGCCTGGAGTTCTCTCGCTGCAGAATCTCTCTAGAGATTTCCCCCACTGTGTGACATTTGCAATGGGGCTACTAAGTCTCCTAGTGAGCGGGTCACACAGCATCTATAGGCTCCATGATAACATGAGCCATGGCTGTCCAGTGCAGTATGAAGACATATGGACAACCAGACTGAGATATTGGGTGTCCAGGGTCTGTGAGTATATTGACTGAAATGGCTATATAGAGTCTGCTAGCTATATAGAGCCTGTCATCTATCTAGCTAACAAGTGCCTGCACTTGCACACACCCACGCAAACATTTGCACTTTGTCTGCTTCCGGTATTCTTCTTCGGTCATTATGATATATTTTAGCATTTGGAGGACATCTCGGTTGACAGATGTTTATGGAATCTTTCTGTACAGGCTATGAGCAAATATTGAAGTCTGTTCCTGAACTGTGCTAATTTCAAGGGAATACCTATGCTACCCTACATGTTATCGCTCTCTCTACAGGCTATGTGCAAATTTAGGGGATGTTCCTGCTGAATTGTGCTTTGTACAGGGAAATATCTGTATAGTTTTATGTTATATCTCTTTTCAGGATTTGAGCAAACTTAGGACGTGTTCCTGGGGAAATGTGCTTAGTATAGGGCAATACCTATAGTATCTACCTATAGACCTTTATAGTACAGGTATGGGACCCGTTTTCCTCAGAATTACGGGATTGCAGTCTCCAATAGACTCCGTTTTAATCAAATCATTCAGACTTTTTAAATTGATTCTCTTTTAAAACAATAAAACCGTACCTTGTACATGATCTCAACTAAGATATAATTAATCCTTATTGGAGGCAAAACCATCCAATTGGCTTAATGTTTAAATTATTTTTTGGAAGACTTAAGGTATGGTGATCCAAATTACAGAAAGACCCATTATCCAGAAAGCCCCAGGCCCCATTCTGGATAACAGGTCCCATACCTGTATCACACTGTTCAGGCTATGAGCAAACATAGGTGGGCTGTTTTTGTTTAATTGTGCTTTGTACTGGGGAATAAGTAGTTTTATAAGCAATCCTAGATGATGGTTATTGCTCCTGCTATGCCAGTGTAAAAAATGTGTTGTTGACTCAGGATGCATTGGCTACAAAGACACACTGCTGCTAGTAAATATGTAAGAGGATTTTGACCTTAGAGGAGGTCTATGGAAAATATTCTGTATGGCTGTAACTCCAGCGAACAATGTTAGTGCATGCAACACTGATGCTGCTGCTTTTACTTTGTAGCTTGTTTAAAAAATTAAACTGGCTAATACTCCTGCCATTCAACCACTCACCATACCTTTTCAAGAATAGATCTAGCACTGGTGACAGCTGACATCCTTCCCCTCATCGATAGGACACTGTTCCTTCCACATATTCTCTCTGACCACTCTCCACTTTTACTCTCTCTCCGCTGGTTCAATCCAACAGGATCCAGACTGTGGAGACTAAGTCCCTTATGGTTGAATAATAATATAGTAAGGGAGGCCAACTCTGAAGGATACTCAGATTACTGGACACAAAATGCAGACACTGCCCCCCAGGCAATTCTATGGGATGCAAGTAAGGCGGTTATGCGGGGAGTATTGACAAGAGCTATAACACAAGCATGCAGACAAACACAAGACATAATAAGAAGAATTAAAACAAGCAGAAAACAAACACTGCAAACCCCATACCTACACACTCCTACAAACCAAACGCAACGCCCTAGAACGGCAAAACACCCTATTAACAAAGAAAGCACTACTATACCAATCCGAAAGAATGTTGAACGAGGAGACAAAAATGGGAGATTGTTGGCATACTTTGCAAAAACCCAAAGTCCTACAACAGCCGTGTCACATATAAGGAGGACAGATGGAACAATGGTTACAGACCCCAAACACATAGTAGAAGAATTTGCAACCTACTACCAAAATTTATATCAAACTACTAAACTGCACCCAAACAATGTGCATACTCAATTCTTAGATAATATAACAATTCCCAGTGTGCACGTGCAAGATAAAATCTTCCTAAACCAACCAATAACCATAGAGGAAGCATCTCTTTCTGCCAACAAAACAGGGATAGATGGCCTACCATCCAACTGGTATAAGAGCCTAACAGAGCACTAGCCCCTCGCTTATTAAACACACTGCAGAAATCATTTGAGAAAGGGACCCGTCCCCCCTCATTTGGAGAAGCCCTCATTGTAGTAATTCCAAAACCGGGAAAGGACCCTGGTCAGTGTAGCTCGTACCAACCAATTTCCCTCATAAACACAGATGCAAAAATCCTTGCTACAAGATTACAAAGGTATATAATAGATCTCATACACCCAGGTTTTATGCCCGGCAGATCAACAAACATTAATATTAGGAGACTTTATACCAATTTATCGATCTAACATGAAAAAATGGGAAATAGAGCAGTAGTCTCGCTAGAATCGGCAAAGGATGGCCCTACCTCTGGGAAATCCTTCCGTAGATTTGATCTGGGCAGTCAATTTATTAAATGGATTCAGATGCAATACCACCAACCAACAGCAAGAATCAGAATTAACGGCCTGATAGCAGACCCTTATCGCCTAGCTAGAGGCACCCGCCAGGGTTGCCCCCTCTCCCCTTTTCTCTTCGCATTAGCAATAGAACCCCTTGTCATTGCAATCCGCGAATCAGATCAAGTAATCGGCCTCAACCAAGGCCCCATCAAAGAAAAAATATCCTTGCATGCGGACTATATCAAATATCTAGGCCTCAATGTACACCTGGACCTTACACAACATACACAAAAAAACCTGGATCCTATAATCACAAAACTGGCTAACAATCTGCAAGCCTGGGCAAATCTCCCACTAACCTTATGGGGAAGAATTCATCTTAATAAGATGATCTACCTCCCCAGATTCCTATACCACTTACACAACACCCCAATCTGTCTTCAAAAGGATCAACCACTTAGTTCTCCCGTTCATCTGGAACCAAAAAACCCTTAGCATTGCCTGGTAAAACTGATGGCAGAACTGAGGCCTAGCCATGCATAATTTTCAATTATACTTTTTAGCACCTATGATTAAGGGATTTGTTCCCGAAACGCGTTAGGTTTTACAGCAGCAACCCCAATAAAACCTATTCCAGAAGTGCCGTCTACCTGTTTTTGAGTCATTATACTTTTTAGCAGCCCAGCTATACTACCTACACTGGTGGTACCATACTGATCCGTATAACCCCAATATGGCATTACAAGCCACATTAGTACAATTGCTAGAAGGCCTTAGAAACCTACCGCACGGAAAGCTTACAGATGTGGGTACTCTCCCACCTACAATTACCACACCACATTCTACAGAATGGCACCTTCATTACTCATGAAGCACTCCAAGCTAAATGCTCCACATCAAACGTACCACTATTCATGTATTTTCAAATTCGACATATATTCAAAGCCCAATTTGGCAACCTTTCTCTCACCCTATCTAACTTGGCAATAGAGGAAACTCTAGTAGTAGAACTACCCAACAAACTGGTGTCAAAGCTATATCGAAACATGTTCACTTCTGTTCCCCCCCCCCCTTTTAATCTGGCACAAGAGAAATGGCAAGAAGGTATCCCTGAGCTCACCCAAGATGATTGGTATGAGGCCACTGGAAATATGTATATTAGCTTAATAGCAATACGGGATAGACTAATTCAGTATAAGGTCTTTCACCAACTTTACATAAGTCCCCAAAAGATAAAGAAGATGGGTTAGAGAGAAGATGAAGTCTGTCCTAGGTGTGGAACTCCTACGGTCAACTTCCTACATATGATCTGGGAATGTCCAGTGATAGCTGTCGCAAATAATGACAACACTAGCAAATACACTAGACTACCCACTTTCCTCCATGGTATGTCTATTGGGAATAGTGGACCAATTGGTACCTACGATACATGCAAGATTGTGGCTCCGGGTCCTGCTCTTATGCCAAAAAATGTGTAATAATGCATTGGATGTGGCCCAACACACCCACAAGAGACTCCTGGATTAATTTAATTAATCAGACAATACCTAAAATTAAATTTACCTATGAAGCCAGAGGCAGTTCAACCAAGTTTGAAAAAACATGGAGTCCCTGGTGGGAGTCAGGGCCGGGGGCAGAACCAAGGGACATGGAGGGTTGGGAATGATGTATTGCATGTACAAAACTTTATCTTTCACTAAAGCTTACAGAGGTGTGTTCCCTGTTTCCACTGAGAGAATAAAACCACAGACAAATGAGATGTTAAATACAAATGTTTATTAACACTGGCTAAACAAAGAGAGAAATTATGCATAAACCACTTAATCCCACTGGATAAATACCAAGACAAAAAAGTACCCCTTACTTGTGCCACCTCATTTGACATGGCTCTGAGCCCTCTTTATCTATAATGTCTTTGTAATTTTTCCAGAATCTCCTATTCCCCAGAGGAAGGGGCTTCGATCAAGTGCCCTGAGGCCCAAAAGACCAGTAATCCCTAAGCAGACAGGTCCTATCATTCTAGAGACTTGGGTCCCTGAGGAGGAACTGGAGATATGGGAGATCAAATGCTTTTCGGAAAGGTAACTTTCAGTTCCACAGTCCGTATAGGCCAAACCCAGCATGGCATGGATAGGTGGTATGTTCAAAGCTATCAAGATGTGTGATTTCAGTGTCCTCTGTTTGCAGGGTGGAGAAAGAAAAGGTCCAGGCTGTGGAGCAGCAGGCTAAGGTTAGTGATCAGAAGAAGTCAGAGGAGATGAAGGCCCAAGTGGAGGCTCAGCTAAAGCAACAGCGCTTGACCGCTCAGCAGGTGACGGGGATAACTGGTCCCACCTGTTAGAACAGCTTGGCATGTGTCTGAATGTGGGGGAACTGTGGGATGATCATACATGTAGATCTTCTTCATTGTATGTGCACAGTCATGGCAGCAAGCAAAGTTACACGGTGCCCAGCTAAACCCTGCCCCCCCCCAATAATGCCCTACACCTTTAATTAATGCACTTTGCATATGAGCTTTTATCCAGAACCTCTGCCAGGCTAAAGTATTCATTTCCCCAGTACTTGCCCAGATAACATAGCTGTAATTCTCTGTACATCCTGTTCATGGGCTGCTCTTTCCAATGGTCCGACAGAAACCTCCCGCTTAGATTGTGAGTAGGGCATTTAATGTGCTGCCTACTTATAAACTGTGTTCTGTTCCATTCATAAACAAATACCTGCTGTATGGGTATGTGTATTTAAGGTATGTTTTGGTATATTTCGTGTTAATGTGAGTTAGCTGACATGTCCTCAAACAGAAACGACTGGAGCAGCAGAAGCAGCTGCCTTGCACGAGCAATACATCTAACACCTCCACCAGCAGCAGCATTGCAAATTCTTTCTCCACTCCCCACAAAGTGATGGTAGGATCCGTTACCCCTGGAACCAAAGTTGTTCTTGCAACAAAGGTCAGCTCTCCAGCAGCTGTGACATTCCAGCAGAGCAAGAACTTTCACCAGACGTTTGCAACTTGGGTTAAGCAAGGCCAGACTACTACAGGTAAATGGGCCCTTGATCTCTGCTGCTTGCCATTCACCCTCTATTATCCTGTGTTTGAAAGCCTGTGTTTGTCTTGCACATTTTTGTTGAGGCAGTTACCAGACTATGTTGTTTGCAGCCCCCAGCACAAACGTTACATCCAGTCCTACCATCACTACATCGGGCCAGACCTACCAGATTACTGGCAGCCCAGTTACTATGGCTGGCAAAGTCATCACAAAGCTTCCTCTGCCAGTTAATAGTAAGCTAGTTGCAGTAAATGTACCATCAACCCAAGGAGGTAAGGCTTTATCTTGAAAGCAACATTGTCCTTAATGAACCAGTGCTTACTCCTTCCCTAATATCCCATTGTCTCTTATAAAGCAGTAGTTCAGGTGCAGCAAAAAGTACTGGGACTCATTCCTACCAATGCAGGAGGACAGCAGACGTTTACAACCTTCCAGCCTCGGACAGCAACTATTGCAATTCGACAGAGCACACCAGGGACTACTTGTGCTACAACCACCAGCCAGCAGGTGCGCATTTGCTATGGGTTTAAGTAGGGACAGGCAAGTATGGTAAGACTTATGGATATTAGAGTTGATGGTCCCATTCTGTATTTCTGACCAACTCTATACAATGATAGCCTGGGTTGTTAACTTTTTCTTATCTCTTACCTCAATTTCTTTATTCTTTTAAACATTTCTCCTTCTTTCTCCACTTTGTTCTCATATTAAGAAGGGGAATGACCATGGTAAAGGCATACAGTATATGGATGGTTAGGAGGGCTCACCGACAACTGAGCCCACCATTTGTTTTCCTGGCATCCCCGTAAGCCAGTCCGACACTGAATCTATAGGAGTGTCTGATTTGTCTCACCCTGTGTACAGGTGGCCAGATCTGCTTGTTTAGAGAGGTCACCAAATGTCTGGTTGATCCGATCTTGGGCCCTAGGTCCCATGATCAGATTGCAATCCTGGCAATGCAGGTGGTCAGTGTGTGTGAATTAACCAACCAATGTGATCCAAAATCCGATGGACATCTGCCAGTCAGGGAAGCCCATCGGAAGACCCCATACACCACTTTTATTAGCTGTGTATGGCCAACTTAACAAACTAATAATTTAGTATTGCTAATAGACGGCAGATTTTTTACTCATCCACAGGTAATAACTGCAGGGGCCCAGATAAGACCAGGGATGGCAGTTATCAGGACCCCAATTCAGCAATCTCCAGTGGGGAAAAGCTACATACGTGCACCACTTGTTGTACAGCAGGGGATGCTTCCCTCAGGTAAGCGGGGCCTTTGCTTCTCTATGAGATGGCTGTATGGCATGGATTAGATTGCACTAATAAAGATTTTCTCTTACAGGGCAACCTCAGCAGGTTGTAACTCAGCTTGTAAGAGGCCAGCCTGTCCCCACCACTGTGGCTGCTGGCACCACAGTTTCTAGTGGGGCACATAATGTTAGCACATCAATACAACAGCCACAGGCCACCACTCCTCAGGCTGCCAAACCCCAGCAAGGACAAGTAAAGCTGACAATGGCACAGCTAACACAACTTACTCAAGGGCAGGTCAGTCACTATTAAGTAGTTACACTGCTGGGGTTTGTGGTAGAAGGTGTTCAGATAGTCTACAGTTGCTACACTCATATCACATATTTTGCATCTACTTCACAGGGTGGTGGACAGAGCCTCACTGTTGTTGTTCAGGGGCAGGGACAGACTACTGGCCAATTGCAGTTGATTCCTCCAGGGATGACCATCATTCCATCCCCTGGGCAACAGCTAATGCAGGCAGCCATGCCAAACGGCACCATCCAGCGGTTCCTCTTCACTCCATTACCTGCAGCATCCTCAGCAACCAGCACAACCCAGACGCTGACCCCTTCTGCTTTCTCAGCAGGTATGTTATGTGCTGGGTCCATTGATTTAGATTTTATCACTCCAATTTTGCAAAATCAGGTTAAAAGATAGTTATTTGAACCCAAAAGTCAGTAGGAGAATTCTAAATACTTCAAAAACATCGCACCTGTAGTTGCAGTCTAAGGTATGCAGTACTTCCTATTGGCTTTAAATTCTATTAATTTGATCTGTATAAAGAAAAAAATAAATTTCTGAAAAACCTTAATTGGTTTCTTGCACCCTTTTGGTTGATTTTGAATGAACAGTTGCAGGAACCCATGCCAGCTTTAATTTATTGGCGGGATGCTGGATGTTCTATTTTAACAGTATATGGAAATAGACTTGTATTGGGCTGTACTGTTACACCCTATATAGTTCATCATTTAAATCCCTTAGAAACAGGGTTAGTACTGTTTACTAGTACTGATAAATTACTGGGATCCATGGTGTAATTTAACCTTGTCCTTTCCATGGTTTAGATTGTAATATCAAATGTCTAATTTCTCCAAGTCAGCTTGGGGGACACAGGGATAGTGAGGTATAGCTGGTACTTCTAGGAGGGCAGAACACAACAGTAGGAAAAAAGCTAGCCCCTCCTCCACTGGCTATACCCCCAGTAGGTGGAGCTTAGCTCAGTTTGTGTTGTGTAATCAGGAGGATGTGACATTTATTTTCTGTTCATTTTATTTTCTTTTTATTTTAATCTTTCACCAGGGGATACCCAGGACCTCTACACTGAGTAGAGGATTCCCATAGCTTAATTACCCCGGGTTAATTACCTCTCCTTGGGTTAATTACCTAAGGGTTACTAGAGCCAGACACAACCCCATATTGTCTAGGTGACATAGTGACCTAACGGCACCATGTCTGAGGGACCAAGCAATAGGCATTTTTCCAGGGAGGCACCTACTGACACAATGAAATTTCTAGCCTGTGCCAAATGCCACAAACGATTGCCGAAGGGGCACAAAGATCCCCTATGTGGCAAATGCAATCCACCAGAACTGGGTCCTGACTCCCCAGAACATTCTCCCCCCAGATGAACCAGGCTAGTCAAGGATTCCCCACCACTTAGACAGCATTCTCCTCCAAAATGAGCATCTCAACTGGCTACGGGGATCCCAAAATTGGCTCAATCTTTGGACAAACTTCTCTCCCGCCTTGATAATCCCAGGGGTAGAGTGTCTAAACGCAGAGCTCCTACTCCATCGGATGAAGACAGTGATTCTCCACCTAGAATTACATCACCACCTCCATTAGATTCCTCAGATTCAGACCAAGAAGGGAGTCAATCAAACACTCTTCAGAGTCTGTGGATTCTTATCACCTCTGTTCTAGAGACCCTTAATCTCCAAGAACCAGAAGTCTCTTCTAAGAGCCTTTTAAGCACCACTGCAAGACATCTCTGGTATTTCCATTTCACTCACAGCTTGATCAACAAGAGTGGGACAACCCTGAAAGATGTTTCTCTAGAACGGCCCTTCCTGTCAGTGCAGCAACCATGGGGTTAAGTATCCACCTCCGGAGGCAGGACAGAAGAAAAAAATAGAATCTCGACTCCGCCCTCTTCATATAAGCTCTTGCTCCTCCTGATTCCCCTCAGTTTTTTTCTTCTGTCCTACTATGAGGTTTGGACAGCACACTTTGTGTTATATATTTTTTTATTTCACTTTCTTTACAGGTTTTCCATTCTGAAGAAGGGAGTTATCCAGAGCAGGAGGCATCCTAGCTCTTATTCCACAATCCTGTGTCTAATCCCTAACCTGCCTCCACTCCTCAGGACTGGCGAATGGTTACCTAAAGGGATTATTTATCTACAGCACAACCACCCTCTCTCAGAGAAGGTACTGCTACCTTGCGCATCTTTCGGTTTTCCCTACAACCGCAGCAACAGAGCCACGGGTATCTAGGGGACCGCATTCTGTACTACGCGCAGTTTTTCGCACCACAACGAGGGGCGCGCGTACACGCAGAGAACGTGCTTACTGGGCGCCATCTTGGATTTTTCATCCACACGCGCCGGAGTTCACAGAGGCACTACAAGCTGAGACTTGCCACCAGACAGGTACAAGTTCAGTAGCAGTGAACCGCTACATGAGGGTTTTAACCCAGCGACTTTACTTATGTGTTTTATGGCAGTTTTTCAAACGGTTCCACATAACACGTATATTACAGCATATTGACTGTTATTATTCCCTGCATACTTCCCAGTTATGCCTATAATGCACACTGGATTAAGGTCTTACATGCCTATAGGCAGACAGGGCCATGTTTCAAGACTAGTTGGTCCCTTTAGGGCACCTTTACTTACTAAGACACATCTGTATGTTTTATTCCAGACAATACACCATGGATGCAGATTTGGGTCTGGAAGAGCTTAGGAAAGAGATGACCTCAGCTACGCCCAAGACAAAAAGGTGGTAGCTCGCTTGTCCAAGAACACAACTCTACCAACAGAGGAAGCGGCTTTCAAGGAGCCGATGGATAAGAAGATGGAAGGGTCCTTGAGGAGAGGATATACACATGCCACATCGATTCTAAGACCGGCAGTTGCATCGGCGGGATTAGCTCGCACTGCCAGATTTTGGTGCCAAGAATTGCAAAAGAATCCCCCTTCACTAGAGGTCTTACATGAAGAACTACAACGTCTTAGCTCAGCGTTCGCCTTTTTGGCAGATGCCATGGACACAGTTAGGTTGGCAGCCAAAACCAGAGTAGATACAGTAGTTGCTAGACGAGCTCTTTGGTTACGTCATTGGTCTGGAGATACAGCATCCAAGACCAAGTTAATGAACCTAAAATTTACTGGGGACACGCTCTTCGGACCAGACCTCAAGCAGATCATTACCGAAGTTAAAGGTGGTAAGAGCACCTTTTTGCCTTCAGGCAAGAAACCCAGATCAGAACAGCCCACTAGATCTTATAATAGACCCTGGAGCTCCCAGGGCCGACCATTTCGTTCCTTTCGGAATCCCACCTTTCGTACTTCACAATCGAGCGGCGACACGAGAAAAGGCAGACAAACCTGGCCCATCCAACAGAGACAGAACAGGAAACCTGTCCCATCAAAGCCCAATTCAGCCTGACTCCAGGCTAGGACAAGCGGGGGTAGGAGGTCGTCTTCAACAATTTTTTCCAGTATGGCGAGACCACATACAGGACAATTGGGTGCTCACAATCATAGCAGAAGGGTACCGAATTCCATTCGACAGCCTACCTCCTCGCACTTACAAACGCTCATCAACACCAAAAAACTCATCCAAAAGACTCGCTCTGACTACAATAGTAAACGAGCTGAAACAAAACAATGTCATTGTACCAATACCTGCCGAAGAACGTTACAGAGGTTTCTACTCGAATCTCTTTTTGGTCTTAAAGAAGGAGGGTACCTTCAGACCAGTATTAAACCTAAAAACCTTAAACAGGCAGGTGTCCAAACAGAGATTCCGCATGGAGTCCATTCGGTCGGTGGTGATGTCAATGACCCCCAATTGTTTCATGGCCAAGGTAGACCTTCAGGATGCCTACTTGCATGTACCCATCAGGAGGGCATCCCAACGATATCTACGGTTCACGGTGCTCGGGGAACATTACCAATTCAAGGCTCTTCCTTTCGGCCTTTCCACGGCACCCCGAGTGTTCACGAAAATACTCAGCCCATTGATTGCACACCTCAGGCGTCTAGGAATCTCAGTCACACCTTATCTGGACGACCTCCTAATCAGAGCTCCGTCCTACGACCAGAGTCACAACGACACCCAAATTTGTGTCACAATACTCCAACAACACGGTTGGATAATAAATTACAGAAAAAGTCACCTCACACCCACACAGCAAATTCAGTTTTTGGGAATGTTGTTCGACTCATCCCGTCAGACTACATCTCTGCCCTTGGAGAAGATTCAAACAATCGTACACGCTGCTCAACAAGTCTGCACTCAGACCACCATTTCAGCGGAACGCTGCCTCCAGTTATTAGGCTACATGTTAGCAGCATTGGAAGCACTGCCTTTCGGCAGATTCCGCATGAGAGACTTTCAGAATCACTTTCTACGCCTTTGGGACAAGAACCACTCAAACTTGTCGCAACAAATTCCACTTACCATGCAAGTCAAACGTTCACTGACTTGGTGGACAATACCTCAAAATCTTTCTCAAGGCAAGACATGGGCCTTACCCCAGTGGACCGTACTGACCACGGACACCAGCCTCACCGGCTGGGGGGCAACTTGGCCACCTCGAACTTGCCAAGGGACATGGTCCCAAGCGGAATCAAAACTTCCTATAAACGTGTTGGAAATCAGAGCAATCCGAAATGCCATAGCTCATTGGTCTCAAGACTTACGAAACATGCCACTACGCATTCAGTCCGACAATGCCACCGCAGTAGCCTACCTCAACAAGCAGGGGGGAACCCGCAGCAACAGAGCGATGAGGGAGGTAGCGCAAATACTCACCTGGGCAGAACTTCATGTTCCAGCCATCTCTGCAGTCTTTATTCCGGGCGTACTAAACTGGGAGGCGGATTACCTCAGCCGCCAGCGGATAGACCAGGGAGAGTGGTCTCTCCGCTTGGACGTCTTCGCGCAGTTGGTAACCAGATGGGGAAGGCCAGACATAGACATGTTTGCGTCAAGACACAATTTCAAAGTTCCTACCTGCTGCGCCAGGTCACAGGACCCGAAGGCGGCTTACGTAGACGCATTAGTGATACCGTGGATTTTCAAGCGAGTCTATGCCTTCCCTCCACTAGCACTTCTTCCAAGAGTGATACGCAAGATACGGCAGGAACGGACAGAAACCATTCTCATTGCCCCGGATTGGCCGCGGAGACCTTGGTACTCCGAACTCATCAACATGTCAGCAGCTCCACCATGGCGGCTGCCTCTCACACCAGATTTGCTCACTCAAGGACCGATAAAGCATGACAACCTGCAGCGGTTGCATTTGACGGCTTGGCTGTTGAAACCGAGTTGTGGCGTTCCAAAGGGTTTTCGAAAGAAGCCACTGACATTCTGTTGATGGCCAGAAAGCGGTCCACATCTAGAGTCTATCATAGGACTTGGAAAGCTTTCATAGACTGGTGTGTGCCCAAGCAGTTTCAGTGGCAGCAAGCGTCGGTTCCAACAATTGTTGAATTCCTTACTCAGGGGCTCCATTTAGGTCTCTCCTTAGCAACCCTCAAAGGCCAGATCTCAGCACTTTCTATTCTTCTACAACGTCAGTGGGCAAGGGAACCAGATATCTTGCAGTTCATGCAGGGAGTGGGTAAGGTTAGGCCTCCATACAGGGACCCAACGCCACCCTGGGATCTTACACTTGTTCTCAATGTATTACAGGGTCCCCCCGTTTGAGCCTTTGGCTTCCTGCACGCTTAAATTTCTTACCTGGAAGATGACGTTTCTCTTAGCCATTACCTCAGCAAAACGGGTCTCTGACATGGCAGCACTATCTTGTAAGGAACCCTGGCTTATTTTGCATCAGGACAGGGCAGTTTTCAGGACTATTCCAGCTTTCCAGCCCAAGGTGGTTTCTGCTTTCCACATAAATGAGGAAATTAATCTTCCTTCCTTCTGCCCTAGGCCAGCTAATCCCAAGGAAAAGGCACTACATAAACTAGATGTAGTGAGAGCGGTTCGCTATTACCTAGACAGATCCAAAGAATATAGGAAATCGGATACCTTTTTAGTTACATATGGTCAGAACAAAGGGTCACCTGCTTCTAAACGAACCATTGCTAGATGGCTGGTTGAGACAATCAATTGTGCTTATGACCTTAGTCACAAACCTAGGCCCTTCAAGGTCCGAGCTCATTCTACCAGAGCACTCGGTGCATCCTGGGCCTTGTATAATCTAGCCACTCCAGAACAAATCTGTAAGGCAGCCACTTGGGCTTCTTTGTCTACATTCGCAAAATTTTATAGACTTCATCTGTTTCATTCCACTCCTGCTGCATTTGGTAGAAAAGTACTTCAAGCAGTTGTGAGGAAACAGTAAATTGAACCCGGCCCTAAAAAAGATGGGACAGCTTTCGGACGTCCCCATGGTTGCTGCACTGACAGGAAGGGCCGTTCTAGAGAAAGATGGATTTTCGACTTACCGGAAAATCTTTTTCTAGACGGCCTGGACTGTCAGTGCAGTAAGCCCCACCCTTTCCTTACTGTTCGATATTGTTGCCTGTTGGCGAGTTGTTACTGTTGTTATTGTGAATCTCTTCTCGCTCTTTCTCTGCTATCCTTTCTTCTCCAAACTGAGGGGAATCAGGAGGAGCAAGAGCTTATATGAAGAGGGCGGAGTCGAGATTCTAATTTTTTCTTCTGTCCTGCCTCCGGAGGTGGATACTTAACCCCATGGTTGCTGCACTGACAGTCCAGGCTGTCTAGAAAAAGATTTTCCGGTAAGTCGAAAATCCATCTTTTCAAACCAACCGAAGATTCCAGAAGCTCTATCCGTTTCCTAAAGAGCTTACAGAGAAGCGGTCACTTCCACCATCAGTTGATGCACCAGTATCTCGGCTCTCCAAAAATACTTCTCTTCCAGTTCCTGACGCTTCCTTTAGTTATTTGATGGACAAGTAATTAGAGAGCCTGCTACGCTCCGCTTTCACAGCTTCTGGCACTTCCCTACGCCCCGTTTTAGCCATGGCATGGGTCAGTAGGGCCATTCAATCATGGTCAGATTTTCTTCTCAACGCCATTACCTCAGGGGCACCCTGCCATGAGCTCTCCCAATAGGCTTCCCAGATCAAGGAAGCAAATGATATGTGTTAGGCTTCTCTCGATGCAGCTCAATTCATCAGTAGATCATCGGCACTCTCTGTGGCTGCTCGCAGATCACTCTGGATGAAACTGTGGTCAGCCGATCTCTTTTCCAAAAAATCCCTCATCTCCATCCCATTTAAGGGCAAGCTTCTATTTGGCCCTGACCTAGACAAGATCATCAGACAAGCAACAGGGAGCAAAAGTACCATGCTATCACAACCTAAATCATGCCCTCCTTTCGCAGGTGAAAATTTTTCGTGGCTCCCTCACTAAAAATGTAAGATCATCACCTCTATGACAGTCCTTCTCCAACCGAGGACGTTTCTGTAGTAAGCGGAGACCACACTGGCAGAACCAAAAGCACACTCCCAAGACAGGAGACAAAACCGCCTCTGCATGACGGCGACTTTGCACCGGTAGTCACGACACCTATAGGGTGGAGGCTGAGCCTTTTCGCCAACATGTGGATCGCACTTATCCAAGACATCTGGATCCATGAAATGGTTACTTGAGGCTATCACCTCTAATTTTCATCACCTCCTCCACATCACTTTTTCATGTCCAGACTGCCACAAGAGCCAGACAAAAGATCAGCCTTGCTTGGCGTCATCTCCAACCTCCTCCTGTCAGAAGTGATCATACCTGTACCTGCCGGAGAACTTTTCAGAGGCTACTATTCACACCTCTTCGTAGTGCCCAAAAAAGAAGGGTCCGTACAACCCATACTGGATCTAAAAGAATTAAACAAATTCATCTGACCAAGGAGATTCCATTTGGAGTCTCTCAGATCAGTCATTGCAGCATGTCGTCAGGTCAATTCCTAATTTCTCTTGACATGAAGAATGCATACTTTCATGTACCCATTTTCCCTCCACATCAGAAATACCTTCCAGAATTGCCATTACCAGTTCACAAGCCTCCCATTCGGACTAATGTCGTATCCTCTGGCTGCAGCGACAGTAGTAATCTGCACTGTGGGGATTTCCATCACCCAATACCTGGATGAACTACTAATCAAGGCACCCTCCTTCACAGAGGCTTAGAGATATGTCCAGATAACCATGGACAAGTTACAGAAACTAGGCTGAGTCTTAAATCTGGCAAAGTCATCTCTGACACCCAGCCCATCCATGGTCTTCCTCGGCATGGCCTGCTGGGGGTATAGCCAGTGGAGGAGGGGTTAGCTTTTTTCCTACTGTTGTGTCCTGCCCTCCTAGAGGTACCAGCTATACCCCACTGCTCCTGTGTCCCCCAAGTGACTGAAAGGAAAGAGATTTTACGATGAGTACACAAAATCTCCTTTTTTTTAATTTCTCTGTGCTTTTTATTTCTCTACAGTGTCTGGACAGACGCCTTCCTCTCAGAATCTGGGGCAGAACAGCCAAACTCCAGCTCCTCCATTGGCCCCTTCCAAGGCAACCTGCCCACCACTGGCCCTAGACCAAGAAAAGACTGCTACGGTGCCCTCTGAAGCAATTGCCAAGGCTCAGATCCCAACATCCTCTCCACAACCAGCTCATGTGTCAGTGACATCTCCAGCCTCTACTCAGCCTAGCGCGGCATCTCCGTGTGAGCTACAGCCTCCTGTCACCCCTCAGCCCCTTGCCCATCTGCAGGCTAACACACATCTACCCTTGGAACAGCCAAGGGCTGATACTTCACAGCATAGGGAAACTATTTCTGGCCAGCCTGAAACAAAAGCTTCATGTCAAGTTTCTGTATCACAGGCTCTTCCACAAGTCACACCACAGTCACCAATTCAGAGCCGGCCTCAGACCCAGACTATACCCCTGGCGCAAGGCCAGGGTCCGCAAACTGTTCAAATGACACTGCCAGCTTCCTTCAAAATTCAGTCTACTGTACAACTGCAAGCACCAGCCCAACCACAGAGCCACATGCAGACTATTGCAGCCAATCAGGCAGTGACTGTTCAGTCCCCTTCCCGAGCACAGTTGCATATTCAACCTCCACATACCCAGGTAATTACTGTCCCTCAGCTCCAGCAACAGGTGCAGGTCCTCTCCCACTTGCAATCTCATGTGGTAGCACAGATACAGACACAGCCAGGTGGCATTCCCCAGCAAATTAAACTGCAGCTGCCCTTCCAAATTCAGCAGGCTGGTTCAGTTCAGGCACATCAGATCCAGAATGTGGTTGCTGTGCAGGCGGCCAGTGTGCAGGAGCAGCTGCATAGGATGCAACAGCTCAAAGAACAACAGCAAAAGAAAAAGCAGCAAGAAGTGAAAAGAGAGCAGAGCCTTCATACTTCCAGCCAGAGTGATATTCAGAAACAGGTAAGGAACCGCACTGCTATCACAACCCTAATTTTTGGGTTTCTTTTTGGTTCAAAGAAATTTCCAAGGTCCTTCATGTTTGTCTTTGACTAGTGTGTTCCATCGTTGAAATTTAGTTAGAAATTTTGAAAGTGCATAAATGGGTTATTAAAGGGAAAATATATTTCTTTAAGTCTCTCTTAAATTTACTATTAACAAAGACAATACATTATGAGTAGCTTAACCTGCACTCCATTCTGTATATTTGTAGTCCTAGACATGTATAGTTGCTGCCATATTTATTATCCATAAATACCAGCTTAGCGGTGTAATCTTTTGAGCTACCATTGAGGTTATTTAACGGAAATCTATGAAAAATACTTTAAAAGGAAAATTTAAAATGAACTTTCATTTTATAATAATAAGAAACTAAATATAATCTTTAAAAAATGTTGTACTTTCTAAAATAAGTTCACTGTCTGCAATCAGTCTGTCTTCATGCAGGAGTTGGATTCAGATTTTGATTCATCTCTTCAGTGGGGCTACTTGGAGCTAACCTTTTTTAAGAAGCTTATACTAAATTTTCTTTATAGTTTCTCTTTAAGCAAGTCTTGCATTGCTTGATGTGTGTACATTTAATTTCGTTTTTTGACTAGTTTAAAGCCCTTGTGTGACCCACTCTCCCTAGGTTGTAATGAAGCAGAACGCTGCTATAGAGCACTTGAAACAGAAGAAGACACTGTCCCCTCTGGAACGGGAAGAGAATCAGAGGTGAGAAAGCACTGGGTTTGTGTCAGTTCTCAGTGTCTCCGTTTAGCTTTTTCTCTAGTGATTTCTGAGAAGAGTGGATTTGTCAGTTCACTCTAAGTACAAATACTCACAAAGTGAGTGCAGGAGATTGGGTAGATATGCCGCATGTCCCTGCAGGTGATGGGAGTGATTTTTATATTCCAGTTTCTGTTATGTATTTATTTGAGGATGAAAGGTAACAGAGGGCACTTTGGGCTAGAAAAGCTTTCCCATATATATATTTTTTTTACAAATATGTATTTAAGATGGTAAAATCAAATAAACCCCCCCCCCCCAAATGACAGGGTTTAAATCACACAAATAAACAGAATGATCTTGCACACTAATCCAGCACAAAATGGCAGGTGCTACCGCAATTAGAAATTCTTTATCAAAAATTTGTAACAAACATTACAATATATATATAACTCAGTGCATAATGATAATGTTCATCAAGGCCTTAAAGATGCACACCACCCTGCAATAAACAGCATACAGTATTAAAGCGTAGACTCTGAATGAGAGAATTACCCCAACGTTTCGGCAATAACGCCTTTGTCAAGGGAAGTAGTGCATACCATCTTGCTTGCAGAATATATATCCTGGTTAGCACTAGACTACAGTGCACTAGCGCATGCACACTACTGTGCAAGATCATTCTATGTTTATCCATGTATTAATTTGAACACTAATTAATGTGGATAACTAGCTCACACATTAACTAAGCAGCCCTTGATTTCTCTAGTTGGCCCTCCTGTCATTGCAGACGTTAGGGTTTTGTCTTCATACACCTCTGACGGCAGGACAGAGAATTGAATTTTGGTACCTCCTTGTCCTTCCCACTGTCTATATAGTTCATCTCCACCTATATTGCTCAGTTCTTTTTCCTGCTTTGGAGGTAGAGGACAGTTAATTATTCTTATTTTTACATTTTTTTTACTTTTTAATTATTATTACTACACAGTGTCTCCGACATGGATGATCACTGGAGTTCTTACTCAATCCCAGGTTAAGGGGTACGCAGAGCTGTCCAGCTGGTACAAATCGGTAAAGGAGTACTGACAGACCTGTCAGGGCACTCAGAGCTGCCCTTAGACAGATAGTTCTCCTTATGGAAGTGCAAGGCACAAAAAGCTGCAGAGCTGCACATTACAGGTACAGAGACGGCGCAAAACTCCTACATAAATTACCTACATACAACAGCAAATACAAGCGGTAGACAATGGGGACCAAAGGTAGGGGACAATGAGTGAGATGCGCAGGTTGGTAACAAGCCGCATGGGAAAAACCACAAACCATCCAGTTGCTAGGCAACGCCTAACTTCTTCATCTGTGCACCAGACATTTTGCTCGCCAATCAAGGGACAGCGTAGGCGCGTCAAAGCATGCCGCAGTTACACTAGCCTCATAGCGGTTACAATATCAAGCAAAAAGACACTACACAGTACCTGCCTTAGCAAGTACAGAAGTAAGTGTGCAAACACTCTTTGAGAAAATCAGAGAATTTATTGCTCTGACTGCAAACCCACTTCAGAGAATTCAGCTATTACTGATCCACCAGTACTTCCCCACAAGTACCTCATAACGAACCCCCATAGAGTCAGGCCTCACCACTAATCACACCATCACCCAGAACAAGGCAAGATACTACTCAGGCAGAGGGTTATATAACCGTGCCTTGGGAATCTGACACAGCTGCACACACATCAGCACAAATACCAGCTCAGTTGTCCATGCCAGCTTCCTACAATGGATAATGAGAACAGTACAACCATCTCCTCCACAAGGGGGGCACAAAAGGAGGAGGGATTAGCCTCAGACACTGAGGGGGACGAGACACCAGGTCGGGAATCTGATATCTCAGACTCACAGCCACAGTCAGCATCTGAATATGAGGAAGAGGGGCCGTCAGACACAACCCCAGAAACATCCAAGAAACTACTAAGAGAAATGATGGAAAGTTTAGATATTGAGGATGAGACAGCAGCTCTTTCTAAGGCAGATAAGCTTCTAGGAGTCCAAAAGAAATATAAATTTGCCTTTCCAATTTTTAATTCAATCACACAAGCAATTGAGGTGGTATGGGCGTAACCGGATTGCTCTCATGCAACGATTCTTCAAAACCTACCCAGTACCTGAAGACCACCATAAGAGGTGGGACAGGGCACCTAAGATGGACTCGGCAGTTGCCCAACTATAGCCTTACCAGCAGAGGAAGCCGCATGGAGTCTGTTTTAAAACGATCTTATACACAGGCAGCTGCAATACTCAGACCTGCAGCAGCACCAGCGGGGCTAGCACGCACTGCCAAACATTGGGCACAAGAGTTAGCCAGGCATCCACCAACATCCAGGCAGCAACTGCAAATGGATGTGGAAAGATTATTCACACACTCTGAACTTCAGAAGCGGCAATGGAGATCACCAAATTGGCAGCCAAAACAACAGCAAATGCATTGGTAGCACGCAGAGCTCTATGGCTGACATTGGACAGGAGATACAGTGTCCAAGTTAAGAATATTATCTTTAAAATTCACGGGCGAATCATAGTGGAGGTTACAGATCCTTCATCAGGATAAAGCGATACTCAGAACCACACCAAAAGATGGTAACCATGCCATAAGAACCAGGATATACCATCTTTCTGCCCAAGACCGTCAAACGACAAAGAGAGGAGACTACATAAACTAGATGTGGTATGTGCATTCCGCACCTTCTGAAACTCTCCTTGTGTCCTACTCCTCCGCACACAAGGGAAAGGCTGTGTCGAATAGAACTATAGCAGGTTGGCTAGTTGACACTATTAACACAGTTTGTCAACAAGAACATTCTAGACCATTTGCAGTAAAAGCCTATTTCACAAGGGCTCTGCACAACATGGCAATGGCAGAGCAGATTTTTCAAGCAGCTACCTGGGTATCACCCAACTCATTTTTTAAGTTTTACAAGTTGAACGGTTATGCTTCTCCGTGGCCACGTTTGGTCGAAAAGTTCTATAGGCCGCAGTAGCAGAATAATCATAATTACTGGGCCATACAAACTGAAATTACCCACCCATGAGAGGGACAGCTTTTGGATATCTCCTAATGTCTGCACTGACAGGAGGACCGACTAGAGAAAAAGGGATTTTATACTCACCGAAAAATCCTTTTCTAGTAGGCCCAAAAGTCCCACTCAGCCTAATTTTAGTGTGGGCACAGGGACCTCTTTCTCACTATCCTTTCTAACGGTGTCTCTCTCAGTCGTTGTAAAATCTACAACGACTGAGCTTGACAACGAAACTGAGGAATGTAGTTGGAGACGAACTATATAGATAGTGGGAGGGACAAGGAGGTACCAAAATTAAATTCTCTGTCCTGCCTCCAAAGGTGTATGACAGGGGTGTCCAAACTACGGCCCGCGGGCCAAATGCGGCCCGATATCCATTTTTAATTGGCCCGCAGCGTGCAAATATCCCTCCCCCCTCTCAGCATCCATAAAAAAAAAGTTTCCTACCACGGCGTCATTGAGGGGCGGAACCTACAGTGCTTCAGTGTAGACTCGAGGAAGCTTGTCCTACACTCCGCCCTCCCCTCCCCGTGACTGGAGTTTAGTGTAGTGCGGGGAGGGAGGGGGAGCCAGTAAACAAACTGAAAGCATGGCTCCAACTGCTGCCTAACCTGGCCTGGATTTCCTGCATGATCTCATGAACTGTGAGTAAAACTGCTCGGTGCTTGGCTTGGGGGAGGGGTGGATTTAGTGAGGCTGCAGCCGGGCAAGGGAGTCAGTTACAGATCGAGTGTGTGTTACTGTGTGTGTGTCTATCTGTATGTGTGCCACTGTGTGTGTGTGTCATTGTATGTGTGTGTGTGTGTGTGTGTCATTGTATGTGTGTGTGTGTGTGTGTGTGTGTGTGTGTGTGTTTGTATATCTGTCTGTATGTGTTTCACTGTGTGTGTGTGTGTGTGTGTGTGTGTGTGTGTGTGTGTGTCACTGTATGTTTGTGTGCCTCACTGTATGTGTGTGTGTCTGTCTGTATGTGTGTCACTGTGTGTGTGTGTGTATGTCATTGTGTGTGTGTGTGTGTGTGTATCTGTATGTGTGTGTGTGTCTGTGTGTGTTACTATATGTATGTGTTTCACTGTGTGTGTGTCACTGTATGTGTCTGTGTGTGTGTGTGTGTCTGTATGTGTGTCACTGTGTGTGTGTGTCACTGTGTGTGTGTGTGTGTGTCTGTATGTGTGTCACTGTGTGTGTGTATCTGTCTGTATGTGTGTCACTGTGTGTGTGTGTGTATCTGTCTGTGTGTTTGTATGTGTGTGTTACTTATTTAAAATTTGTAAAATGAACATGGTAATCAGGGGGTGTGGCCACAAAATGGGCGTGTCCACAGTGAGTGGCCCGGCTGTTTGTATATTTTACCGCATATGGCCCTTGGTGAAAAAAGTTTGGACACCCCTGGTGTATGAAGACATAACCCTAACGCTTGCAATGACATTTCAGGCCTACTAGAAAAGGATTTTTTCGTGAGTATAAAATCCCTTTTTGTCAAGCACTCACTGATGACACTTGTATTTTTCAGGATGATCGTGTGCAACCAAGTGATGAAGTGCATCTTGGATAAAATCGACAAGGAGGAAAAACAAGCCGCCAAGAAGAGGAAGCGCGAGGAGAGTGTAGAGCAGAAGAGATGCAAACAAAATGCCAGCAAGCTCTCAGCCCTGCTGTTTAAGCACAAAGAGCAGCTCAAGGCAGAGATTCTAAAGAAGAGAGCACTTTTGGACAAGGACCTACAGATAGAGGTGCAGGTAGGCCATTGTGTCCTGACCCTGTATTGCAGAAGTGTGTTCTCGTACAGGTAGGGGACCTGTTATCAAGAATGCTTGGGACCTGGGGTTTTCCCCATAAGGGGTCTCTCTGTTATTTGTATCACCATACGTTATCTACTAAAAAAAGATTATTAAAACTTTAATTAACACAATAGGATGGATTTGCCTCCAAAAAGGATTAATTATATCTTAGTTAGGATCAAGTACAAGGTACTGTTTTCTATTACAGAGAAAAAGGAAATCATTTCTAAAAATTTGATCTATTTGTTTAAAATGGAGACTAGAGAGACGGCCTTCTTTTAATTCGGAGCTTTCTGGATAAGTGCCATATAATGGATCCTATATCTTTTATATCTGTTATCTGTATAGCTATGCCATCCTTAACATTTTTTTTTTTTACAGGAAGAACTAAAGAAAGATCTTGACAAAATACAAAAAGAGAAGGAGAGAGAGGAAGCTGCTGCCGCCGCCGCTGCAGCTGCTGCTGCGGCTGCCATCCCAACTACACCACCATTGCCCTCTCCTCCTCCACAAAACACACAGGGTGCAAACTCTCCAGTGGCCATGTCACCTCCTGCATCTTCCCACAAAAGGAAAAGAGACGAGGATAAAGAGCCCATCCCTTCTAAGTCCAAGAAGAAGAAAATGATTTCTACTACCTCAAAGGAATCTAAAAAAGACAACAAGATTTACTGCATCTGCAAGACTCCGTACGATGAATCCAAGTGAGTTACTAACCGAGCATGTGCTCTGTCTCAATCACTTGTACCTCCGTTCATTTTAATGCCTTTAGTTCAAAGGGAAGAACCCAAAATGTGTTGTGTCCAAGTAAACAAAGTGATTGGTTGTTAACACAAGATAACAGCTGCCTGGTAGATCTAAGAACAACACTCAATAGTAAAAACCCATGTCCCACTGAGACACATTCAGTTACATTGAGATGGAAAAACAGCCGCCTGCCAGAAAGCATTTCTCTCCTAAAGTGCAGGCACAAGTCACATGACCAGGGGCAGCTGGGAAATTGACAAAATGTCTAGCCCCATGTCAGATTTCAAAATTGAATATAAAAAAATCTGTTTGCTCTTTTGAGAAATGGATTTCAGTGCATAAGTCTGCTGGAGCAGCACTATTAACTGATTAGTTCAACGATGGAAGTGATTCTAGGCACTTTTCAGCCAAGGGCCCATGGGAAACAAGCACATAAAGATCATTAATCCTAGTCCCGTTTCTCACACAACATCTGTCATCATTCCCAATTGATGCAGCATAACAACCTAGGGTGTATGTGACCCTACTTTATTTTAACCCTTTGTTAACTTAGTAAAAAAATGAAACCTTCTATATATCACTGTAGGTTTTTCCAGGGAGACTGGACGTATTACTCTGTCAAGTCTAATCTGCACCCAAGAGATGTTATTTTATAAAAAAAAAAAAAAACAAAAAAAAAAATAACTGGTATGCTTCAGATTGGAGCTGACCCAAAGAATTACACTTTAGCTGAACTTGCAGCTCCATGATTCAACCCTAGTAACTGCATTAAGGGTGACTGTGGCTCCCTGCTGTTTTCGTTATGCAGCTGGCATACAGAAGTGAGAATAAAATGTATTCCATGTACCTGCCTTTGTGACCTCTTAGTGACTTGCCAAATCAAGCTCACATTTGCATTGGTTCTGTTTATCCATTTATGGTCTGTACCAACATTTCATCTGAGAATGGCTGAATGTAGCTAGAGGTTGATCTGTTACAACTAGAATGCATACTTTGATGTTTGATTTTTGGGTGGCATAAGTTAAATCTGTATATTTGTGCTGTGGAGACATAGGAGGCACTAGGGCGAATCTCCAGCCTTCATGGCAAAATACACCTTTCACTGTGGCTGCAGTCATGAATTTATGTTCATTACTTAAGATGTTTAACTTAATACAGCATAGAAAACATGTTAATCATCAGCTAGTTATTGTTGCCCAAAGGCTGACTGTCGTTCTATAAATACTCAGGGAAAGCACAGTCTTTCATTTTAGCTACTGTAGGGTCGATCTGACAGTTTTCTGCCAGTGCAAAAGTAAGAGCTCTCTGTTCTTACTGGGTCTGGAACTGAGCTCCCCTTTTGGGCTAGCTATATAGCACATGAACCTTATGGTGAATATCATGGCTGCTGGAAAGTCGACCATTGTGTGAAAGGTGGGCCTGTGTGAGGAGCTGGATGTTGGTGTGATTATCCTTTGCTTAAAGGGATGGTTCACCTTTACCTTAACTTTTAGTATGTTATAGAGTGGCTAATTCTTAGCAACCTTTCAACTGGTTTTCATTTTTTCATATTCTAGTTTCTTGTTAAAACCAATGCATGGTTGCTAGGGCAATTTGGACCCTAGCAACCAGATGGCTGACTGCCAACTGGAGAGCTGCTGAATAAAAATATAAATGACTCAAAAAACACAAATAATAAAAAATTAAAACCAACTGTAAATTGTCTCAGAATATCACTTTTTACATCATACTAAAAGTTAATTTAAAGGTGAACAACCCCTTTAAAGTGCTAGATCCTTCAAAGCTCATTGCCACAACTAAACCAGTTGTTAAATCAATTCAGCACTATTTCTGGGTTTAAGATAAATAGCTATAAATCGCAGGCCCTACCAATTAAAATGCACCCCACAGAGAAAAAAATACTACAGACTAATCTTGACTATCAATGGCAAGAACAAGCTAGTAAATATTTGGGAATACAGCTCACTGCCATTTATAACTCCCTATATGAGAAAAATTATGCACCTCTGCTCTCAACTCTAAAGACAAACTTACAGACCTGGAGAAGCTTCAGTTTATCAAGTTTGGCCGCATCTCAGCAGTAAAGATGACACTGCTACCTAAAATCTTATATCTTTTCCAGGTTCTTCCAGTGCACTTCCTAGAAAGAGTAGCCAATTCTTTACAAAAATCCATCACACAATTTATCTGAATATAAAAAGTACCCCAGAATCAAATTAGATATAATGACCATAAACCATAGGGGGGAACTGGGTGTGCCCCACATATTTCGATATTATATGGTAGCAAGACACTCTGACATAATCATGATGCACAGATGCCCAGCAATGCTGTGGTTAAACATTGAAAATGCTAGCCTAACTCCCCTATTATTAGACCAGATTATCTGGGTGCCCGAAAGGACAGGAGAACACTCGGGGAACTCCCCCCGACAACAAATCACTTTATACAACTCTGGGATAAATACAGGGAGAAGTTGCATCTATCCCCACGAGGCACCTTGTTTTGCTACTTCCTAGTGAATAAAAGGTCCCCCCCAGGTGCAGACTTGAAAGCTTTCCTCCCTTGGATCACTTGTAAGGTTCTATTATGCCCTAAAGCTGGCCATAGACGAGCAGAATATCGGACAAACAATCGGTCGGTGCCCTTTCTTGACCTGCCACTAACCATTCAGATAAAATAAAGCAGCAAAGAGAACAAACCAGGCGATGTCCTGCCCGTCACAGCAATCGTGTGAAAGTATGCCTGACAAATTCTTCTGGGAAGCTCACAGCACTACATGCAGAGATATTATTGTCAGCCAACAAAAATCTTTTAACCTGGCTGATCGTCCAAACAGCTGATCTCCATGGGATGAAAAATGTCGGGACTCTCCACACACAGTCCGAAAATTGTACGAATTGAGGATCAATTGCGTCTATGGCCAGCTTAAACTAGTCACAGAGCGGGACATACGGACATTTCAAGATACCAAAGAAAATTTCCAAATACCGACTAGCCAGTTTTTCAGGTATCTGCAGATCCACCATTTTATATTTCAGACTTTACAAAGTGGCAGCTCTCAGCTGGCTCCTACACTTTTTGAGATTTTATCTAATACTTCAGAGCAGAACACCCATTTGATATCTTTGCTATACAAGAATCTAGCAGCGGACAACACTACTCTTGTACAACCACACATGACCAAATGGGAAGGAGATATGCAGGAGGTAATCTCGCCAGCAAAATGGCAGATCATCTGGGACAAGGCTAACAAAACATCAGTATGTGCAATTATAATGGAAAGGGCCTACAAATTGCTATTTAGATGGTATTACACACCCACGAAGTTGGCCCATATCTCAAGCAATACCCTCTCCCCACAGTGCTTTGGGGGATGTCTAGAGAGAGGCACATTTTACCACATGTGGTGGACGTATAAGGTTTTTAAAGAATTTTGGCAAATGGTAGCCCATACTTTGTCAGCTATTTTTAAAGATCCCATAGAGCCCAACCCTCAGTCCTTTCTCCTGAAACAACAAATTGGCAACACATATACTGAAGGCAGCAAAAATGCACCGGGCAGCTAACTGGAAGAGTACCTCCCTCCCAAGTCAACAAGCCCTCATCACCAAAGTTAAATGGGTCAGAACAATGGAAACTATTAGGACATACATCATTCCCACTTGCAATAAAGAAAGAAACATTACCTAAATGTTGTACAATTTCATATGATGAGACTGTATATTATTGGTAAAGTTCACAAGTTTGTACTGTCATTATGCAGTATACCTGTTACATAATGACTCTTGGTTTAAAAAAACATCTGACTGTAACTTGCATGTAAAATTCAATAAATATTCAAAAAAAAAAAAAAAAATTCAACCAAAACCAAATCCCAGCCCAAAACTAGCCAAGAGGCACTTCAAAAGTAGCCCAAAATAGCATAATATGTGCATTGAAAAAAAGTCTAAAAGTGCTAGATTCTGCAAGGCATGGTTAATCTCTTGATGTAAGAGACTATGTTACTCTCAAGTGCTGGTTAAGATCATAATTGCATTATTGGAACCTTTGGGAGAGTATCAGAACTATTTTATACACATTCATCTCACAGTAACTCCTCTGTTCTGGATCCATGTGCTGTGCCTCATGTTGCCTCACTTGTTTTTTTTCATGCATGATTGCACATTCTCACTGTGTTCTTCCTGTGTTTGTTAGAGTCCTGTGTTTGGCCAGTTCATACAGAGGTCCAGCAATCTTATATATTCTGCTTATTTTGTCCAAGGCAGGACAGATAGAGCCATGAGGAATTACCAGCATCAGTGAGAATTCAGATCCTATCACCTAATGTATGTTCTATGTGCTGTACTGTCACATTATGTAGTAAGTATGGGTGTGCAGAGCTCCCAGTACAGGAGGCGTTAGGAGTTAAAGTTGTGTTTGCAGGAGTTCCATTCTCATGTCCATCGTTCAAGTGCCTGTGATATTGTGCAGAAAGGACTCAGTTGTGCTTAATTCAGTGAGGGGCTTATGTGTGAGTGAATGGAAATGCCTTGCTTGTGTTTTTGTATGTTCCATAGATCATCCTTTAACTGGGCACATGTCCGTTAGTGGCAATTTTAACATCCCAGATTGCCTTAATTCATTTTTGAAGGATTTTTCTGGGGATTGTAGTCCAGCAACATCTGGGAACCCAAAATTAAGAACCAGAGCATTAACATTATTTCGCATTTTTTTAGTTGTATTAAAAGGAAGGATTTGGCATCCCCCCCCCTGCAGCATTGTCTTGTCTACCTGTGGAGTTGTTGTCTATGGGCACAGGGGCGCCTCTTAAGCACCACTTCTGCTGCCCATGTTGTGATACAGTCATATGAAAAAGTTTGGGTATGTCTTTCATTTCCCAGGAACATCTGAGTACTGGGGTGTTTTCTCAGCAATTTTTTCAAACAGAATTTTAATGAAGCAGTGTTCAATTGTATGAAATTAAATCAAATGTTAAAAAATGGCTCTGCAAAAATGTGGGCACCCTTGTAATTTTGCTAATTTGAATGCATGTAACTGCTCAGTACTAAATACTGGCAACACCAAATTGGTTGGATTAGCTTGTTAAGCCTTGAACTTCATAGGCAGGTGTGTCCAATCATGAGAAAATGTATTTAATGTGGCCAATTGAAAGTTGTGCTTCTGTTTAACTCTCCTCTGAAGAGTGACAACATGGAGATCCATAAAGCAACTGTCAAAAGATCTGAAAACATGATGATTGTTCAGTATTATGGTTTAGGGGAAGGCTACAAAAAGCTATCTCAGAGGTTTAAACTGTCAGTTTCAACTATAAGGAATGTAATCAGGAAATGGAAGGCCACAGGCACAGTTGCTGTAAAACCCAGGTCTGGCAGACCAATAATAATACAGGAGGGGCATAGGTGGAGGATTGTGAGAATAGTTAAAGACATCTCAAAGATCTCCTCCAAAGACCTGTAAGAACATCTTGCTGCAGATGGTGTATCTGTACATCGTTATACAATTCAGTGCAATTGGCACAAAGAACATCTGTATGGCAGGGTGATGAGAAAGAAGCCCTTTGTGCACTCACGCCACAGTTGCTTGTTGTATGCAAAAGCTCATTTAGACAAGCCGCAGTTATTTTGGAACAAAGTGCTTTGCACTGATGAGACAAAAATTTAGTTATTTGGTCATAACAAAATGTGTTCTTTATGGCTGAAGAAGAACACCGCATTCCAAGAAAAACCCCTGCTACCTACTGTCAAATTTGCTGGAGGTTCCATCATGCTGTGGGCTGTGTAGCTAGTTCAGGGACTGGGGCCCTTGTTAAAGTTGAGGGTCGGATGAATTCAACCCAATATCAACAACATTTTTTCAGGATAATGTTTAAGCATTGGTCACAAGTTGAATTTACGCAGGGGTTGGATATGCCAACAAGACAATGACCCTAAACACACTTCGAAATCTACAAAGGCATTTATGCAGAGGGAGAAGTACAATATTCTGGAATGGCCTCACAGTCCCCCGACTTGAATATCATCGGAAATATATGGGATGATTTGAAGCAGACTGTCCATGCTCGGCAGCCATCAAATTTAACTGGACTGGAGAGATTTTGTATGGACGAATGGTCAAAAAAACCGCCATCCAGAATCCAGACACTCATCAAAGGCTATAGAAGGAGTAGAAATGAGGCTCAACTAAGTATTGATGTAATATCTCTGTCGGGTGCCCAAATTTATGCACCTGTCTAATAAACAAAACTCCAAAGAATTAAGAGGGGTTCCCAAACTTTTTCATATGAGTGTATATGCTAATCTGAAAGGTTGCTGCCAATGGAAGCCCTGTCTCAAATGTGGTAATGGCACCCAGCAAGTACGTAATTTCTAATGGTGAATCCTCCAAGCCAAAAAAAAAATATATATATATATATTTCTCAAAAATCCCCAAAATACTGCGCTCACAGGACTTTACTTAGTGCAAAAGAATTTTCGTTTATTTCAAGGTTTCGGCTTCTAACTCAAGCGGTCATCACGAAGTGCCAAGGCATTGAAGGCATTTTTGAGTGCACCAGCATATATTTTACAATTGGGGTTACTTTATTCACTATATAATACACAAAAGCCATGAATATCCTGTAAATTATATCCTTATAAATGGTGAGTTCTGATGTCATCAGTTATAAACGGTGAGTTCTGATGTCATTTCTGTCACATGACTCATTGAAATTTGTGTATTATAATAAATAAAGTACCCCCAGTTGTAAAATATGAGGATATCAGAAGTTACCTCGGAGTTCCATGACCTGTATAAAAACACTCGGCCTTCGGCCTCGTGTTTTTATATGGTCATGAAACTCCTCGGTAACTTATAATATCCCTATATTTTACAAAAGGGGGTACTTTATTCACTATATAATGTACAGTGTGTCCCAAAGCCTGCTATAACTTCTGCAAATACAGCATGGCGGCATTTTGCTCTTCTGCAAATACAGTGATGTGAGACTGGATTGCCTGCAAGTCGACTTTACATCTCCTGCAGTCCAGTCCCGCTGTGTTGTTTTTGCAAAAGTGCCCAGTCCTATCAGCTTATTTAAAACATTTATTTAACATTATTGTCAAGGCAACTTGGAAAAAAATTGCCAGGTCACAGCACCTGGCTAAAAGCCCCTGGCCAGATTTCTGGTTCCCAGGAGAGATTCCCAATTAGAGTGTAACCCAGGAAGCACCAGGTTGATTAATAAACTTGCGCATTATGTGTAATAGAATGGGTGTGAGTTGATCTTTATTATGTGTGCTAGCTTGCATGGAGTAAATGACTGCCATGTCATCTTATTGTGACCTTTTTAGGTTCTATATTGGCTGTGAGCTATGTGGTAACTGGTTTCATGGAGAATGTGTTGGAATCACAGAGAAAGAAGCCAAGAAAGTGGATGTGTACATCTGTAATGATTGTAAACGGCCACAAGAGGGCAACAGTGAGGAGTTGTATTGTATCTGCAGAACGCCTTATGATGATTCACAGTGAGTCTTATCCTTGGCCATTGTATTGTCCTGGCTTTAGTTATGTGCAGCAGACTGTACAGTTGCTTTTCCGTGGACTGCTTTGATGTCCTTATTCCCTACCCTCTGGCTGTTTGACTTTCATCCTGCTAGTCCACAGCAATATACTGTATAATAGGCAAAGAAGAGTTCTCATTTCTGTTTCACTAACACAAAATGCATGATTCTCAGTTATTGGTATCACAGAACCCCATGTAGATCAGGAGCTCTTATTTGGGTGGTTTGAAGGTTTAGCTCTGTTATTCCAAAGACAATCCCCAGCCCTGTATGTAAAGCAGTGTAGCAGGCAGAAATGTTACCGGTAGTTATTAAAGATCCATTATACTCTTTATAGTTTTTAATCTGAACGGTCATAGTTTTATACTCTTTCTATTGGCTATGAGCAGTTTAGGGGGCTGTCCCTGCTGTATTGTGCTTAGTACAGAGGAGAATACTTATGCTGCCATGGATTTATGGTATCTCTCTGTACAGGCTATGAGCAAACCTAGTGGGCTGTTCCTGTTGAATTGTGCTTAGTACAGAGGAATACCTATGTTGTCATCATTTTAATGTATCTCTCTCTGTACAGACTATGAGCAATCCTATGGGATTCTTCCTTCTAAATAATGCTTAGTATGAGAAATACCTACGCTTGCATGGTTTTAGGATAGCTCTCTGTACAGCATTGTTACCTAAAGCAACACTAACTACGTTGATTTTGAGCAAAGTTAGGGGACTCTTCCTAGTGTATCAGGGAAAAGCGTTGCTGACGGTTTTCCATTTGCGAAATCCACAACACTGTTTCTATGACAGACTAACAGCATCAAATGATGCTTACCCAAGGCTGAAACTGCCAGCAGAATAAGTAACAAGTGCACAAAGAATAGGAAAACCAAGTAAGAGGAAAGTAACAAAATATTTTCCAATTCATATTTCCATTAGACAAACAAAATAGTTTTGTATGGTTTTTTTGTACGGTATTTACTAACCCTCCCTCTGGGACCTGAGCAAACCTGAAGGGTTCTTTTTCTCCCTTCTATGCAACTACGGGAGCACTCTAATAGGCTGAAGATCTATATAAACATGGCGCATGGGGTGGGCATATAGAAGTCCAGTTACTAGGGCCAGCATGCTAATAAGAACCGCGCTTGTCATCTGTGCTAAATGTGCGCCCACAATTCTCTAGGGCCATCAGCTTGCTGATTTGCTGTTTTGATGTTCTGGTGCTGAATGGGTCAGTCTGTATCCATGCTTATTTTCATTGAAATTCTAGTTTTGGTTACTTTTTTCTTTGAGAATATGAACCCAACTATTATCTTGCAGATTTTATATTGGCTGTGACCGTTGCCAGAACTGGTTTCACGGGCGCTGCGTTGGCATTCTGCAAGGTGAAGCTGACTACATTGATGAATATGTGTGCCCGCAATGCCAGTCAACAGAGGACGCCATGACGGTGCTCAGTCCCTTAACAGACAAAGATTATGAAGGACTGAAGCGTGTTTTGCGATCACTACAGGTGAGGAATCCCTGTTTGTCAGTCGTTGTGGCTTTCTTTCGCTTATTATATCTGTTACATTGTTTGTGTTTTACACTGCAGGGGCAGATGGGAGTTGCTGTATCCTGCAACACTGTTAGGGTCAAATCTGCATGGGAGGGACAATTATACTTAAAGGATAATGAAAGGTTAAAACTAAGTAAGCCTTATCAGAAGCTTCCAGCTAAATATACCAGTAAACCCTCAAAGTAATGCTGCTCTGAGTCAAAATAAACACTGCATTTCTTTCCTCCTATTGTGTGCACATGGACTTCTGTATCAGACTTCCTGCCTTCAGCTTAAACCTCCTTGCCCTGGGCGTGAGCATGCTCAGTTTGCTCCTCTCCCCCCCCTTCTCTGCTGTAATTTGAGCCTAGAACTATAAGTGAGCAGGGAGAGACTCAGGCAGGAACTGATGTAACGCCAAGCTAATACTGCAGCTGCTATCCTAAACAAACAGAGAGTTTCTAGAGCTTTTTACTCAGGTATGGTAAAACATTCTACAGAATAAATATAGCATTCTAGCTTGTACTATTGCAGCTAATCTATTGGCAATAAAATGCCTTCAGAGTTTGCCTTCTACTTTAAAGCTCCTCTGACACCCATAGAAGTTAGTGGGCAGCAAATCATAACCCCTTCTAATAAAAAGCATTTCCTTGACCTGCCATTGGAAACAGGAATCTTAACTTGATCCTGATGAGGAGGCAGTGGAGGGTTAACACAAGAAACAATCATAACATTGCCTTTGCATACTATTTATAATCATCAACATGACCTATAGGTAACTCTAATGTACATTAATATATGACATTTTTTTGTCAGTATCACTTTAAACTACTGTGTCCTCACCAATATGGGCACCACCTGTGTCTGAGATAGTTTAATGTCATTCACATACGACTGTTGTGTTGTTATTGAACTAAATCCTCAGGCCCTTCTATCCTACTGAATTATCTCTCTCCTGACAGTCTCACAAAATGGCCTGGCCTTTCCAAGAACCTGTGGATCCTGGAGATGCGCCAGATTATTATGGAGTTATCAAGGAGCCAATGGGTAAGTAGTTGTACCATCAAAAGCTCCCCATGATCATGTATGTGATGCTGCTGCTGCACAATGTCTATTTCAAAAACATGAGGTCAATTTGCATTTGTTTTAGCCATGCTTGGGGTTTCCTATTTGCAAATAGCTGCCGTATAGAGATTATTAAATAATTTGGACTTGTAGTGCATTTTGTATTTATGCCAATCGGGTTCTTAGATCCAAGTTTAAAGGAAATCTATACCCCCCAAACAATGTAGGTCTCTATAAAAATATAAACAGCTCATATGTAAAACCCTGCTTCATGTAAATAAACCATTTTCATAATAATGTACTTTTCTAGTAGTATGTGCCATTGGGTCATTGGGTGATCATAAACAGAAAATTGCCATTTTAAAAAATAAGGGCCGCCCCCTGGGATCATACGATTCACTGTACACACAAACATACCAACAAACCATACTTGTTAGGTCACATGAGCCAATTAACAGACAGAGTTCTGTCTTTTGCTTCTATACTTCTTTTTCTGTTACATTTAGAGTTGTAGTATTTCTGGTCAGGTGATCACACAGACCATCACAAAATGGTGGCTCAAGGCAAGATATGTAAAAGGACAATATTTACTTAAATATATACACCAGTTTAGTAAGATTCTTTAATATGTCACTTATATGATATAATCTGTTGCTTAAGTGTTCATTTTGGTGGTATAGTTTTCATTTAATCCTTGTTGATTAATTGGCATTGAGACAGGTAGTGATTGTTCCATCATGCAGTACAATTTTGTTTCTCTTTCTCCACCAGGAGGCTGTTAAAGCTTAGTTACCCCATCAGCTATTTTATTGCACTCAGCTGGGTTACAGGAAAGATAAATATAGAAGGAATTTGCACACAGAGTCCAATTAGTGTTTGTTCATGTACACGTCCATGTTGGACGCTTCTGTGATCATGGCTGTTATGACCAACCCTCCAAATGACCTTTCAGCATGGTGTTGAGTGTGTATTGCAAGACAAAATGCAGTTTTTCTTTCTTTTTCTGCAAATCTTGGCATTTTAATTACCCTTAAAGGAGTTGTTCACCTTCCAACACTTTTTTCAGTTGTTTTCATATAGTTCACCAGAAATAATGAGTTTTTTTCAATTATTTTATTTTTTGTATTGTGGCAGTTTTTCTAATATTTAAGGCCCACATAACACAGAACTCCCTAATATATTCATCACAGTTATCTGTTTCTTCAAAAATGATGAATAAATCTCATTTTTATGCTGAAATCCAGCTGGTTAACAGTTCTTCTCTTTCAGCATCATTTGAAATCCTGGCAGGGAAGGAGGGACTAAACACTGATGTTACAAATTGTAACAACTACTCCACAGTTTACAGACAGCATGCAGATAGCATGATGTTTATTGAAGGATGCAGTCTAAGGACAGCTGGCTGTTGATACAAAGTAACAGTAGTCAGCCAGCTCAGCAAAGTAGTCAGAGAGATCAGCAGAAGAGCAGGGGGCTAGGCTTAGGGAACTGTCAGAAACCATTAAAACATGAAAAGTCTGCATATTTTTTAAATTGATATATATTGCAAAAAATTTAATTGTTTACTAAAAAGTTTGTTTTTGTGGCGTTCCCCTTTACATTGTGCTTGACCTCTTACTATGCCAGGTGTTCTGAGCAGTTCAGGAATGAGAAGGTTCAGAAGCAGTTCAGAAATGGGATAACAAACTAGCATCAGTGGGATCCAGGGAGCAGAAAACTTGACTCTAAATCTAGTGTATATTGCTATTTTCAAATTAATTTGAAATTCTGGCATACCTTCCATGTCTCCTCTGTTTCTCAGACCTCTCTACCATAGAAGAACGGATAAAGACCCGATTCTACAAGAAGCTGACAGAATTTGTAGCTGACATGACCAAAATATTTGATAATTGTCGTTACTACAATCCCAGCGATTCCTTATTCTATCAGAGTGCGGAGGTTCTGGAGTCCTTCTTTGTTCAGAAGTTGAAGGCTTTTAAGGCAAGCAGGTAAGTTTCACAGGCTAAGGACTTTGCAATATTGTAATAGAAGCATTCTAGGTTGTTCTGACATACCGACAGAGAGTAGTCTTTAGTTTCCTTTTCTGTAGACATTTTAAGCCAGCAACTTGCTCCCACTCTATAGTAAGACTTTACTGAGGCTGCAGTAGTCAGAGCTGGATGATGTATTTTGTTTGCTGCAGTGACAAAAAGACTTAAAGGGGGTTGGTTTCCTTTAAATTAACTTTTAGTATGATGTTCAGAGTGATATTCTGAGACATTTTGCAGTTTAATTTAAATGTTTTATTATTTGTGTTTTTTGAGTTAAGCTTTTTATTCAGCAGCTCTCCAGTTTGCAGTTTCAATCATCTGGTTGCTAGGGTCCAAATTACCCTAGCAAACATGCACGTATTTGAATAAAAGACTGAAATTTGAATAGCAGATAGTCTGAACAGAGTAAAAAAGTAACAATAACAATACATTTGCTTTAAAGAGTATTTGTTTTGTAGATGGGGTCATTGACCCCCTTTTGAAAGCTGGAAAGAGTCAGAATAAAAATAATTCAAAAACTATAACAAAAAGAAAAAAAACGAAGTCCAATTGAAAAGTTGCTTAGAATTGGCCATTCTATAAAAGCTAAAAGTTAACTTGAAGGTGAACCAACCCTTTTACTGAAACTACATTTTAGGCAAACTGTTATTGAACAGAAAAGCCTCTATGGTCATTTTAATTGCTATGAAAACGTCAATCAATTAACAAACCGTGATACACATAAGAAGGACTGTATGCCCCATCTCTTCTGTGCTTTTGTATTATATGCAAAAAGACATTACAGAATCCTACAGGCAAAATGTCCAGTTCCCTTTGGATTAAACCTGTGCTCAGTAATCATCCATGTACACTGATCTGATTCCTGTTCCTGGGCTGCTCTCTTGTTCACAAATGGCTTGAGGGACCACGGGTGGAAAAATAAAACAGACTGAAGGAATTGGAGCTCCAGCAGTATGCTTTATGTTTCTGTCCATGGCTCATAGGGGTTATTGCAGCAGGAAACACACCCAGCCATATTAAAGGGGAGCTATTATGAAAATGTTAACTATAATCTTCAGCATACTGAAATTCTCTAAATATGATAAATTAAAAATGCTGAACCATTCCTGAAATATTCAAATTACTCCTCACTACCCCCTCTCAACATGTTTCTCTTCATGCAGGAGTTGGGAGTCTGATTTTGAATGACAGATCCAATATATCTTATAGGGGGGTCCTTTTGCCTAGAAGATGTATTAGAGCTCATTCTATTGGAATCACCAGAAATCCTGTCTCTCTACATGCAGATTTTGTGCCAAAGTCAATTATTTTGTTTGTACTGGAACATCTGAAAGGAAAAGAAGCGCGCCCCCCCCCCCCCCATAAGATATATTGGATCTAGCTCTCAATGAAAATGAACTCCTGCAAGAACAGAGAATGCTGAGAGAGGGATAGTGAAGATAAACTTTAAATTATTTCAGAAACCATACTGAATTTTTAATTGATTGTATTTGGAAAGTTTATTATTTCAATATGGTAAAGTTTATACAAAATTTTGCGCTAGTTCCCCTTTAACTTCATTTGCCAAGCTCCGCCCCCTTTTGCTGATCACTTGGAAAAGGCCAGTCCATGAGCAGGAAGTACAGAAATGAAGCGCTCTGTACATTGTAGTACATTGATTTTCCATACCTAGTTGGGACAAATGCAAAGCGGTTCAAGTAATTCCAAATTACATTTACGGTGTTCTAGATAGTTTTCATAACTGGATCACACATCACCACATGTCACGCACATTTCACCTCCTCTGAATCATACAGGAAGGCTCTTTGTGTATTGCCATGTTGTTTGGTGTGTAGCTCACATGCTTTGCTGTGTGTGTTCTGCACGCATGTGCTTCTGTGTTATTGCTGCATGTTTCAGTGCTTGTCCTTCATCTGGCCCATGTCTCTCTTTTTTTTTTTTTCTTGCAGATTGTGATTCTTTTAGTCTGATCATTTTAACTGGAATTGCGCCTGGATGTTGTCTCTCCATGGTTATGTTTTGGGGTTTTTTTAGTCACTGTCTTGGCAAAACAATACAAGTCTCCCCCACCCCCTCCCAGCACTCGCCATGTTAAGCTCCACCCAGTGGCGCAGTTTTTCATCTTACAAGCGAAAGCCTTTCTTGCTCTTCATGGCAATACTGTAGTAAAGACATGTGGCCAAGTGCCTGAGATTGTATTTTATTGTACAAAATTGGTGTTGTTCCTGAGTGGCTCAAAAGCCAAACAGCTCCCTGGCCACAAGTGTACAGTGCAGAAATTATTGTAAAATATTATATATTTTTGTACATATAATGTATAATGCATTTGGAACCGTTATCAGTTGTGGAAGTTTCTTTAGATGATCAGTAACTATTTCCTTTATTTTCCCCCCCGTTGACATTTTGCCTGTGTCGCTTATATGAGGAGATATAAATTGCGTTGGTTTGGCTGCACACATTGGAGCGCTGGTGATGCATTTGGGCACAGCTGATGCTTTTCATTTACGGCTATTTATTGAGCTGTCTCGCCTTTAGAAACTCTGTTCCCTTTCCACTAGTTTTACCCTCAACGTTGTACAGAAGTGCGTGCAGAAGTGGGGTTAACACCCTTATTTTGTGTGTTATGCAGGTCTCACAACAAGAAGCTGCAGTCTCCATCCTAATAACATAAATGCTTAAAAACCCTCACACACGGCTGTCAGGAATATTGCTGGGCGTTTTTACTGTCAGGTTCTCCTGACCATAAAGTTCCTGTGACGGTATAGGATTCTTATTTTGTCCAAAGGACAAAGCACAGAAAAGGTGTGGGTGGGGGGGATGTTTTTTTTTTAGCCCTTATTTTTGTCCTCACGACAAAAAACAAATTTAATTTGAATAAAGGAGGAAGAAAACCGCAATCAAAGAGATGGAGTTGAAGAGGCTCCATGGAAATGCCACGTTCGTTCTTCAGTGAAGAAGCTGGTTTAAAGTCCACATTGATACCTTTGACTGTGTTTATTTATTGTTGAAAAGAGACACTTTTTTATTGCTGCCCTCGTCCACTAACTACTTTTTCTTATTAAAACAAAAAAAAATTAAGACAAAACAAAAAAAAAAAAAATTTGCCCGCGGCCGAGCCTCATCCAGTTGCAGATTTGGTCCTGTCTTTTTCCCATGATTCCTATTAGTAATGTACAAGACCTGTCTTTTCTTTCTATGAAAGGAGCTGCTATCTGTACAAAGGTGCACCCCCAAAACTGTCCAGTTTGCGTACAGTGGGTTTCAAATAAAGTCCATTTAAAATAAACTCATGCTCTGTATTGCGGACTAGAGACTTACATCTAGGAGGAGTCTACACGTCCCAGACTGAAGAGAAGAATCTATTCGAAGGTATCTTGTTTGTAAACATTTGTCAGATTAAACTTTTTTTTTTCCTTTTGTATTAAAACTGAGAATATGTATGTATATGAAACAAAATAAATGGAGATGTATTATGCTCCCTAGAAACCTTGCAATATATGCAGAGAACCATTCCTCTTTTGGGAGCACTTTGCTCTGTTAAAGACCTGCCAGCCATTGGCTCACACACAGGCCAATCATTTGATTTCAGTGATTGTTATACTGTCCCACTGTTGCTTGTATGTAAGAGAGCCTTCATGCTGCCATCCTCAGAATCTCATTAAAGCACAAGCTGATCACCCAAAAAGCTAAATCTAATCAGTGGAAGACTTTTGTGCCAGACACTATGAGAAATGGAACGGAGAAGCAGGGACAGCTCCATTTCATGTTCACTTCTTGTTCCCACAGATTCATTTTAGCTTTTTGTACCCCTAAAGTTACAGAATGTAATGTGTTAACTTTTAGTATGATATAGAGACCATTTGCTATTGGTTTTCATATTATTTTTTGTGTTTTTTTGAGTTATTTAGCTTTTTATTCAGCAGCTCTCCAGTTTGCAATTTCAACAATCTGGTTGCTAGGCTCCAAATTACCCTAGCAACCATGCACTAATTTGAATAAGAGATTGATATAGGGGAGGGCCTGAATATATAGATGAGTAATAAAAAGTAGCAATACCAAAAAGTCTGTAGCCTTACATGTTGTTTGTTTTAGATGGGGTCAGTGAACCCCATTTGAAAATGGGAAAGATTTAGAAGGCAAATAATTCATAAAATATATAAAAAAAAAACATAATGAATACCAATTGAAAAGTTGCTAAGAATTGGCCATTCTATGACATACTAAATGATAATTAAAGGTGAATAATCACAAAAGTTATACACACTTGTAAATGATTTTGTGCCAGCTTCTGATAACTTTCTTGGCTACAACAGTGCAGCATTGCTGCTCTCTTTCCTTAGTCAGGTATGAACATCCTGGCAAGTAAGTGAATCCAGTTTCCTCTCAGTACTTACCTTGGTTCAAATATGTATTTCTCTCCTCACCACTTATGGGAAACTTGTCCTTTAAGGGGGTTGTTCACCTTTTTTCAGTTCAGTTGGTTTCAGATAGTTCACCAGAAATATTGACTTTCAGTTACATTACTGTTTTTCTAATATGGGTATGGGACCTGTTATCCAGAATGCTCGGGACCTGGGGTCTTCTGGATAATGGATCTTTCTGTAATTTGGATCTTCATACCATAAAGGACAAGTAACACTAAAATTTTTAAGTAAAAAATGCATTCCTCCCCCTCCAATAATACTGTTATCCTGGACAAAGTTAACTCTTTAATATTTAATACATAAATAGTGCAACAAAATCTCACTTCGGTCTGTTTTTAAAAGGCGATGTGGCGACCTGCACTTACGTGCGCGCTCCAATGTCCTGCTAGCCTGCTTCTTTCTAAAACCAGAAATTACTGGAGCAGCTTTAACTTCAGTTTTTAGAAAAAAGCAGGCTAGCAGGACATTGGAGCGCGTACGTAAGTGCAGGCCGCTACATCGCCTTTAAAAAAAAAAAAAAATGGACGTGAGATTTTGCTGCACTATTTATGTATTAAATATTAGAGAATTAACTAGCAGTATTATTGGAGGGGGAGGAATAGATTTTTACTTAAAAATGTTGTTACTTGTCCTTTAAGTCTACTAGAAAATCATTTAAACATTAAACTCAATAGGCTGCTTTTTTATAATAATAATAATAAAGATTAATTATATCTTAGTTTGGATCAAGGCACTGTTTTATTATTACAGAGAAAAAGGAAACTATTTTTAAAAATTTGGATTAATTTTTTATAATGGAGTCTATGGGAGACAGCCTTTCCATCATTTGGAACTTTCTGGATAAAGGATTCCATGCCTGTACTTAAAAGGATTCTGTCATGATTTTTATGATGTCGTTTTTATTTCTAAATTACACGGTTTACACTGCAAATAATTCACTCTACTATATAAAATGTCATTCCTGAATCAGCAAGTGTATTTTTTTTAGTTGTAATATTGGTGCGTAGGCAGCCATCTCAGGTCATTTTGCCTGGTCATGTACTTTCAGAAAGAGCCAGCACTAGGATTGAACTGCTTTCTGGCAGGCTGTTGTTTCTCCTACTCAATGTAACTGAATGTGTTGCAGTACGACCTGGATTCTTTTTTTTTTTTTGGGAGCTGCTATCTCGTTACCTTCCCATGGTCCTGTTGTTTGGCTGCTGGAGGTGAAAGGGAGGAGGGTGATATCACTTCAATTTGCAGTACAGCAGTAAAGAGTGACTGAAGTTTATCAGAGCACAAGTAACATGACTGGCGGCAGTTGGAAAACTGCAGGAGTGCAGTTTATTTAAAGGGCATGTAAAGGCAAAAAAAAATAAAATCCCATTTTTACTTTCTTTAATGAAAAATAAATCTATCTCCAATAAACTTTAATTAAAAAATGTGTACCGTTTTTTATAAGAAACCTGACTGTTTCGATCATACTTTCAAATGATAGGGGGAGCCCCCTCCTTACTTCCTAGAACTCAAGCAGCTTTGTTTGTTTCCCTGTAACAACTGTGTAGATTTGTATACATAGACCCAGTGTATTCTTTATATTCTTATTATTAATAAGTCTTGCTGTATTGGCTTCTGGCAGATATTATTTGACCTGTGTTGTTTCGATCATTTATGACGATCCCTAAGCTGAACCTTCCAACTGAAGCCCAGACCACACTGAGCATGTGCGTAGTCTTGGGATTACAAAGATGTTTAACAAAGTTACAAGATGACAGCCCCCTGCACCAACTTTAAAAGCATAAATCATTTGTTTAATTAGGCTTCTGGTGCAGTAAGTTCATGTTTATATTTAGTATACAAAATACAGCATTTCTAACATTATTCTATTTTTGACTTTAGTTGCCCTTTAACACATTACTACAAACACATGAGCCATGGAGCAGCGCTAACACTGATAGTCTGCACAGTAACAGCTGTTTAAACACAACAGTGTTGGAGAAAAGTCTATTTTATTGTCAAATTGAGCAGTATTTTCCATATACATCTAGCTGCAAATATATTTACATAAGGGTTGCGTACGTAAATCCCTTTTAATGCTATCTAGGTACTTTCTAAGTATACAGAGCATAGTCTCCCAATAGCTGCAGCGTAACCCCCGTCTTTTCTTGGGAACTTGCATAGATATTTTGTGCTGCTTTTTTACCCCTTTGCCTGTGGGTAGGCACTAGAGCAAAAGGTGGAATGTATTAGGTGAGAACTTCAGCAGCCAATCAGCTGGGACAATGGACCCTTGTGGGTTATTACTGTGGGTTCCGCACAGCTTACTACTGCACTACTAGGCTGTAACGGGGATGTAGCACTGTTCCAGGTATGACTACTGCTCAGAGCTCCCAGTAGCCTGGGATAACTGACAGCTAGCACTTTCCCAGGCAGAGGAGGTTAATCTGAACAGGGTGATCGACTGGGCTGATTCTGTGTCCACTTGCATTCATCTGCATTTGGAATGGGCAGCTGCCAACACCTTGCGCCCTCTCTTACGGTTAAATCTTTGCACGTAGCTGCTGCTTTTGATAAAGCCGTCTCCTGCCCTCAAACGGCCCCCGAGAAGGTGCTGCATAGCCTGTGGGAAGATTATTCTCTTGTGGTAGATCTGCCCCATTATGATGTATCTGACCCCTGTGCAGAGAGAAACATATTGAAAGTCACTGATGTGGCCGGTCTTTTTTTTTATTCCAGAGAGAATAAAATGAAAGGTTGACCCGTAAGGTTTGTCTTAATATAGCCCCTGGATTTTTAAAAACGGTCACCCTGTTCTAGCGTTACCTCTTACACAAGGTTTGTTGTATTGGTTATGGGGATTGTGCCCACATTTCAACCCATGGGAATGTATGATGTTTGCAGTGGGTTTTGTATGGGTTAGTGTGATGTGCAAATCTCCACCGCAGTTCATTTTTGCTGGTGATGTGCTGTTAAAGAAAGTACATTTCTGACAGATCACTGTGTGACTGGGCTGGGGGCAAACTTTCTTGTGGTCATGCCCTGCACCAATGACTGAACTAATTGGAGAGTCGTGAGTATCGAAGGCAGCGTAGTTTTATGGTCTTTCTTACTGTACAGGCTATGAACAAACTTATGGGACTGTTCCTGCTGAATTGTGCTTAGGACAAGGGAATACCTATGCTGACATAGCCTTATGGTATCGATGCAGACAATGAGCAAATTGTTGGGCTGTTCCTAGTACAGTGGACTACCTGCCATGGTTAGCTGTATAGGTTTTAAACAAGGCTATGACTAAACGATTAGATTTGTGTGCGCGCTTTGTACTTTTTTTTTTTTTTTTTTTTTTTTACTGAGTTGTGCCCTGGAATACAAAAGCACTCCCCAAGGCACAATAAACTGGATCATCTATAGAATCTTACAGCAGCCCCTATGGAACCTAGCTTTGGGGGGAGGGTATAAGGCGTTATCATTAAGTGTGGAATTTGGGGAGGCATCCAGACGATCATTCTTTCCTGCAATTCACATATACAGTTGCAAATATCTTACATTCCGCTGAGAGGGCCATGTATTCTATACTGGAATTACAGATGAGCCTCATGGACTGGAATTAAACAATGAAAGTCAACGTACCTGGTTTAAAGTCCAGACAAGGTTTGTGGCAATTCAAGGTGTCTGTGACCAGGATCTTTACTTTGAAGAAGAATCCATCAGGACTGATATAGAGACGATTCATTTTGTACAGCCCATCGCTGCTCACTAGCAGAGTCAGGAGTCGGCTTTCTTTGCCGACACTTTCCATATCCTGAACAATTCCATTCACTGCTGTTGGATATGAAATAGATACACATCAACACACCACATGCTGTGGCCTGCAACTCTGGACCCTTCCTGCAGCCTAGAGGCGGTATCATTTGCAGGAGCCCCATTAGCAACTTCATCCTTTGTAACTAGTGCTAGTCCTTCTCCCTTGTGCAATTTACTGTTATTAACACGTATTTATAAAAATATTTATATATTCTGCAATGCTGTGCAATAATTGGGTGAAGCTATTCTAAGCTAGATGAGATCTTGTGAAAGCAGAAAGATTGGTAAAAAGTCAGAAGGGTGAGAGATTAAAATACAGAGAAAGGGTGCAAGTGTGTTAGGAGATAATTATAGAGGAGTAATGAGTGTGTTAGTGAGTATCTGGAGGTGAGTGCACAGTTGTAGGGAGAGGCAGAGTTATGAACTGCTTTGAATGTCAGGGTCAGTAGTTTGAATTAAATTCTGAAATGTAGCAGAAGTGCAAAGACTGGCAAGGGGAGCAGTATTGCTACTGGGCTGGAGAGGTAACGGTTTCTGGAGGGGAAGCCAATTAATAGTTATGGTAATCAATGCATTATATGATGAGACTGAGAATCAGAATTTGGCAGCATTTTGGGTGACGTGATTATACTTTGGAACTGTTCCTTAGGGGAAAGTGACAGGCTTTAGTAAGTGACTGGATATGAGGAGTAAAGGACTAGACAGAATCAAAGATTCCAAATATGGGTCCACAGCATCATCATTTGGCCACTTAAACATTTGCAATTGACATAACTTATGCAAAAACTTATGTTAATTTCAAAGACACTTTGTAACTTCCATATCCAGCAATGACAAGGCAGAGCAGCATGACAGGAGCCTGTAAATGGGGTAGGGTTACACTTAGGTAACATTCATTATTGAAACTATTTATATGAACGTCTTAGTAGAGTAACATCAGCTGTTTGTATTGAGATCTTTTTAGTGAATTCTAGGTGTCTCCTACATGAACTTTCCAGTAGATAAATGACTGGTTATTCCCAGGGGCAAACTGGCACCTCCCCTTGGTGGATCCAATCATCCCACCAACACTTACCCAGGTAGAGAACTCTGATTCACTGTACTTTTGGAGTACTTTTTGCTCTCTTTCCCAGACAGGGAACACCCCCTGGGTAACTGATCTCACCCCATCTTCTTACCAGGTAGAGAGCCTACCTAGAGTTCAGTTCTAGTGGGGGTAATGCAAGAAGGTCCAAGTATTATCCCATCTGGATGAAAGGCAAATACTCACCAAAATCACTGTTGCAGTAGGCCTCCCTCTCATCCTTGTCTCTATGGCACTCTGCAATACACATCTCCTTGTTGTCAAAGCCTAAAAATGATATATAAAGCTTACTTAAATATTCCCTGGTGTCTTTTGGGGTCTCAAAGGACCCCACAAAGAAGCTACTGGTGTTACTAATAGCTTACAAATATTAGACATAGTACTAAATGATACATGTGGTGCATAGGCCTGAGTTGGAAATGACTAGGAGCTGCTGGAAATCCTCACTGCTCAGTCTGACTCTGATTCTGAAAGTGCAAATCAGCCACTTGGCACAGAATGACTGCTAATTGCTCCTCCAAAGTAAAAAGAGTTTCTTAATTAGGTTTTTGTGCCAGATGCACCAGCCGCCTGCCAGCTACATTTTAGCACTGACTGGAACATTCAGAGCTGGAGCTGAGCACAATTGCACTGTTATTATCTGATCCTAGAGCTGAGACCAAACTAAGGGGGCTTTGTTGGGTTCTCATTGATAAATATTACTCCTTAATGCATTGTATATTTATTATAGTCTGTGCATAGAGACATAGTAATCAGTAATCTGCAGTATTACCTGCATGTCCCAGGTGCTGTATTACCTTTTCTGAAGGCAGGACGTTGGAAGAGAACACTGGAAGGTTGGCGGTTGATGACCCAGGCTGGTTTGGTGGAGTTGCTCACAACCTCTTCTTCTCTGTGGGGATTCATCTTACCAGGCCGGTTACTTTCATGGTCCATCGAGCCGTAATCATTATTCCTGCTGTATTTGCGGCCCTGGAGATTCTGGGAGGCAGTTAGTGAGCTGCTCTTTGTATGAAGCTGAAAGTAGGAGCTGAGCTGGGACCTGTCCTGGTGCACTTTAGAATTTCCAAAGAAGCTGGGGATGAAGTTGCGTCCCTCTGGTTGGGCCCCTGCTAGTGCCTCTCTGTTTGAAAGAGAGTTTACCTTTCTGGGCCCAGTATTATTGTCCAAGGTGACTTTAGTCTTTGCTCTTGTCTTGTCTGGTAGTGCCAGGTCTTGCCCCTGTCTCTGTGGGTGAGTGGCACGTGTCCGTTGGTGGTCTGTAAGCATTTCTAAGCCAAAGTTATCAGCAGGGACCATTAGGTGCCTTAAAGCTGCTTGGCTGGGTGTGGGCTTAGCTATAGCATGTGTCCCCTTGGTGGTGGAGGGTATCAGTTTGGACTTGGGATCTGGCGGCACAAGAACTATATTTAAAACAAGAAGCAGAGAGAGATTTATGGGAGGATTTCTGGGTTCTCTAATTAAGGGTTGAGCAGAGCCCAATGAAAGTGTTGATAAGTCATGATAGAAAAACAAGTTTTCCTACATTGTTCTTCCTAACAGTAACTCCATGAGGGTTCCGTGAACCAGGAGTGTGTGTAACTCTTGCTAGGGCCTGGAAAATCTGATTTCCTGTTTCCTGCTGATGGGGAAAAAATGTGCTTTGCACTTGCAGCCCAGGAGCCGGAAATGACAAACAAACTTAATGTTAGTAGCTTTCTATGAATGTGTAGAGGTGTTCCCTTCAGTTACTACAAAAACAACATGCAAAATCACAAAATCTAGAAAAATCGAAGTTTGACATAGTAGAAGGAGGGGTGTTTGTTTCTGAAATTGCACAGCAGTGAGTCCAACCTGGCAGCAAAGATAAAGACGCAGTGCGGATTTGCATTCAACCCCTTGTGTCTGTGCTGCCCACAACCCCAATTATCCAGTAGCCTCTTAGCTGGACACCCCGCCAACTAATTCAACCACACACAATTGTCTGGCATTGGTGCTACCATGAAAGGGCCCTTTATACAGTGCTGGGCACCCAAAGTGGTTCCCTTGGCTGCAACACGTGTTGCTATTGTACAGCAGTGGCACAGTGGGGGGTAGGTGCCGCGGGAAGAGTTAACGAGGTGCTCAGAGCTTTGTGTATTGCTCCTCATTGCTGGGAAGCTATATTTGGGGCCTGCCTTTGTACTGGTGTCTCTCTCTTGCATGTTTAGGGAGTTGCTCCTGGTAACAGACCTCCAATTCAGCCCAGTTCTGAGAAGGTACATATTATAAATAACGCTCTTGTCTGCGCTGGCAGTTCCATTTGCTGACACACACAAGAGAAATACTTTTAGTGACACTGCTCCCTGCACTTCTACCACCAACGTTCATTCTTTTTTACTTTAAAGGGGTGGGTCACCTTTAAGTTAACTTTGGATATGTTATAGAATAGTAAACTCTAAGACACTTTTCTATTGGTCTTCATTGTTTATTTTTTATAATTTTTGTTTTTAAGTATTTGCTTTTTTTCTTCTGACTCTTTCCAGCTTTGAAATGGGGGTCACTGACCCAATTTAAAACACAAATGCTCTGTAAGGCTACACATTTATTTGTATTAATCATCTTTCTATCCAGGCCTAGCCTATTTGTATTCCAATCTCTTATTCAAATCAATGCATGGTTGCTAGGGTAATTTGGAACATAGCAACCAGATTGCTGAAGTTGCAAACCGGAGAGCTACTGAATAAAAATCTAAATAACTCAAAAACTATAGATAATAAAAAATGCAAATTGTATCAGAATATTACTCTCTACAACAGGAGTCCCCAACCTTTTTCACCCGTGAGCAACATTCAGATTTAAAAAGAGTGGGGGAGCAACACAAGCATGGAAAATGTTCCTGGGTGGTGCCAAATAAGGGCTGTGATTGACTATTGGTAGCCCATATGTGGACTGGCAGACTACAGGAGGGTCTGTTTGGCAGTACATCTGGTTTTTATACAACCAAAACTTGCCTCCAAGCCTGAAATTCAAAAATAAGCTCCTGCTTTGAGGCCACTGGGAGTAACATCCATAGGGTTGGAGAGCAACATTTTGCTCACGAGCTACTGGTTGGGGATCACTGCTTTACACCATACTAAAAGTTAATTTAAAGGTGAATAACCCCCTTTAAGGGTCTCCCAATAGCTATTAATACAAAATAACTGATGTGGTAATGTAAAAGAAGTCAATTAACAGACCTGGAGGAGGACTAACCTCTGCTACATTGTTCCAAGAGCCAGAATCAGAGAAGAGAAAGGGATAAACAAACATTGCCAATCAATAGCAATCCTATTTACAAATAATGTTTAATCTTGTATTATGTAAAAACTGTATTTTTAGTGATGGAGTTCCCATTTTCCAACAGTTTGTCCTGATAAAAGTCTGATATAAGGGTCACCAATGCAGTTCTGTGGTGCTGTACACTGGCCTGGGGGCAACCATACAAAAGCATTGTTTTAGGAAGTGTACCAGAAATCAGCACATTGACTAGAGATACAATCTAGATAACCCGCCTGTTCCCATGTATGAATCTTTATAGAAACACTTGAGCTCTTCCATTGCTTTTAGTTAATGGCGGAAGCTGTAAAACTTGCCATTGTGGCTAGCAATCTTATTGCCATGGTTATGGGAACTATTCTCCAAACAGACAATTTAGTGTCAGTTTAGCCCCCTATTTGACAGATTTACAATATAACGTTCCATGATAAAGCTTGTTTATTTGACTTTCTAGCTTCTATGTGCCCCCACCCAGTCCAGGTTTGTAGCAGACAATGGAACTTTAAAGCAAACAGTTCTGGGAACTACAAATAAGGAATTACAGAATAACATTGTTAACATTTGCCCCCACCCCCACCCGGCCTACAGCTCCCAGCATCCCCTGGCAGACTTTTACTGGAACCCACAGATGTCCAGACTAAGGAATAAATTTATGAAAATTCTGTGCTGCTGCCAACATTGCCATCCAAGGTTTTGGGAACAAAATAGTGTCCCTCATGATGCCTTTCATAAAGTTACAATTATTCCTAAAATAAAGAATCTGAGCAAAATCCATTCCCAAACATAATCTCTGTTTCCTGGGGGAAAGAGACCCCTTACCCATAACTGTAGGACACCAGGAGATATTTATTCCTAGAACATGGGATCCAAGCAGATAATAAGCCCCCAAAATAAACCCCCAATGAGCTGTATATCCCCCAAGAGAACAATCCCAGAGAATCTCTCGGTGCTGGGCACCCACTTACCTCCTCTTCCAGCTGCAGGCGATGCAGAGGTTGCACAGAGGAAAAGCAGAGGCACAGTCAGTGCTGGTATCATTCTGCCAAGGGTGAGATTCAGCAGCTGAGAAAGAGACAGCTCTCCCTTCCCCAGGCTCATGCTAATGAGGGGGCAGCCTTGGGGGAACCTGAATGAATTGCTGGTCAGGCGATGGAGACAAGTAAAAACTTCCCTAATAGCCTGCGGGGAGCCAAATACTCACGGAAGCCTGGCCCCTGGCACAGCTCCCTATTGCTTCTCTAGCTCTTTATCTGGAAACATTACAGAATGAGGACAATTATCACAAAGATCCTGGTATTTCCTCTGTGGGAGAGGGGCTGCATCCTGAATTAGTCCCATGTCTCCTGATGGCATCCAAAATTCATAATTCCCACCCAGTATCTCCCTGCAGATATCTCCAACTTTCTGGTGAAAATTTCCCCTCTTTTTCTTATTAGTTACAATAAGGGACCATTCATTTTTACCTATGGTTCTGTTCTTCCCCATTAATAAAATTGGTATCCGATATAGTTTCCTTCTAATCTCAGTTATCCTTCTTCCCTAATAACTACATGGGGCTATATGGGGTATCATTCCTTCCCCTATCTTTCGTACCCTAATAATAAAATGGAGCTCAGGCATCATCTTCTACCTTCCCTAATATTAGCATGAATGTATTTAGAAGGGTTCTTATTGGTTCTGGAGAGTGATTGAAACTGACCACACACACAATGAGATAAAACAGAAAAGTGATTTGATGCTTAGCATAAAAGCTCTGCAACAATTCCATCATAGCCAGGTGCTTTCATGTCCAGGCAGAGGTCACCCGACCAACCCCCAAGAAGAGTTTTATATATTATTATCAAAATAGAATAAATAGTCCAACCTGTATACTATATATTGGGGGTCCCCAAACTTTTTTTTTCTTGTGAGCTACATTCAAATGTAAATAGAATAGACTGATACCTATGGGGATTGGGTATCATCTTCTTCCTGCATTTATCTTCCTTCCCTGTTAATAACATGGGGCTTGGGTATCATCTCATTCCCAAGCCTGCTATCTTCATTCACTACGGGATCAGGTATCGTATCATTTCCTTTCTATTTTAATTCCATAAGGGGCTTTGTAGGAATTCCCTTTACATAAATACATCTATATACTACACTAACTATAGAAGTTAGTATCACAAGAGCGCCTTGGATATTATGTCTGTTCAATAAATCATCCAAGCCATTCTTAAAAGCAACAGAAATCAGCCATCACCCAGCAGTGCATTCCACAACCTCACTGTCCTGACTGTGAAGAACCACCTACGTTGCTAGAGGAAAGTTTTTTTCCTCTAGTCTGAAGTAGTGGCATCTGGTACGGTGATCCTCTTTTTGGGTAAAAAGGCCCTCTGCTATTTGTCTATAATGTCCTCTAATGTACTTGTAAAGTGTAATCATGTCCCCTCGCAAGCGCCTTTTTTTCCAGAGAAAACAACCCCAACCTTGACAGTCTACCCTCATAATTTAAGTCTTCCATCCCTCTAACCAGTTTAGTTGCACTTAGTCTCTGCACTCTCTCCAGCTCATTTATATCCCTCTTAATGGGGAACTATTGTGAAAATGAAAATTCAATATAAGCTGCATCATACTGAAATAAGAAACTTTTTATTAATTTAAAAAGAGAAAAGAAAAGTAAAACCCTGTATGTCTTTGTATTCTAGAATCACTTTAAAGAGTTTACACTGCTGCCAATCATTAATTAAAAACCTCTAAAGTGCCTGTGCTTATCTATATGAAGATCACCAAAGTGCTATGTGCTAAATTATATTATACGGTCAAATTAATTAGACTAAAAATCATTAAACATTCTAATACATCAATTTTAATTAATAGTGATATTTTATAAATAAATGAATTCAATTAATAAGATCAATTTTAAAATTATTCCCTATGTGATTAAATCGGTTCTCCTATGGCCTGTTATAATACAAGGTCATTAAGATAGAGACAAACCTCTAAAGTGCGTTAGCGCTAATTAATTGACCACCATAATAACCCCCAGGGGATTTAATTAACTAAAAATTAGAATAAATAATTTGTACCAATTACCAGTTAATTCTGTGTATAAGTTCCACAATGGCTAAAGTAAAAATTATTGAACACAAGCTCCTTTCACAGGACTTCTTGTGAAGGATAAATTGTATCAACCTTATCAGTTGATTGGCAGGATATAGAATGTAACAACTGATTCAAGAATTGTATCACAGTCACACTTGTAATATATTAAGATTAGAATTGGAAGAAAGAGATAGTGGTGGAGTCATCCCGTTTGGTACTGTCTGGTCATTTTGCTATCTGGACCCTGGGATTACCACAAGTAAAGAAGGCAGAACGTGGGGAACTGTGGTCTCAATAATACCTTATCTAACTTGAATTGTTTTCTGTCTTTCCTAAAAAAAACACAAATTCCCTACGTCTTGTGAAAAGGAAGAAAGGATAAAAGGAGTTTGCTAATCGGTAACTCCTGTAATTAATTTAAAAGAGTATGGATAAGAGATCTATTTAAAATTCAATAAAATAATCTCTCTATTATTGAATTTTAAATAGATTGATACAATTTATCCTTCACAGGAAGTCCTGTGAAAGGAGCTTGTGTTTTTCAATAATTTTTACTTTAGCCATTGTGGAACTTATACACAGAATTAACTGGTAATTGGTACAAATTATTTATTCTAATTTTTTAGTTAATTAAATCCCCTGGGGGTTATTATGGTGGTCAATTAATTACCACTAACGCACTTTAGAGGTTTGTCTCTATCTTAATGACCTTGTATTATAACAAACCATAGGAGAACCGATTTAATCACATAGGGGATCATTTTAAAATTGATCTTATTAATTGAATTCATTTGGTGTTTTTTTTTATAAAATATCACTATTAATTAAAATTGATGTATTAGAATGTTTAATGAATTTCAGTCTAATTAATTTGACCGTATAATATAATTTAGCACATAGCACTTTGGTGATCTTCATATAGATAAGCAAAGGAACTTTAGAGGTTTTTAATTAATGATTGGCAGCAGTGTAGAATACAAAGACATACAGGGTTTTACTTTTCTTTGATATATTTTATTAATTTAAAAAGAGAAAATTGGTGATTGTACCCTGCTGTGTCCTTTTTAAAGGTGATAAGTTGCTGAGAATATATAACCTTTTAATAATGAAATAAGAAACTTTGTAAATACTATCAATTAAATATTCTGCATTGTTTCAGAAACATTGTTTATGTTCACTATTCCTGTCTCAGCATCTGTTTCTCTTTATTCTGTCTTCATGCAGCAGTTGGGTGTCAGATAGTCATTGACAGATCCAATATATCTTATAGGGGGGGCTTCCTTTCCTATCAGATGAATTAAAACTCACTCAAATTACTGATTCCAGTTCAAACTAAATCTAACAAAATAACTGCCTTTTGCACAAATCCTGCATGTAGAGAGACATGATGTCTGGTGATTTTAATAGAGTGAGCTCTAATACATTTTCTGGGCAAAAGGAGCCCCCCTATAAGATATATTGGATCTAACTGTCAATGATTATCTGACACCCAACTCCTGAATGAAGAAAGAATGAAGAGAAACAGATGATGAAAGAGGGATAGTGAATATAAACTTGATTATTTCAGAAAAAGTACAGAACTTTTAATTGATTGTATTTACAAAGTTTCTTATTTCAGTATGCTGAAGCTTATGTTAAATTTTCATTTTCGCAATGGTTCCCCTTTAAGGACTGGAGTCCAAAACTGCACTGCATACTCCAGGTGAGGCCTTACCAGGGACCTATAAAGAGGCAAAATTATGTTTTTCACATGATCAGGTTTGTTATTGGCACCGAGACTCCTACACTAGTCAGTTTGTTGCACCTGCCCTTCCACTATCTGTACTACAATTCCTAGTGTGTCCTGAAAGTTAGAACAAAACCCTTAAAAAATATGGATAGAAATGCTGTATTTTTTATACTGAACTTACTGTACCAGCCCAGAGGTTCAGCAGCCCTATAACAGTAATGATCCATGCCTTTTATATTTGCCTTTGGCAGCTCCCCATCTTCTCATCTTGTTAGGTCATCATTTGTGTGTCAGTGGCACTGCACATGCTCAGTGAGCTCTGGGCTGCTGGTTAGAAACTAAGCTTAAGAGGTGGGGGAAATCAAGCAGGAAGTGAGGTCACATTTGTCACAGAAGTTGATGCTACTAGGCTGGTACAAACCAATGAATTACATTACCGTGGTGTGTAGTTCTACCTTTAAGCAATGGTCATAAATCCAATTCAGGTCCAAGAAGAAAAAACGATTACTCAGTTAAGTCAAAAATGATATACAGTGGTCTTGTCTCAGAAAACCCCCAGTCCAAGGGTTATACATTATTTAATAAAGCACATAAAAAACAAAAAATCGAGAATGACCTACTGTTTAGTGAAAAAGTAGCCCAAAAATTTTTTTTAAAAAAAATAGTCTTTATTAGGACATACATTAGCCTAACATATTTTGTGCCAACTCAACAGGATTACTTCAGCGCACTGCCCAGTTTTTTTAAATGCAATGGTGCTTCTTTTCTCTTAGACTTCACCGCAAGTCTTCAGCATACATATAACTAGTAAAGTGAGGAGAGCAATCCAAGGCAGAAGATCTGCAACAATGTAGTTTATTAGCTTGATAAAGGGCGTTTGAGGCCCGAAACATGTTGTGTGTTTTGTAGCTGCTAATAAACTACATTGTTGCAGATCTTCTGCCTTGGATTGCTCTCCTCACTTTACTAGTTATATGTTTTGTGCCAAGGTGGGCACTTACTCATAAGCTGTCTATGATAAATAAAGACTTTATTTTTGAAAAAAATATTTGGCCTACTTTTTCACTAAACAGTAGGTCATTCTCAATTTTTGGCTTTTGGTAGAAACCAATGTAGCATTTCCAGCCTATTTTTTTTTTTTTGAGTTTCTTTTTCATGAATTTATAATTCCCAGCAGCCCCTCTCATCCTGCTGCTGTTATGATTTGGTCTTGGTAAATATTCATGGTAAATATCCATTTTCATTGGGGTGGTTCTTTTTTTTTTTTTTTTTTTTTCGTGTCTTCTGTTCTCTTGGGCTGAAATATATTCAAGCTGATATTCGATACAGAGCTGTAAAGGGATCTGTGTCACTCAGGTCTGGACTGAGAATTAAAATAGACCCTGGCATTTCAGGTACACAGAGGCCCAATCAGCCCACACAGAGGCCCAAACAGCCCCCACCAGCCCACTAAATACTGACTTTCTATGGCACCTTATAGCAGCCCCTCTGGCATTGGCCAGAACCCACAGATTGCCAGTCCGGGCCTGGTGTCACTGTCTCACTCAATGTGTTGAGGATGCTAGTCACTCATGCTCAAACCAGGAGGAGGGAGAGAAAGGGAAATCAGGAACCAGAACTGTAAGGGTTAAACACTGAACTCGGTTGAACAGCATTCGGCATCTACTGACCCCTAGTGGTCATACAATTGTAGCAATTGCCTTTATTAGGGGGAAGATTCTCTGGTTCAGGTATTTTGCCTTTAAACAAATTGTGCAATTTCTTCCGTGACAGTATAGAAGCCGTGAAGAATAGGCAATAACGTATCATTTTAACCAAAAATCAATTGGGGGGGGGCAGTCGTGAAAAACAAAAACATTTCAAGGGATCCATTTCGGGTTCCACTAAGCACAGTGATCAGCGTGGAGTTCTACTGGCACCCAGCGGTCACAATATGGAACTGCAGGATCCGCGGGTTTCTATAGGTTATATGTGATCGCGTGGTTATACAGTGACACCCAGTGGTCAATATGTGAACTGCTGCAAGTTACATTCATTACACAATGGACTGATTGACAGATGCAACTGTAACATTCTGACAGCCAATGATTCCATCAACAAACGTGTCAAATACTGACACCCACAAGTTACAAAGCGCAACTGCAACATGTTTCCTAGAGCGCAATGAACGCACTAACTGCCCCAAGGCCTCCTGGATTTCGCAGAGGGTTTGGTCGGTACCCTCCCTGGCTTTAAAGTGGGGCAGATAGCGCCAGAGATCTAGACAGTAATAATTGGTGTTTCAGGAAGCACCGAGAGATCCAGTTACCAGACTGATGCGGACACATTTACCCAGTGTCCCGAGACGGATAGACATTCCATTCTGCTTGTGACGTTACCGAGAGCAACTTAATGTACAAACAAAACAACTCTCTATGCGACCCAGATGGGACTCGAACCCACAATCCCCAGCTCCGGAGGCTGATGCCTTATCCATTAGGCCACTGGGTCAGCGCATGTCTGCGGCTCTGAGCCGCGCTTTCTCTGTTTATCTATTGTATTAAAGCCGACAGAGAAAGCGGGGCGCGGCGTCGGCAGAATAGAGGCTTGGAACGCATCGGGCCACGTGCTCCCAGGCCTTTAACTGTTCTTTCTGCTGTTGAGACTAGTCCACTTTAGTAGTTCCCGTTGTTTCACTGATGGTTTCAGAGTCAAACCTAATACTAAACCCCTCACTGTTTGGAATGCAGGACACACTCATCTCTGGGTAAAAGGATCCCCATTAGAGTTGCCACTTTTTCTGGTAAAAAATACCTGCCTTCCTATAGATTTATCTTTTTTCCCTATTAATAACATTGGAATCAACCATCATTTTTACGTAAAATACCGGCCTGGTGGCAACCCTAGACGCGCTTAGTTCTGGACAAAAACATGGCAATTATTTAGCATGTAGGGCACAGGAGGGGTGATTGGTGGGGCAGTTATTCATAAGGGCACACAGCTGTGTCAATACCAAGCATTGTTTAGGCCTTGGGCAAGTATATAGGCAAGTGTATACATACCTCCCAACATTTTGGAAGTAAAAAGAGGGACAAAAAAAATTTTTCCGCACGTAGCGCAGCAATTTTTTGGCCACACCCCTTTATGTGGCCACATCCCCTAATTACCATGTTTGTTTTACAAAATTTGGCAGGTTATGAAAGTTTTAAAATATTTCTCCTTATCTAAACTGTGTTTTTGTGCCTCAAAATTGTTACAAAGTATCTTATTTGCACCTGTTAGCTGTTCTGGGCTCTCTGCTAAAAGCCAATTAAGTGAGAAACTTTGTTTCTTTTTCTGGCTGTTCAGTGCAGAGAAAAGAGGGACTTTCCAGTACAAATGAGGGACTGCGGGTTGAGCTGTCAAAAGAGGGACTGTCCCTCCGAAAAAGGGACAGTTGGGAGGTATGTGTATATGTTACCCCTTTACTGGGCCCAGAGGCTGCAACTTAGCCTGGGACTGCTGGGCACTTACATTGCTCTGGCTGTACAGCGAGTGAGACAACAGAGATGAGTCAATCCTAACACTGGGGATGTCATTGTAGTTATAATGTAATGGGTAGTTATAATGTCATGGGTAGTTATGTCATGGCTAGTTATAATGTCATGGGTAGTTATAAAGCCATGGGGTAGTTATGTCATGGGTAGTTATGTCATGGGTAGTTATAATGTCATGGGTAGTTATATCATGGGTAGTTATAATGCCATGGGTAGTTATAATGTCATGGGTAGTTATAATGCCATGGGTAGTTTTAATGCCATGGGGTAGTTATGTCATGGGTAGTTTTAATGTCATGGGGTAGTTATGTCATGGCTAGTTATAATGTCATGGGTAGTTATAAAGCCATGGGGTAGTTATGTCATGGCTAGTTATAATGTGATGGGTAGTTATAAAGCCATGGGGTAGTTATGTCATGGGTAGTTATAATGTCAATTAGTAGTTATAAAGCCATGGGGTAGTTATATCATGGGTAGTTATAATGTCATGGGTAGTTATGTCATGGAGAGTTATAATGTCATGGGTAGTTATGTCATGGGTAGTTATAATGCCATGGGTAGTTATAATGTCATGGGTAGTTTTAATGCCATGGGGTAGTTATGTCATGGGTAGTTATAATGCCATGGGTAGTTATAATGTCATGGGGTAGTTATGTCATCGGTAGTTATAATGTCATGGGTAGTTTTAATGTCATGGGATAGTTATGTTATGGGTAGTTATGTCATGGGTAGTTATAATGTAATGGGTAGTTATAATGTCATGGGTAGTTTTAATGTCATGGGATAGTTATGTCATGGGTAGTTATAATGTTATGGGTAGTTTTAATGTCATGGGGTAGTTATGTCATGGGTAGTTATAATGTCATGGGTAGTTTTAATGTCATGGGGTAGTTATGTCATGGGTAGTTATGTTATGGGTAGTTTTAATGTTATGGGTAGTTATAATGTTATGGGTAGTTTTAATGTTATGGGTAGTTATAATGCCATGGGGTAGTTATAATGTCAAGGGTAGTCGTAATGCCACGGTCCAGACATGTTGTTGACGTCAGGCGGCGCTGATCGGGAGGAGCAATTTCCTTCTCGGGAAAGTGGGACACGATGCCACATGGCTTTCATTAACCCGGCCAACGATTAATCTCGCGATAATTCACGTATGGGCTCACTGTTTAATTCAAAGCAGCCAATGGCGATGCTGCTTGTGCTCGAACTGACCAATAGTAGCCGAGCTGAGTTAGACATTTAAATCCATGAGGCCGGGAGGTCGCTGCAGTTTGTTGGAAGTCGCTGGCGGAGCGAGAGGTATGGTGGTGGCGCGGCTCAGTGGAATGTGGCCTTAAGCGGTTCTGCACTGTTTGCTAATAAGGGTTCCCGTTGCCACTAGAGGCTGAAAGGAGGGTCGATTTCTAGAGGTGTCACCGAAACTTCAGCCGACCGGCCTGACACTTACTGGATGGGGGGTGACCGCGTGTCTGACACTTAATGATTGTGCGGAGGAAAGACACTCGCTGTGTGGGACATGTCATACACTTACTGTGCGGGGGAGACTGGCCCTGACACTCGCGGATTCGGGGTTGGACTAAACGCTGATCTGGTGGCTTGTCCCCCCTTATATTCAATGGGAGAGTAGAGGGTGGACTGTGCCCCGACACCCGCTGATCTGCTGGAGGGTTGGATTGTGCCTCGTTGATCGGGGGGGGGGCAGATAATCACTCAGGAGGCAGATACTGTCGATCAGTTAATAATGGGACTGAAGTGATGGGATAAAAACTTGGATGGGGCTACTGTATTTGATTTGACACTTAGGTGGGTCGGTCATAACTTATTCCTACCTCTGATGCCCCTGTGATAGTAAACTAATGGCTACCATGAGTGTATTAAGATGAGGCAACTGGTGAGTGGCACTGATCTGACTGAACTCTCTTCCTTTGTAGCTGTTGTGACCTGTTCTTTCTGTGACTTAATCCTCTGTGAAAATGTCCAGCAATGAGAATGGTGCCCGCCTCACCAGGTTCAAAAACAAGGGCAAGGACTCCACGGTGAGTACACGGGGCAATGCCAGGCTTTACTGTAGGTATGGGCCTTCCGCTCACTTGGATTTCTCTTTAAATGGCAGGAAATGAGGAGGCGGAGGATTGAAGTGAACGTGGAGCTGCGCAAGGCCAAGAAAGATGATCAGTTGCTAAAGAGGAGAAATGTCAGCACCTTCCCAGATGAGCCAACCTCTCCCCTACAGGAGAAGAACCAGAATGGGCAGGTAGGTGGATATTCCAACTGTGGAACCTTATGGCTGTCAGGTTGGCTCAAAGTTGGTGGGTTTCTTAGAAGTTTGGGCTATTTAGTAGATTATGATTCTAAGCAAGGCACCCCTAGTGTTTGTCTCTAATCTGTTTGTCAAAATGTCAGGACTTGGAAACTGGTCTCACGCATTTCATCATGATGCAGTGAAAACAGTCAGCTTACTTTTGCTTACTTTTTAGTGCCATTAAGTTAAAGCCAATGCAGAATGTCTGAAGCCTGGATAATGCCAGCATTTCAGTAACCCTTCCTAAATGGGTAATCTATAAAAACAGAGATATATTGATAGTTGCTCTGTGATCTGCATCACTGTTCCATGTAGATGTTTCCTGCCAATCATTACAAATCCACTTTATTACATCCTTTAGTGTTAATCTATGTAGAGGGTAGTCTTGTATCCTATTTGGGGTGATGTTTTTCTGCCTTGTATAATGGGACCCTCATTGTAACGAGGCCTTTAACTTGTTCTCATTTCCAGACCTCTACACAGTGGAGTGTTGAAGAGATTGTCCGAGGTGTCTCCAGCCCTAACCTAGACATTCAGCTACAGGCCACGCAGGCTGCAAGGTGAGTTTTGTGGGTGGAAGGCTGGTATATTTACTCCACACTTTAGAGACTATACCTTGTTCAGTCCCTGCCTCCATAAAGCTTGGTGCTCTTATCACATTTTGTTCTCACTTTATGATCTGTGCAGAGCAGCTGTGCCTGGATCTGTGCTGTAGGACTCTCCTCTTGTAACACACTTGGGCTTTGTGCCTTTAATGCCGCCTCTACATAGACCACCCCCCCCCCCCGGCACTTACTTACCCCACTTCAGCAGTCTTCTGAATGAGACATCGCTTTGGCAATTTTCTGAGTTTTGGCGCGTTCGCAGTTGTCACAAAACAGAAAATTGCTCCAACTGCATATGCGCCGCTTCACTGGTCTCATTCCGAAGATTACTAAAGCAGCTGAAGGTGGTGCCTGTGAACTCTGCTGGACATAATCTGCATGGAGGGGTAGGCAAAAAGGGGCATTTGCCCAGGGGGGAGGAGGGTATATGTAGTGTAGGTTTTTTTTTTTTTTAAGTACTAAATATACAGACTGGCAGCTAATCTGAGAGCATATTAATGCCTGAGAGTAGTGTGGATTTAAATTGCTAGGTCTAAAAACTTGTTCTTCTCAAACAGGAAGCTTTTGTCCAGAGAGCGGGAGCCTCCAATTGATCGCATCATTCAGGCTGGTCTCATTCCCAAGCTGGTAGCCTTCCTGGCCCATTCGGACTGCAGCCCCATTCAGTTTGAGGCTGCCTGGGCTTTGACAAACATCGCGTCTGGAACCTCTGATCAAACCAAGGCTGTTGTGGAAGGTGGTGGGGTCCCAGCCTTCATATCCCTTTTGGCATCTCCTCATCCTCACATCAGTGAGCAGGCAGTGTGGGCCTTGGGAAACATTGCAGGTAAGTGCTGTGGGAGGTCTGAAGGACCTTGGTATTTCTGTGCGAATTATATGGTGTACAAATAGGCTGGGTACCATTATCTCCTTTGGTTCATGTAACCTCCTTTAGCCATCCTTTCCCCAAGATGTTTTATAATACACCAGCCCTCGTGCTCTCCCTCTACAAGGAATATAGTTTTTGGCTTGGGCTATACTGGTTCTAACTGTTGAATCTTTTTTCCAATAGGTGATGGATCTGCTTACCGAGATCTAGTTATTAAACATGGAGCTGTTGGGCCTCTGCTAGCCTTATTGGCTGGTCCTGACCTCTCCACACTAGCTGTAAGTAGAAGTTATTTGCATATTTATACCTCATGTCTAACTTTTATTCCTCACCCTTTAGACTGGAAGCTCGTGTCAGCAGGGCCCTTGGTACATATTGTAGCAGCTTGTTTGTCAATGTCTCTGGTACCAGTTCTGGGGGGGGGGGAGCCAAAATTCTCATTCTCTGGCTTATGAAACTAGGTGTTAACTGGAACTGGAACAGTGTAGCATCTACTTTCCTCCAGCAAAGACTATCCATTCCCACAATACCTTGCATGCCTGTTCTCCTTCCTAATCACAAACCATAGGGACTTGCCATGTGCTATTGCCTACTGTCCACATGGTGGTTTATTTAAAAAAAATAAATAAATTGGGGTTACAGTAAAACGGTAGAATATGTATGTGTATATTTAGGTCAGATGTTGTAAGGAGAGCCCTTGGGTAGTAGAAAGGGATCTGGAAAGTTAACTCTAGTTGAGGAATTGTTGTTGTTGTTACTGCTACTTTTCTCCCTAATAAATGCACAGACAGACCTTGTGCAGTACTGATTATCAGTTGTGTTCTTTCAGACTGGCTACCTCAGAAATGTTACATGGACCCTCTCAAACCTGTGTCGCAACAAGAACCCAGCCCCACCTCTGGATGCAATTCAGCAGATCTTGCCCACACTAGTGAGATTGTTGCATCATGATGACCGTGAGGTACTGGCTGATACCTGCTGGGCAGTATCCTACCTCACCGATGGTTCAAACGACCGAATCGACGTGGTGGTCCGCACAGGCTTGGTCTCTCGCATTGTTCAGCTGCTGGGCTGTGGAGAGCTGACCATTGTGGTGAGTTACATTGTGTTCTGATATGGGCATGAGGTCCTGATCGTTTGGGTAGCTTTCTGGGGGCATTGTGTGAGAGATGGCAACTGTGGTGCACTTATGTAAATTTTGTATCCCCTTCACAGACCCCTTGTCTGAGAACCATTGGGAACATTGTGACTGGTACAGATGAGCAAACCCAAGTGGTTCTTGATGCTGAGGCTTTGTCTGTCTTTGCGGAGCTGCTCACCCACCACAAGAATAATATCCAGAAAGAAGCTGCCTGGACACTGTCCAACATTACTGCTGGGCGTCAGGACCAGATCCAGGAAGTAGTCAATCATGGGTTAATGCCCTACCTCATTGAAATTCTCAGGAAGGTAAGAAATGTAATGTCTGTAACACTTAGCACTGACACACTGCAGTTCAGACATACATTACTAAATGTACATGGGTATCTGGTGGTTCACATGATTTGACTGTTATTTTTTAGCACTGCTGACCATTTTAGAATGTGATGTTTATATTGAATGGTTTTTGTAGTCCTCTAAAAGGAAACCTATCCTGTGTTCCCCATGGTGGTGTGGGCTAACAGAGCCTGAACTATGGGTTAAACAATTGTTTAAAGGGGTTGTTCACCTTCCGAACTCGAGTTGTTTTCCAGAAAAATACTTTTCAATTGCTTTCCATTTTTTTTCTTTTTTTCCAAAACCTAAGTATGCTAAGTTTAATGGTCTGGTGTTTGTCTGGCAGCTCAGTAATTCAGGTGCAGCATCTTTGTAGTATTGGCAACTATTGTATCAATTGTAACAGCTACTTTTAATGAAACTCGGGAATTCTGTTCAGCAGGCAAAATAAGAAATCTATCCACTAAATGTATCAATTTAGAACAGTTTAGAGACTGTGACCCCCCCCCGAGCAGCTTTAGGCTTTTGAAAGGTGAAAAATTAGATAATCGAAAAACACACCGGAAATAGAAAGTAGGTGAGGGGGGGACTTATTTCTGGTGAATATCTGAAACCAACTGAACAGAAAAAGTGAACAGTGGAAAAACATCTTTAATGCTCCCTCTGAGAACTATGCCATCCACACTGGGAGGGGCAGCCATGTTAAGTGACTCCAAATGATCAAGTCTCTGCTTACTTCTTATGGGGATGTTTGAATGCTGGGACACTGAGTATCCATGGCTCCCTCCTGGTGCAGATGGCTTTGTGCTCTGAGGTGCTGGTGGGAATGAGGGGGGGCAGAATATAGTATACAGCCGTAAGCTTTGAAATCATTTTATGCCTTTATATAGCAGTTCCCATACAATAACTTCCGTTGCAGGCAACATCATAATGAAATTTAGTGAGCTTCCCCTTATGTTGCATCTTCATGGCCAAGTCTGATGGAACCTATGCACAGTATGAGAGGGATGTTGGGAGAGTTGAAAGACTTTTCAGTAAGTGGGTTATGAGATCTGACATTCTGTACCTGTTCCTATAATTCGCAGGGTGACTACAAGACTCAAAAAGAAGCGATTTGGGCAGTCACAAACTACACAAGTGGGGGAACAATAGATCAGATTATCTACCTCGTCCAATGTGGTGTCATTGAGCCTCTGTCAAATCTCTTGTCTGTCAAGGACAGCAAGACTGTGCTGGTCATTCTAGATGCCTTCACCAATATATTCGCTGTAAGTTTTCCTAAACATTCTACATTTTTGTTTAGTTATCTTCTCTCCCCACTGGGAATAAAGCCAAGCTAACCTTGTCCAGTATGGTTTTATCTAACATTTGTCCACTTCTTTGTACACAGGCTGCTGATAAGCTTGGGGAGACAGAGAAACTGTGCCTAATGGTAGAGGAATGTGGTGGTCTCGACCGTATCGAGGCTCTGCAGTCTCATGAGAATGAGCAGGTCTACAAAGCATCGGCTGGTCTCATTGAGAAATACTTCTCTGCAGAGGTAAGGGTCTTAACAGCCCTTTTCCAATTCTAGATCTTCGTATAAACTCTCCCCAGCTGCAGGACACCCTTGAATGTTTCTGCTTTTGGTAACCTGTCTTGCCCCTTGACTCAACATCAAATTGTCTGGACAGACCCACAATTATTTTTGTCCTTGTTTTCATAAATTGATTTTTGTTTCTAGGATGGAGAAGATGAATCTCTGGCTCCTGAGACCACAGCCGACGGCTATACTTTCCAGGTGGAAGGTGGAACTCACACCACGTTTGACTTCTAAACACTGCCATGTCTTGTCTGTTTGTCCTTTTTCTATGTGAATCCGCACTTTTTGTCTTATTTCAACAATCTTCTCCCCACTGTAAATATACTGTGAATCTTAAATCTGTGTTCAAATTGAATAAAGTTGTAAATATATCATTTTTAACTTTACAGCAGTTGGCGGCAGGCCAACTTTTCTAGTTCAAAGGCAAAGGTAGCTGTGGCCATCACAACCTCTTGTGGCAGAGATTTTATTTGTATGGGGCAAATCCAGCCACTGTCAGTCAAAGCACTTAGCACAATTTTAGACTTGGGGTTTCTGAAAATAAATGGGTAATTGAGCTTCTTCCCCTGTGCCTTGTATAAACCAGTAATGTTTTGTCTAGTCCTGGGTCCCTTTACTTTCAAACTTCAGTGACTGCACACTGGCCACATGTTGGGGATTGTTCTGGCCCACTAACCCATTAGGGAAAAACTGCCAGTTACTTATGGATCTGTGTGGCCAGTGCTGGGAAAGCATTTCCCTGGGTGATAGGGCTGCTTGCAATCCATAGCCTAGCTATCTCTGCGCCCAGCCCTCTGTATCACAAAACTGTTCTTAGCTCTGTGGGGCTGCACATTGACTGACTTGGGTTCATGTAAGGCTTCTTTATATTGCAACTGTTTACAATAAATTTTTGGCAAAAAAAAAAATTGTGACTTGACTTTATTTGCTGGGGGGGGGGGGAGTGTAGAAAGTCTAGGCCCTAAATCCAAGAGACCAATGTCTGCCTAAAGCAAAATTGTTATGGAGTGGCTTGCCTTTAAGTTGTATGTTATAGAATGTCCAACTCCTTGCAATTTATCTTCATTATATTTATATAATTTATTTTTTCATCTAAGGCTCTCAGTTGGGGGTCACCATCTAAAAACAAATGCTCTGTAAGGCTACACATTTATTGTTAATTTGTATCACTTTTTCTATTGAGGCCTTGCCTATTCATATTCCAGTCTCTCGTTCAATTCAGTGCATGGTTCTTAGGGTAAATTGGACCCTAGCAACCAGATTGCTGGAATTGCAAACTGGAGAGCTGCTGAATTAAAAAAAATAAATAAATAAAAGCTAAATAACTCAATTGTCTCAATATCACTACATCATATTAAAAGTTAATATAAAGGTGAACAACCCCTTTAAACAAGGAGCAACCACCATCCTAGATTAGCCTGAAATGTCCATGCAATATAATCTTTGCCTCTTGTATGTGGGTCCCAGCATCCTTGACCAGGAGAAGCTGTGCGTTTCCTTTACATGAGCAAACCTGTCGGACAGGACCAATAATGTTTGTGCAAAAGGGGCGGCTGAGGACATCCTGGTAGACTTCATGTAATGACAGAATCTGTTTGAACTGTGCTATACTGGCCAGTAGAGGGCAGACTTGTATAGCAGCAGGCTACACACTTGGTGAGTTCCTGTGAGTAATTTATGGCTTTGGGTATTGGTGTTTTGTGCACAGTGGTATGTATTGCTACTTTTTGTAGAAACATTCTGAACCTTGCAATCTTTGCTTCCAGTATGGTACTACAACATGTTTAATAGACTATATAATGTGGAGAAAATCAGATGACACACACTTGTGCTAAATCATTGTGATTTCTTGAGATTTCCACACAACATTTCAGAGGTACAACCTCCTTTATCCTTAAGTGCTCGCGAGTGTATAAGAAGCTCTGATCCATGTTTATATTCCCTGCCCCATTGGGTATCCTGTATTATAAACTGTTTATGATCATTACGTGCCCAAGCTGCAGCTCCCCTGTTGGATCCTATTAAAACAGGATCTAGCACCCTTGCTTCTTCCTTTAAAGGGGTCGTTCACCTTAGGTAACTTTTATTATGTTCTAGGACAGCCAATTCTAAGCAACTTTTCAATTGGTTTTTATTTATTTTTTTTTATAGTTCTTTGCCTTATTCCTCTGACTCTTTGCTGATTTCAAATGGGTGTCACTGACTCCTTTCTAAAAAACAAATGCTCTGTAAGGCTACAAATGTATTGTTACTTTTTTTTTTTTATTACTGATCCTTCTATCCAGGCCCTATCCATATTCCAGTCTTATTCAACTTAATGCATGATTGCTAGGGTAATTTGGACCCTAGTTACCAGATTGCCTAAGATGCAAATTAAAGAGCTGCTAAATTAAAAAACCTTCAATAATAAAAAAAGGAAAACCAATTGCAAATTGGCTCAGAATATCACTCTCTGCATCATATTAAAAGTTACCTTAAAGGTGAACAACCCCTTTAAAAGGGTATGTTGTGTTTTGGCCCTCTCTATAAGAAGCCACAGTTTGAGCCACGATTTTATTGATCACCTTACCTAGCTACAACCAAATAGTTATAACCTTTATCATCTGGTCTAGAACTAAAGCTATAAATATGGAGGCAATTCAAACAGCCTTTGTGATGTTACTGAACTACTACTCCCAGCATGGGAAGGGCCCCCAACCAAGGAGCAAGGCCTAAGAGCCCAGTAGCACACATGGGTGGACATGGCAGTTCCAGGAACAAGGCCTCATTTGACTTAACAAACATTGCAACATGAAGCGGCACAGTGCTGGAAAGCTCATGGGGATGATGCTGATGTCTGGGAAATCAAAGCTAAATTCCCTAAAAATAAACGGCTTTGGGGATTACAGCCGTCTGCGACTCTGTGTGGCGTAGACATTGTGCAACACTCTGTTCCAGGGGAGGGGGCTACTACCGGCTGCTCCAACTCCCTCGAAATGGGTGGAAAAACACTTCCCCATGGAGTAACCCCCTCTCTACCAGACAGCATTCTCAGCATTCCATAGCCCATGCTTGTTTTCATAAAGTGTTAGCCTAGGCCTGCTCTGCTGAGAGGCTGCACCCAGCACCCACTGCCCTAACAAATATAATCCCTCATTTTTTTTAAACAGGAGCAGCACATGTTGTGTGTGTGATTGGGGGGGGATACAGGTCTCCATATCTGTGTTACACTAACCTCTCCTACTAATAACATTGGTCCAGTCGGCCATGCCATCTTATTTGAATGCTTTTTCTGTGCCAGGAAATGTATATGTTATTTTTGTACAATGAAAGCAAATGCAATTAAGGATAGGACTACACAAAAGTTTTCCGCACGATCCGAAAAAACGCCTGCGACAAGTTGCATGCGATGGAAATAAGGTAAGCGATACAAACGTCGGATGAAGTCGCAGCGTTGATCCAATGCAACACGACTGTCAGATACTGCGCGGTGCAGTGTCATTTCCGTCGCAGGCGTTTTGTTACAGCGTGTCGGATCATGCCAAAAACGTCTGTGTAGTCCTACCCTAAAGGAGTTATTCACCTTCCAACATTATTTTTAGTTCAATTGTATTAAAATTGTTCACCAGAAATATAGACTTTTTTCCCTTTGCTTTCTATCATTTATTTTGGTACTGTTTTTCCAAAACTGAAGTTTAAACCTTTAAATTCAATCCTGGAAAAAATGGTCAAAAATAAAAGGTAAAGTGATTGTTCACCAGAAATACTTTGTTTTTGACCATTTTTTCCAGGACTGAAGTTTAAAGTTGAACGTCCCAGTGTCTGGTGTTTCAGTCTGGCAGCTCAGTAATTCAGGCGCAGACTCTGAACTGTTACAATTTGCTACATTAGTTGATACATTTCTCAGCAGCATCTCTGGAGTATTAGCAACTATTGTATCAATTCTAACAGCTGCCTGTAATGAAACTCAAGGATTGTGCTCAGCAGGGACAAAGATAAGAAATGTATCGACTAATGTAGCAATTTAGAACAGTTTACAGCGTTTAGGACTCCTTCCTCCACGCTCCCAGAACTGTTTTAGAAAGGCATGAGGTGAAAATGATACTTTACACTTTAAGATAAAGGTCAAAAAAATAATTGAAAAAAGGTCTTTATTTTTGGTGAACTGAGCTTTTAAAAGTGTGTATTGTAAACTCACCTTTTTTTATAGTGCAAAGTTGAATCTGGGGTTAATTCCCCTTTGATAACATTAAATGCATTTAAGATGATTTTGTACAAACTGGCACAAAGATTACAAAAGATGAATTGAGACGGTGACTGTGTGTGCCACAAAAAGCACAGGGACCCCCTTTCTTGTTTCCTCTCTTCCCCAGGTTTTCCCCTGAGACACTCTTACCCCAATGTACCCCCTGCACCCCCATATCCCAACACTCGCTGCTTACTTTGGCGAGTGTCTTCCCATTGCTGGAACCTCTCAGGTGCTTCTCTCATCTCCCCGACCCATAAACGACTAGACCCTCTCAGGTGCCTCGCTCACTTTCCTGAAGCCTAGAATCTCGCAGGTGCCTCTCGCCTTATCCTAAAAGCCTATCTCAGTTTCGGATTGTCAGCTCTTGTGAGCAGGGCCCTCCCCTTATTGTCTACTAGGAATATCGACTTGTTTGTCAGTCGGTGCGAGTCTCTCTCCACTCAGTCTGTCTCTCTCCACTCCCAGCCTGTCTCTGTGCCTCAGCCTTTGTGTCTGCTAAAGTCTGTGTGCGCGTCTCGCTGACTATCTCTCTGTGCGTGTGCGTCTCTCCTCAGACTGCGTGTCTTCCTCACAATATCCGGTCCCGCCCACATTCCTGCCTCCCGCTCTGCCAGTCTCCTCCCACAGGTGTCTGTATCTCCTCCCCTGTTCCCCTTCTTTCGGCCCCGGTGCCGCCTCCCCGGGCTGCGAGTGCCTCCTCCGGCCCGTGTCTCTCAGTGCTGTCTCCGCTCTCCCCCAGACTCATGGCGCTGCTCGGTAACTCGGGGCCCTCACTTTGAGCCTGACTCTCCCTCCGGTCCTCACTAATCCTTCCCGCCTTCCCATCCTACTCCAGGCCGCGGCCCCGGCCTACCCTTCCTGTGGGACAACCCCGGGGCCCGGTGCCATGTCTAATCAGGGATCCCGGCGGAACGGGCCCGTGAAGCTCCGACTGACCGGTGAGTAGAGCGTCCGCACCCCTCAATCCCGCCGTGAGGCAGAGGCTGCAGCGGGTGCCCCTGGTGGGGGTGTGGGAGGGATAACAACAAATTGGGGCCCTGTGGAATGTCCAGCATCACCCCGTGCTAGTACGTTTGTATTGCCTGTAAAGTAAGAGTAGTTTAGGGATACACAGGCTGCCCCTGGGAAGTATCCACCCACCCTTGATAGTTACTGCCTCATAGTTACCCTTCAGGCCCAAATGAGGGAATTGCCTGGATATTCCACTGAGGTTTGGTTTCTGGGAAACATCCTGTTTCCCTGGAATGACCCATAGGGGGCAGTGTTACTTGCCCAAGGTGGGGTACCTCGTTGCTTTTTGACCCTCTATTAGCAGGGCTCTATGACTGCTGGGGTCACTCCCTACAGATCTATGGCACTGCCACTGACTTCTTGTGTGCCCCCTAATACTTGGCACCAGGCCCGAGACAATGTCTGTTCCTAATTAATAGGGACAAACTTTACTAAAATAATGCGAGTCTGGGCACTTCTATAATGTTCACATTGGAAGGCGTTTATATGCCTCTTAGCTTTGCAAAGGGGCAGTTTGGTAATGTATGTGGTAGATGCTTTATTTCCACACCAGTACTCCCTGCATAGGGGTTTCAGAGGGATAAAAACACTAACCCAGAACTCATACACTTGGTCACTTGCTTTGTGGCAAGTATTTTGTTTGTCTCTGGTACCAGTCATTGCCCAGGAGCCCCAACCGTTTGCCCATCAGTGTGCCTGTTCTTGTCTAATGTGCATTTTTAAGGGTGCCCCTCTGTCTCTGACGGGGTTAACAAGCATTTAGGAGCCCTCCGATTTCCCTGTTGTGCTCTGGAATCTACCTCTTAACTAGCTAAAGGCTCTTCAACTTATATTGTACTGGTGTGTTGCTTTATCGGGTTATTTTTAGATCAGTTATGTTTGGTCTTTCTGTTGATTGTCAGCTCAGGTGGTGAGGAATCTGTATCACTAGCCACAGGGATGCAAATCTTGCTTGTGAAAGAAGTTTCCTAGTCGGTTAATGTATTTTTCCTTTATTTTGAATGAAATCTCTTGAAATGCTGTGGCTTCAGATAGAGCTTAGGGGGATGGTGTATTGGATTCTTTATCTCATCCGTCCTGAGCATTGTCCCCTAAACTCATCTTAAAAGATGATGCTGGGATTTGTAGTTCTCTTAATAGCAGGGGTACCCGTGGTTGCCTATCCATGCATGTGTTACTTAGTATTTTTCAGATGAATCCCTTCTTCCCACTTACTGGGGCGCATCTTTGTTTATTTACTGGTATTGAAGGCAGTCATGATTACCCACTTTAATCAACCTAGGAAACCATTTGACCTCCCTCCATTGCTGATTGCATACCTACAAAGTTTGCACACTGATGCATCATCCTAAGTACAGACTCTGGGGCCTTGTCTTGCATTGTACAAGGCTGCTGGGTACTTTGGAAGTGTTGTAATAGCCGTGTATGTTAGGGCAGCATATGAGGCTTTACTTGTTTGTATAATAACTTTAAATAAGGAAGCAATCTCAGTCCAAGGGATTTATTTCTTACAATTAAGGGTCCCACCAAATTATAAAGCCTTTAGTTTGAGTTGTCTTTTATGTGAACGTAACTCAGTATGTCTGCCTTTAGGGCCCCCACAGGATGCTGGGAGATGTATGTGGGCCTCTGACCTAGCCATTACTGCACAGGTATCCTGAATTGCTTGGATTCTAGGTCTCCTGTACAAGTGCGACTATGAGTGGCAGAAAGTGCATGGAATAGGAAGCATGCCTTCTTATGAAGTCGTTCACACTTACTGTTTCATTACTGACACTGTGCAATTTTTCTTTCTGTAGGCAGACACTGGATATATATGTGCAAGACCACAATGCAAATAATTTTTGCCTCTATCTTTTGTTCATGGCCCGGTTAGCCTATAAAAGGGGTGCCCAAAAGGTAGATTGGGATCTACCAGTAAACTTTTAGCTGATGATCAGTAGATCTCAACAAACAGCTTGTCTAAATCACCCTCCTGTTTCATGCTTTTCATTCAGATATTTATTATTTTTAAGGTAACATAATAAAAAGTTGTTTGTTAAATACATCAATATACATTTTCTAGTTTAAGTAATATATCCCATTATGAATATCCCATTCATAATGGGACAACATCACTAAAAGCAGACCATGCATTAATAAAGTATGGGCACTCCTGGCCTATAAAATGGTTACAGATATAGGAAAACACTGTTCATATTAATAATATACTGTAGAGTCGTCATCCTATGTATTAGCCCCAAATGTCACCTTAACTGGCCTTCAGGCAGGACCTCCAAGCCACTTTATTCCCAGAATCCTCTATTGGCTGTCTGTATTGCACTCCATTAGAATATAATGGGATTGTATTGCACTCCATTAGAATATAATGGGATTGTATGTAGAAGTAGGACAGTTGTAGTTCTGTTTGTATGACTTGCCTTGTTTATAAAGTAATTATGGCTGGGAATGCCCCAGCTATAAATGCAATGTGACCTGCTTTGTCAGTTTATTCCTTCTGGCTTGTCCCAGCTACAGATTACATGGCCATGTACCTGGAAGTGCGTGTTGTGCTGACCCATTATGGGATTGTACAAGCCTACTCCCATGTCTGAGCAATGCTAATTAATAGCAGACAGACAAATTATTTACAGGATAACCAGGGAACTGGGTCAATCTGGCGTCTATTGATGGTTTAAAATTTATCCTGGAAGAGAAAGCACAGTGGCTCCTCCAATTGATGTATAAACTATGCACTACTGTAGCACCTGGCATATAGAATTACTCAGAAAGTACCTGGCTGTGTCCCGTTATCTGGGCCAAATCAGTTGTATAGCTTATATTGGCTATGCACACAAAAAATTATGCAAACCAAAAGATGTTATAGAAAAAATATTATAACACCCATAATATAAATATTACGGGTGTTATAGAAAAAAAATATTTTTAAATATTATGGCAGTAAAATGTACATCAATCAAAATTGTATCTTATCAAAGCAATATATACACAACAATATTGTCAATTATATATACATACCACCCAGTTATATGTTTGAGGCAAAAAGGGAGAACAAGGAGCAGATACACTTGCCCATAATGAGAATACCCCAAGTATACCCTCAGTAGAATTCTAATTACCACAGGACATTTTCATGTATGTTTAAGACCTCAGAAAACTGTTTGCACTCTGTTGAGTCCCTATATATAGAAACCACCATAATGGTGCCAGATATCCCTAAAACTGGAATGCTGCTTCCCTGTAAGTGTGGATAGTTCCTTGAATTTAGCTATCTCATTAACTTTCTCTACCCAATTCTTAGGGGTCTGGGGAGCGGGTAGAGGATTTCCATAACCTGGGAATAAGTATCTTAGCTGCGTTGAATAGATGTCGTTCCAGTGTGGAGTCAGGAACTCTCTCTGTGTTTTCTGTATCCCAGAACAATAAAGTTCAGGCAGGTGAAGCTGGTATATCCTTACCTAGAATCTGGGAGCAAGCTTGTATGATTACTGGCCAGTATCCTGTTAGAGCCGGGAATTCCCACAATATGTGGAGCAACGTTCCCACCCCTGCTTTGCATCTCCAGCTAGTGTTGCTTGTTTGGGGTATATCTTGCTTAGTCTAAAAGGAGTATAGTACCATCTGCTTAAAATTTTATAATTAAGCTTTTACATCATACAGCATCTTGAGCTAAACATTAGGTTGGCAATCCATTCTTTGTGGGAATCCTCTGGAATTTCCAAACCTAGATTGCGTTCCCAGGCTCTTTAGAAGGATGGTTGATATCTCTCGCTCTTACTATCGAGTATGTCATATATAAGGGATATTATGTGTTTTGGTGCTCCAACATAGTTTTTCAAAGGGGGTAATGGATCTGCCCATTTTACTGGAACCTCCTAAATAACTAAAGAAATGTGTGAGTTGGCAATATTGACTGTCTTGTAGAACTGCCAGGGGTAGGGTTGCCACCTGGCCAGTAAAAATTATGGTTGATCCCAATGTTAATAATAGGGGAGAAAGATAAATATATAGGAAGGCCGGTATTTTTTTCCAGAAAAGGTGGCAACCATAGCCATAGGTCTGGTCTGTCTGAGAAGTGGTAGATCCGCCAGTTATAGTTTATCCATATACTGGAAAAAGGACTAGTGTCCATTGACCAGCCAGTCTTTGAAAGCATTAGGTCTAAGTGCAGAGGGAAACGCGGGTTGTTTGTAATAGGTATTAGCGGTGAGGGAAAGGCCGAGATTTGGTGGTTTCCGCTAACCGGGTCTGGGGTTGCCATAGTGCTTTTGAGTAATGGCGGGATTTATATATTATCCTGCGATAGGTTTTGTCTATCCACGGCAAGTGGATCAGATGTGTAGCTGTGGATTGTTGCTCTATCTCTACCCACTCTTTGCTGTCTAGGTGGTGGGGATAAGATACAATTTTAATTGGTGTACATTTTACTGCCATAATATATAAAAAGAGATTTTTCTATACCACCTTTTGTTTGTATACTTTTTTAAGTGTGCATACCCAATATATGCTATAAAGAGTTTTGGGTCACTGAGTGTGGGGTCACCCTTGGGTTCTTTGCACCTCATATAAAATTCTTGCATTTTTGTTGTTGTGTTGACTTAAGTGCCCTCCGTTGATCTGTATTTTTGTATGCCAAATCAGTTGTGTAGCCAAGTGGTTCGCTCTCTTCCCTGAGTGAAGGTGATGCTGCCACCTTCCCACCCAGTTTGTATTGTGTTTAGCCAAAGGATTTCCCAGGCACTGGGTACTACTGTGACTCGCAGGGTGCCAGTCTCCCAGGAGGCTCTCTTCTGGAAATACCTGTTGTGGAGCTGCAGGCAGAGAGTGATGCAGATAGAAGCAAAGAAGAAGTTGAACAAGATTTGGTTTGGATCCCTTGTCGTACACTATTTACTTTCTTTATGTGGCTTAATTTTTTCTGCCTGTAAAGTGGCAATTTCCTTCAGCTGCCAGTGAACCGGCTTACAGGAACTGTACCCCTAGTTTTAATAAATACCAGGGGACTTTTCCCTCTTTACGTGTCATTCTTTCACTTAAAGGGGAACTCCACAAAAACATAACTTCAACTTTTTGAAAAGTAACACAATTTCAAGCAACTTTGCAATATACATCAATTAAAAAATATACTTTTCGTGATTTGGAACAGTTTCCCAAGCCAAGCCTCCTGCTCTCCTGATCTCTCTTGACTACTTTGCTGCGCTGCCGGACTACTACCACTGTATTACTTTGTATCAGCAGCCATCTGTCATTAGCCTGCATCCTCTAAACCCTTTAATTCCCTGCACACATGATGATGCAGAACGAAAAGAACTGTTAAACCACTGGATTTCAGCATAGAAAATGGCATTTATTCATACTTTTTTGAAGAAACCGATAACAGTGATGGGTATATTAGGGGTTTCTGTGTTATGTGGGCCTCTTTATCAAATTTTGGTTTGGAAGCTGGAGTTCCCCTTTAATTATCTTTTTTTATGGCAGCATATGGAGATAAGCAGGTTTATAGTGGCCATGGTTACATCTGCTGGTTTGCAGGCTAAGGTGGCACAGTATGGGCAGACCTAAAATTGGGACAGATTCCACACATACCAGCGGCACCACAAGTAGAGATTAAATGGGGCACACTCACTCTGCTGGTATAATATTTCTTCCAGCCTTGGCACAGTTACTGTAACCATCGACAGTGACCCCTGATGAATTGTGCATCTACCCCATGTTTTATTCATGCTTTGCAGGTATTGAGTGCACGACAATTGATCCGGCTGCATGTGTTTCATATTACTTGTTTTGGTAGAGAGGTCAGGGAAGTCTTATACAGGTATAGGACCTGTTATCCAGAATGCTCTGGACCAGGGGTTTTCCAGATAAGGGGTCTTTCTGTAATTTGGATCTCCAAACCTTAAGTCTACTAAAACATAATTTAAACATTAAATAAACCCAATAGGATTGCTTTGCTTCCAATAAGGATTAATTATATCTTAGTTGGGATCAAGTACAAGGTACTGTTTCATTAGTACAGACAAAAAAGTAATAAATTTTAAAAATTTGAATTATTTGAGTATAATGGAGTCTATGGGAGAAGGCCATTCCGTAATTTGGAGTTTTCCGGATATCGGGATTCCAGATCCTATACCTGTACACAGGAGATCCTGCACACTCCTGGTAATACTTGTCTCGTGATCCTGGCTCATTGAGTGTCATCCAGTCCCTGCTGCACTCCGTTGGCTGTGTTTTTCAGAGGTGTCCTGCTCTAACGCTCAGCATTGCTTGGCCTGGCTCTGTGTTTTTGGGCTCATTTCATGGAACGGAGGACTGCTGTATCAGAGAAATCAGGAAGGCATTCCATGGGTTTATTTGTGTAAGAGTAACTTACTGACACAGACAAGGCTTGCCAGCAATTGCCTTGCAGGGGGCATGGTAAAGTTGAGTACCTCTATGGGGTGCCGTTTCTAAATATATCCCAGAATTCTGAAATGCAGAATATTTGTTTGTAGGTGATTTTGTACTAGTGAAAGCCTCCCACTATAATCATCTCCTGTATGAAGTGAGTGCACTTACTGAGTGCTTGCTCTTGCACAGAGCTAAGTGTACAGCAGCTTGCTGTTGCACAGAGATAATAATCATGTGCTTTTGCACTGAGCTAACACTACAGCAAATGAATGTAGCAGCTTGTATGTCCTGTATAATCAGATAAGCATTAAGGTAGAATGGGTGGGTTTGTGCTTATAGCGAGGACCATGTCAAGCGTCTAGACTGCACTGTTGTTAAAGAGAGAGTGCTTCCTCTGCTGAGTACAGCCTGAGTTGTACAAATGGATTTAGCAGGCTATGTGCCAGTCTGTCTCCCAGATGTTTGCTACAGACAAATCTTTTAAGAAGAGTTCTTCAGATTTTGGATTTTCCCAGCATGTAACCCTTTCTCTGTTATGGGGGAATAGTGTGCAGACAAAAGGAGCTTCCATCACGATGTAAATAAATGGATGGGTTTCCCCCCTCCCCCCGGGGTCTTTACATCATTGGGTTATGTGGTCCTCCATATTGAATAAACATGAATTTTCTATTCTATTTGTAATTGAATGAGAATGAGTGTTTCAAAGCCAAGGCAGAGCATGTTGCATTGCTAGCTTTGTGGAGCAGCTGATTCAGGTGAAACTGCTCCATTAGGGAGACCGGGACCAGTTGCATTATAGAGCACACAATGAGTCAAATCTGTACATCGGTGTGTAGTTCTGTCCTGAGCAAGTAGCCCTATGACACTTTCACACTCGCCACCGGTATCTGTCTCCACAGCACTGTATGAACTGTACATGCTATATTTTGGTTGCAGTGTATATTAGTTTATAACACTGCTGTTGGAGTTAGGGACATAGCAATTTTAGGGCAACACTTGTTTGTTCTTGTATTCTTGGCAGCCTGACATTAACTTCCATTAAAGGATTGGTTTGCCTTTTAGTATGTTATAGAACAGCTAATTATAAGTAACGTTTCAATTGGCCTTCAATTTTTTTTGAATTATTTGCCTTCTTCTTCTGACTCTTTCCAGCTTTCAAATGGGGGGCACTGACCCCATCTAAAAAACACATATTCTCTAAACCATACTAAAAGTTACTTTAAAGGTGAACAACCCCTTTAATAAAATACAGGTATGGGATCCGTTATCCAGAAAGTCCAGGAAGGCCATCTCCCATACACTCCATTTTATTGAAAGTCACATTTTACTGTATGCTCAAGGGACTGATGGATTAATGGCTCTCTGGGTCAGGGACTGGTGGGAATAATGTATAATCAACGTATGGCAGAAATGTGTTGGCGCTAAATAAGTGTCAGGATATAAATAAATGATCCTCTCTTATGCTGGTGTGTATGTTAAGGCTTGGCTTTATATTGCCATGCAGTACAAATATCACTGTATCTGCTCCTCTGTCCTGCCCCTGTGCACTCACCATTCAAGACCCAGTGCCTGCAGATCCTTCATAGCCCCAGTGAAAATAATGAAAGGAAAGAGAGCTCGTACCAAAGTGGGGCCTTTTCTTACACTTAGCCTTAAGTTCACCTTTAGCTGAGTCAATGGAGCCTTTATATTGCTGGAGAGGCAGTGCCCGCAGCCCTCGTTATGATGGGATAAATGATTCTGTTCAGAGGAATTAGGATATTAAATGAGCCCTGCAGACTATATTTTCAAGCCATTCCCAATGTATGGAAACGGAGAACCGCCACTTTGATTCCATCATCCAGAGATGCCGCTGTCCCCCTGTCCGAGGCGCCCACATCAGCTGGATTGAATTAATGTTTTTTTGTGGCACAAACACGGAGCTTTACAAGGAAAACATTTGACAAAGTGGAAAAATGACAGCCCGGTGATTGAAGTGAGTCCAGGCCGCGGTTCTGCTGTGAGAGCCCGACTCTGTCGCCAAATAAAATATTGGTTTTTTTTTCTAGTTTCTGCAGGCAAAGTTGGTTTACCCTTTAATTGTTATTTTGATAAACTTTTCACATGGCTGGCAGCCCTTGCTGCGGAGCACTTTTTGTGTCATAAAAACAATACGTCCCAAGACACTCCTTACTCTTAAGGTGGCCATAGATGCAAAGATCCGCTCGTTTGGCGATGTTGCCAAACGAGCGGATCTTTCCCCGATATGCCATTAACAGGCATGGCTATATCGGGGGTAATCTGATTGGCCGTATGGCCGAACGATCAGATTACGATGTGCCATGAGCTCTGGCGGGATTGGTCGGGTCAAAAGCAAACCTGACCGATTGACCAAATGACCGATCTCCGCCGGGCGAAAGATGTCGCCACACACGATCCGAAAATCGTACGAATCGGATCTGTGTGTCTATGGCCACCTTAAGGGTGGTGGCAGACATGGCTACTGGGGGAGATTAGTCGCCCAGCGATTAATCTCCTAAATGCCTTCCCGCCTGCTAGAATGTAAATTGCTGGCGGGATGGCACTTGGATCAATTTGGCTTTCCAGCCATGAGGCAACATTGGCGACTTCAGAAAACGAATTGTTCCAAGTGTCATCCTGCCGGCGATTTACATTCTAGCCGGCAGGAATGCTTTTAGATTTAGGGCAGATTAGTCGCCCAGTGACAAATCGGCTCTTCTTTGGGCGACTAATTTCCCCTAAATCTAAATGCCTTCCTGACGGCTAGAATGTAAATCGCCAATCGCTGGCGGGATGGCACTTGGAACGCTTAAGTTTTTCGGAGGTTGCACAAGGTTTCCTCGTGAGGCAACATCGCGATCGCCATTTACATTCTAGCCAGCAGGAAGGCATTTCGATTTAGGGGAGATCAGTAGCCCAGCGACAAATCGACTCTACTTCAGGTGACTAATCTCCCCCCACTAACCACGTCTGCCACCACCCTAATGTATTGTGGAATAGTCTACATGGAGGTGTTGTGCCTCTGTTGTGATGCCTTTCCAGGCGTCAAGTCGGATGCGAAAAATAAGGTAAGAAATACAAATGTCGGATCTTGTCGCAGCAGCCATTCATGAACTCTGAGATACCATCCGACATTGCTTACCTTATTTTCCATGCATCTGTTGTGGCACATCGCGCCGGATTCACCGAAAACGCATTGAAATCAGCCGTGTAGTTCTACCCTAATTGTATCCTTTTGGTTGATGTGCAGCGGTATACAAAATTCAGGGGTTGTGGAAGCACTCTTAAGGCTAAATTAAAGTATATTTAAGTATAGTGGAAGTGCTACTTACTGTGCACTTCCCTGGGCCCCTGCCTCATAAGTAATTCAGTATAAATGAAAGTGCATGTGTTTACAGACAGGGGTTTTTAGTTACAAAGTTATGATCATAAAGTTAAAATGTGCAGCAGTGCTGTATTGCCTAAATCTGTGGGGCGAAAATAAGCAATATAATAAGCACCGAAGCTTTTGAAATCAGGTTCAAGTACTATTCCCTGCTCCCCTGTCTGTCACCTATTCACAACCCCCCCCCCAGGAGCCCTGTGTTCAACAGGAAGGCTCCCATTGGCATGCATTCGCCTTTACTGTGAGCAGTAGTAACATTTGCCAAGCCTGCTGGAATTCCATAGGCTCCCTAGAGCCTCTTTGGGAATGGAGCAAAAGGTAGGAATGTCATTCTGGTTGGGAGGAATGAGGTGCTGGGTCTGTGCAGCTGCACCAACACAACTTGCTCTTCTCTTTCTCGTACAGAACAAGTCACAACAGCTGACAAGTTGTTGGATAAAGAAATGTGCCCTTTGCTTTGTGAGTCTGTGTTTGTTTGTTTTGCTGCTGCCTGGGCCCCTGCTGGGATTGTCATGTACTGAGGGTGTGGGTGGTAGTGCAGGATCTGTTATTTTGTATAGAATCCTTTCTTTCATGTAACTTACAGTCAGTAAATGTTCTCCTTGCCTCCCTAAAGACCCAGGCCATATAGAAGCCAGTGAGTGCTCCAGAAAGGAGTATGTGCAGGGTTAAGCAGATAGAAACCAGGCGCAGATTCACTCCTGGCCTCTGCTGTCTCACCGGAACAGCTGCTATTTCTGCTTCATGCGTCTCATAAACAGGACGGTGTCTGGTCTCCAGCTGACAGCAAACACTAGGGATGTATGTTCTGTGGCCTGTCAGGTGTAGTGAATTAGGCACTCTGCTACAAGAAGGGCTCGTACAGAAGGACGGCCATGGGCAGGAACACAGCCAAGTGGGAAATGATTCACCGTCTCTGAATGAGGCACAGAGAAAGGAACGGGTTTCAAACGACGACTGCCCTGGCTCCACATACACAGACTGGCTGAATGCACTAATAGTGCTGACATGTTTATGGGTCAGTCCTTAATAGCACCAGAGTGGACTAGTGTCACTAATATATTTATGGGTCAGTCCTTCCTAGCACCAGAGTGGACTAGTGTCACTAATATATTTATGGGTCAGTCCTTCCTAGCACCAGAGTGGACTAGTGTCACTTATATATTTATGGGTCAGTCCTTCCTAGCATCAGAGTGGACTAGTGTCACTTATATATTTATGGGTTAGTCCTTCCTAGGCCCAAAGTGGACTACTGTCACTATATTTATGGGCCTGTCCTTCTTAGGCACAAAGTGTACCAATGAAGGGGAGATGGGCAGCACATCTGGGGGCTACTGCTGTAGAGGCAGTCTGGCAGATTATAGATATAACGGTTGCAGATAATGAAAAGCTGATATTCTTAGGTGCTCACACACACAGGCCACTGATCAATCTTTTCTACAAACCATCCTATTAGGAACATCACAGTTTATGAATCATTGGGCATTATACTGAATTATTGTCTCATGAACCTGTGTCTGTTAAGCTGGCCATAGACGCAAACATCTGATCGTACGAATCGAGGATTCATACGATTTTCGGACTGTGTATGGAGAGTCCCGACATTTTTCGTCTGGCGGAGATTGATCGTTTGGTCGATCGGACAGGTTAAAAGATTTGTCGGCTGCCGATAATATCTCTGCATGTATTGCCGATCGTACGATTTTCAGAGTGAGACTGTCACTAGCTTTGGTTGGACATAGATATCGTACGATTGCTGTCAGGTGCAGAACATTGCTAATCTGTTCTTTTGTACATTATTTGATTAGAATGGTTAGTGGCAGGTAGGGAGATGGGAACGTACGATCGGATCTTTGCGTCTATGGCCAGCTTAATATAAGAATATATCTGAATGTACTATGGAAAATTAGACAGGCACTTCATAGGTTCAGTATATTTGTAGGCTTTTACTTTTGCAAGTAAGACTTTAGAGCTTTGTTAATAGTTGGGCACTTGAGGGTCTGTTTTGATTTTCTGGATGACATTTGCCTGTCACAGGAAGTGGCAGATTAAGCCTCACTGGCGGAGTTTAGTACCAAGTTCATGGAATGGTCGTGAGTATGAATCCTATTGTTGAACAGTGGTAGATGAAAGATGTGAGGCTATTACTGATAGGAGACAGATTCCTCATTCTGTATCGTTCCTGTAAAGCCGTTTATTTTAACTTGCATCTCCGGGTGCTGCCGTTGTCTCTTTGAGCAGCTGTGTGGGGGGATATTTCAATCCTACCTCTGCATAATGGGGTGTCCAGACTCTTCTGGTTCAGGCAAGCGGAGAGGAAACAAAGTAGGAAGTGCAGCCAGATTGGTTTCTCTTGCGTGATCAGTGGCCCTCACTCCCAAGTCCATTCACCCCCTCCTGATCTGAATGTCCAAGGAACAGGAGGGGCTGCAGCGGAAACGCTTTGTCTGTGGCAGAACAATACTGTGAAGTAGACAGGGTTGTGTCTGTGCAGGAGTCTAAACATGGAGAATATACACAGTGTGTTCAGCCAAGCCGGCTGTGCAGTGAGATCTGCTGTATGATCATTGCTGACCTTAGTGCTGCTTCTCTGTTGTACATCTCCTAGCATTAAACGAGAACTAAACCCTAAAAATGAATATAGCTAAAAATGCCGTATTCTACATACTGAACTTATTGCACTAGCCCAGTGTTCCCCCAAGCAGTAGCTCTCGAGCGACCTGTTGCTCACCAACCCCTTGGATGTTGCTCCCAGTGGCCTCAAAACAGATGGGTTTTTTTTTTAGATGCAAGTTTTGGTTGCATAATAACCAGATGTACTGCCAAACAGAGCCTCCTGTAGGCTACCAGTCCATATAGGGGCTACCAAACAGCCAATCGCAGCCCTTATTTGACATCCCCATGGACCTTTTCATGCTTGTGTTGCTTTTAAATGTGACTAACGAGTAAAAAAAAGGTTGGGGACCCCTGCACTAGCCTAAAGTTTTAGCTTCTCAACATCAGCAATGATCCAGGACTTCAAACTAGGGATGCACCAAATCCACTATTTTGGATTCGGCCGAATCCTTTAGAGAGAAATTCGGCCGAATACCGAGCCGAACCCTAATTTGCATATGCAAATTAGGGGTGGGAAGGGGAAAACATTTTTACTTGTTTTGTGACAGTCACGTGATTTTCCTCCCTGCCCCTAATTTACATATGCAAATTAGGATTCGGATTCAGTTCTGCCGGGCAGAAGGATTCATCCGAATCCTGCTGAAAAAGGCCGAATCCTGGATTTGGTGCATCCCTACTTCAAACTTGTCACGGGGTCACCGTCTTGGAAAGTATCTGTGACACTCACATGCTCAGTGGCCTCTGAGCAGCTGTTGAGAAGCTAAGCTTAGGGGTTGTCGCAAATTGTCAAGCAGAAAATGAGGTTGGTCTGTAATATAAGCTGATGCTGAAAGCTGTGATGCCCTAAAGCACTAATAAAGGCTTTTTAAATAAGAAGAGTTTGGTGGTGCTGTTCAAAAATACTTACTCATCTGTAATATAAGCTGATGCGACAGGTCTAATTATTAAATTCTGATGCTAGTTGCACTGGTTTCTGAGCTGCATTACTAATCCGCCTTATTGTGACATTTATAATCCACGTGTACTGTATATTCGAGTCTGTCCCTAAACTCAGTGACAGCAGCACAGAGCATGTGCAGTGAATCAGCAGAAAAGAAGATGAGGAGCTACTGGGGCATCTTTAAAGACACCGATATTTACTGCTAAAAGACTGTGGTTGCCTTGGGCTGGTGTAGAAGACCAACACATAATGTACACATTTTCTAGCCTACTTCTTTAGTTAAGCTTTAGTTCTCCTTTAAAGGGAAATTATGACCTATATAATGTAGAGAAAATATGATTTTTTGTGTAACAAAGGGACCTGTATTTTTTGGGAGTTAAAATCCAAATAATTCTGCATTAAACTTGGCAAATTCTGGTCACTGACACTGTTGTCTTGTGGAAAAGATGTAATTGGTACTGAAATCAGTAATGTTTCAGTAAAGCATTTCATCCGTGGCATTAGTCTGGTGACCTATCCAACATATCTGTATAGGCAGGAATGGTATCTAAGGCAGTGCTTCGTTTATGGGTCCTCTTCGTAAAGGTGATAAAGGAAATGACACATGCAATAATAAATTAGGGATGCACTGAATCCAAGATTAGAGTTCGGGATTCGACCTTTTTTAGCAGGATTCGGCTGAACTAAATCCGACTCCTAATTTGCATATGTAAATTAGGGGCGGGTAGGGAAATCACATGACTTTTCATCACAAAAGATTTGTTTCCACTTTCCTTTCCTGCCCCTAATTTGCATATGCAAATAAGGATTTGGCTGAATCCCAAATAGTGGATTTGGTGCATCCCTATAATAAATCAAGGGCCTGGTCAAGTGAATAGGCAGAATTATACTGGCCCTGGCAGGCTCTGTAGTGTACATCTCTGTTCCTGGTGGACTTGGTAGTGTGCACATCTGTTCTTATGTTGGCCTGGTGGGATCACCTGTTGTTTTATTATTATTTAGCCTGGCAGAGTTGGTGGTGTTTATATCGGTGCTTATATTGACCTGGCAGGGTTGGTAGGCTGCATCTCAGTACTTATGTTAGCCTGGCATGGCAGGGTTGGAAGGATGCACCTTTGCTTATCATGGCTGGCTGGAGGACAATGGCACGATGGTCTTCTCACTAATGATACCAGATTTTGTAGATTTTTGCTACTCTCTGACCTGTGAGGTGCAGCTGCTTTCTGACTGTGCTCCTTCCTTCCTGTTTCTGAGTAATGGCAAAGATGTGTGAGCGCCTTAAGCAGATCCAGCCATGGGGAGAGAAATTCTCAGTACACAGAATTCAGTTTGTCCTGCTCTGAAATGTTGGCTGTGGCTGAAGAACCTCTTGGGCACCAGGGGGCATGAAACTGTGTTTTATTTTGTTTGGGGGTAATATAAAAAGTACTATCAAAGGCAGTGCCTGGCAACAATTTTGATCTTTGGGTGAATATCACAGACTAGCCAGTGGGGCATAGATATGTGTATATTTGTGATTCTATATTTGCCATCTCTTATAGGGCACTGGAGAGAATATTTGCCCTGTTAGCCACACACAAAGAACACTGGATTGCAAAACCACCCAGAGAGATTTGGAACAGATTATTGGACACCTGTGGAGTTTCTCATGAGCCCCTGCTCCATTAGAGGGTGCTAGTATTGAGGGTCTTGTAGTTTCTCATGAGCCCCTGCTCCAATACAGAATGCTGGAATGAGGCCTTTGGGTAGGCAGAGTCTGTCTCTGTGATAGTGAAACTCTCCGGCCCCAGTTACTTTTCCTTTTGGTTTTTCACCCTGCAATCAGCAGTCTGGTATGGCAAAAATGTCCATGACATCCGCCAGCAGCCTCCCCCTCCCGTCCCTCCCTCCCTGCTTTCTGTGAAGCTGGGACAGGCGCTTATTAGGCTGGGCTGTTGGATTCCTCACTAAAGAGGCCTCTGTAGGTGTACGGCATTAACCCCTTGCATGCTGGGAAAGGCCTGCTTTGTATGAAGTCGCTCTTGTGCTCTGCATACTGTTGGTTATTTTCAGTGATAGAAGGGATAAAGCAGCTTTACACCGGAAGGGAGAGACGGGCGCAGATCTAAGCATTAATATTAAACCTTGTATCTACCCTTATTTTGTAGAATTATAGCTATAACCTGTATATATGGTGAGCTCCAATACTTGTTTGCTTGAGTCAGCTGGATTCCCCAATATGAAAGCAGTACTCGGTGCACGTACCATCAGTGGTCCATCCTCCACCATTGATCCAAAAAGAAGTTTCCGTACAGCACCAATAGATTAAAATGCCTTTATTGGTACATTACATGGCAAACAGCCTGGTCTGCGACGTTTCAGGCCTTTTATCACAGCTTGATAAAAGGCATGAAGGCCTGAAACGTTGCAGACCAGGCTGTTTGTATGGTGAGCTTCATCAATAGAGCCCAGGGTCCTGCACACAGAAACTGAGGTTCAAGATAATCCAGTCAGTATGGGAGAGGGTCCAGGACACAGTTATGGTATACACTTTGCACAGGATTAGTCGATGAGCCAGGATGAGGATCTTGCACACAGTAACGTGTACATACAGCAGGCTCCTGAGAAGCCAATCAACAGGGGCATGGGTCCTGTAAGTGACCCTGATTATGCACCATGTTGGTGAGTGATGTCCTGGCAGGAGGCCATGGATAACAGACTTGTGGGCCAGAGCAGGTTAGCGGGCCACTGGTTACACAGCTCCGTGGTTTCTCATCAGCCGACTCTGCTGAAATGAAAGGAAGTCTGTCAGACAATGAAGTATCTGTGGCTGCCGGGGGTCCGTGGAAATGAAAGAATTGTGGTTGGGTGTACATTTCATTTATCCGTAACGCAGACATCTTGCAGAAAGCTGGCGACGTGCTTTCTTGTACATTGATTCCTCCCACAATTTGCACAGGATTGGGGGGGGGGATGCTAACAGAAATCAAGGCTTCAGCATAGATTGAAACCGAGATCCTTTGCCAGTTAAATGCTTTCATTCACCTCCCAGACAAGGGCAGGCCTTATGGAATGGTCTCTCAGTGGAGGTGGTAGTGGGCATTACAGAGAGGCAATTCATAGCCGGCTCTACAGAAGTAGGTGTTTTAAGGAAATTGTTGTGGGCACATAGGCACAGGAAGCAATAAGGTGCTGTAGTTCCTTTTGTGCCATTCACTCTGTAATCTGGGCAAAATTATACTACAGTCCTCCCCAGCAGCCAGACAGCACTGGCATTTACTGGTGCCTTTTAAATATTATATGCAAGCCTCTGATTGGTAGGTGTTGTTTGCATACCCCTCACCCTTTGGTTTCAAGTGTCTTAAAATGAACTTGAGTGTATTGGAGATGCTGCAAGTCCACAATAAATCTGTATTACTTTAAATTGTGGCTAGTTTATCCTCACTGTAGACCAGTAGGGAGTATGGTGGCCTGGGAGGGATGCTCACATGCTGATACAGAAAGTCCCACATTGTGTAATGTAGTTCCAAGAAAGTTAGAAGAGAGCCATCCATCTGTGGCTTCCTCCCAGTCAGACACATTCCTCCCCAGAGGCACAATCAGGCCAGTCATATGCTGGCGTCTGGGAAGTGACTAGCAGGGAGATGGATGGGTTACATTTTTGGCTGTCTTATCACTTTGTACCCCAAGCCCATGGCACTCTGTCCTAATACATAATTTAGAAATTGCCCATGTTTAGTAATTCTGTGCCTGCTGAATAGCCTCCTCTAACTGCCTGTGACTGAAACCTGTCCCTGATCTGCATTTCTGGCATCCTTGTGGGAAATTGCCTCCAAGTCTTGTGTTGCATAGGGGCCACCTGCCTATGAACATATAGAGCAGCACCCCATTTTTATATTGTCATGTTGGTTGTATCTCTGTATTCTAGGGATGCACCAAATCCACTATTTGGGATCCTTGGTGAAACATTCAGCCGAATACTAATCTGAATCCTAGTTTGCATATGCAAATTAGGGGCAGGAAAGGAAAAAGTGGACTTTTTTTTTGACAAAGTCATGTGATTTCCCTACCTGTCCCTAATGTACATATGCAAATTTGGTTTGGCCAGGCACAAGGATTCGGCCAAATCTGAATCCTGCTGAAAAAGGCCGAATCCTGGATTCAGTGCATCCCTAGTGTATTCGGATTCTTTGTCATCCGGATAGGAATGTGGCGTAAGGTGCAGCAGAGGCACTGAGCATGTCATCTCATTCCTTATGCCACCTTTAGCTTTACCCCACAACTTCCCTCCCTAATCTTCCTATATCTGTGTGTGTATTAATCAGCACAAAGCTTGATTGGGCCCCACAGTGCGTTTCCTTGGCCATGAGAGCCCATAATATTTGGTCTGGATTCTGGGTGCGTGACCTTGTGAGGGTCTTGTATGCGGTAATGGAGCCTTTGCCAAGCCAAATAATGCTGCCACAGCAGAGTCTGGTCAATACAATATCTAATAGAATTCAGTCACAAGCAACTGGACATTTAGTGTTTTTATTCCCCCTTGAAAATGTTTCACCGCTCATCCAAGTGGCTTCTTCCGTTCTGAAGAAGCCACTCGCATCAGTGGTGATACGTTTTCAAAGGGGGAAAAAAAAAAACTTTAAATGTCCAGTTGCCTTTGACTAAATTCTACTAGATACTGTAAATTTCATGTCCTGGAAAAATGAGAATCTTCATAGACCGAGTCTGGTCAAGTTTCTGGGGAGCAGATCTCTACATTGAATGTGTTGTTGTGTTTTCATGTTTGGGGACCAGCCTATACAGTAAGTAAAACGGTTATGATGGGTATATAGTGACCGCCACTCTCTGCCTGTACAAATAAGAGGCACAGCATGGCCAAGATAGGAGGTCCCTGTTGGCTGGGCATTCTGCATGCAGTAACTGTGCCAGGATTGTACATGGTGGGAATGCAGCCGCTGCCTGGCAGAGGAAAGGGAGGCTGCACTTTGATTAGTGCATAGAGTTGCTATTCATTATTGTGTGCTGCTTAACTCCTTGGGTGCCATGGCAGGGATGACCCAACCGCAGGAAGGAAAAGGCTTAAGAGCTCTGTGGTTACAGTAGAGAGCCTTGTGTGCTTATTAACCCATTCATATCCCTGCTGAGTGATGAATGACTAAATGACCAAGCGGAAGCTTGGAAATCTTACTGAGCAGGGATCAACAATCTGTTTGTCTTTAGCCGTTGGGCAGCCTTTGGACCATGTGGGTTACTGGGTATTATAGGTCAGCTACAGCTGGATGGCCACACCTTGCATATTCTGGTTACAAATTTCTGTGAATACCGAAAGTTAATTGCAATGTTGCTTAAGTGTGGGGAAGTTTGTAGAAATACACTCTAAAAAGTTTCAGTGCCTGTAGGAATACTCTCCGTAGGCGCTTCCCTCGCTGTACTGCTGGCACCTCTGTGGGAGCTACCCTCAACGTACTACTAAGACAATTGTGGGAGCTACCCTCAACACACTACTAAGACTTTGGGTGCTGCCCTCAACGTTCTACTGGAACCTGTGTGGGAGCTCAGCGCACTGCATAGATTGCCGGCTCTATTGGCTTCAGCCAGTGCCTGAATATTACATAGGGCTGATAACTCTCCCAGGAATGCAGGGTTCTGCTATAGCTGAGAGTACTGATCCAAGAGGGTAGTCTAAGCAGCAGGTCATTTTATTGGCACAAATGAGAGTTCCAGCTCAATAAAAAGCCAGTTCTACATGTGATGTTGGTGCCTACATTATGTACCGCTATGCACACAGTGCCTGTATCAATATGAAGGAAAGTTGTTAATGGGAGTTGCGGGACTTTTTTTTTTTTTAGCACATACAAAACTATATCTCGTAAGCGCAGACCTCTGAGATTTGGATTATGTTGTAGCGCTATAAGCCTGCTCACTAGCCCATCTTGGTTGCCTTCTTACACCCAATACTCAAGTTAGGGCAGTGCACACCATATCTGCTGCTTTCCTACAATCAGAGCTCAATGGCTTTTTCCTGCCAATGACTGCCCTTGTTCTCTTCTGCCTTATTTATAACAGCAGTGTGTTAAAGGGGCTGTTCCCTTTTATATTAAAGATGTAGAAAGATCTTATAAGTCATTCTGAATTGAGAAAGCCAGCCGGATGACAGGTGAAACATCTTCAAGAAAAAACACAGCAAATCCCATTGATTTGACTTATTTCTACAGATATACAATGACCTGGATGAATGAGAATCTTCACAAACACTTTTACATTCATTTTTAGTATAATGTCGAGAACGATAACTGAGGCAATTTGCACTTTATTATTTATGGTTTTTGAGTTTACGTTTTTATTCAGCACCTCTCTAGTTTGCAATTTCAGCAATCTGTTTGTTAAGTCCACATTAACCTAGCAACAGTGCACTGATTTGAATAAGAGAATGGAATATGAAAAGGAGAGGGCCTGAATTGAAAGAAGAGTAATAAAAAGTAACGATACATTTGTAGCTTTATAGAACATTTTATTTGGGGTCACTGACACTGGCTGGAAATCATGTAATTATTAAAAAAAAGGCCAATTGAAAATTTGCTTACAATTAGCCATTCTATAACCTACTAACAGTTGATTTAAAAGTATCGTTTTTTGAGGGTAAGTAAGTGATGTATGCCAGCCACCCATATTCTCCAACACAGATGCCCAAGAACCAATTGCACATTGTTTATAATGGTAACAATATGGGGGAGTAACGGCTTCTTTCGTTTATGAAAAATAAATCCTATAAAAAAACAATATGGGGAAATGACTAATTACTAATAAGTTTTGTCTCATTCACAGTTCTGTGCGCTAAAAATCTGGTGAAAAAGGATTTCTTCAGTGAGTATTACAGTGTCTCATTGGCTTATTCCCATGGCAATAGTGACTGTCCCTGTATCTTATTTATCTTGTCACTTGGATGCTTTGACTCAGGAGAATGGGCAGTTTCTCCCCACCAGGTAATGGTGTGGACCCAATAGTAGTTGTATGCTCATTATAAATGGGAGAGAATGGGTCATATTAGTTCAATAGGTAAAAGGTGGGTCTTGAATGGTCACGTTGCTACATGACTCTCCTAATTAATTATTAAAGGGGCAGTTGCTTTATCTCTACCCTTTTCTCTTGCTTTTACTGCAGGACTCCCGGATCCCTTTGCCAAGGTGGTTGTGGATGGGTCGGGGCAGTGCCACTCTACCGACACCGTGAAGAACACATTGGACCCAAAATGGAACCAGCATTATGACCTGTGAGTGAAAGTTTTAATTTTTTTTGTGTTAGTGGAGGCATGTATAGGATTGGTAGATGGATGTCAGCCTATTACACTGTATATCAGGGCTCCAGCTGTTGGTAAAATATAAACCCCAGATAGATGGTGGGAGTTGGTTACATAGAGCTGCAGAACTGTACACCTCTACCAAGTTGAACTTTCATTTTATAGACATCGGGGTGCCCCCTGCTGTTATACCTAAGTAAAGGCGTGCTGCTTTTATTATGCAATGCTGTCTTTAGGAATTAAGTTCACATGACTACTTAACACATTATTGCGGTCACTGAATATACTTGCACAGAGCAGAGTAAAAGAATGGAGCCTTTTCACTAATACTGTGTTCTAGATCCAGCCTTGCGACCAATGGATTTATTTTATTCCTGGGTGCTGTGTGTAAAGGTGGATCTGTCACTGTATTCATTCCCACTGCAATTGTAGCACACTGGTTTTAGGACTATTGTGGTGCTTTTCTTGGTAATTAGATGCTAACATAAGTAATTAACCTGTGTTGTATTGGCTCTTATAATGCTCTGAGGTCAGTCTAAGTATTCCCCATAATAGTGGGCTCAAGAACCAAGATATTTAATAATTAAACATGCACCTCATCTCCTGAGAGATTGCCCCCTTAATATTCAGTTTCTTAGAAGCTGATTACAATGTGCTGGTAATAGAGACGGCCACACCTTATCCCCACCCTGTATTATACCAGAATCCAAGTTCTGTCTTTGGTTTATAGAGACTCCTGTACCTTCTTGTCCCCTTGTTGTTTTCCACTAGCATCCATTTTATCCCTTTAGAGCAGTGGTCTCCAACTAGTGGCTTGTGAGAAACATGTTGTTCTCAGTGGCCTCAAAGAAGTTGCTAAGTTTTCGTTGCATAAAATCAACGTGTACAGCAAAACTGAGCAACCTGTAGGCTGCCAGCACACATAGGGCTACCAAAAGCCAATAGCAGCCCTTTTTTGGCACCCCCTGGAAGTATTTTCATGCTTGTGTTGCTCCCCAGCTCTCTTTACTTTTGAATGTGACTCACGGGTAAAAAAAAGTTTGGGTCCCCCTGCTTTAGAGCCTCCTGAGCATAGGATTGGTAGTTGGACATAGGAATAGACTGGAACAGCACCACGAAAATGTGTAGATTCAAATGCCTTCATTGCACACTTAGAGCACCTTAGCAGTGTTGCAGGCCATGTTTGGCCTTTTATCTAGCTGTATTGAGAGTTGGAGATCAGCCTTAAACTTTATATCCGCTCCCCAGCTGCTGTTTACATATAAACTCCAAATGAAGTAAGAGCTACAGTACTGTACAGAATAGAGTCCCTGGGACCACCATTAAGGAGAACCCTCATTATGCAGGCAATGGGGTGCCTTAAGTGCTGGGATGTACTTAAGCAAAGGTGTGATTTATATGCTTTATAGATACTCCTGTGCCTCCTTGTCCCTTTATTGTTTCTCAAACATAAATCCTCCGACTTCTCAGTTCATAGTACAGGTATGTGATGCGTTATCCAGGAAGCTCCTGAACTTACTGAAAGGCCACCTCCAATAGACTCCAAATTTTAAAAAATTATTTCCTTTTTTTCTGTAATAATGAAACCATACTGTGTACTTGATTTGAGCTAAGATATAATTATTGGAAGAACAACCATCTTGTTGGGTTTATTTAATGTTTACATGATGATCTAGTAGATTTCAGGTATGAAGATCCAAATTACAGAAAGGTCCATTATCTGGAAAACCCCAGGCTCAAGCATTCTGGATAACAGGTCCCATACCTGTACCTCTGACTCTAAGAGCACAGCATACAAGGCATTTAATCACTGCCAAAGCTCAGCAATTTTAAAGCTATATGAATATGGTGTCTGCTTTTGGGAACAAACAAAAGAACTAATGGCTAAAAAGCTGGCGCATTACCCTATTGACCAGCCAAGCCTGTCACTGCCAACATTAATGAGGATACTGTTCAAGTTTGGGTCTAAATCTATAACTAAGTCTATGTGGCGTTTAATTTTATTTATTAAAGAAACTAGAAACATTCCTTAAAGGAGACATTTTATGTAAAAAACAAGAATGTACCAGAAATGTCGTTTAAAAGTCGTGTTTCTGGTTACTTTATTGAAAATTTCAGCAAAAACCCTACTAGTCCCACCCATCTGTTCCACTTCCTGCTGCCTCCTTTCCCAGGCTGTGCAGGGGAGCTCGCAGCACACCACTTTAGTATAGGAACCAATCAGCAGCTAGGCTGGCCTGATGGGGAACTGTCTGTCTTTTCTTGTAGGCCTGCAGGGCTTTGACTGGCTTTCCCCCTCCTGCTCTGCTTCTGGCAGGGACCATTAGGACACGCCCACCCCTCATTTGAAACTCGTACAGGGAACATATCGGATCTATAGGGAGATCCAATAAAGGGGCCTTTTTTAAAGATAATATTAATGTATGGGCAAAAGTAAAAACAGCACCATATTGTCTTTAAACTTAAAGTTTAAACAAAAAATTAAGTCCTAAAGATTATAATTGCTCAGCTGGACTTCATACTAGTGAAACAACTACGTGTGCATATTGTCCATGGGGCACAAACTGATGAGTTTGGCACTAGTTGTTACTTTAAGGTCGAAGGCCAAGAGCACATTGGGCTGGACACATATGCAGCGCTTTGTTTTTCTGAAATTGCCTCAAAATTAAACTTCCAGCGACTTGTATGTTTTACTACCAGTGATTCACTTTTTTGCCGGTGGGATAGCATTTGTAGGAGATTAGTTGCCCACAGAAGAGTAGATTTGTTGTGGGCGACTAATCTTTTCATGTGTCATTGCCCTTAGATATGGGGAAGTTTTCTGCTCTTGGGATGTGTCCTTTGTGTGGGTTTGCTATTTATATCTTCAGAAAAGGCGATCGATATCCATCGTGCAGCGCTCGATTTCTCCTCCCTGCCTTCCTTATAGGAGATAGCCAGACAGGAGAATTCGAGCGCCGCACGATGGATCGTCGCCCTGACGCCTTTTCTGAAGAGGAGCAGAAGCGGAGTTTCGGTAAGTTATTTCTTAATAAAGGCTTTGCGATTTTAACGTTTAATTTGTCTTAGTATACATTGAAAAGAAAACACCAACAATTTTTTTTTTTTTTTAAATGTGATGTTACTGGTCCTTTAAGTGGAGGGCAGTGTTTATTGTCTCCTTGTACTTATTGTGCCTTGGCCTATTCATGCAGAGTTGACTGAGCCCCAGGAAAGAAGAGTAAGATTAACTCTGCGTGTCTTCCCATTGTTCCAGTACAAGCCATAGACAAAGCTCTGTTTAACAAAGGCACAGATCACCCAGTGCATTGTCTTCAAAAGTAGAGAGCCCAGCCCACTCTACAGACCAGTTTTGCTGGTTCGAATGATAAGGGTACTGGTACACAAGGAGATTAGCTGCCTGCTTGAGGTAGCAAACATTTATCTACTGCAAATGCTTTCCCTTGGCAATAATGTAAATCATTGGTAGGAAAACATGTGCAGTGCTGTGTTTTCCAACTTTGCCTTGTAAGGAACCTTTTGGCAACTTTGGAGAAACAAAGCACTGCGTATAGTTTCTCACCGCTGATTTACATTATTGCTGGTGGGAAAGCATCTGCCGATTAGTCGCCCACTGTAGCGAAGATTTAGGACAGGCGACTAGTCTCCTCGTGTGCCAATACACTAACAGGCTGGGGCTCAGACTTCACTGTAGGTAGAAACACCGGGTTAATTCATTACTAGTAATCTGCCTAATTATATAGGGCAAAGTGTCTTAATTATGTGGGACTAGAGGCCTGAAAATCACATATTACAAGGATGGGATCAGTATCCATGGGTGGACGGTGTGTTCCCTCTCACCTATGCATTTATGCTCACACAAATCTCCCACTCCTATTAAAAAACTGGAAATAAATTTCAGTACCAATAGAATCTATTAGATTATCTGTAGAAGAGCAATGTGTCTGTTCATTCAGTGGTGTTCTGGGTCTTTATCAGGTTCCCTCAGGGCTCTTCAGGTCAGGGGAAAATTCACCCTCTGTCCTTGCCCTGCTGTGATTACAAAGCAGACCTGCCAATTATAGAATCACTTTATTTTCGGCTGCTCGGTGGCACAACTGTGCGACTGGTTGAGCATTTGCTCTGAGATTTGCTCAAAAGAGTTTATGTTGTGTACAAGCAGCATGTAGTTCTCCCCCTTGTGCTCTAGGATTATTGTACAAGTGTGATCACTACACAGCCCATGGCTCTGCTTCCTTTGGCTGCTTGCAACTCACATTTCATTTCTTTTAACAGCTTCCTTACAGACCCACCACAAGTTCTCTCGTAGGAGCAGGGTGGCTTTGCAAGTGCCAATAAACTCTGTATTGTTTACTGAGCTTGCTCAGGACACCGTTAAATCCTGTGTGTCAACTTGGCACACTGCAGCCACTTCCAACTGTACCATGTTGTTCTTGCATTGCTCCATCGCATGCTCTAAGCCAGGGATCCCCAACCTTTACAACCCGTGAGCAACATTCAGAAGTAAAAGGAGTTGGGGAGCAACACAAGCATGAAAAATGTTTCTGGAGTACCAAATAAGGGCTGTGATTGGTCATTTAGTAGCCCCTATGTGGATTGTCAACCTACGTTGAGGCTCTGTTTGGCAGTGCACCTGGTTTTAATGCAATAAAACTCACCTCCAAGCCTGGAATTCAAAAATAAGCACCTGCTTTGAGGCCCCTGGGAGCAACATCCAAGGGGTTGGAGAGCAACATGTTGCTCGCGAGCTACTGGTTGGGGATCACTGCTCTAAGCTTATCATTTATATTTTTTAAATAAACTTGTACATTGCCAGTCTGAGCTGTTCATGTACCACACAGTTTAGGGGATACTTTTTTAGATCAGTAGCATTGGGGTTTTCCCCGAAGAAAGGGACATCCAGGAGGAGTCTCTTTAGTCCTAAAATCAGACATTTCACCTTTATGGTGCATCAGCTCTCTGTACTTTCCTGTCTCTTCCCTAACAAGTGTCTCCTCTTTGCCTCCCTTAGCTACATTGGCAAATCAGACTCCATTACCATCAGTGTTTGGAACCACAAGAAGATCCACAAAAAACAGGGGGCTGGTTTCCTAGGCTGTGTGCGGCTTCTGTCAAATGCAATTAATCGACTCAAGGACACTGGCTGTGAGTATGGGTGTACACTACTTCCCCTGCATCAAGTCTCCATGTAGCCTGAGGAATGCAACATGCCATCTTCCACGCATATGTATAATAACAAATATACATGGAAGGAATGTCTTGGGGACACAAAAGCCTTTATCCTCATTGTGTCCTGTCTAAAGGGGGCAATATGGTGGGAGACGTGACTGTTCTTTGATCGGGCTGGCCAAAAAATTTTGATGGGACGCCTTAGAAGGCACCCAAACATCGCCCATTGTGACGTCTATGGCCATGTTAAGTGAAACAATATGGCAGCTCATACCCACATGTATAAAAATAACTATACAAAGATGAAATGTTCTGGGCAAACAACACGCTATACCCTATATATGTATATATTAGCCTATACCACCACAACTTCTGATACAGGCCACCATTGCACACTGAATCGCTGTAACCAAACTCTTGTGTCTTGTCTTTTCCAGACCAGAGACTCGACCTATGCAAACTTGGTCCCAATGACAATGACACTGTGCGAGGACAAATTGTGGGTGAGTTAATATTCTGGGAATTTTACTCTGACAGACAGGCTGTGATTTAATGGGGCATTGGGGGGGGAATCACAAACCCAGACATTTTATTTCATTCAATTTGATTTGAAGTCACATAGGAGTTTTCCATTTAATTATAGCCCTCTGTAGTCATGTACTGTACAATCATTTTGTATGCCCCTTTATATGGGAAGAGTGATTGGCTGGGCAATGTTGTTCTTTAACTATCCTTAGTTCAGAATGACTGCAGGGTATTTTTTGCTCCAGTTCCTGACCTGGCCAGTTTGAGGGAACTGATGCCAAAATTGTCCCTTTCTGTGCAGCCAGCAAAGTCCGTGACACTGAAATGGGACACCATTCATGATGTGCATGATGTATTTAGTATACAATCCATTTAGTTAATGATTTATTCCCAGGGAATCCATGCACACAGTGTCACTTCAGTACCCTTAGGCTAATGTGCCAGTGACTCATTTACTGTTTTGTCTACACAGCCTTTTCCCAGTGAGAAGTTCAGTAAAGGAACAACGGGGTCACCTTCTTTCTTTTCTGTGATAGGAAATGGGGGCAACATGCACATGCTACATTTACCTGCTATTGTTTTGGGGGTGACAAAACACCCTTATTTACTGTGGTTCCAAATAGCTTTAATTCTGAGATCCAGAAATAAAATAGTGTGTCACATGCACTTTAAATATGCCAGGCGGAGCAGTGCCATTGGTGGGAAGAGTTGTGAGTGACCGCACCAAATCTTGTTGTCCCTAAATTTCATGCACTCTGTGTGTCCGAGGCCTAGCACAGACAACAGTGACACATGTTCAGGCATTTGATTGCAGGAAGTTAATGTGTAAATGTCTGTTGTGCCCTTGCAGTAAGTCTTCAGTCAAGAGACCGGATAGGCAGTGGTGGGCAAGTGGTGGACTGCAGTCGGCTTTTCGACAACGACCTACCTGATGGGTAAGCGATAAATAAGTTTGTCAGGGCATATTGCCATAGGCATTGAGACAGGGGAGTATGGGAACTGACTGACGCTTGCTTATTTGTCCCTGCTTCCTAACTTGAACCGCCATGTACATGGGATTTTTGGCTTTGATTAGTCCAGATACACATTTTGGAGAGATATTAACCCAAAAAAATATTTTTGCCTAAAAAAAACAAATCATTCTTAGCAACTTTGCAATATACAGCCATTATACAAGTTCTATGGGTTTTAAGTTACAGTAGAACCCCCATTTTACATCTTTCAGGGGACCAGTAAAAAATGATGTAAAATTCGGGAAAATGTAAAAACGCACTAAAAAAGTACTAAAAGGTTATAAGCCCAGGAGTCTAAGCATTGCAGCGTTAATGTTACACTATGGTGGTGGTGGTGGTGGTGGGGGGCATGTGCAAGGTCTCTCTGTCAGTCACATACACATACATCTAAAACAATAAGCGATTGGTACAAGTGGCAAAATATACATCTGGTTAGTATTTTAAACCTCTTTATTTCGCAAATAATTACATTCATAGAGAAAAAGAGCATCAGGACAAATTTTTGATGTAAGATCTGGGAAAACATTACTTAAAATCAGGGAAATGCACCCATTGAAATGCATTATAAATTGGTGGGACCACAAATAAAAAATGTAAAATGTGGGAAAACTTAAAATCAGGGTACTTAAAATAGAGATTTCATTGTATTTTTTATATATAATGCTATTAAAAGCAGTGTTTGTCCCTTTCTATTCTCTGCCCCGGTGGCTCAGACTGTTGATACAATGTAACCTGTCTTGGGGAACTAAGCGTTTTGCAACATTGTTTAAAAAGTAACAACCAGGATTTAGGCAAATGCTGCTTTCAATAATCCAAACAACTCTAAAAGCAATGACAATTTTGAATTAATGTATCTTGGAAAGTTGCTTAGAATTGTTTTCTTTTAATTGGCAAATTTTTATTTTGGAGTTGACTTGCCCTTTAAAGGAGAACTAAAGCTTAACTGAAGATGTAGGCTAGAAATGTTGTATATTATGTTTTGGGTTTCTGTACCAGCCCAAGGCAACCACAGCCCTTTAGTGGTAAAGATCGGTGTCTCCAAAGATGCCCCAGTAGCTCCCCATCTTCTTTTCTGCTGATTCACTGCACATTCTCTGTTCTGCTGTCACTTACTGAGCTAAGGGATATACTCACAATATGCAATACACATAGAATATACATGTCACAATATAAGGCTGAATAATAATTAATACAGATAATTACTACATGACAGCACAGACACCAGTGCAACTGGCATCAGAATTTAATGACCAGCCTTGAAGTATCATCTTATATTACAGGCCAACCTCATTTTCTGCTTGATAATTTGTGACAACCCCCAAGCTTAGCTTCTCAACAATTGCTCAGAGCCCACTGAGAATGTGAGTGTTGCAGACACTTTCCAAGATGGAGACCCCCTTATTTGAAGTCCTGGATCATTGTGGCTATTGAGATGCTGCAACTTTAGGCTGGTGCAATAAGTTCAATATGTAAAATGTTATTTTTAGCCATATTCATTTCTAGGGTTTAGTTCTCCTTTGAGATGAGTGATTTGGCAACTCTTGGACACTGCAATTACAGACCTCTTTTTCTATACAATTTTGATTTGTGTGGTTATTGTATGCTAAGAACATTCACAAATGTCCCTTTTTTTCTGCACTTTAGCTGGGAAGAAAGGAGAACTGCATCTGGCCGCATCCAGTACCTGAATCACATCACAAGAACAACACAGTGGGAACGCCCAACACGGTAATGCCTTACAGTTTATGCAATATTCTTTTTGTGTTATGCTGTTTTTGGGAATGTCATTTGCAGACTCCATTTTCCCATGCTGCTGCTTCTTCCAGAACAGGGAAATGTTACTAGAGGTTACTACTTGTTGACAATGTGCTGATATCACTGTCTCCTATCCATAGGCCTGCATCGGAATACTCCAGCCCTGGCCGACCACTCAGCTGTTTTGTGGATGAGAATACACCAATAACTGGCACCAATGGTGCTACCTGCGGGCAAACCTCAGACCCCCGCATTACAGAGAGACGAGTTCGGTCCCAACGGCACAGGAATTACATGAGCAGAACGCACTTACATACTCCTCCAGACCTACCTGAAGGATATGGTGAGCTGGAGAGAAATGTTACTCAGACCATCATTTATTACTGGCAAAGTAGTAATTGGCCACACTGCCCCTTTTGGCTTCTTTCTATCTTCTTTTCACTAGTAGAAATCTCTCTGGCTTGTACACATTAATAGGGTGGTTCACCTTTAGTTATGGTAACTTTTGGTATGTTATGCTAATGCTAAACAACTTTTCAATTAGCCTTCATTTCTTTCTTTTTTTTATAGTTTTTGAATTATTTGCCTCCTGACTTTTTTTTCTAGTTTCAAATGCGGTTAATTTGCTCCATCTTAAAAAATGTCTTTAAGGCTACACATTTATTGTTATTGCTACTTTTGATTACTCATATTTTTATTAAGGTCCTCCCCTATTCACATTGTAGTATTTTATTCAAATGAATGCATGGTTTCTAGGTTAGTTTGGACCCTAGCAACCAGGTTGCTGAAATTGCAAACTTGGAGAGCTGCTGAATACAAAACGTAACTCAAAAACCACAAATAATAAAAAAATACAAACTATTTTGCAAATTGTCTCCGAATATCACTCTCTACATCATATTAAAAGTTACCTTAAAGGTGAACCACCCCTTTAATATCCAGGCTATAACAGTGACAGGCAGAAAGTGTTTTGCGTTTAGGCACAGACCAATTACCTAGACACAGGCTTGTCCAGTTACCGATTTGAATTCCCTTTACAATTTACTGTCACTTTTCCCTGGGAGAATGAATGAATAATTTTATTGCCTTTTGCTTTCATCTACAGAGCAAAGGACTACACAGCAAGGGCAGGTATATTTCCTGCATACGCAGACAGGGGTCAGCACGTGGCATGATCCTCGAGTTCCTAGGTAAGGTGATTTGCCTTTGCTGTTTGGTTAGGATTCCATTCTGCTAAGTTGGAAGGAATTCATATGTCAAGGTTTTTATTAAAGGTACACTTTCCTTGTTTCCAAATCCCAAGTGTTGAAAATCTATGAAAACCCCGGGTCTTATACTAAATTTAAAAAAAAAAAATATTGCATGCCTGTTAGGCTGGAAAATGGATTACAGTCTTAGGACATTGCCATAATACAGGTGTGGGACCTGTTATTCAGAATGCCTGGGGAATTCTTGATAATTTATCTTTCTGTAATTTAGATCTCCATGTATTGTCTATTAGAAAATCACATAAACATTAAATAAACCCAATAGGCTGGTTTTGCCTTTAATAAGGATTAATTATATCTTAGTTGGGATCAAGTACAAGGTACTGTTTTATTATTGCAGAGAAAAAGGAAATCATTTTTATAAATCTGGATTATTTGGATAAAATGGAGTCTTTGGGAGACGGCCTTTCCGTAATGCGGAGCTTTCTGGATAACAGATCCCATACTTGTATATAACCCGGGCATCACTGCCCAATGGTCCCTTAACTATACTCCCCTCCAGTCCGCTTACTGTACCTAAAGATGTGGGACCATTTCCCTTTCAGATGTGTAGGGGCAAAGGGTAGAAACCAACAACTATGATTTTCAGCAGCAGTATTTACCCTGGCCTGTAGCAGTATTGCTGCTGGTATGGCCAAATTTATATCAGATAATAGACATAGATGGACCATGCCATAAATGCCTTGGGACCCAATAAAAAACATGAACCACCTTTAAAAGACTGAACTGGATGAGGGTGATTTGAATTTTTTTATCTTTTAAGTTTTAAAAACGAAGTAGTTTAAATTTGCTTCCAAAGGCCTTGAATGACTTTTTTTGTGTCAGAAAAGTTATTGTGTGCTTGGTAATAACAAGGCATTTGGCACTTTTGCCTTTGAGTTCCTTCTCTGATGCAAGAAGGATCAGGGAAATTACTGAATAAGTGGGTACTTGCCAAAATCTAAAGTAAGGCGAGCACTCTTTTTATAGAAAGTTATTTTTGTGGGTGCAAAGGAAAACAGAACATGCCGTTTTCCTTAGGTCAGTTATGACCAAAATGGAACAAAACACACATTCTTAAATAGCCTAATTCACACCTTAATAAATTTAGCACACCATGTTATATGGAAAAGCAAAAAAAATGATTTAATATGCTTAAAACATGTATATAGCATATACATACCATACACGTAAAAGGAGTTTTTCCAAAACGTTGTGGTTTCTCACCTTTTTGCACAACATGTCTGTTTAACATATTTGCTAATTTGCTCTGTGAATACTGGTGGAATGTACAATATATGCTATTGATGTGACTATAGATATATTTCTGATATATTGTTTTAAGCATATTGGAAAACATTTTTTGCATATACACTGTACCATGATGTGCTAAATTTACTAAAATGTGCATTCGGCTATTTTAGAACTGGTGGGTAGTGTCGCTAGAAAAGAAGGCAGAACTGCCTTAGTGATACCCCTACAGATGGGAACATTCAGTTAGGCATTAGCATTATGGCCTTGCCTTTGCATCCAGAACAAGATTCATTCCAAACACAGAAATTCCTCTCCTATCTGGCTGTTGTTCTTGGCTGCAGAGTGTGGGTTGAGCCGGGTCCTCCGAGCAAGCTTTAAGTAAAATATGCTGGTTATGTGCTAATTATGCTTTGTGTTTCTTTCTTATGGCATGCACCTCTTCCAGCCGAGCAGCTTGTGTTTCAGAAAGAGTACCGTGTCTCTCAGTTGGCACATTCTGCTTACGGAACGGCAAGGCCACATTCCGAGGAAGACTTTTCTCCCTCCCACTAATCTGTTGTTTGTTTTTCAGGGATCTTAGCAACATCAACTGCGAAGAGTTAGGTCCTCTCCCTCCAGGCTGGGAAATCCGCAATACTGCAACAGGGCGGGTGTATTTTGTGGATCATAACAACCGGACAACCCAATTTACTGACCCCAGGCTCTCTGCAAACTTGCATCTCGTTTTAAAGTAAGTGTATTACCCCCCAAGTTCCCATTATGTCAGGTAGCAGGAATTTCTTCTCTGCTTATAAAAGGATTTTCATTGGAAACAACAAAAACCCTCAACAACTCAACCAGATGACATAAATCAGAGGTTTGTGGGAAATCATGGAAGAGACACAAGGGCATCATTTGCATGTTTCTCAGATCACTTGATATCCTACAACCCATTGCTAATTTGCTTACCCATGCTGACCAGACTACATGAGGATCTGTATTACAGGCAGCTTTTCCTTGGTTTTCTTTCTCCCTACAAACCTGGCATAGTCTGATGTCATAGCTGGGAAGATGTCACTTTTTTCTATTCTTGTGCACTCGCTGCGCAAACCTTAATGAGACATCATGATAATTTAGTGGCTTACTTAAATGCAGAGAGGAATGTGGCAGTTATATAGATCTTTTTTGTCTGGGCAATCTGAAGTTTGGGTTTGGTGGGGGGGGGGGTCTTGCTCCAAAGGTGTTGAGTTCCTTTCTGCTTGTGCTACTTTTAGATTTAAGCTTGTGCTAACAGCTATTTCTCTAGCTGCCTTCCAGTCCGTACATTAGGGTTTTGTCTTCATTTACCACTGAAGGCAGGGCAGAAAACTGATGAGTCCGCAATATAGAAGAAATTCTGCTAGACACAGGGCTGCTTGACTTGATAAGGCCTTCCAAGTGGTTTTAATGGCCCCCTGCATGTCCAAAATCTCCACACAACCCTTTATATGACATGTTTTATAATATTGCCGCCCATTATCATGTAATATAATGGTTAATTGGTCCCTATTGTGATTGTGTCCTTCAGTTGCCATCTGGAGTTTGCATCCATTCCTTGTTTGTTTCTTCCTTCTCATCACACCAGTTCCTCCACAGGAACACTTCAGAGTGTTGGTCCTATTGGCCAGTATTGAACCTAAAACTCCTCAAAACCTTCCTTCGGCCAGCTCTTTTCAAAATTAGTGTTTGTGTTCAGTAAATTGGCTTAAACCAGAATTTCTCGTGGGATTAGACATCCAGGACCCCATTTTCCCTCCCCATCAGAAATTCTTGAGGTTTGCTTACCACTTTCAATTCTGTGGCCCTTCTGTATTCCGGACTAATAAACGCACCTCGGGTCTTTGCCAAGGTGTTGGCAATGGTAGCCATGCTATGGGTTCTCTTTTGCTCTCCGTTTACGGCGCCTAAAGGAACTTGACTCAAGTGATAACTACTCTAAACAACCTCAGGTGGACCAACACACACTGCAAAATCCAATCTGATTCCCAATCAAAGACACTGAATTTGATTTTCCCCTTATAAGGGGAATATACTGGCGTATATTTATTAAGCAGCATTTTAAAGACTTCCCATTTTTGTTCCATGTTTAACGCTGTGAAAAGCATTTCCCACTTAATATGTTGCAGAGATGCCATTATACTGTCAAAGTTTGCACATCTGAAATTTAGTGTTTTAGTTACTCCCTTATAGAATTGCTTCTGCAACAGAATCACAAATTCTAAATGCTCACCCACACAAATGTTAGAGATGAGTTCAGTATTATTATTTGTTACAAGGTCCAAAAGAGAGTTATTCCTTTCAAGATTCTCAATTGACCGCAGTGTTGCAATTGGTTGCTCTAGTGCTCTAACTCGAGCCTCCAAAGTGGCAATTTGCTCACAACCACCACAGAGGTAAGCATTTTGGATCTCTTGTTCCAAATCTGCATACATATGACAGATTGAGTCAGACCTTCAATCTTGCTAGCACTCATTATCCCAGTTACAGATCAAAACAGAAATAATTTTTTAAAAAAAATAGGGTTTAGAACAAACGTTTGACCTAGTTTGAAACTCTGGTGTTTGTAACTAATCAAACCCCACCCACTCAAACTGAGGGAAAACTAACTGCAAAGTAAAGCAGGTTGTGACAAACTCGCTGTAAGCACATTAGCACACCAAACTTTGCTATTTAGCACCTAATAAAGAAAAAAAACTATAAAAAATGAAACCACAGTATTTAAATATAAAACCTTACTATAAAATAGCAGTTAATAGCAAATACTTATACTTTTCAGTTGATTTGTTTGCTTTTAGTTGCTTTTTCCAGTCAGCAGCTTGTTCCAGTCCTTAACAACTGAGAGGACAAATATCTGAGTCGCCAGCAATTAGACCTGGCATATTGGTCACTATGGCAGGGCATATTTCTAACCATTCAGAAAGGTGGGGCACTTCAGAGGCAGAACTTATCGCTTCAAGGGCAAATTGCAAAGTCCCCAGTTTATGTACTGCTGCTGCGTTCTCTGGCTTTTTTGATGCTCTCTTTTAAATCCAATTTTTTTTTCATCCGGGTGTGGGACACGTGGCCTCTCTCTTTGGTAGTGATCTTCTCTGAATTACTCTGCATTTGATATACCAGTTTATGTACGTAGCTTTAAGTTGGAGGTTTTTTTTTTCTCCTTTCATTGTTTTTCATAACTGGAGTCTTCTGGTGGTGGTCTGGGTATATAGCAGCAGAGGGAGGAGTTGACTTCTTCCTTAGTAAGTGTCCTGCCTCCTGGTGGTGGATGCTATACCCATTGATTTCTGTGTCCACTTTCCTCTTGCAAGCCTATTGAGGAAAGCTAGTGCATGCATGGTAGGGCTAGGAAAAGGAACCTACAAGTATAACCTGGTATTCATCCACTCAGACCTCCAAGGAAATGACCTGCCAGTAAATTGGAATCCCCTAATCTTAAAGTTACAACAAATACCCCCCCCCCCATGACAGAACAAAGTCCTCTGCTGCCCATGAAGCCAAACAGTCTGCTCTCATACAGCGTCACTTGATTGCTAGACTTGCTACACTGCTGCATATGTACCTATACATCTGGGCAAAGGTCATCGATTATATAGGACTTTTAACCTTTGCTACTGGGGAAAGCTACTCTGCAGAGAATGGTTTATCAGTTGCTTAAAAGCAAAGTTGTTACAGGTAGCAAGATCTTATGTTGCACTCAAGCAAAAAATCCTCATATCTTTGTTTCTACTTCCTGAAAAGTCTTGCTTTTTTAATTGGTTAACCTCTTAAATGCCAGATTGAGGGCTTAGGGTAAATACAAGGGTAACCACAGCAGGGGGAAACTTGGGTTTCCAGGCTTTGGGGTCCCACGCTATTCATATAATGCAGATATGAGAAATACCAGGCAAAACATCAATATAGCAGTTAGTTGGCTAGTCTTATTACTAACTAGGAGATAACTAGGCTTATGGAGCTGCATTGGTACCAGGTTTACTGTGTAGGGTAAATTAATGTGTGCGTTTAATATAAGACGGGATAATAAGGTTAGAACTGCAGAGCCCCCACACTTAAGGTAGTTTTATCAGTATGACTTTAAATCAGGGACAGCTGACCTGGAACTTTGCAGTATACTGGAGTCAAACCAGTCAATTAACCTTGCTTAAAACATTGTACTTACATCCCCTTTTCTTATCTGCAGTCGTCAGAACCAGCAGTTAAAGGAGCAGCAGCCACCGCAGGTGGTGCCCCTGTGCCAGCTTCCGGACGAGGTTGATAGTCTGACTGTCCCGCGTTACAAGAGGGACCTGGTACATAAGCTCAAGATACTCCGACAAGAACTGTCCCAGCAGCAGCCCCAGGCTGGCCACTGCCGCATTGAGGTGTGTCGGGAAGAGATCTTTGAGGTAAGTTAAATTTATGCCTGTGAGGGACCTATCTGGACTGTATTTTCCTTTAATAAATAGCACTGAGACTGGGCAAATGATGGAGAGAGAGAGAGGTCTTTTTTTTTTTTTTTTTTTACAGGAATCTTACCGGCAAGTGATGAAGATGAGACCAAAGGATCTTTGGAAAAGACTAATGATAAAATTCCGTGGGGAAGAAGGCCTTGATTACGGAGGAGTTGCCAGGTAAACTTTCTCCATTTGCAATTAGTGACAAGAAGTTAGTATTGCAAAATATATACTTTGCTTTTTCCCTGCAAGCTTAATTTTAATACCAGTTTGAGTATGTACCTGTGTTTTTGGCATGTCCGTTTTGACCATACTTCTCTTTGTTTCCAAGGGAGTGGCTCTACCTGCTGTCCCATGAAATGTTGAATCCGTATTACGGTCTTTTCCAGTATTCCCGAGATGATATTTATACTTTACAAATAAATCCAGATTCTGCCGTGAACCCGGTAAGAATACAGAAAGGGATGCTATTGTCATTTCATTTGTTCCCGTTTAAATAAGGTTGTTTCATGTTACACATACTTTTATGAAGTCATGTCTTGATTCTAATATTTCTTTCCTATGCTGACACAGTAGATATATCGTTTTTAATGTCTATGCTCTGTTGTCTAAATCCCACTCATGTAGAATTAAATGCCAATTGGTAGATGTGAAAGAAGTGGCATAACTACTAGTAATTGCAAGTGTCTACTCTGATAGGAGGCATTTCTGTAAAATACTTCACTTTCCCTCTGCTCAGAATAACACACAGCCCTTCCTGCATCTGCATACCAGGTGTGGGGCTTGATAAAGTTTCTGCCATCTCATTGCCTTTCATTTGTAGGTTATTAAGAGAGATGAGGATTGCTAATTCAGCATCAGATGAAGATCCCTGTATCAAACCACATTCACTGTACCCCAGGCATAAATCCCAGTCCCTCGGCCACTATATACCTTTGATTGCTTTTCTTCCATTAGTGTTTCTGTAATAAAAATAGTAAACTCACCAAGCCCAGTTTGCCTCCCTCTCCCCTCAATTAATCTCTCTCACTGTAAAGGAAATTATTCACTCCTCTACCCCTTTTAAACTAACTTTCAATATATACCAAAACCTGATGCTATCAGGTCCAAAACCATTTAAATCAGCAAAGGAATAGCGGTCCTCTCAAATTCCCGAACTCACCTTTCATGATTGGGAAGAGGCGACTGACAATATCTATAATATCCTTATTTTGATAAGGGACAGGTTTTTCCAATAAAAAACTTTCCATCACCTATATGTGACACCTGTGAAATTGCACAAGTACCCAGTGACTCCTGCCCTAGATGTGGTATTGCCTTCACTGACTTTTTTCATTTGATTTGATCCTGTCCCCAATCCTACCGATTTTGGTCAGTGGTAGTAGAATTTCTAGAAAACATCTTGGCCTTTCCTAAAGTGGTCAGTCCAGCAACATGCTTAATCCTGCTAAAAAACTCAATTTTTCCCATGCCAAGAAAACTGTAGCTATGAATTGAATGGGCACCACAACTCCTATATTGAAGGCCTGGAAGCAACTAGTCAACAAACAGATCCCAATGTATTAATTAACATACGAAAACAGAGGCTATCATGCCAAATTTGATATGGTCTGGGGCCCCTGGTGTGACCTTGAGGGTCACACCTGGTTAGCAACTGCTTTACTACTTCCATATAGAACACGGATGACTTTAATATGGACCCCTTTACTGTTATTCCTTTACAGGAAAGAAACTAGCAGGTGATCTGGTATTCTATCAGCTGTGAGGGATACAAAACAGAGCTATGTAATCTGCCCAACTGCACATGTGACCCAGAAACTTTTATTTCTCTTTTTTTTTTCCAATTGCATTGATTTCTTTTCCCTTAATTTTTGTTCTTTGTTTTTTCGATTTAAAAATAATAAAGATAAAAAAAAAAGTAAGAGCTGAATATGCAGGCCCCCCCCTGCTTTGCTGATACAAAATTCTATAAAGGGGTTAATACTTTCATACTTTAGTTTCAATCATTAATATGACTATTCTTATTGTCTGGTCATACTAAACTTTATTTGGCCCTTTATTGTTGTCTCATTATTATGTGCTGTGGCCCATTATGATAAACAAGGGGACTAGAGGATTCATGTGCAAGTTAGAGGACTGATGCAAAATTTGTAGAGGTTAGAGCAGGGGTCCCCAAACTTTTTTACCCATAAGCAACATTCAAATGTAAAAAGAGTTGGGGAGCAACACAAGCATGATAAATTTTCCTGGGTGGTTCCAAATAAGGGCTGTGATTGGCCATTTGGTAGTCCCTATGTGGACTGGCAGATACAGGAGGCTCTGCTTGGCAGTACATCTGGTTTTTATACAACCAAAACTTGCCTCCAAGCCTGGAATTCAATAATAAGCACCTGCTTTGAGACCACTGGGAGCAACATCCAAGGGGTTGGGGTTCAACATGTTGCTCATGAGCTACTGGTTGGGGATCACTGGGTTAGAGAGTCACATCTAGAAGCCTTTCACTCTGCATCACTATAAATGGAGCTATGTGTTTTTGTTCCCAGGAGCACTTGTCCTATTTCCATTTTGTGGGCCGGATCATGGGAATGGCTGTGTTTCACGGGCACTACATAGATGGGGGCTTCACCCTACCTTTTTATAAGCAGCTGCTTGGAAAACCCATTACGTTAGATGATATGGAGTCTGTAGATCCTGATCTTCACAACAGCCTTGTCTGGATCCTGTAAGTAAGCTTGATGCCCATCTCTGGGGGTGCTACTGTGCCCCTTCCTCTGGCTTTAAATAATTAAGAGAAATGGGTGTACTTGGGTTCTCTCTGTGCCCAGAACTTTAACATCCATTACTTTCCTCGATTCTACCCGTTTCCCACACCTGACACTGCTATGTTTTTCTTGGGATCCTTAGAGAGAATGACATAACTGGAGTGTTGGATCACACATTTTGTGTGGAACACAACGCCTATGGTGAACTAATCCAGCATGAGTTGAAACCCAGCGGCAAAAGCATGCCAGTCACAGAGGAAACAAAAAAGGAATATGTCAGGTAAAAGCCTTGTTTTATATACAGTGTTGTATTAAATAGGGAATGTTGTGGTGGATTTGTTACTTTGATAAAGCAGGTTCTTATTGAAGCCTGCCCAGTCTCTGTCTTGACCAATACACACTCACCGTTGTTTTGTTTTCTAAAGCAACACTGTCCTACATTTCAGTATAAGGTCATGGGTGTGAGTTGCTAATGATCCAAATGTAAAAGTGATTTTAGCCTCCATCCTGGGCAGCCATAGTGCCAATTTAAAGAAATGTGTGTCAACTTCAGAGAATTCTCCATGCGGAGCAATGCCATTCTGGTACAGACAATGTTAACTTAAGTCTTTATTTCAGGCTCTATGTGAACTGGAGGTTTTTACGGGGGATAGAAGCACAGTTTCTTGCTCTGCAGAAGGGATTTAATGAAGTTATTCCCCAGCATTTGCTGAAAGCATTTGATGAAAAGGAACTAGAGGTTAGTGTGTTCGCCATTAGGCAAAAGAAAAGGTTTGGCTCATGCATCATGGAGGGAAGGTCTGTATGTCACACATAACTGCCCTGCCCAGCGTTTTGGTCAGTACCAAACCCACCAACACATGTAGGAACGGGCAGGAAATTCTTTCTCCCTTGGTTAGACTGGTCTTTGTCTTTTATTGTTATAAACTAAAATCAAATGTTTTCTCAGTAATATGTTCATTTAAAATATTATAGTTTAATAAGCCGCTGACATTTTTGGAAATATTTATACAATATTTTTATCCTATTATTGGAATCCACCACTATACCTATTGCACTGACGGAAAGTGACTGTTAATACCACCTTCTCCCACCTGCATATGAGGGTACCATCCTGTACCTATTGCACTGGGAGGAACTTTGTATCCCCACTCCTCTCCCACTTGAACAGAATGTACCTACCCCATATGCCCAGGGAACCCACTGTATCTACTGCACTGGGAGGAAGTGTGTATTCCCACCCCTCTCCCACCTGCACAGAAAGTACCTACCCCAGATACCCAGGGAACCCACTGTACCTACTGCACTGGGAGGAACTGTGTATCCCCACCCCTCTCCCACCTGCACAGTAAGTACCTACCCCAGATACCCAGGAACCCACTGTACCTACTGCACTGGGAGGAACTGTGTATCCCCACCCCTCTCCCACCTGCACAGAAAGTACCTACCCCAGATACCCAGGGAACCCACTGTACCTTCTGCACTGGGAGGAAGTGACTGTGTTTTTGATTTGGCTTTGGGTCTGAGGATAACCTTACCCCATGGTGCTGCAGACAATCTAATTTCCAATATCTTGTTGCATCCAGCTGATTATCTGTGGTCTGGGGAAGATTGATGTAAATGACTGGAAGTCGAACACACGATTAAAACACTGCACTTCTGACAGCAACATTGTGAAATGGTTCTGGAAAGCAGTGGAGTCATTTGATGAGGAGAGAAGGGCCCGTCTGCTGCAGTTTGTCACTGGCTCCTCGCGTGTCCCCCTCCAGGGGTTTAAAGCATTACAAGGTACATATTGGGAAGCATCACACTACTGACATGGCACAATGAACTCCATATACTGTGTTAAAAAAAAGAAACCGAATGTGGAGGGGAGGACTCTATCTTCTTCTCCCCTTCTTCTCTCTCTTGCAGCACAGATCTGGCTAAACTTGCAGGTGATGCTGTTCTGTTACAGCCTGCGGAAACAAAAGCCATGCCTGTGTGATGATAAAATTGTTAAAATCAAATGAGAAAACTAGGGATGCACAGAATCCAGGATTCGGTTTGGGATTCGGCCTTTCAGCAGGATTCGGCCGAATCCAAACCCTAATTCGCATATGCAAATTAGGGATGGGGAGGGAAATTGTGTGACTTTTTGTCAGAAAACAAGGAAGTATACATGTTTCCCCCTCCCCACCCCTAATTTGCATATGCAAATTAGGGTTCGGTATTCTGCCGAATCTTTCGCGAAGGATTTGGGGGTTCGGCTGAATCCAAAAAAGTGGATTCGGTGCTTCCCTAGAGAAAAACATTCAAATTAATTAAATACTACTGAACCACGAGCTACCATATTGTTTGCCTATCTGTCTCTGTAGAGGGGTGTTGGTCCCCACCTTACTGACAGTTCTTGTGGCTGAGGTATACTGTCTAGAACTGCAGTCTACCAAAACCATTTTGGGGGCCCAAATGTAGAATATTGCCCATGTCTGGGAACTCGATACATCCCCTGTACACCTGACATCCCCCTTGTTTTTTTTCCCCCTATGCCACAAGCGATGACGTACATAATGAGGCTCTCCCTGGCAATATGGTTGGGGTGTGTTTCCAACTGCATTTGTTGCACCTATCTCTACAACCACAGATTACTTGTTAGTATTGGCTTACTCCCTTTTTATATTATTGTTGTGGGATAATATATCACTGGGTTTGGGTGGGATACTTGGGGTTATTTGGGGACTGTTATCTTTCCTGTTTCTTCTCTTTACTATTCTGAAGGGCAGAGTGATCACTTTGGGGCCACAAACAATAAATTCAGCCCCCTTTCATGTGTTTCTACCCCCCACCCCATCCAATATCTCTCCTAGAGTGGCAACCCCTAAGTGGCCCTCCTCCAGGTTAACGTTTGCTATACTTAACCATACCTAATGAACTGTGTTATTATTAAATGGCAGGGTTATGTATGATAAGATTAAGAAATCGATGATCTTTGATATGCTTAGAAAATTGGAAGGATCTGATTATGATACAGGAGACCCACTTAGCGAGCCAGGGAGTCTTTGCCCTTAAGTGAAACTGGGTGTCTGCAGTATATAAAGCAGGGTACCTATTCCAGAGGGGTGCCATTCTTGTTTAGGAAATCACTTCATTTCCATTTTTTAACACCGTGGATACCTATTTCTTAAAGGGGAAATAAATACTCAGACTTTCCTATTTGTGAATGTATGTTTATCACCCCCGCTGATGTGCAAGCATTACATGGCCCCTACAAGCCCCTCCATTTTGCCTGGGTCATGGAGCTCTTAGTTCAGTAATCCCCCAACCAGTGGCTTGTAAGAAACATGTTGCTCTCCAACCCAATGGATTCTGCTGGTAGGTGTGCAGACATTGGCTGTGACTTCCTTCTGCTGTAATTGTATTACATTGCAAAATGTGCTTGTTTCAGACTACTACATTAGCGCAAGGTAGAGAACAATAAGTCTGGAATGAGAGAGAGAGTTGTTTTGGAATCACAATTGGAATGGAGAGCAGGACAAGGAGTCACAAGTAAAAAGGAGATAAAGATGTAGTGTCTGGGAATCAGAAGAAACGCAGTTCTGGATGAGAATAACATTAGTTGACATTGTAGCCCCAAAAAGACTTGCCACAAACACACAAAGTAGTGCTACACCATCACTCTCACTGCTTTTTGTAGCGTCGGGTGCCGACTGTGACTCTGTCTACTCAGGTCCGATTCATACTCCAAAACATGTTTCAGCAACACTCCGATATGGTGAAAATATAATTTATTTGTGATACAGGGCTGGTTAAGCCCAAATCATGTTTTGGAGCCCAAAAAGACTTATCTGGTGGATCTACAGGGTTTTTCTATATGGAGCTACCTCATTCTGCTTCCATGGCCTGATGCAATTTTCATTTGTTCGGGCAGGTGCTGCAGGACCAAGACTTTTTACCATTCACCAGATTGATGCCAGCACTAACAACCTACCCAAAGCTCATACCTGGTAAGGTTTCATGCCCTCTCAAATGTTTTAGTTTTAAGCGTGTTCCCTTGCCTATCTCTTGTCCATTCAAGAGGCAGGAACCAGCCTAAAGGCCACTAGGGGGTGACATTAGTTGATGTATTTGGATTCACGGATACAATATAGTGACACAATATAGACTATAATGATAAACTAAAGAGGCTAAACATACGTTGGATTGTTATGTAGGGGCTTAAACACAGGCAGTTTGACAACTCTTCTTGGGACTGTGGGAAAATACTGTGGGACCTTATCGATAACCTACCCTTCCCTCTTTCATTCTCAGCTTTAACCGTGTAGACATCCCACCGTATGAGACTTACGAGAAGCTTTATGAGAAGTTGCTAACCGCCATCGAGGAGACCTGTGGATTTGCTGTGGAATGAGGGGTCGCTTCTTCTAAAGAACACTTCCTCCAGTCATGCCTGACTTGCCACCATTCTGCTTCCCTGCCACAGGACACTGTGATTGAGGCGAATAACAAGCGTTATGGGATATATATATATATATATATATATATATATATATATATATATATATATATATATATATATATATATATATATATATATATATATATATATATATATATATATATATATATATATTTACAGTATGTGTGTCTCACAAAGGAAAAGTCGTTGTGCTTTTGCGACTTAGCTGCTATTTAATTCAATGATCTTGGACATTACAGAGAGCGCTGACTTCCTTAGAAAGGAGTGTTCTGCATATAAAGACTACTAATATTTTTTTATAAGAGAATGGTTATATCTATTACATTCCCTCCTTATGGATCCTTCACCACAAAAATCACCTTTCACTCGGTACAAATGGGGCCTCTGGCACTGGGACACCCACCTGCCCGACACCCTAGTATGAGAATGTCTTTCTCCAGCAACATGTTGTCTTTGCTGTGGTGTTGGGGTTAACCTTTAACATCACTTAGTGCACACCCACCAACCTTAAACATGGCGCCAGCCGCAAGATGAATGCGTTTCACTTCAAGCCCCAGATTTACTAAATCTCTGCCCAGTTATTACTAATATTTTCCCAAGACGTACCCTAAATAGAATAATTTAATATCCATTATCACTCTTTTTATCTTTATTCTTCTTGTAAAAGTTTTTTTTTTTTTTATTGACTGAAAATTTTGTAGAAAGCATTTTTTTAACCAAACCGCTTAAATTATAAACCACAAGTTTTCATAAAGATCCTTTTGTTGAAATGAAACGTCATACCACTGATCTCTATCCTCAATGGTTTCAAATCAGTTTTGCAAAAAAAGGATGAAAAATGCAAAAACGGGGGAAAAAATGCCATATTTTGCTACTAATGAATTTGTTTTTCTATAATGGTTATTCGGACAACGTGAAGATGTTTCAGGGCAAACAAATGAAGCATTTTGTCTGAAAGCTTTATCGGGTCTACCTACCTCTATCTCTGTCTCATCCTGGTCTTCACGTGTAAATAGCATTAAAAAAAGAGAATTTTCTGTGAAAATTCTGTACATATCTGTATAGACCAGCTGTCATTTCATTGGGACAATCTGTATGTCTCCTGTCATCTGCTTGTTAACCTGTAGGATATTCCATATGGAAATCGTGGGTCCCAGCAGGTTCCTGTCCTGTTTGGCAGTAAATGGGTTAACCATGCCAGTGGGAGTTTCAGCAAATCCATTGCTCTTGAAAACTGTGTATCAGAATTTAGGCTACATCTGTTGGTGTCACAGAACTTTGTCTCTTGGCACAAGCCCCTCGGGAAACATGGATGCCATTTTTAAGCTTACAGGTTTAATCCGTATAGAAGTTACTGGGCAACTTCATGGGGCAGATGCAAGATGTACAAAGTCGCAGGATATTGGGAGACTTTGGGGGAAGGTCAAGTATCTTAACACGAGAAAGTATTGCTGCAAAATACATGGAAAAACAAGAGCTAAGGAATTGTCGTATGGCTTCATTACTTTGCCCCATCAAGGTCCGTGCCAAACACTGGCAACATGTATAGACTTGTGTGGATTCCATACAGTATGATTGCTTGCCTTTGTTCCAACTACATTCCTTTCTAAAGCTTTTCGGATATGACATAAGAGCCACCATGAATTACCATGCTCCCATTGCTACTCTAGAACATAGCTATAGAGCTGGAGATGTAGGGGAGTATTTGCTCTAGAACAGTGCTTCAGTAATGGCAGTGCAGAACAACATTAGCTTTAGAACGCGGATCAGGCAGAGCAGTTTGTTCTAGAACATTGGGTGTCTGTCGGTGCAGCCTAGTTCCGCTGTAAAGTCAGGAGAATTTGTCCTAGAATAGGGGTTTTCTCTGAGTGAGGCTGAAGAGCTCATGATCTGTAACACAGCGTTACAACACCTGCTCTAGAACAGGGAGTTTATTCTGATTTCATTGTGACTGGTGAAGCAGAAAACCCAGCCTCGAAAGAGCCTGTGCTGTAGCATTGGCCTGAGTCTGATCCTGGTTTCATGGTATCTGTGCTTTTAGGCTGTTTAATGATAAATCCAGTTGTGTTATTGCAAAAGCATTGTGACCCCAAGTGGCATTGCCAGGGTAATATCTATTTGGGCTGGTCGTGGGCCCCCCATGTTGTAGGTTGTGGCGCCATCATTGCCTGCTGCCAGCAACATGTTTGGCATAATCACATAACACTAGACGAAAGTCAGAACTTTAAACTTGGGTAGCCAAGAACACTAAATATAATCGGACTCAGAAGTGCTGTTGGACCCATGACAATAAATGGAGTCTCCCTAAGCTAAAAAGGGACCTGAAGTCAACTGCATAGAGGCACCCTGTCAGCAGGAAGTCTTTAGTGCAAAGTATCTCTTTCTTAAATGGCATTTCGGTAGTGCAAAGTATCTCTTTCTTATATGGCATTTCGGTAGTTTAGGTGAAAACCGGAGTCCGTTTAGTAGTGAAATTCTCAATACATTGTGTTCATGGATCTTGTCATTAAAGTACTTGCCTACAATTCTCCTTGTGCAAGTGAATGGATATCCTAGTACTCATGTCACTGTCTGTACTTCTTTTTTGATAAATGACAACCCAGTCTTGCTTTATGGTAGGGATTCCAGTTATCTGCTCAGGGTCTAGGGCTATAGAGCGTACAAGAGAGATTTGTTTGACGGAATCCCTATAAAGTATAACATTGTATTGTCCGTAAGGAGGTCTGGAACAGGGATCTCTTATTTTCTGCTGATGGGGGGGGGTGTTCATTCACAAAAGCAGCACTCCATGTGTTATTCCCTGTATAACCTGTGTGAATGTGAACTCAGTCAGGACAGCCCCTAACTTTTTCTGCCTCCCCTGGGTGCTGCATGGTTTTAATCTAACTGTGACCTCGGAGTGCCTGGTTTGTGGGCCGCTAAAAGTAACAAGCTGGGGTGCAATGGTATTGAACTGCAGTGTCCATAGCAATAGTTCTGCTGCAAACCCCTTTACTGCCAATGGGTCGCAAAGCCGCCTTACTCTGTTCTAGGGAAGCTCCCTGTGTGCTATCTGGTACCACCAGTAGTGTCATAGTGTAACATGATGGAAAAACTGCTTCAATTTATAGCTGATTCATTAAAAAAAAAGAGATTAAACAAACTTTCCTAGACGTTTGTCGTTTGTGAGGTTGGGAAATGGGACCCAATGTGTGACATCATTCTGCGCTGTGCTGCGTGTTGGGATGTGCAAGGATGCTGGCTATGTAGGCTATCCGTGGCTATAGGATTACAGAAGGCTGTGTGCTGTCACGTGTCTTATTCTAAACCTCAAGCAATGTCCCTTCTCCTGCCCTTGGTAGGTACAGCCTCCTTATTATCCCTTCACCCAAGGAGAAACATTAAATAAGCACTAAAGAGACATTCATCATATGTACATCCCCCAGGTTTCCCAAACAATTGCAAGGCTCTTTGTAACTGTCCCGGAATGGTAATATCTTACAGACTATTGCCGACAGGGAGTGGGCAGCTTAGTGGTTTGTTCTAAAGCCCTGTGATGTTGGGTTCAAGCTTTTCATTCCCATGTCAGAAATGTGAGAGGACTGTACCCTGTTCTCTGACGTACAAAGGTAGATGTGGCATGTGCGTGTATACTGTATATGGGATAGGGAACTGTGTGTCAGTGGAGCTACACAGAAGGAGGATCCACTTCTCTCTGCCTATGTACAAAATGAAGCCAGAGAGAAGTGGATCATATTCCTGTGTGCCTTTAGCCATAGTGCTGCCTGAGTCTGTCCTGTGTGTGTTGTTTTTTTTTTTTGTTTTGTTTTTTTAAGTCCTATATACCAGCAAAAAGATCAGAGGGCAACTCTGTGGAGGGGCTGCTGTAAAGTGCCATAGTCCCTATTTGGGCCTGTCATGGACACCTCTGGAGTCAGGACAAAAGATAGCTCCACCTTCCCCCTACAATAAACCAGACCACTCCTCAGAGACCAAAATGGAAACCGGTGGATAACTTATAGAGAATTGATTTACCTGCCTTCACTGTTGTCCCCCTCATTACCATACCATAAGTTACTAGAAGAGCATCAGATTGCTGGTATGAGACATTCCTGACACTGACCTTTACAACTCTGCCCAGAGGAGGGAAGTATTAGTCTACATCATTTTGTGGGATTGGATTGTATCACTATGCCCCAATTAATGTGGAAGATGGATACAACCTTTCGTATTTCATTTGTGGTCGTTCTGAAGACCACTTTTTTTTTGTGGAGCACCATCCATGGTTCTTGATCGACAAGGATTTGTTAAAGGAATAGTAAAGTCTAGTGTTTTAAAGTAATTAAAATATAATGCAGTGTTGCCCTTCAATGATAAAAATTATGAGTTTGTTTTAGAAACGCTACTATTGTTTATATAAATAAGCTGCTGTGTAGCAATGGGGGCAGCCATTCAAAGGAGAAAAGGTTCAGGTTACACAGCAGATAAGCTCTGTAGAACATAATGGTGTTATCTGTTGGCCACTATTTAACCTGTGCCATATAGCTTTTTTTCAATTTCTACCATTGCTACACAGCAGCTTGTTTATATGAACTATAGTAGTGTTTCTGAAGCAAACACATCAGTTTTACCAGTGCAGGGTAACACTACATAATATTTTCATTACTTTAAAACGTTAAAATTTTAGATACTCAGCTAAGCAACCTGCTAGTACGAAGGTGACCTTACAGGTTAGATAGTTTTGTGTTGTATGCCCTGAGGCAAATGGAGGATCCCTAAAGGCCTCCAGACCGAGTCGGCAGCCTTATTGGTCTGTGTGTGGGGCCATCCAATGGGCGTCCCAGATCGATATCTGGCTGAAAGTTGCCAGATCTCGATTGGGCAGGTTAAAAAATCCCATCGGATTGCTGTCGCATCTGTTCGTTGATGCTGTCCCACTGATCCGACTGCCTCCATTCTGATCCAATCATTGGGCCATAGGGCCCACGATCGGATCAGCCTATCGCCCACCTTAATGTGGGCATATCGGGGAAGAGATCAGCTTGTTTGGCAACATCGCCAAACAAGCGGATCTCTGTGTATGGCCACCTTTAGGGGTATGGGGTTTAATACGGAGCAGCATTTGCAAGGATGTTTTTACCTCAGGAAGCTGACAGCTGCTTAAAAGAGATGTAAACCCTAAAAATTAATGTGACTAAAAATGCCATATCTTATATAATGAACTTACTGCACCAGTTTCAGCTTCTCAATACCCCCAATGATCCAGGACTTCAAACTTGACACAGAGGTCACTGGAGGTCATCTTGGAAAGTATCTGTGACACTCACATTCTCAGTGGGCTCTGAGCAGCTGTTGAGAAGCTAAGCTTAGTGGTCATCACTAATTATCAAGCAGAAAATGAGGGTTGTCTGTAATATAAGCTGATACTGGGCTGATTATTAAATTCTGATGCTAATTGCACTGGTTTCTGTGCTGCCATGTAGTCATTATCTGTATTACTAATCAGCCTTATAGTGTGACATTTCTATTCTATGTGTACTGTATATTGTGAGTCAGTCCCTAAGCTCAGTAAGCGACAGCAGCACAGAACAATCAGCAGAAAAGTAGATGGGGAGTTACTGGGGCATCTTTGGAGACACAGATCTTTACTGCTAAAGGCCTGTGGTTGCCTTGAGCTAGTACAAAAGCCCAAAAGAGAGATTTTTGTACTTACCGTTAAATCTTTTTCTCTTGTCCTATATTGGGGGACACAGGCACCGTGGGGATGAAGATCCTGCAGCTGGAGATGGACACTATGTTGCAAAATAAGACTCCTCCTCCTGCTCTGGGCTTCATCCCCTGCCTCCTCCTACAAACCTCAGTTTCAACCGAAGAAGGAGCAAAACAGCCCAAAACAGAAGAGAAATCAAAAATAACACCCTCTGAATTAAACATTAGAAAAATTGAATAACCAACGTAATGGAAAAAACTTCACGGAGATCGTGAAAAAACAGTGTCAGAATAGGGAGGGAAGGCCTGTGTCCCCCAATATAGGACAAGAGAAAAAGATTTAACGGTAAGTACAAAAATCTCTCTCTCTTGCCTAATTGGGGGACACAGGCACCGTGGGGACGTCCCAAAGCTCCCAAAAGGGTGGGACACTGCATAGTAGTTGCCTAGCTAACCACAGCGCTGAGCACCTTCCTCCCAAAGGCAGCGTCGGCTGAAGCATGCGTGTGGAGCCTGTAGAAGCGAGTGAAAGTATGGAGAGATGCCCACGTGGCCGCTTTACAGATCTGTTCCGCCGAAGCTTGGTGACGGAAAGCCCACGAAGTGCTGAGAGAGCGAGTAGAGTGAGCCTTAACCAGTAGCGGAGGAGTCCGCCCCTTGACAGTGTACGCTCTGGAAATAATGGAACGGATCCACTTGGCTAAGGTTGTCTTGGCGGCCTTGGTGCCCCGTTTGGGGCCATCGGGGAGAATGAACAGTGTGTCTGTCCGGCGAACTGTCTCCGTGGCTTTTAGATAGAAGGAAAAAGCTCGAACAACATCCAGAGTGTGGAGCTTGTGCTCGATCGGTCCTTTGGGATTCGGACACAAGGAAGGCACCACAATGTCCTGGTTCAAGTGGAATTCAGAGACCACCTTAGGTAAAAAGTCCGGAGTGGGTCGAAGGACAACCTTGTGCATGTGAACGACTGTGAATGGCGATTTGCAAGACAGAGCCGCAAGTTCAGAAACTCTCCGAGCTGATGTGATTGCCAAAAGGAACAACACTTTCTCCGTAAGTGTGGACAGAGGAAGCTTGTCAAGAGGCTCAAAGGGTTCCTCCTGCAATGCTGAGAGCACCAAGTTGAGGTCCCACGGGGGCACGGGGCAACGATACGGTGGGATGATACGAGTAGTTCCTTGTAGAAAAGTCTTGATTTTTGGATTAAGGGCCAATTTGCGCTGGAGGAGAATAGACAAGGCCGAAACCTGCACCTTGAGTGAGCTGAGGGCCAACCCTTTCGAAAGCCCATCCTGCAAAAAGGAGAGGACCTCCTTGACTCTTGCCTTCTGCGGGTTAAGGTTTCTGTGCTCGCACCATGAAATGAAGGTCCTCCAGACACGGTGGTAGATCTTCGTGGAGACGGGTTTGCGAGCCCTCAGCATGGTGGGAATCGCATCTGGAGGTGCTCCCGAATCTCGTAGAATCAAGGCCTCAAGAGCCACGCCGTTAAAGCCCAGAGATGAGAATTCGGGTGGGCAACGGGACCTTTTCACCTTTTTGATCACCTTTGGTAGAAGAGCCAGCGGCGGGAAGATGTAGGCCTTGGAGAAGCGCCACGGAATCACTAAGGCGTCCGCCGCGTGAGCCAGGGGGTCGAGGCTCCTGGAGACAAAGGCCGGGACTTGCCTGTTGGTCCTGGACGCCATGAGGTCGATGTCGGGCAGGCCCCACCTTGCCACGATGAGTTGGAACACGTCGCGGTGAAGTCTCCATTCCCCGTGATCGATGGTTTCCCTGCTCAGGTAGTCCGCTAGCCAATTGTCCACACCGGGTATGTGAACCGCGGAGATGGCGGGGACGTTGCTCTCTGCCCATTCTAGTATCGCCTGGGCTTCCCTGAGGGCCACGAGGCTTCTGGTGCAGCCTTGATGATTTACGTAAGCAACGGCCGTCACGTTGTCGGACTGGATTCGCACAGGGTGACCCCGGAGTACCGTTGCTGTGTGTTCCAGGGAGTAGCGTATCGCCCTGAGCTCTAGGAGGTTGATAGGTAGCCTCTGTTCCATTGGAGTCCAGAGACCCTGTACTGTGGTTTGGCCTGTGACTCCTCCCCACCCTCTGAGACTGGCATCTGTGGTGAGAATCTTCCAGTGATGTGGGGGGAAGGGTTTTCCCTCCGTCGTCCGACGTGGTTGGAGCCACCAATGGAGGGAGAGGAGAACCCGACTCGGAATGGATATCTTGCGATCGAGGTTGACTCGATCCCTGCGTTGGTGCAGAAGGATGGTGTGTTGAAGGAGTCTGGTGTGGGATTGTGCGTACGGGATGGCCGGGAAGGATGCGACCATCGTGCCCAACGTCTGCATGGCTGACCGGAGGGGAACCCGGTTGGGACCCATGAGAGAACGGATACGGGTTTGGAGGGTCCGAGCCTTGTCCTGCGGTAGAAATGCTCTCCCTTGCCTGGAGTCCAGTATGAGGCCGAGGTACTGTATGGACTGAGTCGGGTGAAGGTACGATTTGTTGAAGTTGATCGTCCAGCCCAGAGATGTCAGGGTCTGGAGAACTTGAGAAGTGTGTTGATGAGCCAAGGCTGCTGACTGTCCCTTGACGAGTAAGTCGTCCAAATAGGGGATGACGGTGATGCCCTTTAGTCGGAGTTCCTCCAATGCTGCCGCCATGACCTTTGTAAAGGTGCGTGGAGCAGACGATAGGCCGAATGGCAGAGCCACGAACTGCCAATGATTTCCGTTCACGAAGAATCGGAGGAAGCTGTGATGAGCTGGGTGAATAGGTATGTGGAGGTATGCGTCCTTGATGTCTATGACAGTCATGAACTCGTTTTCTTCCATAGAGGCAAGGACTGATGGTATTGATTCCATTTTGAAGTGGCACCGTTTGACGAACGGGTTGAGATCCTTCAGGTCTAGGACAGGTCTGAGTGATCCGTCTTTTTTGGGGACCATGAAGAGGTTGGAATAGTAGCCTCTTCCCATGGAGTGCTGCGGAACGGGTTGAATGGTGCCCTCCGCTGCCAGGTCGTGTATGACGGACAGGAATTTGGTTCTGTCGGAGGCCTTGGCCGGCAGTCTGGAAATGAAGAATCTGTGGGGAGGGGTGTGAGAGAAGTCTATCAATAGTCCTTGTGAAACCACTCGAAGGACCCACTGATCCCGAATCTTGCTGTGCCAAACCTCTCGAAAGCATTTGAGTCGGCCTCCTAAGGGTATCCCTTCGGGAGGGGGCACACCTTCATGCGTTGTGGGGTTTATCTTGAGAGGGCTTGGAGGCAGTTTTGGAGGAAGACCAGGGCTGTCTTTGTTTGCCCTGAAAACGTGAGCGAAAGTTGGAAGTGGACTTATCGACTTGCGTTTTTGACCTTTGTCCTTGTCGGAAGGGTCGAAAAAAGGGCCTCCTCTTGAAGGGGGGTCTCTTGGGTCTGGTTTGGGGGAGTAGAGTACTCTTTCCTCCAGTCGCCTGAGAAATGATCTTATCCAATTCGGCTCCGAAGAGGAGCTTGACTTGAAAGGGAATGCTGACTAGAGAGCGTTTGGACGTCAGATCAGCGGACCACGACTTTAGCCACAAATATCTGCGAGCGGCTATGGAGTGTGCTGAAGCTTGGGCCACCAGCCGTGCTGCGTCTCCGATGTAGGTCGTAGCGTCAGCAATTTGGGAAAGGATGTTGTCAGTGGTTGAGCCGCCTGTTCCACCCAGATCTCCATGGCCTTAGCCACCCAAGCGATAGCAAAGATGGGGCAGAAGGCCGAGCCGGAAGCTGTGAATGAGGATTTGCAGAAACCCTCTAGGCGCTTGTCTATAGGGTCTTTGAAGGCTGCTGCGTCGGCGACAGGAATGGTGGTATTCCGTGACAATCTGGAGACGGGAGGATCAACTGCTGGAGGTGAAGACCAGAGATCGATGCATTCCTTAGGAAAAGGGTAGGTTTGGGTGAATCTCTTGGAAAGTTGCACACTGTGATCAGGGTTTTTCCATTGCGACTTGATAATTTCGTCGAGCTGATCATATGCAGGGAATAGGCATGAGCTCTTCTTGTGTCGCTTAAAGATGTTCTTTGCCGGTTCGGGTGGGGGGGGAAGCTTCCTCAATGTTAAGCGTGTTGAGAACTGCTTGAATAAGGCCTTCCACTTCCCCTTGCGTTCTGGGAGTGTCAATGTCGGGATCAGGGTGGTCCTGATCTGAGTCCTTGGCTGATAGGACTTGACCCTCTTCGTCAGATGGAGAAAGAAGCTCCCCAGGGCAGTCCGGAGGAGAAGGGACATGGCGCTTAGACTTCCCTAGTCGTTGTTGAGAGTGGGAAGGTTGGGATAAGTGCTCAAGAACCCTGTCTAAGGTCTCGGGTATGCGGGCCAGGTGTTGGATGCCTGCGAGTGAGAGGGAGAGAGCCCTAAGTATATCAGGGTCCGAAGTACTAGCCTGAGGTAAAGGTGGTAGATCGGATTTTCTGCAGGCCCCACACAATGAGTCAGCCGAGGCTGAAGAAAATTTTGTTTTACAATTTGAGCAGGCTAAAAAAGAGACCTGCGGGTGTGGTTGAGCTGAGGACTTAGTGGTCCTGGGCTCTTTTGCCTTGTTAGCCATATTGCTCCTTCGTGGGAATCAGTAGGAGTATAGGAGAAAATCCCGTAAAAACCCTTTTTTTTTTTTTTTTTTTTATGTATATAAAATTTTTTATATATATATATATAGATATATGAGGCAGGGGAATCGGCCTCCGTTAGACAGAGGTATGGCTGAGGGAATTCTCCAGGCACTGTGTTCTGCGGAGAAAAATATCAGAAGTATGAATGGGGGCCCAGTGGGTCCATCTACTCAAGAAGTATTAGCCATAGCATGAGCAACAGAAGCAAAAAACCGCCCAAGCAGCCTGTAGCCTGTTCAGAGGCATAGAGGTGTTATAGATGTATAATTATATATATACACAAGGATATAGATATAGGTATGATCATCATTGTATGTGGGTGTAAGCATATGCTTTACCAAGTGCGCCACCACGGCACCTGTGTATAGTCAGAGCCCAGCATAGAATGGCAGAAGCGGAAGCGCAGGAGGGAAGCGCGCGTGTAGCTGTGAGGAGAGGAGAGAGTGCGACAGGGATATAGAATGGGCCAGTGGCTGTGATCGCCGTGAGATAAAAAACAGTACCTGCAAGAAGAACTGTAGTAGACTGCAGCGTCGGCGTGTAGCAGGGCGCGTCTGGCGGGAAGAGCTGGGCGGAAGCGGAAGGATGCGATGGAACGCAATGCGTTCCACTAGCGAAAGGGGCGCGCAACCCGAACACAGGGAGGGATAGAGAAGGGCGGGAGGGGGTGAAACGCATGCGTTCCAACAGAAAAAATGGCAAAAGAGCCAGTGTGCAGACAGCAGAGAGGGTGTAGTGAGTAAAATAAAAAAGAGAGTACTCACCAATAGAAGGTTGCCAGCTGAGTTGTGCCCTGTGGAATACTTCCCCTAGGAATAAGAGACACACATATAAATATATATATATATATATATATATATATATGCACAGTTGTGAAATATATATCTATATATATATATATATGTGAGCTGTTATACACCCGGGTGGATGTATACCGCTGATGCAGACCTCCGTAGAGCGGGAAAGCAGCGTAGGGGGGTGAGGAGCCAGCCTGCAGACCTCCGAAGAGCGGGAAGGCTAAAGGGCAGATAGTATGCAGCTGGAGAGGCGCTTGAGTGAATCAGTGGCCCCTGTGTGTGTGGCGTGACCTTAGGCCTGGGGCCCTGATCAGTGCTCCAGCCACAAGAAGTGAAAAAAGCGTGTCATCTCCTTCTGAGGACACTAAAAGAAACTGAGGTTTGTAGGAGGAGGCAGGGGATGAAGCCCAGAGCAGGAGGAGGAGTCTTATTTTGCAACATAGTGTCCATCTCCAGCTGCAGGATCTTCATCCCCACGGTGCCTGTGTCCCCCAATTAGGCAAGAGAAACATAGTGTATAATATTTATAGCTGCTTGTTTAGTTAAGCTTTAGTTCTCCTTTAAATAAGGCCAAGCGAGAGGTTCCCGTGCTCATGCCTATGTTGATGCATCTGTACAAAGCTAAAAAACTGTAGGAAGAACTCCAGGTGCTCCACCTGACACCACAAGAAAGATGTAACTTTCTTTCTTGCTCCTCCCAGTGTTTGTAGACAGCCACTGGGACCCCCACTGGAGTTCCAAAAATAAACTTAGGAACAGTGTATCAAAGTAATTGAAATATTATGTATTATTTTGCTCTGCACTGAGAGGAGCACATAATTGAAGATCAAGCTGCACGGGTAAGTCTTTTCCCACATTCTGCAGGTTCTACATGAGGGTCCAGTAAATGGAGAGCAGTGTTCAGAGCTGAAATTAGGGGTAGCCACAAGAGGCACGTGCCTAGGGGCAAAGCTTGGGGGCGCCAGGCACTTACCTTATATGCAGCCTACCCCTAGTCCGGCAAGTGTTACAACATTGAAAAGTGGGCGCGCTCTGTGAAGTCAAAGTGCTTTGCGCAGGACCACGCACGCGCGCCCTAGGCTGAGCACAATTACGCACCCGCGTCCTCTGTTTCGCATGATTACGCACGAGCATCCTCGGTTGCGTGCCCTTGCGCACAGCTGCAACTAGGGTTGCCACCTGGCCGGTAAAAATTATACTTGGTGCCAATGTTATTAATAGGAGAAAACGTCAAGAATATAGAAAGGCCGGTATTTTTTTTCCAGAAAAGATGGCAAACCAAGCTGCGGTGGGGACCCAAGTTGCCAACGGCCAGCTGGGTTGCCTGGGGCAACTGACAGACCTGGCCCGGCACTGGCAGTGTAAGCTTGCATGGACGAAGCAGCCCATCCTTCACGTATGCGCAAAAAAAATTCCACAGCTGTAAGCCCCTGGGGAGTGGAACACCATATCACCCTAATTAATACATCTATAATTAGAAAAAAAATACAACTATCAAAAGCTTGGGAGAACCCCAACAACCCCCACCTCCTCGAACAGGACTAAAATGGAGTCTGGTCTAATATAGTAGGAAGGTGGAGCAACAGATCTTTTGTCCCCAGACATCTGCCCTGTGAATAAACAACCCCACCCCTCCCCTTTTGTGTTGTCCGACTGTGGCTTACAGACTGAAGGTGTCCGTAATGCAGAAGGCTTATCTGTGCACTGGTTATTTGATGTACTACCTTCTCCTTCCACAATTGTGCCAACGAAACGAAAAGTGTTTGTTTGCCCTGATTAGCTCAAGAAATCACTCATGTTTAACAAAGGGGAGCATACAAGGGATACACAGCACTTACTGTCTCAGATACACGGTGCCACCCAAGCATTGTGTCCCCCAAAACTGACTGCAAGAAAATGAATGAACAGAAAATCCTGTTTTTACTTTCAGGTAAAAATGAAAGACAGATTCACACAAATAAGTTAAAAATCTCAGAAATAAATAGTGCAAATGAAGCAACTGATTTTCCGTACAAATATCTGCATCTGATGGAGGGCAGAGACTCCATGCCGCGTCTGGCTAAGGCACTTCTGATTTGGCGAAGAGGTCTCTGGGGGAGAACATAGAATCACAAATGTCATCGTCCCGCAACTTCACTGTACATACGCATGGATTATAACATGGCATGTGGGTAGGGTGTAAGCTTGAGGCACCCCAAGGATCACAGTGATTACAGTGCATAGATGTCCAGCCTACCCACCCTGCAGCCATTTCACTGGCTTAAACTGTAGTTCATCAGCAGCGGAGGTGTGGGCACAGGTGTCTTACCTGTGGGGGTAATAGTGTATATTTGTGTTCTCCCAACTTTAAACTGCGCTATTAGTGTCCATAATTACATTTTGGGCCATACAAATATTTTCTCTTCTGTTCATTGCCCTTCAGCGGCTGCTTGCAGTTATTGCATGCATTGGCTTTTGCTATAGTGAAAGGAAGCCATCTGCAGCCTTCTCTTCAGTCTCTCGGCCTCCAGCTCACGGAAGAAAGCGTCCTCGTCTGTTCTGACGATCATCTCTTGGAGGTCCTGGATCTCCTTTTCCATCTTGCCTCTGAGCTCTCTCTTTATCTTATGCAGCGTCTATAAGAAGCAATAAAAATGTCTGGTAATCTGATACCCAAAATGTCAACCCCTTTCCTACAAGCAATATGCTACAATAGATTTGAATTATCTAAAGAGATGACAATGCATCTCGACCCTTTCCTACGGAGAGATGTCAAAATAAGTTCTAGGTTCTGTCTTAAGACCCTTTCCTAAAAGGAGAGTTCTGGTTGGCCATCTCAAGGAAAGACTATATCCTTGACCGAGAGTAAACTTACTTTAGCCTGAGCCTTCTCCTGAGCCTGGATCTCCTGGCGTTCATGAGTGACAGCCTCTGCCAGCATGGAGAACTAAAAAGGCAGAAGGATAGTTTGAAGGATTTCAATGACAATCTTTTAAATAAAATCACATCACAAAATGAACCAGGTAGAGATGAGCCAGGCAGAGTCTGCCTACCCCAAGTTTCTGTCCAACACACCACTAACCTGGTCTTTATAGTAGTTTTCCATGGAGTCCAACTCATCTTTGTGTCTCTTTCTCTGCTCTTCCCGTTGCTCCCGGGTGTATGTGCGAATCTCTTGCAACCTCTCCTTCTGCAGCTCCAATCCCTCCTCAAATAGCTTCTTAAAAAGCTATGGAGATTAATAAGGCACAATAGTTTGAGCATAATGTCACTTATGACATTCAACTTAATAATACTACGAGTTTTTGCCACCAATAATAATAATAGATATGGTGAGCAGAGACCTCAACTCTGAGATAGCAGTGTATGTAATCTACTTAGACTTTGATAAAGCATTTGATACAGTGCCACACAGAGAAGGTTACTGGTTAAATCAAGGAATGTTGGCCAGAGTATTTGTACCTGGATAGAGAACTGGCTAAAATATAAATTACAGAGAGTGGTGGTAAATAGAACATTTTCTAATTGGACCAGTGTTGTTAGTGGAGTACCGCAGGGCTCTGTACTAGGTCCCTTGCTTTTCAACTTGTTTATTAATGACCGGGAGGTGGGAGGTGGGCATTGAAAGTACTGTTTCTATTTTTGCAGATGATACTAAATTGTGCAGAACTATAGGTTCCATGCAGGATGCTGCCACTTTGCAGAGTTATTTGAATAAACTGGAAAACTTTACAAGAAAACGGGGTTCAATTGTGATGAATGCAAAGTTGCACTTTGCCATTTAGTGTATAACTTGCATTTATATTATTTCTGTCAGTGTGTTGGGGGGTTTAATTAATTGAGAAGGATCTAGGGGTCTTTGTAGATAACAAGTTGTCTAGTTCTGGGCAGTGTCATTCTGTGGCTACTAAAGCAAATAAAGTTCTGTCTTGCATAAAAAAGGGCATTAACTCAAGGGATGAAAACATAATTATGCCTCTTTATATGTCCCCGGTGAGGCCTCATCTGGAGTATGCAGTGCAGTTTTGGACTCTAGTCCTTACTTGAAAAAAAGATACTTGTGAGGGGACATGATTACATTTTACAAGTACATTAGAGGACATTGTAGACAAATGGCAGGATCACCGTACCAGAGGCCACCCCTTCAGACTAGAAGAAAAGAACTTTAATTTGAAGAAACGTAGGGGGTTCTTCACAGTGAGGTTGTGAAAAACACTGCCGCATGATGTTGTGATGGCTGATTCTGTTAATGCTTTTAAGGGTGGCTTGGATGATTTGTTGGACAGACATAATATCAGATGCTATTGTGATACTAAAATCTACAATTAGTATAGATATTGGTATATATGGGTGTATGGAGGGGTCAGTGTGTGTATGGCTTGGAGGGGTTGAACTTGATGGACTTTGGTCTTTTTTCAACCTGATGTAACTGCACTGCTATTATCTCTACTGGCATAAAATATTGCCAACTGATCCCCTGGCACCTTCTGTTTAATACAAATATTTGCCCAACTGTTCTTCCTGATGTGTTTATCACGGTCAGCTCCTAGGCCTGACCCACTAACAGGGACACCAGAATCTATATATGTTACCTGTAGGTAATCAGGATGCGATGTTTTGGCAAATTAGATCTACATTTAACAGTAGCAGCATGCTACACATTTCAACACTATTGGAAACTTTATATTTAAATGTCTGCAAAATTTCTGTCCAGGGGCAATGCATGTTATCTGTATGAGGGACTTGTGAATTTGTTTCACCTTGCTGCTGGCTCCTACTAAAGCCCAAACATTAATACCTTAAATCGACAGACATACCCGCTCTTCCCTTGTTCGGGCCCGCATCAGCTTGGCCCGCAGCTGCACGTGGTAATCCTCATAATACCTCTTGGCCCTAGCTGCCTGCTGTCGATTCTCCTTCATTTTATTCTGCGCAGATTTCTGCAGCCGAATGCGCTCCCTGAAATCCTTCTGGGGAAACCCAAGAAACGAGTGTGATATATTACAGCTAAACTTTCACACCATAGGATAAAGCTGCTGTAGATCCAACATGGTGTATCTGGACAAATGGAAGCACTACTACTGATACATATTTTATATATTCAAATAGCTGAAACCAAAAGTATCTGTGTGTGATCGTTGTGGTGCCATGCTATATGGATCATTTAAAAATGCACCAAAACCATCACGACGACTTATTCATAATCTGTTACTGCTTTTGGTGGAAGCCCCCACCCCCTGGGTTGTAGGTTCCCCCTGGAGTACAACTGGTGTTGCAGAGAATGCAGATAGGCCTCTGCTCCCCTCTTATACTGACCAGGCGCTGGTTCTGGCCCTGCTCTTTGCGGATAATATCAACAAGAAGATCGTGTTTCTTCTGTGCCTCTTCGACCTACAGAAACAAATTAGGGGTTCAAGTGCATGTGGGTTTTCTCTTTTTCTAATGGATGTTAAAATTATATGGTTTCTGTTCAATTGAGGGAGAAAAAAACGGTTCATGTGAATGGTTTTGCAGACTGGTCCTTTTTCTACACAGCCCAGACTCTGAGTACTGGACTGTGTGAGCATGAAATTATGGGAGACAGCCTTTCCTATACACATAGCCACTTACCTCGGTCTGCAGCCTGCGTTCACTGCGGTCGTCCTCTTGTGAGGCCCTAGTGAGGCGTTCCACTTGCGACATCTGACCATTCCACATTCGCCTCAGTGTGTGTGGGGAAATCTGAAGAAATGGAAATTCATCCAGCAGCTGCGGGAGCAGATCATTTTCCTTTATCTTCACTGCAGGAAATAACAAAAAATAAATTGAATAACCTACACTATTATCAGCAGCCACCTTGTCCTCTAATAGCGAGACATTCTCTCCTTCTTTGCCCAATATGCCTCCATGATAGAAAAGAAAAAGGCATGTTCTGCCAGCACTTACTCCGTGCTGCTTTCCTGGGCTGGGTGCGGACAGCTGTGATCTTGCTACCCTTTGGGGTGCAAACAATTTGATTTACAGAATAAACCTTCTCTGGCTGAGACTTTTTCATTGGCTCCTTAAACATATTCTCCTCACAGTCTTCTTCCTTAGAGAGAGAAGAGAAAACAGAATTCATGGTCCAACCTTCACAGACCTTTGTCAGGGTGGGAACACAGAATTACTTACAGTCTTCTTTAATTTTGCTTTTAGTTTAGAAAGCTGAACCTGCTCTCTTTCCGCCAAATCCTTTAGGTGCTCCTCGTACGCATTAGTCAATAGCTGTGTGAGAGATTAAAGCTATCAGCTGTGCTGCTATGAACTACAGGGCATCAATTTGTATCACATCTGCAATGTTACAGGCAACTCATTCTACCCAGATATGCAACACCTCTATCCTCCTTGTATCGATCTTATACACATTTTCCACTATACTCAAACTATGTATGGGACACCCCCTTAACAACAGTCCAGGGAGAATGATGGATGGAGATGTGAGACTGGACAGTATGCAAAGTGATTTTCCTGCAGCTTTTTTATCAGCAAAAACAAATGGCCCAGGCCAGACTGGCACAAGTGGGAAAGAATGGAGAAGAGAAAATGCGACATTAAGAGAGGAGAAGTGGAAGAAGTTGCTGCTCAGATTGCTCTTTTGTACTATCTACTGTTAAGAGCTGGGCTAGCAGTGGGCAAATTGCATAGGCTGGTGGGAAATTCAAAGCTGGCCTCTGGTCCAATCAGTCCATTTCCCACACAGTTGGAAAAGTCTTAGGAAACAGTAAGCCAAGTAAAACACCCATTACTTGGTGCTTTAAAGTAGGGAAGAAGAGTGGAATGGAGAATAGGAAAAGAAAAGGAAAAATGGGGAGTGCAGAAGAGAATAAGGGAGAGCTTAAGAGTAGTAACTGAGGAAAAAAAGCACTAAATAAAGAGAGTTCTGAAGAAAGGGAGAAAAGAAAGCGACAGTGAAGGAAAACAGGAGGGAAGAAGCCAAAAAGCAAAGCACATGGAACATGACAGGAACACGTGCAAAAGTGCACAGCGTGTCAAGCAGTACCCACTGCCTTCACTGGATAGAATGTGCTTGGGTGCCAGTACCCAATCCTCTCATTGTATAGAATGTGATTGGGGTACCAGTACCCAATGCTCTCACTGTATAGAATGTGATTGGGGTGCCAGTACCCAATGCTCTCACTGTATAGAATGAGGCCATTGCACATTTCAGGCCTAGCAGCTGGGAACTCGCGGTTCTTACCCGAGACTTCATCCTCTGCAGGTCCATCTCCTTCTGAACCCCTCTCCTGATCTTGCCAGTCTCCCCCTTGGCTTCTCTGTGTAAGGCATCCTCAAACTGTGCACAGAGGTTGTGGTGGGGAGGAGACAGGGGCGTGGGGGAGGATGAGAGAGATCGAGGTCTGTTTTGATGTTTCCTTGAACTCTGCAATGCTGTGAATAAAGGGCAGGAGAACACTGTAAGAGGCAGAAGAAACGGCAGCACCCAGTACATCCCACCAGGATTATGGCAGCCATGTTGTGTGTGGTAGTCCGTGTGGTAACGAGTATTAGGCAACAGAGGCTCCTTACCCAATAGTGATGTGCACCTGACCCAATTTATACCTGTGCTCATTACGCACTTTCTCAAACATCTCGGATGGGGTGAGGCAAGTATATAAACAAGCAAGTTGGGCTGAGAAAACGGGCTCAGGTCGGGGAGCGGCTGGGCTGGTGGCAAATATGGCCTATAACCTGCCTCCAGGGGGAAATTTATCAGCCCTAAACCCATTCAACCCCCCAGGTAAACCAGGGGGTCTAGGGCCAACCAGCAAATCACTAGTACCCATGAGTCTGCCAGTCAATCAAAAGAGAGAGAAAACACACCTTGTAGCTGCTTCTTCCTGCGGAACTCCATGATACTGTCGCTGTGCTGAGATAGTTTGTCCTCTTCTTTGATCTCCCCCACACTGGTCTGGGACCCAAGCGCCTTCTTCAGCATCTGTGAAACATGCCATGGTCTTATGAATTCCTACCCACAGGGGTATAATATCAACTCACTTACCCCCACCCCCAGGGCACTTTCATTAACACTGTCAGAAGCACTGGAGAATCTCACATTAACACCCTAACCCTGGGCACTCTAACCAACAATGCCAAATGTGGGAATAGTCACGTTAATGATCACATCCAAGTTGATGCCACTAAATGACAAACAGGGAATTCTCAATTTCACAAAGAACTCACCAGGTCCAGTTCATCCAGCTTGTGAGACAATTTTTCAGACATTTCCTGCAGTTCCTGTTCCGATAGTCTGTTTCTTGCTCTCTGCACTGAAAATGGCTCCTCTGTGATGGATGATAGCATGCTGTCTGAAGCCCGGGAACTGAATAAGGCAGGAGAGCACAATGTTATCCTTAGTAAACCATGTTTCACCTTCCTCCAGCCGCCAAGGGATTATGGGTAATACCTTTAATCCAAAATCACACAATATCCAGCACGCCCCTTACAGCCAGGTATTCAGGGTTCTTTTTCCATTAAGCCAATGTTTTACACCTTGGTGCTTTGGACTATGGGTACTAATATGGCTTTATTGATACCATGACTTACTGAAAGAAAGAGTGCCGGGAACCAGGGGCAGTGTATTCTTCTCCAATTTCCTGTAGCATGGTGGAATCTGTCTCTTCTCCCTCCTCCTCTGCCTTGTCAGACACCCCATTCTCACAGTCTGAAAGGGTGCTGCGCAGGGTCATGAGGCGGATGTCAGGGAGGGTGCGGAAGGCAACTTTCTTTTGGCAGGGAGAAATTGATTTCTGCAGAGACAGAAGGAATATTCACATCACAAAGGGGCCCAAATATTTCATAATTAAGACCCCAACAGGCAAAGACAACAGGGTGAAATGGAAGAACAAATAGTACAGTACAGTAGATTAAAAATATATATATATATTTATTAAATAAAGATTTATTAGGCAGGGAGTATAGTAGGGTGAATTTATCAGGCATATCAGAGTCTCACCCCATTTTGTCCTTCCCGGGTCTCTGTTCCATCTGGTAATTTGCCAGGCCTGGAATCCACAGCTGCTTCATGTGCACCAGGCGCAGATACCACAGAGAGAATGGAAAAAGATACGTAAACAAAAAGAGCTGCACAGAAATTCTGGAGGTTTCTATGCAGTATTAACAAACGTTCTACCCAAATCTGCCGGCGCAGGTTCCATTGATCTCCGCTTTCCTGCCCATAGTAACTAATGCAATGGAGAAACATCTGTCTGCAGCAATCTATACAAAAAGCTTGTCCAAGCTTTATCCTATGCATCACTATATGTGTTGGACTACTGGTGTTTCTCATGTAAAAGACTGAACCAGGTAGTGACACAAAGTAATGCTTCATTGTTGTACTTTTCAGGTAGCCTCGGCTTTTGGTTTAACTATTGAGGTGCTAGGCAAAACCACTAGGGTTTCACTCTCACTTAAGTGTTGGCCAAACTGGAACACTGGATGCCGAATTCCATTAGATAACATTTTCATTCTGGGCTAAACCTTTGTTTGGACTGACCTGCCGGTACTAAAGATCTCTTAGGTACTAATGGGCTCAACCAATGTCTATTGTCCCTGTCTTATTTCCACCATACCTATATAGCTCCTATAAAATTAGTGCTATCTACAGTGCTTTAAGGGTACATCTGGATATCAGGTTCTCTGGTGGGTTCATTGAAGTGCAATCCAACACTGTCCAGGCCCTGTCCTAAACGCGCACACACGTTACATGCTCCAACTGTAAAATATATTGTTTGCACCATAAACAGGACACACAAGAAGGATGTAAATACTATAGCAAGATACGGGAACAGGGGATGGGGTTACGTTTTGTGGGCACAAGGCTGAATATCCCACAGTGAGGGACATGCACAGGGCTTAGGTTAGAATATGTGAATATATTTCTGCATATCCCACATGAAGGCACAGTTAAAAGGGCTGGATTTTGTGGGCACATAGCTGCAAGTCTCACAGCAATGTATAGAATAGGGCGCAGGTTTAGAATGTGGATAAAGTGAGGCACAGGAAAAGGCTGTAGCAAGAGATATGTTTTGCACGGCTTGTAAGGTGTGCTGTTAAACCATTCTTAATGTACTTATTTTTAGAGTTCAGGGACAGGAAGGACGAGGTTTGAGAACAAAGCAAAATAAATGGAGCAGAGCAAAGTTGTTGCCAATGATCTCCCACACATACACTTACCAGCAACTTGAGGCCCACGGGTGGAAGGCAGACTTTCCTCAGATACCGGCCTTAGAGAGGGTCCTCTACTGCCTACAGCTTCTCTACTAGTAGTGGATGGCCTGCCCTCTATGGGTTGGTATGGGTGATTTAGCGGGATGGCAGGCAGCAGATCCTCATTGCAAGGTCTCAATTCTGAGAAACCATTCATGGCATCACATCCTGGAAGAGATCAGAAGATCTGTGATATTTTCTGAAACTCTGACCCCTAAGGGTAAGGGCATATGGGGTGCCCCATCCTCCAAGTAGCTCCAAAGACAGGCATGGTGTTGGCCTGTGCACAGCTACTCAAGCCTATTTTGGCACAAAAAAAAAAAAAAATTATGTTGTGCAAAAATATGCATTTTCTGCCAAAATTCACTGCACACAGGCTGACAGCCGTGGAACTATACAGAGCAGATTCCCTTTTCTCAGCCTGAAACACAGAGGCTGAGAAAAGTGTATCATCCACCAAAGTGTGCCCCATGTCATGTAAATGAACTAGCTGCTTAGAAGCGCAATAGACTTAGACGGAATCATTAGCTTTCTGTCTGTCAGTAAGTGTTGGAATCTCATTTACTCACGTTCCACTACTTTGTGACTGGAAACACAAGGAGAAGAATGTGGAAGCCTCTCATCATCTTCTCCACTTTGCTGCTTTGGAACTGGCTTCTCTTCCTCCCTCTGAACATATGCTGCCCTCAAACCTAAGAGTTTTGTGAAAAATCAATTATCCCACAGAGCGACAGTTATTGTCTGTGATGCAAACAAATGACATGATGTACTGGAGAGCAGCCCATTAGTTCAGTTCTAATCAGCAGATTGATGGGAACCCTTGTACCCCAGAGGTTTACAGAATTAGACCCCTTAGATGTACTGTATTTTGCAGAAACAAAAACTAAACATATAGATATATATATAAATATATATATTGACAGAACTATCTGTGTGGCTGTGGGTGACTGCAATAGGCCCTGCCCCCCCCAAGGGGCCCAGCAGCAAGCCTCAGGAGATGCAGTGGCATGTAGTATCAGTAAGAAGATGAGGGCCCATTTAATAATTTTACACCCAAGCCAATAAGTCCTATTTACAAACACCCTAATGGTCTGATTTTTCATCATGACCCCCTTGCCCTACTCCTGTCTCATTTTCTTTCTCCTTTTTTAGTCTGCCTCTTGATCTCCTCTCCAAATCATTTCACTACTTTTTATATCTTTCCTTTTCCCTTTCCCATTTAAATTGATTTACAGTTTCAAACTTTACATTCACCATTCCCATTTTTTAAAGATTTTCCACTTCTCTTTCCAAGTTCCTCTTTTGGTTTCACTTTCTTCCCCTTTGCTCAATCCTATCTATTTCTATTTTGCAAAGCTGAAAGGGAGCAGCAGATGAGCCTACACTGCCCATTCCTGCAACTTTACTAATCAGATGTTTGTCAGCAATCTAAGCAATCAAGATAAAATGCACACTGGGAAACTTGGGCACACTGTGTGCCAGATGCAGTCCAGGGGTCATCCTTGCTCTTGGCTGGACAAAACCCTCCAGGTGGGGGGGGGGGGCACCACATTTTGTGAAATACAGTTGTAACCCACCCCCCAAAAAAATACCATGACTAGAGTAGCATACCTCTCCAGGTAAATGTCTGTGCGGTGTCTCCCAGTCTAATCAGCTCAGCGGTTGATTCAGACCCATCGACTTCCCAGGATGGAACAAATATATCCGAAGACAGTGCAGGAGATCTGCAAAGGGGGTTTAATAATGAATAAACATGCAAGTCTCTGCTACAAGAAGCCCACAGAAGACCCTTGTTGACACAGGAGGAACTTCCCGTAGGAATGATGGCACAGCTATGTCCTCACAATCCTGGTCAATAATACTAATGACAGGCCAAATACTCAATCAATGTCACAAATAGCAGCACAACTTACCCTGTCAATGGGGGTGGTTTCAGAGTGGGCAGCAACTCTTCCTGTCCCTTTGGCACCTCATCATTTTGCCTCCTTTGACTAAAGTCACGACCATCTGAATCCTCTGAATACCACAAAGATAAGAGATTGTTATGAGAGAAACCTGAGCCCACTCCTGACCAAACACGAAGGGCCATGTAAAGAGCAAAATCTGAAGAACTCACCCCCATTTTGGGAAGATGCTTCACTGATTTGTTCCGTAAGATACTCCAACAAGCCGTCAAATATTTCCAAAAGGTTTTGGACAGATTCAGTATCCCCATTCACAATGTTTTCCCCTGTGGAGAAGAACAGTCAGGGTCAGACTAAGTCAACCCCACCAGCATTCCCACGTCAGCATTTTTTATGCATATCAGACAGGCATGGGGGAAGGTTTATTAAACTGTTTATTACTGTATATAGATATCTGCCCAATACCAATTAGGGATGCACCTAATCCACTATTTTGGAATCGGCCGAACCGCTGAGTCCTTTGCGAAGCTTCGGCCAAATACCGAACCAAATCCTAATTTGCATATGCAAATTAAGGGTGGGAAGGGGAAAACATTTTTTACTTCCTTGCTTTGTGACAAAAAGGCACGCAATTTCCCTCCCCGCCCCTAATTTGCATATGCGGCCGAATCCTGCTGAAAAAGGCCAAATCCAGAACCGAATCCTGGATTCAGTGCATCCCTAATACCAATGTTTGTGCTTAATTGCTATAAGTGAAAGAGCGAGTAGCTGGAATGGAATGGTCACACTGGAAGATATGGGCTTGGACAGCAGCAGACCTTTATAGTGCCAAGTGTGTCTCTCAGTACATATCTTTCTTTTATGATTACCTGTTATATGGGACAGGCTGACTTGCAGGTAATCCAGAGCAAGCGAGTCAATAACAGACTGGACATTGTGAGCATTGGTTTCTGGATTCTGTGGTTCGGGAATCAAATCTGTAGAAATCGGAAACATTTGTTAGTAATAAGCACCAATACACAACCACTCCACTTGTTTCATATCAATAGCATTTCGTTTCAGGGAACCAGACCCTTACCTGGCACTTTCTCTCCTAAAATAGCTTCATAGAGAGCAACAAATACATGAGCATCACATTCCGACACTTCTTGGACTTGCAGGTTAATGTGGCATTTAGTTAACAATCTGTTGGCAACATCCACCCACTCTGTAAAGGGCCGAGAAACAAACAAGGGAGTGAGAATGGTAATGCAACAAATTGTGCAGCCTTCCCGATATCTTGCCTGGTGCTCAGGGACAGGGACCTGTCTGATTGCTCCCACTAAGGGAACTGGACTGGTTCAGTCTTACCCTTCAACAGGTTCTCTTAGTCCAGCAATGATAGGCAGATGGGGTTCCCTTAACCCAGGGGAGGGGTGGCAGCTGAGGGGATCCCTAAGCCCAAGGGTAACTGGCAGTCTCGGGGTGACAGACAGAGGGGATCCCCTAGCCCACAGGTGACAGAGGGGATCCCATATCCCACCGGTGACAGACAGAAGGGATCCCCTAGCCCACGGGTCACAGACAGAGGGGATCCCGTAGCCCACGGATGACAAGTAGAGGGGATCACCCGATTGGTGACAAAGGTAAGAAAGGGACCTTTCACCAGGAGGATATCGCAAGAAATGAGACATGAGATCCTGCGCCCTTTGTATGAAACTGACCTGATTCCTGTGTCCCCATACTTCTTCCGAACCAGGGTATCAAACATTAACATTCGGGGTTCCCCAAGCGTAAGGCATTTAAACCACCAAAGCTATTTGATTGGTCAGCACTCCCTAGGCCGTTGCTTCCGGATCTGACGTCATTGATCCCACCCCTAGAAAAAGCATCTATTCAGTTTCTGATTTCAAGCCACTACACCAGGAGCAGCGGTCTATGTGGCCCCCTTGTACCAGCTCGAATCGCTACTTTTACTTTTGGAACGTGCAGTGAAGTATCCGCTGCGGCACGCCTGTTTCCATGGAAGTCACTCCGAGCATAGAACTAGTTCGTTTTTATCCCTCCGCCGGCAAATAGTCCCCAATGATGTAACCGAATGCTTGTAACAGCAAGGGGCGTGGCTCGAGTAGCGATGGCGTCACGGAGAACTGAGAGCGGGAAGTAGGCGGGAAACCGCGCGGGATTCTGGGAAATTAAAGATCTTCAGCCAACTAGCGACAGAAAGGAAGTGTTGCCTAGTGGAAGCAGCTTATCAGTATACATTGAACAAAAACGTTCAGCGGTGTTACTGGAGGTTGTACATTATACTAAAAACAGCACTTTCGGTCCAGTTGTGCACTGTTGCTTCAGTCATTTTAAAGGATCCAGTGCATTAATCCTGTGCAGAATTATGAACATGAAAGGCATTGTGGGAACTGGAATCTTGGGTGCATCCAATGGCACATACTACTAGGGGTTGCCACCTGGCTGGCAAAAATGATGCTTGATGCCAATGTTATTAATAGGAAAAAATGCCAAGAATATAGGAAGGCCGGTATTTTTTCCCAGAAAAGGTGGCAACCCTACATACTACTGATAAAGGGGAGTCCTACAATGATCAGGGTTTAGTTTCCCTTTTAACTGGTAAATACTGGGGCATGGAATCACAATCCCTCTTGTATGAATAGAGACAAGGGGAACTGAGCAGTCACAGGATGGCAAAGAAGGGATCTGGTGTTGTGTATACACCCCATTTAGCTGCAAAATCCTGTGCTGCCCTAGGCAAGCCTCCCCCAGCTGCTTTTCTGCTGTCTCATGACATATCCACAGTACAGTTAGGGGCCTATTTATCATGCTGTGCAAAACAAACATCACCAGTGATGTTTCCCATAGCAACCAAGCAGATCCTTTTTGTTTTCAATTTGTAGGTGACTGTTGAAATCTAATTGCTGATCATCGTTGTTATTTTTTTCCAATGTTTTATCTAGCATAATAAATAGGCCCTTAAAGGAGAACCAAACCCCCTTTTTAATTAATACCCCCTACCCTCCATTGTCCCTGCTCCCCCCCCCCCGCACAGGATTTAAGTAGGGTTGCCACCTAGCCAATGTTATTTATAGGGAAAAACCATAAAAATAGGAAGGCCAGTATTTTTTTTCCAGAAAAGGTGGCAACCAGGGGCGTAACTACAGAGGAATTAGACCCTGCGGCTGCAGGGGGGCCCAGGAGGTACAGGGGGCCCCATGAGACTCTCATTGATGAGCAATTTGAACATATATTGGTAAAACAGGACAAACACTGGATATGTTGGGGGCCCTAAAATTAATTTGTTGTGGGGCCCAGCAACATCTAGTTACGCCACTGGTGGCAACCCTAGAGTTAACATAAATAAATACCCCTATGCCGGTAATTACCCCTTGTTCCAGAGTCAGCTTGGCGGAGCTCACAGGGGCCATCTTTAACCACTTCTGTAATCTCAGTAAGGAAGCTCCGTTTCGGCTCATGCACAGTTGGGAGCATTTCCCCATTTTCTACAACTGCGCATGCGCTGAAACTGATGAAAAAAACCGAAGCGTCCGAAGAAGACCCGAAGATTACCGAAGCGGCTAAGTATGGCCCCCGTGAGCTCTGCTGCGCTGACACTGCAACATGGGGTATTTACTTGTGTTAACCCCTGTGCGGGGGGGGGGGAGCAGGGAGGGGGACTATAGAGGGTAGGGGTTTTTATGATTTTTTTTAGAAAGGGGGTTTAGTTCTCCTTTAAGTGTGCATGTAAGGCCCATTGCTTAGGTGAGGGGTACCCATTTTTCCTTCACCTCATGACCAGTTTGCCACAAGTGTTTTGTGGGTGGGCTACTATCTATGGACACCCACCCCTCTGGAAGCTGCCACAATAGGTACGTGCCTCAGTGCCTATACTGAAATATTCAAACAATTGTATGGAGATATCCATAAACCAAAAACATCTAGAACATATTGCTGTGGTGATGGCCATTTGATTTCCTTCTTGCTATTGTAGTGTACAGAACCCCTGAGCAGCAGAGTTCCCAGATAGAGCACCACTTTATATACAGAGGACCTGGATTTGTGTTAAAGGAGACATAATATGAAAAAACAAGAATGTGCCAGTGCATTAAACTCTTTTAGATATAGAAGAAATGTGCTTTAAAAAGCTAGGCTGACCTAATAGGGGTCTGAAGCCTGTCTTTGCTTGTGTGACTGCAATGCTGTGATTTATACCTCCCAATACTTGAAAACGAAAAGAGGGACAAAAACTTGTGCCTTGAAATTTTTAACTACATCCATTTTATGACCACATCCCCTAATAACCCTGTCCATATTACAAAATATGGCAGGTTATGAAAGTTTGAACACATTTCTGGAAGTTTTAGTGCAATGTTTTATGTAATTAGTTTTGCTATTGAAGGTGAATTGCCCTTTAAGCTGCTAGTCTCAGTTCTCCCAAGAGACCTGCTTATCTTAAATAGTTACAATGATATCTTTGCTTATATTAAATTGTTACAAAAGTATCTAAGTGCAGCTGCCTCTTATTATAATGACGTTTCAGAAACTTTGTATCTATTCATTGAGTCAGTGCAGGAGATCATAGAGAAAGTCAGGACATATCGGTAAGAAACCCAGGACTGCATGCTGAGCTGTCAAAATTGTGACTGTCCTGCAGAAAACGAGACAGTTGGGAGGTATGCTGCGATTGGCTGCCCCCCTCATACTGTGTTTTTGGTAGGGACAGCCCACTCTTCATTTGAATCTCAGACACGGACCGTTGCAGATCTATAGGGAGCTGCAATAAAGGGGCCCTTTTAAATGATAATATAAAATGTACATTTTTGGCCAAAAGTAAAACCAGGTCCATATAGTATACATTATTGCCTACAAAATTGGGGGGGGGGGTAATTTTTCCTATATAGTGATGGGGAAACATATATGACCTTCCCAAATCATGTATAAAAGAGCCCTCCTGTTCCCGGGAATCCGCCTACCGTGCACCCCAATTGGTTGTGTTTGAAAATACTAATTAACCAATGGGCAAAATGGAAACTGCTGTCCAACAAGGACTGACCATTTGTAATACAAAAGAAAAATGTGCTTGTGCACTGGAAGAACAGACTGCCTAGCTCATTCTAATCTATCTGTAATATCTTTTTTATCTCTATTACCTGACTACTTACATACGTGTATGCTGAGATTTAACATCATACTCCCTGTATTATCAACTACACACAGTTCTTGTCACATGGACACAGTCCCTTTAACTCTCTGCAGCACCTTCACACAAGACGGTCAGTACAGAAAGCACTACGCTCCCACCTCAAGTTTTCTATCTTTTCCTGCTCAGTGTGGATGTCTCGCATTTCTACCCTCACTAGACATAAACCTACACTTTCAGCATTGCCTTCTCCCAGGCATGGTCACCTGGAAAATGTAATCCAAATTCCTCTCTTTGCTTCAATCCCATTCAGTTGTGCACTCTCAAACACTCACTCTATTTCCAATAAACTAACGGCCACCCATGACCTACTGTATTTATTTCCCCATGTCTCACCCTGCTAGTTTTCACTGAAATGTAGCTTACACCCACAGATGCTGAATCCCCTGCAGTGCTCATATATGGTGCTTTTCATTCACCCACACCCCTAGATCCAGTTATAGGAAAGGTGGAGGGCTAGGGATCTTACTGTTCCCACACTGTACTTTTCAGGCACAAAATGTTCTCTGTCTGACCCTCAGACCCGGATTTGTGGAAAGGCCACCAAGGCCCGGGCCAAGGGTGACAGGATGCCCGACCACATCCACATTGGTTCAGAAACACTGGGGATGCACAGAAGATACAATAGTTTGAAATTTCCTATGCGCCAATCCCCAGTGCTCTGGTCCCAATGATGAAAATTGGAGCAAATAAGATGGAGGGGGTGACAAACGACAGTGGGCCTAGGGGCGCCCGCTATGTAAATCCGGCCCTGCTGACCCTCGATAGCTATACTCATACTTTCTATCTTCAAACCTGACCTTTTTTGCTGAGACTTCTACTAATATCCCTACTGACCAACAGTTCATGAGGATCGCATATGCTGTCCCCTACTAATACCTTTAGGCTCACACAGTGGGCTTAATCCCGACACACTCTGAAGGTATTCACTTGTCACTGCAAATAATTCTAATTTCTCAACTCTCCTTTCTGATCATCATCTTTTTTTTGATGCTTGTTCTCTCCTGTCTTACAATCACTAGAACTGTAAGACAAATCCATTATCTCAGTAATGTCTTCATCACTGCCTGAAATTTCCTCCCATTCCTGCATAAATACAGCATTTAAACATTATAACACTACATTATCCAACACACTGACAAGGTAGCATCTTTCACTGCTTACCACAGATGAGCAAAACCTCAGCCTTGGCACACATCTGACTCTGTATCTCCAGAGGTGCTCTAGAACTGCAGCCCTGGCACACACACACCTGACTTGGAGCTATAGAAGTGTATAAACATCTGTTCCCTACTATGATCACCACTGCCTGACCCTCCTTCTTTCTTGCAATCCAATTTCTTGCTGGATACTTTCAAGAGAATACATACACCATTAGGAATGATATGCCAGCACCAACAGTCACACATAGGCCATTACCTAACATCACATCTGTCACACAAACACCACCCAGCTCCAATCGTGCTATGCTGTCACAATTCTCCCCGATCAATGAGGAAGAATATGTTAATTTGTTCTTCGGGAGGATGCCACCTAGCAACAGCTGTTGGGGTAGGCGGCAGCCTCCCAAATTGATCGCTGGAAACTTCTGATGCTCTGAAAAGAGCGGGAAGAAGTTACAGGAACAGGATCTCTTAACTCTCGCGAGATCTTGTTCCTGTCAGAATTTTTCACAGCGCTGTGATGGAGGACACACTTTCTGTAACGGCTTCTGAGTCGTTAGAAATTTCTCCTCACAGACAGTTTAAAAATGTTAAGCAAAGGAGACGAATTCAGTCTCCAGATAATTCTTCATCCTCGGAAGAGGAATTCATAAAAAATAAAAAAAATAAAAACTATAATATTCAAGACTCTTCCTCAGACTCTGGTAAGAGTTCATCAGACAGCTCTCCTAAGGCAAAAAAGTCTCGTTTGAGACAGAAAGGAAAGGAGAAGAAAAGAAATTTGGTCCCGTTTGGGATTTCACAAAAATTACCCAGAGGGTCATTTTAAACATTATGATAGCAGCAGTCATTCTTCATTATACTCTGAAGCGGTTGCTTCTGATTCTGAGCCCGTAGCTGGCAATTCAAAAATCTCTGAGGTGGACTGGGATTGTGAAAGAGGAAAAATAAGTGACACACAAATGTCAAGAGTCCTGGGAAAAACACCCCCACCAAAGTTATTTAATGCCAGATGGGCACTTAATGATAAATCTGAGGTGTATGATTTCACAAAGTATGCCTTTCGATCTTCTTTAATGAAAGACGATGACTTGGTTTTAAGAAACCATATCGGAAACCCTGATATATAGGCTATGTTAGCACCAGAAGTAGACCCTGCACTATCCTCTATTACTGGTAGTAGTAACCACTAATGACAGGATGGATCAGTCCTTGCGCAACATACAATTTAAAATTGCAGATGCAGCCGGTCCTTTGTTACTCATGCTTGATAAAGCAGAACAAGAAGGACAACAGTCCAGAAAGAATATTCATTCCTTGCAATCTTCAAAATTAGCACTTCTTAAAGCATCCACCAAGGCTGCATTGATGATTGGCCAGGCTTTTAACCATGTCACAAGCGTGAGAAGAGCTCGTTGGTTACATACTATGGGCATGTCTGACCTGGCTCCAAAATCACATGAATTTCCAAATTTTGAAGACTCTAATTTATTTGGTCCAGATTTTATTAAGGAGGTAAAATCACGCTATAAGGCAAGAAAATCATTTGGAGACTGGAAAAGACCTTCCTTTTTCAACAAAAAACCCTTTCGTGGAGAGGGACGTCCTTACAGAGCTCAGGGGTCGTCCCGTGAAGCCTCACAGAGCTATAAAAGACCTTTCTTTGGCCAGAGAGTCCAGTCCAGTGGACGAGCAACCAACCCAAAGTGGTCTACTGGTTATAAGAAAAGAGTGCCAGGTAAACAAAACTCATGTATTTTCCCAGTCAGAAATTATACATTTATGGCAAACAATAACCACAGACAAATGGGTTTTAAACATAATAAGAAGAGCCTTGTACCTTCCTCTAAAATCGTTCCCACTTCAAATCTCAAACAGATACAGAGACACCAGTGCAGTTCTATATGGTGCCTTAGAAAAGGCTTTGCTAGAGGGAAAGATAGAACTCTCAGACCTTTCACAGTTAGGCTGGATAAGTCATCTTTTCCCAATACCAAAGCCAGATGGTTCTGTCAGACCAGTCCTGAATGTGAAGTCTTTAAACAAATTTCTAAAAAGGAAATGTTTCAGAATGGAAAGCATTGCAGATCTCACATACCTCTTGAAAGAAAATGCTTATTGCATAAAGATAGATCTAAAGGATGCGTTCCATGCTATAAAAATATCAAAAAATCACAAAAGGTTTTTGAGATTCCAGTGGAAGCAAAATATTTACCACTGGAATGTAATGGTGTTTGGCCTCTCCAACGCTCCATACACATTTTCCAGGGTAATGAAATCAGTAATTTCTCACATAAGATAAAAAGGGATAACATGCATTTTTTATCTGGACAACATTCTTATTCTAAATCCAGATATTTCAGTTCTCATAGACCAAAGACAGATGTTCATCACTTTAATGCAAAAATTAGGATTCACAATAAATTTTGAAAAATCAGTACTAAACCCTTGCCAATCAATAACATTTCTGGGATTCACAGTAGATACAACAAGGTTAACCCTTTCCATTCCCAAAGAAAAGTGGGAACATATTCAGGTTTTCATAGCCCAGTTGCTACCACTTCATCAAGTTTCCCTACGTTTAATTGCAGCAGCAATAGGGAAAATAATTGCTTTATCCCCAGGATGCACTCAAGCACCTCTTCTGTGTCGGCACTCACAAATGTGGCTAGCACAAAAATTAAGGGAAAATATTCATTGGAACAAAAAATTAACACTTCCAAACAAAGTAAAAAGGGAACACGCTCTGATAACCTGGCAAACCCAGCCTTTTCCAAAGCCACTTATAAAAAACGATTACGACATTATCATAACAACGGACGCCTCCTTAAGAGGTTGGGGAGCTTACACTCACAAAGGAGCAGTTAGAGGTCTTTGGTCAGGAAAAGAAAAAAACACTTCACATAAATGTATTAGAGCTAAAGGCGATGTTTTTAGGCTTAAAGGCTCTAATTTCCCCAAATATTCAAAAGTCTGTGTTAATTCAGTCAGAAAACAAAACAGCAGTTTCATATGTAAACAGAATGGGAGGAACAAAATCAAAAACACTTTGTTATTTGGCGTTAGACCTTTGGGATTGGGCTTTTTCCAATCAAATCACATTACACGCCACATATATTCCCGGAGAGGAAAACGAATAAGCAGACGCTTTATCGCGTCAAAAGATAACACTATCACAAGTCTCACTAAAAAAGGACATTTTCCACGAAATAGAGACACAACTGGGAGAAAGATCAATAGATTTATTTGCATCCCAGACATCAGCTGAAAAAAAGAAATTTGTAGCCAGAACCTGGACAAGCAATGCATGGAGAATGGATGCACTTTCCTTCCCATGGACAGGCTTAACAAACCTTTATGCCTTTCCCCCTCCATATATTCTCCCGAATGTTCTCCAAAAAATTAAAATGGGGAGTCAGAGATCTAGTCCTGGTGTATCCAATTTGGCCATCCAAACCATGGTTTCCATTGATACAACCCCTAATTTCAGGCAGGAAGGTTCCATTGGGGTTCACTCAGGACTGTTTTCAGGGTACACAAGAGAAACTGAAGAACCTACCAACACTACCAAAATCCTTCAATGAAAAAATTCTACCATAAAGCTGATAAATTCTTCCCTTCGATCTAGAACATTTAAAAAATATAATTCCCTCATTGCGGAATTTAAAACTTGGATGTACCCTCATTTACAGGACTCAAATAAAGAGATTTCACTACACTCGGCATTAGATTTTTTAGCATATAAGTTTGAACAAGGGAGCACTAAATTTCTTAATTCCAAATTTCATGGATAGTAAACTCTATTTGAGATTAATCAGAGGAGCTTGTTTATCAAGACCAATTTGTCCTAAATATGACAACACTTGGGACACTGAACCTCTGTTGCAGTACCTATCTACGATAGATAATCAGAATGCAGACTTGAGAAGCCTTACTATCAAAGTGACTGCTCTCTTAGCTTTAGCTCTAGGAGCAAGAGGGGCTGAACTAACTCTCATCCACATAACAGACCCATGGTTTTCTTCAACCCCAGGTGGTTTCCACATTATTCTTAAAGGTAGAACTAAAACGCTAATTGAAAACTCATCTCCAGTGGAAGTGGACTTAATAAGAGATGAGGAAGATACATCTTTATGTATTGTATCGACTTTATCCACCTACTTAGAAAAATCTAGGGAGGTAAGAGGTGATATGTCGCAATTACTCTTGACAACAAGAAATCCTTTTCGTTCCGCTAAAGTAAACACAATAAGAGGGTGGATACTGCATGCTATGAGTCAGGCCTCGATTGATACTACCATATTTAAAGCACACTCACTAAGATCAGCCACAAAGGCAGCATCAAAGGGTGTATCACTTCCCATCATACTCAAAGCCGCCAGGTGGTCTTCTCAGAGGACATTTGCAAAATATTATTGGAGACCTACAGAGCAAGAAAAACTCAATTTCATTCGGGCAACCGACAGGTGTGTGCTATTCTACCCAACACCTGTTGCTAGGTGGCATCCTCCCAAAGAACAAAGAGGAGTTTGCAGGAATCTATGATCTGCGAACTCTATTTGTTCTAGGGAATAAGGATAGCCACCTAGCAACAGCGCCCATCCCACCCACCCAAGTTAACTGGTGGTTTAGTTTTACATGTGTTAAATTGATAAACAGAAAATAAACAAAGATTTTCTTTTCTCTACAGGATTCAACAAGCCAGCTAAGGTGGACAATAACTCATCTACTAAAGATACAAAGTAGAAGATATTTCAGTCAAACAAGATACACACTGAAATTGTATTTCAATTGAATTACAAAGTATCTCATACCAAATGTCACTAAAGAATATAATTTGTTACAATTACAAATATCTTACAAAAAAGTTTCTTTATTATCTCTTCCTCTCAAGGAATAAAGAGTTACACTGTTTATTTCAAAAATGTGTTTTTTCACTCTTATTTGAAAACAGGTATACTTAAAGATAGTCATCACCAGTCTTCCGAAAAATTCTGACAGGAACAAGATCTCGCGCGAGTTAAGAGATCCTGTTCCTGTAACTTCTTCCCGCTCTTTTCAGAGCATCAGAAGTTTCCAGCGATCAATTTGGGAGGCTGCCGCCTAACCCAACAGCTGTTGCTAGGTGGCTATCCTTATTCCCTAGAACAAATAGAGTTCGCAGATCATAGATTCCTGCAAACTCCTCTTTCTCTCTTTCTTACATGCAACTGCATGCCCTCTTGACCCAATCCTATCACAACTTATTTGCTCACTACAACTATCCACTGCCCAACTCTTCAGTATGATACATTATATTCAACGTCTCTCTCCACTAGGTCATTCCCCTTTGACTTTAAACATGCACTAATCATACCTACTCTAAAAAAAAACCTCACTTGATCCTCTGTCTCATTCCAGCTACTAACCTCTCACCTTTCCTATCCTTCTAAATTTTTAGAACATAATGTTTACAACCCCTTAAACCACTTTCTCTATACAAACTCTCCACTTGACACACTTCAATCTGGTTTCTGAATCACAGTGACAATCTTCTCCCCATTAGCATACGGGGAACAAGACTCTCCTGGATCCAATCAAACCTCTTTAATTGCTACCTTTTTTTTGGATAAAACTTCCTCATCACTCTAAATCTGTGTTATGGTCCTCAAGGCTCTGTCCTTGGACCACTAATTTTCTCAGGTTACATTGCATCTCTGGGTCAACTCATCAGCTTCTTTTAGTGTCCAACTGCTTCTCTGCTATATCCTCTTGGATGTGTTCTCATTAGTGGTGCAACTAATCCAGGATTCGGTTTGGTTTGTGGCCAGGAATTGGCCAAATTCTTGTGCCTGGCCAAACCCAATTCTTAAAACCATATAACTTTCTGTCACACAAACAGAAGGTACAGAAATGTTTTAACCGCATGGTGCAAACAGGATTCTCTATCACCCTTCCTGACCATGATTTGCAAAATAGTGGATTTGGTGCATCCCTACTTCTCATCTTCTAAAACTAATTTATTTACACACACATGCCCTACCTAAACATTGTGCCTTACTGAAAACAGTGCTATAATTTATTCTAGTTCGCAGGTTCACTGTCATTGTGTCATACTGCCAACCAATGCATTCAGACAAGGGACATGCTTACTCTTAAGCAGCATCCTGTCCTGCAGCTGCCATCTTGGAAAGGGGCAAACCCTAAGTTTACACACAGTTAGAGAAGAAAGAAACCTTAGGCATAAGCCCTGCCCACCCTCCTGGGGTAGTCAGTTCTGTGAGTCACTTGTCTACAGCAGGAAGGACATAAAAACAACAATGACTTTAACTGGTTATTCCTACCTATAGGTGATTTAAACTTTATCTCTATTAGTGCTACATGACAGGAAGGACAAAATAAATCTCATGGTACTGCTGTAAGGGACACGAGGGAATAGCCTAATAACAGATATTGGATATTCCATAGTCTATTAGCTTCTGCACACAGGATCCTGCTGACCCATTACCTTCTTACTCGTGGGGGCACATTTACTAAGCTCGAGTGAAGGATTCAAATGAAAAATACTTTGAATTTCGAAGTATTTTTTTGGGTACTTCGACCATGGAATAGGCTACTACGACCTTTGACTTTGATTCGAACGATTCGAAGTAAAAATCGTTCGGCTATTTGACCATTCAATAGTCGAAGTACTGTCTCTTTAAAAAAAACTTTGACTACATACTTCGGCAGTTTAAACCTACCGAGATACAATGTTAGCCTATGGGGACCTTCCCCATCACTTTTCTAAGCTTTTTTTGATCGAAGAAAAATTATTCGATCGATCGCTTAAAATCGTTGGAACGATTTTTATTAGATCGTTCGATCGTAGGATTTGCGGTAAAATCCTTCTAATTCATATTCGGAGGATTTTACTTTGAGGGTCGAATTCGAGGGTTTATTAACCCTCGATATTCAACCCTTAGTAAATGTGCCCCTTAGTGTCATAACACTGTCAGTATTTTCCCAACCTATACTTTTAGGGCTGCCACCAGTCCCTTCCTCCTTCCTTTCCTTTATAAATATTGTGAGAGAGAGATACTTTTTGTATCTATATTTACATGTAATTATTCATGTGTCTTTTAGGTAACTATCAAATGTATCAATTTTGCTCTTCACTACTCTGAACTTCGACACTGAAACAATGAGTGAATCATTCATATCCTATTAATATGGACTTTAACACTGAACAGACTTTAATTTCATTCTTCAATTCAATTAATCCGGAATTATGGAGATATAATTTTGGAGCTATGGAATTATGGACTCTATATTTTATTAACTTTTGATTGCATTCATTTTTCACATTGGATTACATGTAATTGACTTCTAATCACCTTAATTGTTTTCCCTTTGAATGTACCTTTGTACTTTGATCCACTATGCTTGACAAAGGGGCAGAGCCCCGAAATTATTTTTAATGGCAGCACTACTTGCCCCACAGCCAGACAATTTTATATCTTGTGTAGGCAGAGTCCTTATTACCTAACATTTCCATTTGTTTCTAAATTACGTGAATTCCATATGTACAGTGCTGTGGAGAATGTTGAAACTTTAGAAAAAAATATAATCATAAATACTATGCATAAATACTACTATAATCATAAATACTATGCCAACATATGAATTGCTGCAGCTTGTGAGGGATATCTAAAAAAAGGAGGGGGGGACTGAGCACAGAATAGTCACAATATCAAGACCACAAAGTACGAATGAATGCTTCAGCCACAGTAGAAGCAGCGGTATGAGGGCAAAAATGTGCCAAATTTATCAACCTGTCAATGATGACAAAAATTGTATTGAAGCTGGAAGAGATTAGAAGGTCAGCAATAATGTCTATAGAAATATTTTGACTTATACAAGTGAGAACATATAGCCAGCAATCCTTATACAAGCAAGGCCGCAAAACTAACTTTTTGCTAGTTCTAGAGTCTAACGTAAAGGATGATTACAAACAAATTTAAAGGAGAACTAAACCCACCATGGTGATATGTCCCCACTGCCCCCCCCCCTCTTAGATAATCTTCGTTTCTTTCTCCTCCCCTTAGGCAATTTCCGTCTCTTTTGGTGAATATGCAGTTGTCGCGAACCCGAAGATTGCTCCAACTGCGCATGTGCCAATACACCACTCACTTCATGAAGATTACCGAAGAGAAGAAGATGGCGCCCGTGAGCTCTGCTGCGCTTACTCTGCATGTGTGGTCACTATTTCTAGAGGAAACAGAATTCAGGGGTAAGACTGTGCAGGGCGGAGGCAGGGAGGGGGCCAATTGGGACTTATCACCATGGGGGATTTAGTTCTCCTTTAATGAATCCAAAAGTCGGGCTTCAGGAACATAGATTCAATCCTACTTAAACAAATAGCTTCCACAAACAGCCAGATCATAAAGTTTACTTTAAAGGAGAACCAAACCTTTTTTCTTAGAAACCCCTACCCCCGCACCTTACATAGACCCCCCCGCTCCTCCCCAGCCTAGGTGTAAACTTCAATAATTAACCCTAACTCTTTACTTACTTAAGTAATCTTCGGGTCTTCTTCCGATGCTTCGGCAATTTCCGTGACTTTCAGTGCAGTGCAGTTGTCAAAAACTGGAAGACTGCTCCAACTGCGATGCACCGATATGGCGCTTACTTCCCTAAGAAGACCAAAGAGCTGGTTTGGTTCTCCTGTAAGGGAGTTCTAAAGCTTTTTGGATCTTAGACAATAATGTCCCCGTTACAGTAGTAATTTTTAAGGGATTAAAATTGCACCAGGAACAACTTTTTCAGGTAAAAAAGCATCTTTTTTGCCATTTTAAAAGTAGATTTAATTGCAAGTAATTCTAAGTCATCTGCATCTTATTTACTTCTGTGATAATCTGTAAGGAAAAAAACATGGGTTAAAGAATGTCTAATTTGTTCTGATTTGTTGGGAAAGTACAACCCCTACGGTAGATTCAGAAGCATCTACTTTCAGTATAAGGATGAGAACATAACTTAAATCTTCAGTTCTTTGAAAGCATGTTGAGTCCTCTTACTCCACTATTAAAGGGAAGTGCACCAACCTGCTTGAGGGTGTCGCACCACCCGCTTTCCCAACTGCAAGCCCCTCTCAGCGAGTGCAGGCCCTTCTGGATGCTTCAGCTGAAGCAGGGCACAGGTGGAGGAGCAGGAGGAACTTGTAGGGGGTCAGAAGGCATGTCCATGACAGAGTTGAATACTTCTGAGCTCACAAGGGTGGCGTGTGATAAAGGGGCACAGCATCTAGTGTCACTTCCACATGAAAATTGATTCACACACAGCCGCTCCTGGATGCATCATGGCTGGGTCCATTCACACAACTCTGCTCCTCCACTGATAAATGGCTATGGCTGTATTTATCAGCAACTTATGGGTAATTATTGTTGTAGGTATGGCTGACCAAACACCAGAGAAGAATGATTCTGACAAATTGAAATGTAAAGATTAAAAGATCCACCTTCAGATCGTAGTAAAAAAGAGACCCTGAAAGATTTAAAGACACTGCAGCCCATAAATTGTGCAGTTTGTGATGGGATGTTTATTCCTTCTGAATGCAAACCCTGTACTGACAAGATTAAAGGGCCTGTTCCTTGTAAGCAAGATTTTGTCTCCTAGATGAAAGGAACTATGCAGGAAACATTTGACTTTTAGTGGAATCAGTCTTTGAGGACATTTCTTCAGATTTTTCTGTGGATGAAGGTCCCTCCAAGAGGAAAACTTCATCTGAATTGGAGGAGGGTGGAATTAGCTGAAACCAAGGGTTTCTTCGACATTGAGGAAATTGAAGCTTTTTTTATTGGCTTATAAAGATACCATGGGGATGGAGAATTCAGCAGAACCTCTCAAAAAGACTAGTGAGCTTTTTTTGTGGGCATTAACAAAAATAACATTTGTTTTTCATTACATTCTGCTATATCTGAAAAGAATATAGAGCCATTGGTCAGTGATTGACAGGAAGTTATCCTTCTCTAAGAGATTTGGATGTTATTCATATTTGATCCAAAAGAATCTAAGAATTGGAATGCTGCACCAAGACTGAATTCCCCAGTGGCACAGGCAGTAAAAAGAACAACACTGCCCCTGGAAGACAGCTTGGGACTGAAGGATCCAATGGATGGGAATGTTAAGGCAGCCCTTAGGTAGACATATCTGGCAGCTGCATCCTCATTCAAATCGGCAATTGAAGCAGCCTTGGTGGCCAAGTCCCTTAAGGTTTGGATTAATAAGTTACAAAAAGGGTTGAAGAAGGGAACCTCTGGGGAGCATCACTTGCCAGATTTGCCAATACTTTCACTAGCCACAGATTTTCTTACAGATGCATCTTTAACCAACATTGACTTCCTTGCTAGAACCACTGCTTATGCTACATTGGCCCACAGAGCCTTGTGGCTGAAGCCCTGGGCAGCAGGTATTGCTTCTAAAAGTTGACTTTTAATATGCCCCTTGCAGGGGGGAAGAAATAACAGGGGACAGACAGGTCCTTCCAACAATTTCTAAAGGGTTACTCCATAGTGTTTTTAACCTAACCATCAAACAAATACATTTTTCCCCATGGCCAGTCATCAGTCTTCAAAGACAAGCCCTCTCAAAATCCGTTCAGGAATTCAAGGACCAGAGGGTACTTATTCCAGTCCTCCAGCAGAAAAGTTTCTAGGGGTTTACTCCCCTGTGTTTCATATTTCCAGGCCAAACAGGAAATATCGAACTATTATAGATATAAGGTTCCTAAATCAATTTATAGCAAAGAAGTTCAAAATGAAAATAGTGCAGTGGCATCCTTGTCTGCGGGGGACTTCGTGATTATGCTAGACTTACAAAACACTTACCTTCATGTTTCAATAAGACCATATCATATCAAAAATATATAAGAGTTACGATAGGAGATCAAGCAGTGGAACATCTGCTGTTCACAGCACTCCCATTTTGCAAATCATGTGGTGGTCGCAGCTTTTTTAAAGGAGAAGGAAAGGTTAAAACTAAGTAAGCCTTATCAGAAAGGTCAATCTAAATATACCAGTAAACCCCAAAAGTAGTGCTGCTCTGAGTCCTCTGTCAAAAGAAACACTGCATTTCTTTCCTTCTATTGTGTACACATGGGCTTCTGAATCAGACTTCCTGCCTTCAGCTTAAACCTCATTGCCCTGGGCAAGAGCATGCTCAATTTGCTCCTCTTTCCCCGCCTCCTCCCTTCTCTACTGTAATCTGAGCCCAGAGCAGGGAGAGACTCAGGCAGGAAGTGATGTCACACCATGTTAATACTGCAGCTCCTATCCTAAACAAACAGAGAGTTTCTAGAGCTTTTAACTCAGGTATGGTAACACATTCTACAGAATAAATATAGCATTCTAACTTGCACTGTTGTAGCTAATCTATTGGCAATAAATTGCTTCCGTAGCTTTCCTTCTCCTTTAAGGGAGAAGTCAATCATTCCCTACCTTGCCAATTGCCTAATAAAGACAAGATCCCCTTCTATTCGAATAGAGCATATTTTCTTTCTTTTAGTGACATTATAGTTGTAAGGATCCGCTTCCACGTTCCTTCCGGCGCAGGCGCGCTCATCGGGGAACCGATGTGCGTCAGCGCGAAGCGTTGGACGCCGGCGACGGACGCCGGCGCGAAGGCGCCGGTCGCCGACGCAAGGGCGTCAGCGACGGACGCCGATGACGGATGCACTGACGTCAGCTGTGCGACGCCAGCGTGATGACGCCAGTTTGGCGCCAAATAAGCTCTATTTAATCCTAACCAGTACTGTGACTCCTTGCCTGGTTATTAGGTTATTTGACTGAAACCCTAGCATTGAATTCTACTGATCTTCTGTGTTTGACCTCAGCTTGTTCCCGGATTGTCTATTGCCGCCTGCCCTGATCTTCTTGCCTGACTTCGTTTACGACTCTTCGCTGCCTGCCCTGACCTCGGCCTGTCTGACTTCGCTTCTGCCTGAACCCTCTGTACTTCGCTTCGGTTAGTCTCATTGGCTACTCGTCACTTCACTTCTCCCTGTTCCACTCCAGGTGGGTTAGTGTTGTGCGAGGCGCTTGTGGGTTCGTGTTCTACAAGTTCCTGCTCCTTCTTCGTTGGATCAGACGGTAAGCCTGACAGTATAACCAGGCCATGGATCCAACCGAAGGGGCTTCTCCATTTGCTGTCCTGACGCAACAACTGTCATCTTTGACTCAAGCCGTTCGGGAGCTGCAGAGCGGTTACGCTCAGCTACAGGAACACATCAGAACACATCCTCCGGCTGCAAACCCTTCCTCTGCTGCAGCATCCTCTTCCTCTGCTCCAGCTGAAGTACAAGTGATCACTTCCGAAATTTCGGAGCCGAAAGTCGCTTTCCCCGAAAAGTTTGCTGGGGACCGGAAGTTATTTCGTAACTTTAGGGGGCCGATTCACTAAGCTCGAGTGAAGGATTCGAATGAAAAAAATTCGAATTTCGAAGTATTTTTTGGGTACTTCAACCATCGAATTGTTTAAATTCGTTCGATTCGAAGGATTTAATCGTTCGATCGAACGAAAAATCCTTCGATCGATCGAACGAACGTTTAGCGCTAAATCCTTCGACTTCGATATTCGAAGTCGAAGGATTTCAATTCGAGGGTCGAATTTCAAAGTATTTTTAACTTCGAAATTCGACCCTTAATGAATCTGCCCCTAGAAGTAGCTGCAAGTTGCTATTTTCGCTTAAACCCCACACCTATCCAAATGAGCAGACACGAGTGGGGGTTGTCATTTCTTTCCTGACTGGCGAGCCCCAGACGTGGGCCTTCCGTTTGTTGGATCGGCAAAGTCCTGTTTTGGCCACAGTGGACTCTTTCTTTGATGCCATGGCTGTGGTCTATGATGACCCACACAGAACCTCCACAGCCGAAGCCGCCCTGCATGCCTTGAGGCAAGGTACCCGTCCTGTCGAGGACTACACTCTGGAGTTTCGCCAGTGGCCCGAGGATACGGAATGGAATCCTGCAGCTCTGAAGAACCGCTATCGTCTGGGCCTTTCCGCTGAATTGAAGAATGAGTTGGCCCGTACAGGCATTCCTGACACCTTGGAGGAGCTTATCCATATATCCATTCAGTTGGATCAAAGACTGAGAGAAGGGAGGAGGAAAAGGCTGAAAAAGCTGGTCTTGTGTCTCCTACTTGGCTCTTACCTTCTGCTCCACCTCCTATCCGTATGCCTCCTATGATGACATCTACGGTTCCTACAGCCACTAACAGTTCTGCCCCAGAGCCAATGCAGATTGGAGCCATTAAGTCTGCATTAACCCCTGAAGAACGCCTCAGACGCCGCAGGCTTAATCTTTGCCTGTACTGCGGTCAAGCAGGTCATCTTCTTCGGAATTGTCCGACCCGTCCCTCGGGTAAGGAGACTTATGAAAGAGACTTTAACGGTTGCAACTTTTCTGTGTCTTTACTCACAATTTCTCTATCCTTGCAGTGGGGAGACAAAGTGGTGGAACTCCAAGCAATACTTGATTCCGGAGCAAGTGGGTGCTTCTTGGACCGTGAAGTTGCTCTTCAGTTCCAAATTCCTCTCCAATCCAAGAAGAACCCTATAGCTCTTCGTGTGGCGGATGGTTCTCTAATTACCTCGGGTCCTGTGGTTCAAGAGACTGCTGCACTTTTTGTTGTGATTAATAAAATTCATGCTGAAGTAATGAATTTTGATGTGGTGACATCTCCATTATTCCCTATCATTTTAGGGTTACCCTGGCTACAGAGACATAATCCTTCTATCAATTGGGCCACTGGCGGTGTAACATTTTCTTCTAAATTTTGCCTTTCTAAATGTACATTAGAGAATTCGTCTTCTTCAATTAAAGTATGTTCCCTTTCTTCTTCTTCTGAAATTCATGATCTACTTCCTCTGGCGTATTGGGAATTCGCTGATGTCTTCAACAAGAGAGGGGCCGACAGGCTACCTCCCCATCGTATTTATGATTGTCCCATTAATCTTCTTCCAGGAGCTCAAATCCCCTTTGGACGTATTTATCCTTTAACTGAGCCTGAACTCTTGGAATTGCGCACTTATTTGGATGAAAATCTAGCCAAGGGATTTATCCGACAATCTTCTTCTCCTGCCGGAGCTGGGATCTTCTTCGTTGAAAAAAAAGATCATTCTTTGAGACCGTGTATCGATTATAGAGACTTGAATAAGATCACGGTCAAGAATCGTTACCCTCTTCCTCTTATTCCAGAGCTGTTCCAACGATTTAAGGAGGCCAAGATTTTCTCTAAGCTTGATCTTCGAGGGGCCTACAACTTAGTTAGAATTCGGGAAGGGGATGAATGGAAGACGGCGTTCCGTACCCGTTATGGTCACTTTGAATATCTTGTCATGCCGTTTGGACTTTGTAATGCCCCTGCAACGTTTCAGCATTTTGTCAACGATGTCTTTCGAGACTTTCTCGATATTTTCGTCATCATTTATCTGGACGATATTCTAATTTTTTCTAGTTCTTTGGAAGAGCATAGAATACATGTGAAGAAAGTTCTTGCCCGCCTCCGTACTCACCAGCTCTATGCCAAGGTCGAGAAATGCGTTTTTGAACACACATCTGTGGACTTTTTGGGGTTTTTTATCTCTCCTTTAGGAATTCAAATGGATTCTAAGAAAATCTCTGCAATTATTGATTGGCCTATTCCCTCTTCTAAGAAAGCTGTTCAACGCTTCATTGGATTCGCAAATTTCTATAGAAAATTCATTAAGAATTTTTCTCGAATTATTTTACCAATAACTGAACTCACACGTTGTAATCAAAAATTCTCTTGGTCACCACAGGCTCAGATGGCTTTTGAGAGATTGAAAAGACTCTTCACGTCGGCTCCAATTCTTCGTCATCCAGACTTGGCTCTTCCATTTACGTTAGAGGTCGACGCCTCGGAAAGTGCTGTGGGCGCTGTTTTATCACAGAGGTCTGGGATTCAAGAAGAACTCCATCCAGTCGCTTTTTTTTCACGCAAATTGGCCAAGTGTGAATGTAACTATGATGTGGCGGATCGTGAATTACTTGCTATTAAACTGGCATTAGAAGAGTGGAGGTATCTCCTCGAAGGGTCCAAACACCCAATTCTCATTTTCACTGACCATAGGAATTTGGAGTACCTGCGTTCCGCCAAGAGATTAAGACCTAGACAGGCAAGATGGGCCCTTTTCTTCATGCGATTTAACTTTCACCTTACCTATCGGCCCGGGTCAAAGAATGTCAAGGCTGATGCTCTTTCCCGCATGTTCTCCTCTGAGGATGAGATTCTCTCTTCTCCTGAGACAATTCTAAACTCTAATAACTTTCTTTTGTTACAATCTGTTCTTGTGGATCAAATTAAGGATGCGTCTAAAACTGTTTGTGAACCCTCTCTTGTGCCCAAAGAAGGGTTTCTTCTTCATGAAGGGAAAATCTTTGTTCCTGAACAGATGCGTTTGGAGGTTCTCAAGAACATTCATGATTCTAAACTGGCGGGTCATCCAGGTATAAAGAAAACTATTGTTTCTGCTAAAAGACTGTTTTGGTGGCCTGGGATGACTAAAGACTGTTCGAAATTTGTCTCTTCGTGTGAAGTCTGTACCAGGTCCAAGGATTCTCATGTTCGACCTATTGGCCTCCTGCAACCCCTTCCAGTTCCTTCTCGTCCTTGGGGCTCAGTGTCAATGGACTTTATTTCTGACTTACCACTCTCCTCTGATTGCTCCGCTATTGTTGTCTTTATTGACCGCCTGACCAAGATGGCTCATTTTAAATCCCTACCTGGACTTCCTTCTGCCTTTGAGACGGCTGATTGTTTAATCAAGGAAGTAGTAAGACTTCATGGCCTTCCCGATGAGGTAGTATCCGATCGTGGTCCACAGTTTACGTCTCAATTCTGGAAAGCTTTATGTGGGGCTCTTAAGATTTCTGTGTCACTTTCATCGGCTTTACATCCTCAAACCAATGGCCAGACGGAGCGAACTAATCAGACTCTTGAGCAGTATCTGAGATGTTACTCATCGTATCTCCAGGATGATTGGGTTAATCTCCTTCCTCTAGCGGAATTTGCCTATAATAATGCCCAACATTCTTCTATCAATCAGTCCCCCTTCTTTGCAAATTACGGTCTACATCCTGCCACCTTCCCTTCTTCCATTGTTTCTGATATTCTTGTTCCTGCAGTCAAGGATCGGTTAACCTTTTTGGCTGATAATTTTCTGAAGCTCCAGAGGAACATGAGGAGAGCGCAACAGAATTTCAAGATTTATGCAGACAAGAAACGAAGAAGTGATCCAGAGTTTAAGGTGGGGGACCGCGTTTGGTTATCTACTGTTAATCTCAAATTGTCCTGCCCCAGTAAGAAGTTGGGTCAACGGTTCCTGGGTCCTTTTCTTATTACTCGGCAGATTAATCCTGTGTCTTTTCAACTTAAGCTCCCGGCTACCTGGCGTATTCATCCAGTTTTTCATTCTGCTCTACTAAAACCAGCCTCCACATTACACTTTCCTGGCCGTACAACTTCTCCTCCACTTCCTGTTGTTGTGGACGGTCAAGAAGAATTCGAGGTTGAGAAGATCCTGGATTCCCGTGTTAGGGGCAAGCATCTACAATATTTGGTCAGTTGGAAAGGCTTTGGTCCGGAAGAGAATTCTTGGGAACCTGTTTCGAACATCCATGCTGCTGAGCTATTGAAGAATTTTCACAAGAGCTACCCTGATAAACCTTCTGCCAGTTGCGTCCTGAGGCCGCTCCTTGACGGGGGGCAATGTAAGGATCCGCTTCCACGTTCCTTCTGGCGCAGGCGCAGGCGCGCTCATCGGGGAACCGATGCGCGTCAGCGCGCAGCGTTGGACGCCGGCGCCGGACGCCGGCGCAAAGGCGCCGGTCGCCGACGCAAGGGCGTCAGCGACGGACGCCGATGACGGATGCACTGACGTCAGCTGTGTGACGCCAGCGTGATGACGCCAGTTTGGCGCCAAATAAGCTCTATTTAATCCTAACCAGTACTGTGACTCCTTGCCTGGTTATTAGGTTATTTGACTGAAACCCTAGCATTGAATTCTACTGATCTTCTGTGTTTGACCTCAGCTTGTTCCCGGATTGTCTATTGCCGCCTGCCCTGATCTTCTTGCCTGACTTCGTTTACGACTCTTCGCTGCCTGCCCCGACCTCGGCCTGTCTGACTTCGCTTCTGCCTGAACCCTCTGTACTTCGCTTCGGTTAGTCTCATTGGCTACTCGTCACTTCACTTCTCCCTGTTCCACTCCAGGTGGGTTAGTGTTGTGCGAGGCGCTTGTGGGTTCGTGTTCTACAAGTTCCTGCTCCTTCTTCGTTGGATCAGACGGTAAGCCTGACAATAGTCCCTAGGCTGGTTCGTAAACTGGAAAAAGTCAGCACTTCTTCCAACTTAGAGAAGAAAATTCTTAGGAATATGGCTGGATACACATGTAGGCAAGAATTTTTGTTGCCAGAAGAAAAACGCAAAAAAAATAAATCAAAAAGTATTCTTACTTATCCAAAGGAAGAGATCTACAATCAAACAAATGTTGGAAGCTTTGGGGCTGTTTCCTTTGTCTACTGACACGGTTCCTTGGGCCAAAGCCCATGCAAAACCACTACAAAATGTCTTGCTTCTAGTGTAGAATCAGCAAGAAGATTAACTAAACTGAGTCTCTCAATTGGTGACTTCTAACCAAGAATCTTCAAAAAGTAACCAATCTTTTCCCAAAGCAAGCGAACATAATAACTACAGATGCAAGCAAATGGGGCTGGGGAGCCCATCTGGGCGGCTGCTACAAACAAGGCCATTGGGGTTCAAACTCACTCTCCCAGCCTTTAAATGTTCTAGAGTTGGAGGCAGTCTGGAGGGCGATTCTGTCCTTTGGGGATTCCATAAAGGGTCACTCAGTAAGAATCCGCACTAACAACATAGCAACTGTGTATTGATTGATCACCAAGGTGGCTCAAAGAGACAGTTTCTTTGCGAGCTGTGATCAAAAATTTGTTCTTGGGCCAAAAACAATTTAGACTTAACAGCAAGGAATATAAGTGGCTCTCCAAATACGATAGCAGACTCATGGCCACAAAACAGCAAAGTGCTTAACGGCACTCCTCTAGCAATAATATCGTAGATCATCAGAAAGATCAAACAGCACCATACAACAGTATTTGTAATTGCACTGGCTTGGGCAAGAAAAATGTGGTATGCAGAGCAATCTTGAGATGTTGACCTGTCCACCTTGGCCTCTGCCAAGAAGGAACAATCTTCTGCTGAAGGGGCTAGTACTACACCAGAACCCCAATGCCTTAAAGCTGATGGTTTGGAAACTGAGAGGGATATATTGAGCGAGCAGGGTATTTGTCCCAGAGTAGTTGACACTTTTGCAGAGTCAAAAGAAAATCACTGACTCAATATACAAGAGAATTTGGAACAAATTTAGTTCTTGGTGCAAGGACAAAGCCATTGCCCCAGGAGCAGCATCATCTGTAACAATCTTAGATTTACTTCAGGAGGGTTTTGAGAAAAAAATTGGCTCTGAACACACTATGAAGTTCATATTGCAGCTTTAGGGGTCTACAGGGATGAGTCATTGGAAGAGCACTCTGAAGATTTCTGGAAGCAGTCTCAAACTTGAGACCAAAGATGTTCAAGCGTGTGCCTGCTTGAAGGCCTTACAAAAGCCCCCTTCTGAGCCCTTGTCCAAAGCCTCCTTGTTCCATCTTACAATAAAAACAGCTTTTTCGATGCCCATTTGCTCTGTAAGATGAGTTGGGGAACTCCAAGCGCTCTCATGTAAGAGCCTTATTTTCAAGCTCATCCTCATGAACTAATTCTAAGGGCTGATCCCTCATTTTCCCCTAAAGTTACATCAGACTTTCACAGGAACTTTTAGATTCACCTGCCAACCTTTTTTTCAAAATCCCAGAAACCAAAGGGAGAAAGAGCTGCAATTGCGAGTCTCAGTTGTAGATCACCAGACTATTTAGAGTGGTTAATAATCTGCTTCTTTCCTTCGCTTGTCCTAATAAAGGGAAAGCAGCTTCAAAATCAACCGTCTCCAGATGGATAAAACACACTACTGTATTTCCTTAGCCTACCAGAAGACAGATAAGGTACTGCCAAAGGAATTAAAGGCACACTTAACAGGAGCGACATCAGCCTCCTGGACGGAGAGAGCAGGTGTCACTTTGGACCAGATCTGCAAAGCTGAGCTTTAAGATTTTCGTAAAGCATTTGATCTGTCTGGGGAAGCAGCTCTTACAAAAGCAGATATCAATTCACTGCTTCTTATACTCTCTGCTGCCTGTAGGGATGTGAATAAAAAAATTAATTTTATACTTAACAAAAATTCCTTTTCCTTCAACACAGATTGTCCCTCCCTTCTTTCTTGAATATAATAAAATGATGTGCCAGCAGAGATAGTGTCTAGTTATTTCTTGGTAAAACCACTTATGTGCTTGGGGCTGCCGGGAGTTTTACAGGGGCAACTTTTAATTGATGCGGGCTAATCCTAACTAAAGTTGAGGAGAGCTTCTCTCATAAATGCTGCCTTTGGGACTGATGGAAAGGGAATTTTCTGTAAGTATAAAATTTGAAGAATTACTTTAAGGACCTTGTTCATACCCCTGAAGCTAAAGGTTTTTACTGATTACTCCTACTTATAGGTTGTTTTATTTAAAAATTAACTCTATTTTTCTGCGTCGGCCCGGGTGCAGACATGCAGTAGAATATGATGCCGAAATCTGATGTGTGTGCTTGCACACGGAGTGATGCAATGGTCCTGGGTGCAGGTGAGGTAAACAGGGGTTCTCCGCGAATGAGGCGAGTTGAGACGATCGCCTTAGGCGGCAGCACCCCTGGTAACTCAACCGGAAATTCGGCTCTTCTATTGCGCCGTCAGCACTAGCGATGGGACAGCCCCGACCCCCTTCGGGGCTGAAAAGGTGCGTCATGAGGAGGGTTGGGGTGCGGCAAAAGGAAGGCCTCAGGCGGCAAAATGGCCAGGATCGCCCCTGAAGGTAAGGGTCGGATTGCGGAGTAGGGGCTGATTCTTGGGGGCATATTTAACAAAATGTGAGTTTAGAGTTCAATAAAAACTCTATACATGTTGTATTCATTCCTATGGGATTTTTAGAATTGTATTTACCAATGGGTGAAATTTGGAACTCACCATTTGATAAATATGGTTCTAAAATCCCATAGGATTGGATAGAACGTGGATGAGTATACTATAAACTTTTTTGATAAATCTGAAGCAGGGGAGGCCTATTTATCAAAATTTGTGTGGTTTTAGAGTGGTTTCCATTTACATAAGAAACCTTTGATATCCAGTGAACCTGGAAACTCTCTCCACTGGTGGTTTATGAAAAGCTTAACTTTCCACAAAGTCTCCTTTATACAGTATTAATTACGATGGATGCCTCATAAACAAGTTGGGGCTCTAACTCTCAGATTTGAGGTTGCAAGGTCTCTAGCCGATGAAAGACCAAAGAGACTAATCAAAATTCAGTGAACACAAAGTGGTTTAATAAGCTCGTCTCCTATTTTTTCAATAATTTATGGGACAATATAGCTCATGTACATTTTCCCAGTGGTGATTTCCACTTAAAAACAATTAAAGGTACTTGCGTCTTCACACTTCTTTGTAGCTATCCTCAGCTATCAGAATCAGGAGCTACTGTGTCTATTGACGCAGGTCGGTTCAGTGGGAAAAAGATATATCTACTGGTGTATTTAGATTGATTAAAAAAGGGATCTGTCTTGTGTCAGTGGATTGAAAATTATTGATTAGAAAAAAGATATCCCTTCTTTATCAATTAAAATGTGTTTTAAATAACTGGATCAGGAGAATGACTTCTTAAGAAGGAACTGGATGATTACACCACTTATTAATATAAGGAATTGTTATTGTATTTTTCAAGTCAGGTTGCTCAATGAACCCTGGAGCTGCTGTCTGGTCAGGATGTGGTGGTAGCTCCAGGGTACCCCCAATACCTTCAGTCAATTGTAGCTGTCAGGCCTGGACTGTAAATCTTTGGGAAATACCAGGGCCTATTTTTATTCTCTGTCTACACCTGGCCGCTATGCAGTTGCACCTTAAAAGCACAGACATCACTCACACACTGAAATGATGCCAGACAGACTTTGAAAACAATCAGCAGATGTTGTATCTATTTTAACAAATCAGACCGATTACTGTAGACACAGCACAGCTGCCCCAAACTAATTGGCCCTTTGTACCCACAATGTCGCTAACATTCGGGCGAAAACTCTGCATTGAGGAAAACACAGCAATTGAGCAAAAAAATTTACTTTGCACACTGAATCAAGGTAAGTGAATGCTCCTAATATCTTAGCAGACCAACTGAACAGAAGTTCGACTGGGGTAATGGTCACCGTGTCAGAAGGTGTTCTTACTAACTGTGGATTGATGGGGTATTCCACAAATAGAGCTAATGGTCACCAAGTGAACACTAGGGGGCAGATTTTTCAAGGGTCGAATTTCGAAGTAATGGGAGTTTTTTTGAACTCCCATAACTTTGAAATTTGAAGAAAAAAAGACCAACTGAAAATTATTAAAAAAAAAATCAAACTTCAAGCGTCTCACTATGCGAGAGATGTCCTACACAGGATGACAGACCAAGATATGTCTAATCCTCTAAATCATATATGGAAAGGAGCTAATACCATACACTCTACATCTTCTACCACAAACTCATTAGGGTGACCCCAGATCCCTTGTTAAATGATACCCCCTTTGGGAAATGGTCAGAAGCTATATCGACTATCACCGCAACAGATGTTGTTAAACTTCATTCTCACTCTATGAGAACAATACCGTCTAGCCAATACCAGATCATGGCCCTACAAATACTACACCAATCCTACCTGACCTACCTAAAGAGATACAAAATGGGCATATTACCCAACCCAACATGTCTGAGATGCTCTGGAACAGATGCCACACTACTGCATTGTATATGGTATTGCCCAGTTATCAATACACTTTGGTTAGACGTATACAAATACTGGCAATCATTAACCAAGCAAACATTTGAACCAAATATAGAATGGGCCCTATTTAGCAAAGTCAGGGGGACACAACAAATATCTAAAGCCAATAGAGCATTAACAGAAAGATTAGCTGCAGCAACAAGAAAAGCTATACTACAAGAATGGCTTTCTCCCACCTCACCATCTATAAACTTGGTTAAGAACAAGCTACATTTCCTATTTCATAAGGACTGGCTGGAAGCTTCCATAAATAAAAATACCCATACTGATAAGTTTTTCAACACCTGGACCTCCTACATCTTAAGCCTTTCGTCTGACATTAGACAACTTACAATCTCTACTTTTCTATACACCCCGTGGTATGACTTAGAATGCCTACGTGGCACCAACCCATTAGTCTTAGCAATGACTCCTGCATAACAAGATCGCAGCTGCCTCCCAGGACTCATCAACTCTTGGGCGACTATGGATATCCCACGCTCGATACGTCGAAGGAAAAAAAAAAAAAGGGGCATGTTTAACTCTAAATAATAGATGTGAACGCCACCACCTCATCTTAACAAATCTTACAGCTCAACATGCTTTAAATACGCTTAAAGAAACGACAATGTGCACTTTCTTGTATAAATCAACACTTTATTAGACAAATGTCTATATGCAACATTGAATGACTAAACTGTATTGTTACAAAAGTGAAATAACTTGTTTGTTTATGCTGGGTTTCCAATAAAAAAAACAATGTTAAAAAAAAAAAATCTAAGTTTTTTACTGCAGGTGAATAGATGTTACTTTGATCGTTCGAATCAAAGTAACATTGTATTCGATCAAATTCGGTTCAAGTAAACCTTTGATTTCTCAAAGTCCACCAAGTGACTCCAAATGGGTTCTAGGGGGTCTCCCATAGGCTAAAACAGCAATTCAGCAGGTTTTAGATGGTGATTGGTCGAAGTTTTAAAGAGACAGTACATGATAAATTTCAATATTCGAATAGCAGAATCTTTTTCAAATTTGAATCGAATTTTGGCCTAATCGATAGTCGAAGTACACAAAAATAGCTTTTTACTTCGACCTTAATAAATCTGCCCATAAATATCCAGCCATTTGTTTCACGGATCACAGGTACGAACTCACAAATTCCTCGAAGCCACGACAGTAACCTGGTCATTCAATCTAGCCTACACATATACTCAAATTAATTTTTTGGGTAATTCAGAAGATGAAACGGGACCATGCTTCTGTAGTAGGAATTCTTCCTTCACTGCTCCTCTATACTGGGGTGGAAACAAAGCCCTCAGCCTTGAGCACGAACGGAAGCTGTTCCTGTGCACATGGCAGTGTCGGACTGGCCCACCGGGAAATAGGGTTGCCACTTTTTCAGGAAAAAAATACCGTCCTTACTATATATTTATCTTTTTTCCCTATTAATAACATTGGGATCAACCATTATTTTTACCGGCCAGGTGGCAACCCTACCGGGAAACCAGGAAAACTCCTGGTGGGCCCAGGTGTCTGTGGGCCCTTGTGTGGCTAAACATTTGGCCTATTTCATGGCCATTCCCTATTTCTTTGAGAACAAAGAGGCTAAACAGAATGAATAATAGTTTATAGTATGTTAAGAATAGAGAATAGTGGTTGAGCGAGGAGAAGAAGAATAATAGTACTGAGAGTGGGCCCATGGTCTAAGGTTTTTGGGTGGGCCCCTGGTGGTTTCCCAGTCAGACACTGGCACATGGGGCTTATATGTGATACTACTGGTTTGTGCCCCTTACCAGTTTTATCCTCTGGAACCAAACGAAGCACAAGGTCTGGGGATTCCGGCCTAAGGGCTTGTAATAAAAGTGGCATGTAACACAATGACTACAGCCATACATAATAAAATTCCGGGAAAAGGTGCATTGGCGGTCACATGGACAGAGCTCGGAGTCTCCGCCGCCATCTTTGTATTGGGTCAGTCTCCAACTACAAGAGCGAGGTCGGCCTCCTGCTTCAAGAACAGTAGCAATCACTGTCCCGATTTCAGCGTTAGTTTGCAAAATTGTAAAGTCGGCTGGCAGACAAATAGCTGCGATCGGATAACTCGTTGGTTGGTTTTTGCTACTTGCCGGACACGTGTCCCTTAAGTGATATGGCGACAAAATGTAGAAGCCCCGCCCCGCGGAGGGATCTTGTGACGCAAGTTGCCGGCCGGCCTTATATAAGGGTTGAGCGCGCTGCGTGTTTCTTCCCTTCCTGCCGTATCCTCCCTTCTGTACAGCTGGTCTCGTAACGTCCTTTGTCTAGCAACATGCCCGGATTTAACGACAGGGATCGAGGCCGAGATAGAGGGTATGTACATGGCGTTACTTCTTGTGAGCTCCTTTTCTGAGTTCCGTAGTTGGCAGGGTCGCGCGGGCGGTTTTTTTTGTTGGCACTCCAGGGCAGCGCCTGTGGGTGGGTGATGGGTAGGTGATGGGTAGTGAATGTATGTAAGTGTTTCGGTGGGGGGCACAGCTAGTGATGGGGCGTACGATCGATGAATGGTGTTCTTGGGGTACCGGGAGGCGGGGCGTGGAGTGAGAAGATGGCGGTGGCACCAGATGCGGCTCTTTGTCTCCGCACAAAATGGCGGCGGCAGGAAGGATCCCTTCACTGGATAGTGTTGGGGCCCCTCTGTACTTCTCTATTGCTTATTATTTTGCCTTGTTTCCACTTATTTAAGTTTTAGTTGCCATTTGTTTGTTTTTCTCTGGCACTCTTCCCCTAGTAACTGCGTGCGTGTCCCATTGCTGCCCTATTGTATAGCACCCATGTGGCATATCTCTGTACTGCCACCATTGGGGATATTAAGATAGCCTTGCTCGCTGTGTGCTACGCCCCTTTAGTACTACTTGTGCTGATCGCCTCTCTGTACACACAACCTTTTCGTGTGTCGATTCTCAGTTCACACAAACATGTGGCACCACCTAAGGCTGTTTAGAAGTGGTCTCCTCTGTGTTCCTATTGTGCGTGGTACAAGGGAAGGTTTGGGACTCTTTAGTAGAGGACAAATTCAATAACGGGGTTTCTGAAATAAGCTCTTGGCACAAAGCTGATCAAGTCCTGCTGCCCTTTTTGCAGTCATGTAGGATTTTATCCTCCCACTTTATTTTGTTTTCTGGCAGTAATATTTTATTTTGTGATAAGTGGCTGATCTTAGCTGTGTCTTTCAGTCACATTTTATCTGTTAAATATCAGTTCCTAGTTATTGGCTTCCATGCTGGGATTACCAACTATCTTTTATATTGTGCCCTTAATCAGGAAGCTTGACGCCCACACCTAGCGGTACCTACTGCCTTGTATCTGTTCGTCACACTTCTTGGGCAATCTCCACTTGGCAGCTTGGTCCAGCACAGTTCAGTGGCCATATTGCATTGTACACTGTAGATGATTCTAAAACCTGGATTGCCTGTCTCCCATGGAGTCTTGCACAGTCATAAGTGGGTCTTTCTTACATTTGATAGTGGTTTGGTGCCCTTCTGAAATCTGTCTATAAGGGTAATGCCACATTTGGGCGAAACTCTGCCTATGCTGCAATCTACCCCTTATCTTGCCTGCACCCAGAATCATTGGATTGGCCCTGGAGCAGACACACGTGGTGGATTTCAGCACCGAAATGCAAGTTTGCAGTTAAGTGGTGAGATCTGCTGCATGGCTGACACTGGGTGCAGGAAGGGTCAGTGTTGCCTTGCACAGATGAGTGCTTTTTTTTTTTCTTCTCCTAGCAGTGTCATGATCTTGAAATGTAGTGTTGGTTGCACCAGATTGTGTGATTTGTGCCATTTCACCACTTTCTTCCCCTCCCCCCTTTAATTTGGGGGTCTGCCGCACAGCCTGAGCTTCGCTTTAGAAACCATTCTATTCTCTGTTGCAGGAGGCGATCCCACTGTTGTCAGTTTGCTCTCTCTTCCATTTGTATGCCTATTTAGTAACTGCACATGAATGGTCACTTGTATATGAGAGAGCATTGTTCTACTCTATATGGCCATTATTTCTGCTTTCTGTAGGCGGTACTATTCATGCGTCTAGACTGGCTTTGTGGCACAGTCGGTCCTTTTTATTTGGCTTTTAGCTTACTGTCTGCATTGGCCTTTTGTCTTTATATTTAGATTTGGAGGTGGTCCTCGTTTTGGGGGAAACAGAGGTGGTACATCTGGCAAATATGGAAACCCCGGGGAGCGGCTTATGAAGAAAAAATGGAACCTGGATGAACTGCCAAAATTTGAGAAGAATTTCTATCAAGAACATCCTGATGTTGTGAGACGAACACCGGTGAGTTTCCTGATTGGAATGGGCTATGTGTAGCTACTAGTTAACTATCTATTTATCAGTATGTCAATCATGGCTCACTAGTGATGCCTTTTATTGTAAGTTTCCATTGGCATTTGTAATGTGCTAAGTTTATGCACCATTTTTCATGGACACAATTTGGCTGGTTAGCACATGTGCCTATGTTATGATTGTACATTTGATATACTTGGGGATGCCAAATTGTATAAATTTCTGCTTAGTGACCGTCAATTATTTATATAGCAAGTATATTTATTTCTGTGATTCCTACAGTTACAGAATTGCTCTTGAAAGAGTACATTTTGGATAGTCTCTTTATGAGAAACCATTTGAGTGGACACGCACTTTATATTTAGCCTCCTGCATTTACAGTATATTGAATTTATAATCTGAATTTTGTTTTGCAGCAAGAATGTGATCAGTACAGAAGAAGCAAAGAGATAACCGTACGAGGGATTAACTGTCCAAAACCAATTCTGAATTTCAATGAAGCAAGTTTCCCAGGTACATTCCCCTAACTAGTTGCTGGTCTCTGCAGCTTTTATGCTTTCTGCTGGAAATCCACGTAACCACTTTTTGTCCCTACAGCAAATGTCATGGAAGCGATTAAACGGCAGAACTTCACTGAGCCCACTCCCATCCAAGGACAGGGATGGCCAGTGGCTCTAAGTGGACTGGATATGGTCGGTGTTGCAATGACTGGATCAGGAAAAACTCTTTCTGTAAGTACTCTGCTGGTAACTCTTGGCCATGCATAATTAAGGGGGCTGTTACCTTCCAAATCTTTTTTCAGATTGAAAGCAACTGAAAAGTTTACAGTGAACAATCTTTCATTTTTTTTTTTTTTTACCATTCTCCGACTATTTAAGTTTAAATGTTATTGTTCGTGTCTCTGGTTTCAGTCTGGCAGCCCAGTGACCCAGAAGCAGAGTCTGAACTGTTTACAATTAGTTTATACATTTCTTGCAGTGTCTGTGGAATTGATACAATAGTTGCTAACAGCTGCCTTTAATGAAACTCCGATTCTGCTCAGCAGGGACAAATAACAAATGTATCAACCAAGTATATCAATTTAAAACGGTTAACTCTGTGACCCCCTAGTTTATAGTAGTGCACTCTCGATATAGACAACTGCCTGGGTGCTGGTTATAACATAGCATAACAAACCAAAAATAAAACTGCACTACAAGAACTTGAAATAGTGAAAAAAAATGTAAGAATCTTGTATCCAGTAAATATATCAATTTAAAACCATTAACTGTCTGCGAAACCCCCCCCACAAGCTGCTTTAGAAAGTGAAAACAAACTTTACACTACAATTGATATATCTTTCTAAAATTGAAAAGTGTATTTTTGACAATTTTAAACAGACTGAACTGAAAAGCATTTGAAGGTTAAAAAAAAAAAAAAAAAAAAAAAACCCCCACAAAGTGTTTAGGAGTATTAACATTGTTGCTTTTGTTTGCAGTACCTGCTTCCTGGGATTGTCCACATCAACCATCAACCATTCCTACAGCGGGGAGATGGTCCAATTGTAAGTGTCTGCTTTAAATTTCTGTGCCATATTCCAAGGGCACAGTGTGTTTCGGGATGACTTGACACTTGTACTAGAAACTTGGTATTTTGCATTAGTAATAGAACTCTGAATATAAGTTTTGGCAGGGTTTTGTTTGAGCAATGCAGTCTCCCTCTATGGTAATCATGGGTATAATCTTAAAATCCAGTTTAGTTGCAGGCCTTTCATTGTCAAGGAAATGGATTGCCCCTGTCCCACTAGATATCAAATATTTTTTTTTTTATCATTTTAAATAGAATGTTTGTATTTGTGTAGTCCCTTTATACTGTGATCAAGTTAATGGATATTATCTAGGACTTGCCCCTAAATATGCTGGAAAGTACACATTGAATTTAACAAAACTGTTGTTACCTGCTATGCGTAGGCAGGGCCTACATAAACTTGTTTGGGCTACATGCTGCTATGCACGGGGTTGGTGTTAGATCTATAGCCTACACACAGGCTCATGTGTCTGTCTTAACATGTGGTTTCCTTACAGCTTTTGGTGCTGGCACCAACCAGGGAATTGGCTCAACAGGTTCAGCAAGTGGCTGCAGAGTATGGCAGAGCTTGTCGTCTGAGGTCCACCTGTATTTATGGCGGGGCCCCAAAGGGACCACAGATCCGTGATCTGGAAAGAGGTGAGGTGTCCAGGAGCCCATCATAAGTCCCATCTACCATATCATGATATCTCCTTTTTGTATAGAATACTAAATTATGCTGTTTCTTTTAGGAGTTGAAATCTGCATTGCAACACCTGGAAGGCTGATAGATTTCCTTGAAGCAGGAAAGACCAATCTGAACAGATGCACATATTTGGTGCTTGATGAAGCAGACAGAATGCTTGACATGGGCTTTGAGCCTCAGATAAGAAAGATAGTAGACCAGATTCGAGTGAGTACAGCTTTGCTTAATCTGCTTTTGGACATTCCAACTTGTATATGAGATGCTGACTGGTCATTTTGTCCACAGCCTGACAGACAAACACTGATGTGGAGTGCCACTTGGCCTAAAGAAGTCCGGCAACTTGCTGAAGATTTTCTGAGAGACTATGTTCATATTAACATTGGTGCCCTGGAACTCAGTGCCAACCACAATATCCTTCAGATTGTTGATGTGTGTAACGATGGTGAGAAGGATGACAAGTGAGTTCATGTTAAAACAATTAAGAACAATTTCCAGTCCTTTCTCTAAGTCTTTAAATTGCCCACTAACAGCTGCTGTTGCAAACATCAATGTAGAAATGCTCAGCCTGTTAGGCTACAGTTTGCCATAAAGATATGGCTAGGCATTTTGTTGCCTTATGACCTTTTCCTTAATGTTACCGCACACTTACCTGAATTAAGCACCTTTAATCTATTCATGGCTCTTCACTCACTGCAGTGTTTTTGTTTTTTAAATTTAAAGCTTGCTGGCTTTATTAAGTGTACTTATTCTCTGTTTAAGGCTTGTCCGTTTGATGGAGGAAATTATGAGTGAAAAAGAAAATAAGACCATAGTATTTGTTGAGACCAAACGACGATGTGATGATTTGACTCGCAGGTTGAGGAGGGATGGGTAAGGATGATTTACCTCGTGTGTAACAACCACTTTTAACCCTTAAACTAATAGTGCTATCAAAAGGGGTATGCAGCCTCAAACTTAGACACTGATTCTTTATGGAAAGTACCTATTGCCTTCATGTTGGGTGTCTGCTTCTTTCAGGTGGCCTGCAATGGGAATTCATGGTGATAAGAGCCAGCAGGAGCGTGACTGGGTCTTAAATGGTAGGCAAACGGCACATTAATAAAACTAGGTTTAATAAGTGGTCTCTTCTGTGGAGTTTCCTAAAGAACATTTTTTTTTTATTCTTTGCAGAGTTTAAACATGGTAAATCACCTATTCTGATTGCTACAGATGTTGCTTCCAGAGGTCTAGGTTAGTAAGTTCAATCTGCTTATCTTGGGTAACTACTCACTAATGGACTACTTTTTTTGTGAAATGTATTTGTTTTTAAAGAAAGTTTATTTGCTTTCTTTAACCTCTGAAATTCTCTTGAGTTTTGTTTTTCACAAAGGTGCGGTCTTTGTGGCAAGGCCTAGGCATGACAGTCGGAGGACGCAAGGGGATGGAGGACTAGTGGAAATTGGCTGACTGCTTCCAGTTGTGTAGAGGTGGAAAGCCGAGCATCGTGTGCCAGTATCTTCAAAAGGCAGAATTTAACTTGTATCCCCCTCCCACACTACCAAAACTGCAATCCCATAAAGACACCCCACCATCTGTTGCATGCTTATAGCTCTTGATACTTGCAACGTGCTCTGCCTTATACCACAGGGTTGCGTTGAGGGTTGACTTTGAGACATTTTGGCAGTATTATAATGGGAGAGCAGCTTTTTCTTGGAAGCCTTTTGTTAGACAAATTGGTGAGTACTGGCACATGAATGAGTGTATAGCAAAGGGAGAGGAAGCAGAACTCCGAGCCTTAGGTTTCACGATCCTCCCTCACCTGTATCGTAGTCGTCATGTCGAGACCTGCCAGAGGGGACAAATTCTCAAGTGAATCCTGGTTTCTCGGAAGTGCTTGCCTAGACGAGACACAGCACACAAAAATAACTCTGGCTCCCAAATGCCTTATTGTATTCATGGTGGGGGGTGTTCCCAGGATGTGTGTGCTTGTAGCTGCAGTTGTAAGGTCTTGGCAAGACAAAGCAGTGGGTGGCCAGATTACTGTGCTTCTAATGAATGTGTGAGGTGGACCACTTCCAGTTTCTTGAAGGTCCTCGAACTGAGCACATGAGGAGGCTGCCGTTGGCGTTAGTGGCTGTACTGCTGACCAGCAATCAGAGGTCACTTGACTATTTATAAGGGAGCCTTTGAGCAGTGCAAAAGTACTGGTAAGGCGTGTGGTGGGTGGAGTCGATGGGACAGCACATTACTTCTTTAGACTGGGTAGCCTAACCTTTGTTTTTCAGCCTTGATTCCTCTCCGGAACAACTTTGTCTAACTTGTGGTTTTGGTCTGACGCTTGTGGTGTGCAAAACCTTATTTGCCTCCTCGTTTTGCCACACTGCAACACTTTACAGATGTAGAAGATGTGAAATTTGTCATCAATTATGACTACCCCAACTCCTCAGAGGATTATATTCACCGAATCGGAAGAACCGCCCGCAGCAGCAAAACTGGCACAGCATACACCTTCTTTACCCCAGGAAACATTAAGCAAGTCAATGACCTGATCTCCGTCCTCCGGGAAGCAAACCAAGCTATCAACCCCAAGCTATTGCAGCTGGTAGAGGACAGAGGTAAAATTCTCAAATATAGTAATGGGGTGGGGGTGATGTCTCTTGCTGGCTTGCATGTAGTTTTGGAGCTGCAGTTGTATTCTGTTACACATTCTACTCTGAAGTGGGCTTTGTACACCAGAAAGGTAATGTCTGCAAAGATAAAATGGTTGATACCGCCTTTAAAGCTTTAATACCCTCTTCTGTTTTACAGGGCGCTTCAGAGGCAGAGGAGGAATGAACGACAGACGTGACCGTTTCTCTTCAGGCAAGCGGGGTGGGTGGGACCGGGAAAATTATGACCGTGGGTTTGGCGGAAAGAGAGACTTTGGCAACAAATCCCAAAATGGCTTTGGCAACAAATCCCAAAATGGCTTTGGGGCACAAAATTACAATGGAAACTTTAACAGCTATGGCAGCAATGTTCAGAGTGGGTTCCGGGCAGGTGCTCAGAATGGCACATACCAGAATGGCTACAGCACCCAGCAGACTGGCTACAGTGCACCTCCAATGCAGAATGGAATGACCCAGCAGGCATATACATACCCAACTGCCACGGCTACAGCACCAGCTGTCATAGGTTATCCAATGCCAACATCCTACCCCCAATAAGCTGTTAAACCAGTTTGTCCGTTTTTATTTTCTGTACTTGCTCTTTGTATTGTTTCCATGCAAAATAGTTATTTAAATCCCACAGGTTTCTCAGAGGTAACTGCAGTGGTGACTGTAGTGCACTTTCACTATTTAAGTTGACTGTATCTACATTCCTGAGGCAATTTTAGTTGTTTTTTTTTGTTTTTTTTTGTAATAGAACAAAGCCAGTGTTTCCAGAGTTTACGTGATTTGGAGTACTGTAATGGGGGCAGCGCATGGCCTTCAATAAAGATCCTTTAACTTGGTTATCTCACTTGTCTTGCTCTTCATTGCACAGGAATGTGCTCAACTGGATGTATTCAATTGGCCAATGATGGCACTGGATAAGAGTTACGGCTAAGTCTTGTCCTACTTCTTTAAAGGAAAACTAAAGCCTAAAAATGAATATGGCTGGCTAAAAATGCCATTTTATATATTTTAAGTTATTGTGCCAGCCTAAAGTTTCAGCTTGTCAATATCTGCAATGATTCAGGACGTCAAACTTGTCACGGGGGGGGGGGGGTCACCATCTTGGAAACCATCACATCCTCAGTGGGCTTTGAGCAGCTGTCGAGAAGCCAAGTTTAGGGGTTGTTACAAATCAAGCAGAAAATTAGATTGGCCTGTAATACAAGGTTCTACAGGGCTGATTATTAAATTCTGATGCCAATTGCACTGGTTTCTGTGCTGCCATGTCATAATTATCTGTATTAATTGCTAATCTGCCTTTTATCTGTATTAATTGCTAATCTGCCTTTTATTTTGACTATTCTATGTACTGTATACTGAGTTGGTCCCTAAGCTCAGTAAGTGACTGCAGCACAGAGCATGTGGAGTGAACCAGCAGAAACGTAGATGGGGAGCTACTGGGGCATCATTAGAGACACTGATCTTCACTGCTAAAGGACTGTGGTTGCCTTGGGCTTGGACAGAAACCCAAAACAAAATGTAAAACGTTTCTAGCCTACTTCTGCTGCTATAAGATACTATACTGTAAAGTGGTCCTTGTAGTGGCTTTCATGTCCTGGCAATCTGCATTATATTAAATGTCTCCCCTGTCCTCAGTATAGCCCAAGTTACTCTGGGTAAATATATAAAAAATAAAGGGGAGCACACAGGCTACATAGAATACACAAGTATGATTGACAAGCCACCATAGCTAGTCAAGGTGAAACACAATGCTGTCCTGTCTACCCCTGGTCACTGCATAGACTGGCACCTTCCGTGCATAGTAGCATTTCTCGGGGAAGTGTCTCAGTTTGATCCACCCTCCAATTTGCTCTTAAAGGATAAGTAAACTTTTAAATAAGTGAATGTAAAAAAGAACTTTTGCAATTTACACTTATATTTTTTTCTTTTAATTCCAAGATATTAAGGGATATATGTACTGTTAATATGAATGATTGTGTTACAACAGCGCCACCTGTTGGTCCGTTTCCACCAGTCTGACCACCAAGTTGTCAGGAGAAAGAGAGGCTGCTCTGATGTTCGTCTGCTTAGGAAAGATTTGAGAGGCTTCTAATTTCATTACTAAGCAGAAGAACATCAGAGCAGCCTCTTTCTTTCTCCTGACCACTTCCTTGACTACTTGTTGGTCAGACTGGTGGGAAACTGACCAGCAGGTGGCGCTGTTGGAATAAAATCCATTCATATTAACAGTACGTGTCCCTAAATATCTTGGAATTAAAAGAAAACAATGAGTGTAAATTGCAAAAGTTCTTGAAATAGCCCCCTCATCAGTTTTACATTCACTTATTTTTAAGGTTTACTTATCCTTTAAAGGTGAGTGCCAATACCCAAACACTGGTTTCACAGGCTTAACCCCCCCCCCTTGCTTGCAGCTTTGATATTGTGCAGACAACCACCCACTTTTAATGGCATGGAATCTATACGTTCTGTAGAGCAGTGATTTCCCCCATCCTTTTTACAAGTGTGCCACAATCAAATGTAAAAAATAGGAGAGCAACACAAGCATGACAAAAGTTCCTGGGGGTGCCAATTATGGACTCCTAAAGGTAGCACCTATGTGGACTAGCAGTTCATGTGAGGCTGTTTGGCAGCACACTTAAAAATAAGCACCTGCTTTGAGACCACTGGGAGTAATGTCTTGCTTACAAACCACTGGTGTAGAGCAACGCTGCTGAAGTACAAAAATACACAGGGGAAGTTGTGGGAGTACCCAATGCTACACAAGTACAGAAAAAACAGGTCCATCAGCAACATTAGTGAATTATTTTGGAAGCATTTTAAAGTAACACTTCAAGGCACTGATATTGTATTTTGGCCCTTAGTCAAGGAGTGGCCATACTTTACTAATGCAAGGACTACTTTTAGTGATGTCCCATTATGATCTTCATCCATAAAAGCGCTATTAGCATTCTGTTCCATGGAAAATATTACATAAATATTGATTTATGAGAAAATGTATATTGCTATATTAAACAAACTATTTCTTCTGTAACCTTAACATAAATATGTGAATGAAATAGTTTGATTGTCGGGTTTTATACACGTGCTCCTCTCAGTGCTATTTTCTATCTCTGTCCCTTACTGTTCTCTGCACCACTGCCCCTGACAATGTAACTGAGCAGCTTCCATGTATCTATTCATTCCTTATTCTCACTGGGTTTAGTTATGTGTAACTGTCATTGCTTTTCTGTTTCTCTGATTGTGACTCAATTTAGAATCCAATACTTCCCCCAGGTCTGTTAATCAAATGGTGTTAAGTTGCCAACTTGGTCCGAAGAGGCCAAACGGTGTGCTCTATAGTGGCATGTGCCTATCCGTATGTGTTGGTGGTGCCTGATTGATTACAAGATGGGGGGGTAGTTGTGTCTGTGCTACTCCAGCATGCAAGGTATAGCAGGCCTCGCTTCATCCAGGGCCGCCATCAGAGGGGGACAGGGGGGACAAGCGTACCGGGCCCGGGCATGAAGGGGGGCCCCGCAGCGCTGCATTTTTTGAAGTTCCGGACCCCCCTTACAAGCGCCCGAGCCGTACGTCCTCCCTCTGCGTTGCCGAATGCGGAAGTGCCGAAAAGACCCGAAGTCACGGAAAAAGCCGAAGTCCCGAAGCGTTGAAAAGACCTGAAGTCACGAAGTGCCGAAAAGACCCGAAGTCACGAAAACAGCCGAAGTCCTGAAGCGGCGCAAAGACCCGAAGTCACGAAAACAGCCGAAGTCCTGAAACCGCACAAAGACCCGAAGTCACGAAAGAGGCGAACTTGAAGTACTGAAGCCATGAGTTCAATTCTACTGAACACCAGTTTGTGTATTTTTTTTTTTTTTAACCCCCTGGCCACCGATGTATTATTTTAATATTCTATAGGCCCCTGCCACCAATCTTTTTGTAAAACATTTTTTTTTGGGGCCCCAATTTGTTTTTAACTTATAAGGGGGCCCCTGCCACCAGTTTTTTTTTTTTGTTTTTTTTTAAAAATTTTGGGGTCCCCAATTTTTTTTAACTTATAAGGGGGGCCCCTGCCACCAATGTTTTTTTTTTAAAAAAAAAAACAAAACAAAAAAAACCTTTTTTTTTTTAAAAAAATGTAAAAAAAAATTTTTTGGGGCCCCAATTTTTTTTTTACTTGTAAGGGGGCCCCTGCCACTTTTTTTTTTTTTTCAAAAAAGTTTAAAAAAAATTTTTTTTGGGGGCCCCAAGTTCTTTTTTAACTTATAAGGGGGGCCCTGCCACCAATGTTTTTTTAAAAAAACATTTTTTTTTTGGGGCCCCAATTTTTTATTAGGGGGCCCTGACCATCAATAACTTTTTATAAATTGTGTGGGGGGGGGGGTTACTTTTTTAGCGCTGATGTCTGTGTGGTCTTTTAACTGCGATGTGGAGTGGGCGGCATATGGGGTGGAGCTTGGTCGTCAGTGTGGGCGGGGCCCAGGGGGCCCTAAAAATTTTGTTGTACGGGCCCGTGAATTTTAATGGCGGCCCTGACTGCATCCTGCTACTTACAGCCAACTCCCTGTGCTAAAGGTACCAAAGGGGCTGGAGTGGAGCCTAGATGTTGTGGCTGATAAAGTTCAGCCCTTCCCTTACAAATACAAAAACTTTTCCCAAGGAGCATTGTACTGCAACTGAAGATATCAAAATAACCCATAACTCCGGGGTCGGATAAGAAAGTCCCCAGGCAGTGTAGGAATGTCACTACTTCATATAGAACAGCCATACAGTTCAACATTCAATTGTACTTACAATTACCCTAATGCTACTATTCCAGCTAAAGGCTTGCACAGGATGCTGGGAGCTGTAGTCAGGAGGAGCTGGGCACTACATGTTGGCTATGAATGATGTCACACAAACAAGCCTAATAGAAGATAATAGTGGATTTCTGGCCTTTTGTCAGTTCCCTTCGAGTGATCAGAAGATCCGTTAGCTTCTCCTGATGGGCTCTTACAGCTACCCCTGCTCTAGGTCTCTAATTAGCCTCTGAGTGTACTTGCCCGTAAAAGTACACAGCAGCGATAGAGAGTCTCTTCACGGCCATCATAAGTCTAGTGAAACCACATGTTTAGATGTCTAGCGATACGATTGGTTGATTCATAATCATGCCGAGGCTTGGAATGCATGGCTCCTCCCATTATGGCAGCACATGTTACAAGGTTAGTGAATTCTGTAGAAAAGATCGGTTCACTGAGGGAAGAAGTGCCAGGGAAAGCGACTGGACTGGCACATATCGTTGTATATACCCTGCCAGTGGGATGTGTGGGACTTGCACATATATGTAAATGTTCCCTGCTGCCCGTGAGATCTGTGGCACTGGCACATGTCTGTGTATATTCCCTGTCTAAAGGCATCTCAGGGACTGGCACATATCTGTGTATATTCCCTGCGTTTAGGGGATCTATGGGACTGGCACATATCTGTGTATATTCCTTGCCTAAAGGCATCTGAGGGACTGGCACATATCTGTGTATATTCCCTGCCTAAAGCATATCTCCCAGCTGCCCTTTTTTGGAGGAACAGTCCCTCTTTTGACGGCTTAACCTGCAGTCCCTATTTTCACTGAACAGCCAGAAAAAGAAACAACGTTTCTCACTTAATTGGCTTTTAACAGAGACCACAGAACACCTAACAGGTGCAAATAAGATACTTTGTAACAATTTTGAGACACAAAAAAAGCAAACTTTCATAACCTGGCAAATTTTGTAAATTGAACATGGTAATTAGGGGTTGTGGGCACAGAAAGGGGCACGGTCAAATAAAATTTTGCTGCACTACGTGCAGAAAAAAAATGTTGTTCCTCTTTTTACTTGCAAAATGTTGGGAGGTGTGGCACTGAGGAAGTGGGTTGACCACGAAACGCGTAAAAGCTATGGAGCTATTGGGCTCACTATGCTCTGTCAATTTTTAACAGTTTTCTAAATAAACGGATGTTTTAAATTTGCTGGTGCTCCGCGACTTAAAGGAATCTATGGGACTGGCACATATCTGTGTATATTTCCTGCCTAAAGGAATCTATGGGATTGGCACATGTCTGTGTATATTTCCTGCCTAAGGGGATCTGTGGGACTGGCACATATCTGTGTATAATACACAAAAGCGATGAATATCTTGTAAATTATATCCTTATAAAGGGTGAGTTCTGATGTCATCAGTAATAAACGGTGAATTCTGATGTCATTTCTGTCACATGACTCACTGAAATTTTTGTATTATAATAAATAAAGTACCCCAGTTGCAAAATATGAGGATATTAGAAGTTACCTCGGAAATCCTTCGGCCTCGTGTTTTTATATGGTCATGAAGCTCCTCGGTAACTTCTAATATCCTTATATTTTACAAGAGGGGGTACTTTATTCACTATATATTGCCTGCCTAAAGGAATCTGTGGGGCTGCCACATATCTGTTTATATTCCCTGCCTAAAGGAATCTATGGGACTGACACATATCTGTGTATATTTCCTGCCTAAGGGGATCTATGGGACTGGCACATATCTGTGTATAATACACAAAAGCCATGCATATCTTGTAAATTATATCCTTATAAACGGTGACTAGTGATGTCATCAGTTATAAACGGTGAGTAGTGATGTTATTTTTTTCACATGACTCACTAAAACTTGTGTCTTATAATAAATAAAGTACCCCTTGTTGGAAAATATGAGGATATTAGAAGTAACCTGGGAGTTCCATGACCTGTATAAAAGCACTCAGCCTTCGGCCTAGGTCAATACCTATGTGACTTATAATATCCTTATATTTATTAAGGGGATCTGTGGGACTGGAAAAGAAATAGGTACCAGCACTCAAGGCAATTCAAACAACTGGGACAAGACCCTTGAGTGTTTGATTGTTTGTTAAGTCACTGAAAAACAACGTTCTTGTCCTGGCACTGATCTCTTGGAGATAGCAAACACTGGACCTACATGACCCTGTGCCACCCTCTAACCCTTCCTGTAGATTACTCATGTACATGGGTTCCAGGTGTTGAGACGGGTAAGTGCCTGGGGAAGAGGGCCAGATGCTAAAGAGAAGGACTTATTTGCTCTGTATATTTAGTCCTCAGAACAGCAGTGCCGTTTAATACATCTATATTCTCTTCTGTTCAACCTGCAGGGCAGAATTTCTTTAGCAACTTCCCACAATGCTCCTGACCCTGAAGAACACTGGCCAGTTACTGGTCGCTGCTTGCTCTAAGGTGGCTCGATCCTTGGCAAAGTACCACCCCAGGGTAAATCATCACAGACACTGTGTTTGGTGCAGTAAAAGGGGTCTGACAACAGGAGGCACTGCCCAGAAGCAGGACATTCTTTTTCATTTGTGCCAGCAGAGACATTTCCTATCTGGTGAAACATTGACCTGCACATCACTTGTGCAAGGGTGCCACAATTTGGGGCCTCTGGGAGTGGAACTGAAGCGCAACTTGGTTGCTCAGTGGTGGAACTCTGTGGTTGTATACAGGGAGCAGGTTTTAGGTATTGATACTCTGCATCACCTGTCAACACCATCCAGTGCCCCAGAGAAACCACTGCTGGCCATATGTACTCAGCATTTAAAGGAACTCCCCAGAGACCAACTTGTCAAGTGGCTGGAAGATCCTGCAGGGAAGCTTGAGTTTCTGCGCCATGAGCTACTTTATGGTAAGGACACCTCTTGTGTATGCTTGTAATTAGTGTGGCTGGTAATGGCACCCCATTATCCTAGTGAATGTCTGTAATTAGTGTGGAAGGAAATGACACTCGATTATTCCAGTGTATGCCTGTACCTAGTGTAGCAGGGAATGGCACATCATATCCTAGTGTGTGCTTGTGATAAGTGTGGCAGGAAATGGCACCCCATTATCCTAGAGTATGTCTGTAATTAGTGTGGCAAGGAATGGCACCCTATTATCACAGTGTATGCCTGTAATTAGCGAGGCAGGGAATGGCACCCCATATCCTGGCATATTTGAGACTTTTCTCCAGTATCCTGTTTTGTTGATGGGGTAAATGGTTGCTGTAGAACTGCTGCTCTATTCTCTGCTGGTCACGGTTACTGAATACTGCTTTCTATATGTCTCCTCCCCTTTATATCTATAGACGGCTTTGGGAAATGTACAGTACAAAAACACACACTATATACATATACACAACATGTACAGTGTATCTGCCCTCATTTGATAATCTGCTTGTGTGGTGCAACTTTAGGAGCTCTGCTGGAATATGTCCCCTCTATGGAATTGCTGAATAAAAAGATGCCATTTGGCCTCGCAGAGATTGGGAAATGCTTTCACTCTATTCCAGAAGAGAGAAATAAGGGCACAATTCTCCCCAGGTAAGAGTCTGTGAGAAACAGAGGGTGATTGGCTCTGGAGTGGCACTATATACCTCTATAATACTTTGCTTTGTTTTTTCAGAATAGGAGAGAGGACAGTGGCTTCCCTTGTCTGGTTCAGTTCCCCAAAATCCTCAGGGCAGTGGCAGGATTACTGGCTCAGACAGCGACTCCAGTGGTGGCAGAAGGTAAGGGGCAAAGCTTTCTTATTGAATTGATTATTTGTTCTTTCACTTTTGTTCCTTCTGTACCTTTCACTGCAACACCATTATATCCATTAGAGTTCTGTCTTACAACATTTTACAGCTTCCAGAATATTTCTTCTCTGTATATTTGTATTTATACTGCCGAAATGAGTTTATGTTTCTTATGTACTGTTACACTGTTACTAAAGCTCTGTTGCAAATAAAACAGACAGATTTATGTTTGAAGTTACACTGGATATTGCTGTCTTTTACATTGAAAAGTTATGACCAAGTCTGCCATTCCAGTATTCCAACAATATGGGAGGGCATTTTATTGAAAGAAAAACATTACAAAGTATTAATTCATCACATTATTAACCAAAGAAAATCAGGAGAAGAAAATGACAAAATAAAAATCACAAATGAAAATGTGCAATTACCCAGAATGCAACATTCTCTGCCTTCTGCTGTGACTTGTTCCACTGCCCCTCTCTCTTCTGGCTGGTTAATTTGCACTATACAAGGATTCCATATTTACTGGCCCTTCACTCAACTATCCAGTACTACATTTCCATATAATTCAGATTCTCTAAAAACCCTACTGTAAGGATGTTGCCAGTGAATATTTGAGACTTTTGGTAATGACACAGTCTAACAGAAAGTGCTCCTTTTATCTGTGCCACAGCCCCATGGGCATTGCCTGGCCACTGCATTTAGATACATTCAGAATCCCCTAAAAAGCAGCTTCCTCTGGAGTCACAATCTTGATTGTACAGGCTTTCAGAACAAGGGGAAGTCAACCCCCCCCCCTCCAAAATGCAGAAATAAATGCTTTTCTCAGGGGCAGACCTTAGTTCCCCCATCACTCTGTGACACTTCCTGCACAACTTCCTCTTACCTGGACACTTTTCAGTCTATCATCCCAGTCTTTGATAAAAGGTGAAACCCTGGCTCTAATAACTGTTTTTCCACAGAGAGTCCTTCATCTGAGCCATACCTCAATAATTATATTTCAGAAATAAGGTGTACAAGAAGGCCATCATGCCCAAAACTCCCTCCTTTCTCTACAGGGAAGGTACTCCCCAGAGCATTTGAACAGAACAGACTGTGAACTCTTATGTAAAAAGATTCTGGCAACAAGAAAATAAGAGAAACAAACAGAATCAGACTTCATAACATTAATTCTTTCCCTTTAGGTCAACCTCGAAGCTTCCATAGCTGAAGGTGCACACACATTCAGTTTTTCATTCCAATTTGCCTTAGCACCATCACCCTTCCCTAATGTTATACCCAAGAACTTAACTCTCTCTTTTACTGCTGGGAAGTCCCTTAATTGGACATTTTGTTTCTCCCTTAAGACCCAAAAAGCTTCTGATTTTTTCTTAGTTGACCAGAGACCCTGTGGCCTCTGATAGCTTCTGATGTGGTCAACTATCAATGACTCCTCCTCTAGTCTAAACAGAACAATGGTACCAGCAGCCACATAGGTTACTAACCTAAAGGGCTGACTCAAGGGACCCTCCAAAGTCCAACCCAGTACTCTGCAGTGCTGTTAGAAAAGGATCCAGAGCAAACACATAGAAGCGTCGACTATGAGGACACCCCTGTCTTACCCCTGCTCCCACCTCAAAGTTTTCTCTACAACCATTAATCAAAGGAAAGGTTCTTCCCCTTTCATACAGGATTTGTAACCATCTGGCAAACTGACCTGTAAAGTCAACCAGCCCAGCTTTTCTTGGAGCAAGGTCAAGAAATACTTTCCCAATTTGTGGAATTTGCACCTTTCTATATCCTTCCACTGTACAGTACTGAAAAGAAGAAAGTAAATTGCCCACACACTGACTTTACATATAAAAGAGAATCCTTGCAAGAATCTTGTTATTCAGTGGTAAGAAGGGCAATGGGCCTTCCCCTTTGAAAGCAGGATCAATGAAGAGGGAGGAAGACTACCACTCTCCACACTGTCTTTGAAAACTTTAACAAATATAGGAGCAAGGTTGTAAACCTCTTACAGTGTAATTTCTGCTTTCAATAGAGAAAAGACCAAATGAGCATTATTAGGACTGTAGTTTCCTTCAAGGATGTGTCTGTCTGATTCCCTCACTCAACTCATGTTGTAAAGCAGAAAATGATCATAGTGATCCAACAACTCAATGCCCCTCATGCAAAAAATATTTCAGCCCCCTCAGATCTCCTAATATAATCATAAGTAGTGATGAGCATTTTGCTTCGCAGAAAATTCACAAAATGGCAAAAAGATCAAAAAAGATCGTCAGACACATTGGTCAATTGGCAGTTTTTTCTGCAACAATTGTCAAACCGCATCACTTTTTTTACTATACATTAGAGTCTATGAGCATTTTTTCATGGTGAAGCATGGCAAAATATTTTGCTGAAACCTGGTCTTCCTGTTCTTGATACTACATACATTGGCTGTAAGGAATTTGATAGGGTAAGCCATCATTAAATCCTATTGTGCTTCTGCTTGCCACCACTCCCTTCAGCACCCCTCCTTTAAAGGTGTAAAGGTGAAATGTTGGTGTACTCTCTTCACTCTCCAGGTCAAACACAACCTCTTCCTCTTCTAGGGATTCCAATTCCCCCTCCTGACTCAACTACAACTTTTCCCATCTCTCTCCTATTTTTTTTTTTGCCAAGGTCCTCCTTGTCGTCCTTTTCTCTTCCTCCTGCAGCCTCTCCTCCTCTTCCTCAGCTAGATTCCCCTACCCTACTAATTCAACAAACCTGATCTATGTTCCTACCACAATTTTTATGGGGATGGTTTTCCTTTTTACTAAATATTTTTTTTCGAGTGTATTTTCAATATCCTCTAAGTCAAAGCAATTCTCTGTATATTTGTATTTATACATGTGGGTGGAAGGTGCCATATAGTAATGCCATATTATACTGTACTTTAGACAGTACAGTATGAGGATAGAGCTTTTTGTGTGCCTAGAACATTCCTTCTCTGTATATTTGTATTTATACACAGGGCCACCATTATAAATCACGGGGCCCCATACAACAAAATGTTGTGGGGGCCCCGTCCACCCCAGCCCAAAAGCCCCACTTCAGATCCCACCCACTCCACACCACAGTTGAAAGACCACACAGACATCAGCGCTAAAAAAGGTGACCGCCCCCCCACAAGTAATAAAAAGCTATTGATGGTCAGGACCCCCTTATAAGTTAAAAAAAAACTGTGACACCAGGCCCCCCATTAAAGTTTTTTTTTTAAAAAATTGGTGGTCAGGGCCCCCCTACAAGTTAAAAAAAAAATAATTGGTGCCTGGGCCCCCTTACAAGTAAAAAAAATTGGGTCCCCAGAGAATATTCGTTAAAAAAACAATGGCGTCAGGGCCCCCCTTGCAAGTTGAAAAAAAAAATTGGGGCCCCAGAGAATATTTTTAAAAGAACATTTGTGGAAGGGGCATATAGAGTATTAAAATAATACATTGGTGGCCAGGGGATTAAAAAAAATAAAAAAACACAGTTGGTGTTCAGTAGAATTGAATGTGCTGTTGTGGAGAAGACCTGGGAAAAGAAAATAACTAAATATGACCGAGAATTTTCTAAATACATATCGGATGGAGGTTCCATTTTGATGCCATAGAATGTTCAGTATGAGGGTATAAAATATGCCATGAACATTCTGTTTATATTTGTATTTATACATATGGGGAGAGGTGCCATATTGTTTCCCTTAGACAGTACAGTATGAGGTTGTAGCTTATTGTGTGCCCAGAACATTCCTTCTCTGTATATTTATATATATACATATGGGAATCAGGGCTCGATGCTTGGGAAAAGCCACTGCTAATTCCTGTTCTCCCCCATTCCCAGTTTGCTCAGAGCCCATCAGGTTTCAGCTGTAATGACATTCAGGATGGGCAGGGAAGAAAGAGCTCCTTGATTCAGTATGAGTTCCCCTGGGGAAGGGAGACCATTGAGACCCTCTGCAATATGGATGACTCTGCCCTCTTCCAGATGCATCCTGGGTGCACAACCAAACTTCAGGTAGGTTATTCTATGCTGTTTTTTTTCCCTATTAGGAATCCTGTGTATGCATATCATTGTATAATGACCAAGTTGGTGCCCCTTCTACTCCCCCTATCACAAATGTTATTGTTCCTATCTCTGTAACTGCATCCCTGGGCCTGTTCTACCCTAAAGTCATGCCTCCCTAAGTGCATCCCCTACCACACTGCCATTTTTAGTGATTTGCTTTCTTGAATATTATTGAACATTACAGTCTGGTTGCTTCATGGGAAACTCCATGACTAATTAGTTTTCTCTCCACAGGCCAGAGATGGGCGGAAGTCAGTCGTGCCACATGTAGTCTGGGTGAGTGGAGACCTAGACAGAGGGATTCTTGCCTACCTCTCAGATGCCCTGCAGCAGACGGAGGCCCCCGCTGTGCGTGGCCAGTACCATCAAAGAGAGGTGAGACCCATGTAATGCACTGACCAGTCCTCTTACAGCACAGCTTCTACAAGAGACAGAGCTTACCTCACCTATAGTGCCTTTTGTTGTGCCCATAAGTGAACGTAGATATCAGAGCTCTACGGCTGTTGTACAATGCCCCACATGCACAGTACAATGGAGGCTAGAAAGCCATGGTCTTTGGGGGGGGGGGGCAATGAAGCTTTTCCTGGGGGGTTCTCTTTGTGTCTCATGCAGAGACTTTCCTGTGGGCATATGATAGATACAAAAGAGTAAAGTGGCTGTATGTTTCTCCCTTGTTGCAGGTCCTGAAGCTGCACCCCACCTTGGCGCCTATTAAAGTAGCTGTGGATATGGGGAAAGGTCCCACCGGTGAATTAAGGCTGGTAAGTGGTAAGTGCACAGGCACACATACAGGTTGAGCTGGGAATCAAGCCCACAGAAAACTGCCAATATGTGAGCAGCACTGCCATTTGCCAAGGCCTAACACATAATATGGTACTGCAGGTATGCCAAGGACTATCCAGTGAGCTGCGGGAACAAGGAGTGTATGTGTGGCCCGGCTACCAGGAAACCCTGCATGGCTCCTTGGAACAGCTCTATACAAAGTAAGGAAATATGTTGTGGTCATACTTTCCTTTATTCTCTGTAGTGGGCATGGCCTCTGCTATGAACTTCCTAGAGAACCAGCCTTTCTGTGTTTGGTCCCTACAGGTATGACAAGATGGGTGTCCTATTCACAGTACTGGTGAGTGAGTCCACGCTGGAGAATGGTTTGCTACAGGTGCGCAGCAGAGATACCACCCTAAAGGAGACGATTCATGTATCCAAGGTGAAGGATTTCCTGGTGAGGTACATTGCAGCTGCAGGAAACCTGTAATGGGCACAATAAAGAAGAATTTCTTTTTTTGTAACTTATATTTTTATTTGTTTTCACTATAAAGTACATATGTATTACCTTGGCCATTTAAAAGAAGAATTCTATGCCAGTGTTAGTGGCATCATTTCCTACCAGGACTTTGATGGTGGTATAAATGTATAGGAGGGGTTGGGGCTTTTGGCAGTACTGGGGATATTGCAGGGATAGGAGTCAATACATGGAATGGAAATAATGAGAGTAGGGAGATGAGTTGTTGTAAAGGACAGTGCTTAGAGGCTATAGGGCTATAGAGGTGGAGTTAAGGTGAAGGAATCGGTGTAGAGTTGTAGGAATCAATGTACTTTTATTTTCCCAACTGTCCTCCATAGCAGTACACTAATAGGTATGTTCCTTGCTTACCAATGGGATTGAAAGAACCCTGCCCCCTTATTTGATTTAAGGGATCCGGTCCCACAATCCAGTGTTTTTATTACCAATGTGCCTGGCCATAACTAAACTGGGTGCAGATAATGTGCTGTTGTAGAGACGAACTGGGAAAAGAAAATGGGGGAAATTTACTAAAGGGCAAAGTGGCTAAAAATTCGCCAGCGTGACGTCATTTTGGCACTTTGCTGATTTACTAATGGTAGCTGGTGTAAATTCGCTGGCGTAATTTCGCCAAGGAGATAGACTCTGGCGCAATTTCGCACTCTAACGCCAGGCGAATTTTCGGTCTGGCGAAAAAGCTTTACTACGCAAATTCACTAAGTTTTTTATTTTACTGACCGTTACCTCTATCGCCAGACTTGCCTTCACCACCTCAGACCAGGTGAAGTGCAATAGATACATTTTTTTTGGGGTACCCTCCTTCCCCCCTACATTTGCTAACATATGGCACCTAAACTATACTGTCGGCACATGTGTAGGGCATTATAACAACTTTATATAATTTTATTAAGGTTCCCTGGCCTTGTGTAGTGTAATGTATTTGCTTCAGCATATACGTCCATTGTACTTTAACTGCACACCGTATGCTAATAAGCCAACCCTAGCGTAACTTTGAACTGCTAAGCGTGATTTCGTCAGCATTCGGTACCCTGTGCGCAACTTCGGATCTTCGTGAATTGTGGCTGTCCAGGCGAATTTACGCCTGGCCAAGTGTTGAGATGTGCGCGAAGCCAGCAGTGTTGAATTTTCGCCGGTTATTGAATTTGCCCCTATATGTCTATAATGCCCTTCATCTTCTTGTTCATAAATAACATCATTACTTTCTCTTATAAGTACAGACTTCTTGTTCCTCTTGCCTTTGCCATATCAGTCACTGTAGTTTTGTTGTCCATTAAAATCTTCACATATGTTTCATTAATCTTTGGCTCCGTTGCTATCAGGGCTTCCTGGCAGCTCTTAATTTTCTGTGATATGAAGAAGTTGGAGTTGGAAAATCAGCTCTATCTATCATATATCTATCATCTAATCCAGTGATCCCCAACCAGTAGCTCGTGAGCAACATGTTGCTCTCCGACCCCTTGGATGTTGCTCCCAGTGGCTTCAAAGCAGGTGATCATTTTTGAATTCCAGGCTTGGAAGTAAGTTTTGGTTGTATAAAAACCAGGTGCAGTGCAAAAGAGAGTCTCAATGTATTTTGACAATCCACATAGGGACTACCACATGGCCAATTTACAGCACTTATTTGGCACCCCAAGAACATTTTTCGTGCATGTGTTGCTCCCCAACTCCTTTTACTTTTGAATGTTGCTCACAGGTTCAAAAGGTTGGGGATCCCTGATCTAATCTATCTATCTAATGTTCCTACTGTCGTGCTCAGAAACACAAGGTTTCTACTGCGCATCTTGGGTACCGTGCATCTGACCTCAATGTAGGGAGAGAGGTATGTCATTTTGGGGGCAGTTTAGAGTCTTTTTAGGGATTTGTAAATAAAAGCTTTACTTATTCTTTCAAATTCACCTCAAGGTGTTACCAGACCCCATATTAAGTATATATGTCCCTGTGTCTTGCTCAAAATCAACCAGAATGTGTCGCCAGACTCCATATTATGGATATATGTCTCTCTGTCATGCTCAAAATTAACCACATGGTGTCACCATATTAAGAGTTTCCCATTGATAGACAAAGTGTGTGTAAGAGAGGATGTCCAGGTACATGGCACAGATTCAGTAAGTGCATTCATTCCTTTATCTTACACATGCTTCACAAATAGTGAGTTTTTTTTCCTGGAGAGTTGTGGGAATTTAGCCACTGGATACAATTAAGTTGTTCATAAATCCCATATCTTGTAGCTCCATGACTAGACCACCTAAAGGCCCTGTTGGATTCCACAGCCTACACTGGCTGACTTAAACTTTAAACTGACAAAGTTTAAAGGTCACTATTCCATACTCAACCTTTTATATCTCCCTGCAGCCTCTGACATGGTTGACCACCCACTCCTCCTATACATTCTGTACTCGACTGCCATTCATGGCACTGCTCTTTCATGGTTTACATATTATCTTTCTGTCTGTTTCTTTAAAGTTGCTTTCTCTAACTCTACTTCTACTACGTTCCTTCTCTCTGTTGGAGTTCCTCAAGGCTCTGTCTTAGGTCCTCTGCTGTTCTCACTTTATACTACTTCACTAGGAAAACTTATTCAATCTTTTGAACTTCAGTATCACCTTTATGCTGATGACACCCAACTCCTTTCTGCTGTCTCCTCCTGGATGTCAAAGCACCAACTGAAACGAAATCTTTCTAAAATAGAACTCATCTTCAAGATCATCCCCTATCCCTGAGATCTCAATCACAGTTAACATCATCTTTCACTTGACCGCACAGGCACGCTGCCTAGGAATTATCTTAGAGTCTCATCTGTCTTTTTCACCACACATCCAAACACTTGCAAAATCTTGTTGTATTCAGAGTGCAACATTGCTCGAATATGACCGTATCTCAGTTCAGATACAACCAAAACACTTATCCAGTTTCTTATCATCTCCCACCTTGACTACTGCAACCTACTTCTTGTAGGTATTCCAACAAGTCACCTTTCACAAATCCAATCTGTTCTAAATGCTGCTGCTAGACTCATTCATCTATCTCACCGCTCTATCTCATCAGTTGCTCCCTATGCATATCCCTTCCCTGGCTTCCAATCTCCTCTAGAATCAAATTACTAATACATTCAAGGCCCTTAACAATTAAGCCCCTCCCTATATATCATCTCTGGTCTCAAAATACACTCTTCTCTACCTTCGCTCTGCTTCTGACCTTCGCCTCCCTTCTCCTCTCATCACTTCTGCCCATTCTCGTCTACAAGACTTCTCTCTGGCTTCTACTTTTCTCTGGAACCCTCTGCCTCCAGCTGTCAGACTCCTTCCTTCCAAATGCTCCCTAAAGACCCACCTACTTAGGGAAGCTTATTTAATGAATCTTAATTAATCAGTCATAATATAAATCACAAATTTGTTTTTAAAATCCCTGTGTCTCAATTGTACCCTAACCCTTTAGTTTTTAAACTCTTTTGTGTAGGGTCCTCTAATCCCATTGTACTCTGTAAACCCTTGTTTGTTGGGCAATAAAGTGTAATTAGAGTTTTCGCTTTGAAGACAGAAAAATAACATGGATCATTGACTTTTGCTGCACTGTGCGTGTAGGGAACAGGAATAAACAACATGAACTGTGTGTTATGGCTTTATGAAGGGGATTTTTGATTAAGGCATGAGCAGAACAAACACCGGCTCAGCAAAACCCATTCACATATGGGTCTGTTACACCGGAAAAGAGAACTGAGGTCACAATAAACAGAGAGAAGTGTTTTCTATCCTGTTGGGATGAGGTGTTTGGCACTATCCCTAGTCTTCTGGCCGAGGCCCCTGTGTCACTTACCTTGGGGACACAAGGGTGAGGCAGCTATTGTTAAACTAATGGGGATCAGCCCAATTTTTATCAAAAGGACAAAGCAGTATGTTCTTCCCAAACCAAAGTCATCTTGGCTAAGAGCGACCTGAACACAATAACATCCATCTAACCACATAGGAGCAGCACATTGTTTGGCCTTCATGTCACGTCTGTCACATGAATGTGTCGCTAACACTCCATACAGAGAGCGCTGGTTTGGGTTAAGTGTTTGGTCAGAGAAAGAGGTCAAGGAATTGAGAGGGTGACTCTATAATAACAGATCGGTTCAATCATTACTCCCATCCAATATGGCTGCTGTCTCCCTGCCAGGCCTAGGGAATGGCAATAGGGTTAATACAATGTCTTAAAGGAATAGCACCTACTAATATAATATCTTACATCTGCCTGGTAATACTGTTGCATGGTTTCCTGCTAAGAGCACCTGCCATTTATTTGCTTTTTTTTTTTAGGAGCCACAATAATCTGCTGGGCCAGCAGATGGCAATCTTCTTGTGCCTATCCCCATAAGTAAGCCAAGTGCTGGGAGCTGGATGGCTGATTTTGAGGTCCTATAATAGGGTACCCACCACCCTCCGTCCTATAGATACCTTTAATGGTGTTATTTCTCCCCTAGTTAAATTTGAACAAGACCCTGAATCAAGCGGGCATAAGCAATCACAATTTCATATTCATTCTCTGCCACCTTTACGAAAGGTGTCTTTTAGGATCTCCTATAGGAAACCATACATTGAGTTACAGGTTTTTGGTTGAATATTTTTGCAAGGAAGAATTTTAGACTTGCCCCCTGCACTGTATTCCTTTCCATTCTGTGTAGGCTGAACTGGATTAGGTGCAAAGACCCTAAGCTCATATTGCCCCCCCGGCTTTATTGACTATAACGTTGTCAGTCTTGGCCTTTTTGTCAGGTACAAGGCAGTGTGTAGTGCGTTGATGCCAATACAAAGCAACAATCACAAAAACTCAAGATGGGAGATGTTTATTTACAAGCTGAGCACAGAAGCAGTACGACTCATTCCCTTTAGAGAAGGAGCAATGAATGGTATCAGCCAGTCCAGTGAAAGCAATTGAACTGAGCATTGCTTTACAGCAGTGTCACACAAGGGAAAGGGGAGTTTCCATTACCTGCTCTACAAGGTATAAATGTCTCAACCTACTTTATGGCAGCATTTTTTTCAGCTTCCCTTTGCTGGGGCATCTGGATCACTGCCTTGAAGTTTTCTGCATTTAGTTGCCTAGTGGCAGTGCATACATTGGACAATGCACAATACTCACGGTACAGCAGCTGGGAAGCGGTTAAAGGTACAGATGTAATAATGCCTGCCAATAAATATTACCTTGGTTAAGTTGGTAATGAACAAATGAGCTCAGTTCCATTTAATACATTGAGGCAAGTATGTTCAGTATGGCTGCTTCTGCACAATGCAGGGGACATGGCTGTTAGAAACATGAAGGTTACCATATAGTGCTGCTCCATGAATTCACCAAGTAGCATGTAGGGTGCTTGTCTCGTTCACATATAAATAGCACAGCAATTGGCACACAAGGAAGCTGTTGCACCCCATTCCAACTGAAGGTTTTCTCCTGGTGGCAGGTTGAAATAAAACTTGCAGGGAGGACTTGCTTTTCCAACACAGAGGTAAAAACATGTGGTGTTGAGATAAAGGCACCAGCAGCCTGTCATGTTGAAGCTTTCCGTGCATTGTTTACTATGTGGGAGGGAGTAATAAGTAGGGGGTGTTTGATACTGCACCACTGCTGCTGTAGCTGTAATGGAATCTTTTGTGGGGTATTTGCAGAGGAGTCAGGAGGATCTTGGCCTGGATGATATGGGAGCGACACAGGAGAGAGGCTGAGATGATTTGGGTTTGGCTGGGTATGTTCCTTAAATAAGCCCCAATAAAGCAATGGTAGTCTCTGCTTCTCTCTCTCTCTGTTAGGGTCTCTCTTCATTCAGTGCACCAAAGTATTTAGGCATCTACAGGTGAGTCTTCTGTTCTCTGGAAGTACAGGAAATTAACCATCATAAGACATGCTGAGTCTGATTAGCACTGATCATGGAAATGCCCTGGGGCAGTAGCAGATGGAGGAGTTGATATGGTCACTAAACGGACACTGTCTAGACTGGCCAAATTCGGGATGTTCACGCTGAAGAAGAGGCGCTTAAGGGGTGATTTGATAACTATGTATAAATATATAAGGGGATCATATAATAAGCTCTCTAATGCTTTATTTAACAGTAGGTCTTTCCAGCTGACACTAGGTCATCCATTCCGATTAGAAGAAAAGAGGTTCTGCCTAAATATTCGGAAGGGGTTTTTTTACAGTGAAGATGTGGAATTCTCTCCCTGAATCAGTTGTACTGGCTGATACATTCGATAGCTTTAAGAAGGGGTTAGATGGCTTTTTAGCAAGTGAGGGAATACAGGATTATGGGAGATAGCTCATAGTCCAAGTTGATCCAGGGACTAGTCCGATTGCCATTTTGTAGTCAGGAAGGAATTTTTCCCCATCTGAGGCAAATGGAGAGACTTCAGATGTTTTTTTTTTTGCCTTCCTCTGGATCAACTGGCAGTTAGGCAGATAAAAAAACCAAAAAACTAAAAGGTTGAACTTGATGGATATGTGTCTTTTTTCAACCTTACTTACTATGTTACTATGTCTAGATCATATGATGCAGTGGGGTCAAAAATTAACATGGTGCCCCTGAACATAACCTAGAAGGACTCGCCCATTGTGTTTCATGAAGTAAATTGTTGATAGGAGCTGCAGGAATCTATAAAGTGATCCCCTCCCAGCATGGCCCATTGTATAATAGCAGGCTTATTATACCCTGGGGGACCTTCCATTGCTTTTCGAGGGATGAGCCAAGACAAACAAACAATGAGCCCGGCATCAGCCTCACAAGACACAAACAGCCAAATTCCACATTAGCATTAAATAAACATATTTGGGATGAGAGGGGATGAAACCATAACAAAGGAACCGCAGTGCATGATAGCCAACGCACACTGACCTGCAGGTTTATATGAAATTAAATGAATTAGGTTACTCTGAGTGGGAAATAGGAGGGAGTTCCTTCCTGGATTAGAACTGACAGGTTCTCAGTGAGACAAAATGGCCTTTTGAAAACAGTTTCAAGGAAATACCTAAACAATGAGAAGCCCCCGTAGCCAAGAATGACTCACTCCTCTTCCTAATGACTTTATCAGGAGGGAGTTCCAGCAGTGCAGAAATGCCCTGTACCAGACAACACTGCATTTGCCCTTATAGACACACTTGGCAATTTCTACCCAGAAGCCTCCATTTGGGAATAACACCCCAATGCAGAGTAAAAAGAGAGTTTGCAATATAGTTGGGAAGCAATACTCACAGGGATGTTGCCTTCACTGCCATCTGCAAATAAAGGTACAATTATTAGCAATTATTCACCGAATTCATATCCATACCCTAGGGTACAAGGGCTGATGCTTGTTATACAGAAAAGGTTGCCAGACCACCAGCTCCATTCACATGACCCTTCCACTCTAATGGGGATTCATGTCCATACCCTAGGCTAGGGTACAAGTGTAGGGCTTGTTATACAGAGAGACAGAGAAAGATTATTTCAATAGCCTTGGATTGGATGCAAGCTGCTGCCCCGGGGCCGGAAGTCCCGCAAGTATTACCTTCAGGGTTGCCAGGTCTAATTTTCAAAGTCGGCTACAAAACCAGGCCAAAACTAGCCAAGAGGCACTTCAAAATTAGCCCATAAATAGCACAATATGTGCAGTGAAAAAAAGTCTAAAATATAAATGAATATATGTGTGAAAATTCACAAATTTTTCCATGAAGCAATATGGGACAGATTTGTCCGTCACCAGGGGCATAACTACAGAGGGGGGCCCAGGAGGTATAGGGGACCCATAAGACTCTAATACATATACAATTTCATTAAATATTGGTAAAAACAGCTCAACCTCTAGACATTTTGGTGGTCAGCAGATTTTTGCCTCATAATTGTCTGAAATTGAGGAAAGAATGCTTAAGAGTGACGGGGGACTGGAGTAAAAAGCCCAGAATCCGGTAACTCTCGACTTCTACATAAGTCAGTCCCATTGCCTGCTGGGTATTGTAGTCTTACATTAAACTTAGCAGTTGGGAAATTGTAAAACAAAAACTACATTACCCAACATGCACTGAGAGACTTGGCACATTAGGGCAAGAAAAAAACTTTGGCTGATTTCCAAAGTACAAACCAGCCAAAGGCCCAAAAAGTAGCCCAAACCTGTTCCTTGGCTAGTTTGTACTTTCAAAACCAACCTGGGCTTCAAATTAGTAGCCCAATTTGGCTGGAAAACTGCCAACCTGGTAACCCTGGTTACCTTAGTGAAAAGTGCTGAAGTCAAAGTGCTTTGCGCACTGCTGCGGCGGGGACCGAAGTGGCCGGCCGGGTTGCCTGGGGCGCCTGCCCCTACTGCCAAGGAGACTATTTAATCCAGAACACATCACACTCAGAATCAGCGAAAAAGTGTTTTATTTCTGCCTCGGAGTGCTGTATCATGAGAGTTCCCAGCCCATTGGCCAATTCGCCCAAAAGCTGTAAGTTACTGCTGAGCTGATGTTCATGCAGGTTGGACTTGCATTTCACTTTAGATATCTCTTCCTATAATGTGAGGCAGACACTTTGGGGTACAGAAATGGCTACAGGAAACATTGATGGAATAATCACAGAGAAGTAGTGGTTCCACCTCCCCTTTAGTGCAACTGTACAGCCCAAAGACAGTTATCAGGGCAATACAAGTAAACACAGAGTGTTTTGGAAAGAATTCATTGCTTATTGTGTTTATATACAGTTGGTTCTCTGGTTATCAAGTTTGGCATCTCCCAAAATGAAATTCAAGACTGCACTGTGTAGCTGGCTTGGGTCATGCTGCCCTTATCTGCACCAAACACTCTTCCTGTTCATCAGGAAACACACACACACAGGCCTTTCCAACAATAAGTGCACAAAGCTTCCAAAAATAAGCCCTGACATTTGCATTGTGACATTCAGAAAAGCTGCCTTGTGCCCCTTTTATTTTCCAGGCCTGCCATCCATGCTTTGCAGAGATTTATTCATAATGGGACAGGGGCTTTTATGCTTGGGGAGAGAAAATACCTTCCTGGGATAGACGTGACTACCACCCATCCAGATATTTCTATAAAAAAGGGGACTGGAAATAGCCGTAATACATAAAATCCTCTGTCCCTAAGGAATTGAGTTATTATTGAGCTAAATGGCTAACACAGGAGGTGGAAATGCTCTACAGTAAAGGGAGTAACGGAAGGATCACCCTATATAATTGTTACTACAGCTGCACCTCCAGGCACAGATTAGGGACAGAGCAATGGGGAAAGGGCTGGTCAAGGAACTACATGAAAAATGAATAAGGAGAACAGAACTCATGTAGCAATTCTTGCACTTTGCCTTCTATTTTAAGCCACAGAATAACTTGTCCAGTGAATTCAACATTTTGTGGGAACAAATAAAGCTAACATGAGTCATAAAACAGCAGATTCCAGGCACACTGAAACACAGCCTGAAGGGTGGGATTATTGTACAGTATCTGATAAGCTACATTAAGTAACATCCCTAAAGACTATAGGACACCCACCCAGTGAGGAGAGGCTGTACCTAGAACCTAGTTCTTATCAGAATGGCTATGAAGAGACAACGTGCGAGGCTGCACAATGTCAAGTTTATGAAAGGAAGCCAAAACTTCAAAAGGAAATCCAAAGCATTCTGTAAGCATGGGAGCCTAATGCAGCTGCATGGACGGGTTCTAGGAGAAAGTCACTGCTGTCTATACTGCTTTAATGAATTAAGTACCCTCTGTTTCAGCAACCACAGCACCACATGTAAGCTCTGTGGGCAAGGGGCTCAGAGAAATAGAAAAATAGAAAAAGTATTGTTTCACCACCTTTCTCTTACTCTCAGCATTTCCAAATCACTGTTTCCCTTTTTTTGGGAAAATACCCTTCACGATGCAAAATCTGAAGCGGATCATGTGAGATAGAATTTAAGGACCAAGCTGGCTTCTTCCATGGAAATATGAATGGATTTGTCTGTGTGGCATTAATTAAAGATCTCTGCTTTATAGATGTATTCTGCTCAGTGGGAGATGGTTATTGCAATGTATGAAAAGAAGTTTTACTATCTGGCTTGTTATGCTGCACCATTTTGCCCAACTGTTAACACATAATTTAGTATATAATGGACATAACAGACAGAAAAGGGGCGGGATGCTCTGGAGCTGGACTGGTGGCAGACTGAGAGATACAATTTATTGTACAGAACAGGCATCAGATGCCCACAGTGACTAAGCACGAAAGGACAGCAGTGCAGATAGAGCAAAGGCTTTGGGGCTGGCACAGCACTATCACCTGCATATAGCAAATAGACTGGACATTAAAGGGGCTGTTCACCTTTGAATTACCTTTTAGTATTATAACAGCAATAAAAAAATTGTTGCCTCACAGAGCAATACTTTTTTGGCTGCTGACAGCTATTTGCAAACTGGAATCATGTAGAAAAGCAAGGCAATTAATATAGAAATTATAAAAAAATAAAATAAAGAGTGAAGACCAATTGAAAACATACTACTGTTTGCCTATTCTATAACATACATGTATATATAACATACACAAATCTTAACTTAGGTGAACAACCCCCCCCCCTTTAAATAAATATTTGCTCCAGTTTCCCATGTTGTTAATGGCATCTACTGTAAATCATGGAGCTTTTCAGTAATGTATTCCTGGGATGGATGAGCAGATTTAAGAGCTCACCCAGACAATGTGAAAAAGCATGGTAATTGATGTTCCATTACCTTGATGTGGCTTAGGGGTCACCAGCTCTACCTCTGAGCTCTCCACCTCTTGCTTCTCTTTATTGTTCCCTTAGAAGAGAGACACCAGTTACTAAATATACATTTTTTTTGCTGCCATTCAAGTTAAATGATAGCCTTTTCTTTTTTCACACATTATACAAATACCAAGTGGTACTAATGCCTTCAGCACAGACCTGGAAGAAGGAATGCAGAGCTTCCTCATCTGCTTTTGCATCATTTACCGACCTATATGGTGCATTTCATGATGGACAGACTGACAGGGATATGACAAAATTGTATGATGCTCTGATAAAGCCCCCCACCCCCCCACAGTGGCATACATTCCCACGGTATACACAGGCAACTCTTAGGCTTACTTTCAGGGTTTCTAAATTTGCTTTTATTAACCCAATTTAGTTTGTTAAATATGACACTAACAAGGACATTGTGAGTGGCAATGGGAATGTAGTAGATGATAAAAGTTATTACCCAAGTTTCCTTCTGGTGATTTATCAACATGATTTTCATCATCTGATTGGACGTTTCCTGGAACTAAGCAGAACAGGATTTAATGAGAGATGAGTGGATCAGATAAATGAAAATGTAGCTAGATGCAGAACAAGATTAACCCTGTGTGAGCGGTGGTGTAGAAATATATAGGGACACGGTATTTGGGTTGGTGAAGGCAATACAGATTAATACAATGGTGCAAGTGAATGTCAGTACAGAATGATAGAGCTTTTACCCAAACAGGATTCTTCTTCTTGTTTGATGTCTGCAGCAGACGACTTTTCTTTGTTGGAACTGTTTTCATTAGTTGTCCTTTTGTATCAGAGAAAAGAGGTGACATGACATCAGCAAGTTAAATGCAGAGGCACCTGCCATATTACCTGGAAGATGAGAATATTTAGTCTTACCTCTTCACCTCCAGAGCTGTTTCTCCTCCTACAAATAAATAAAGGGTCACTGTCATATAAAGGTACATCCTTATGTGGGACACACAGTAACATAGCCCGTCCCTGCACAGAGCAAAGCAACATGGATGTTGCTCCAGGTGCCAGTTCTTTGGCCCTCATTGGTTAGGAGGGTCACAGAGCTTTAGCACTTGAAAATGATTGCCCATATTAAACAAGATCAAACCCAAGAAGATGCCATATTTTCCTGTACATGGCAAAGTCTCATTTATATGAAAACAGAAGAATACTTATATGAAACCAGTAACAAAAGTATATTAGGAATTACTTCTCTGAGCAAACTACAAAAAAGCAGTAAAAGGTGTTAAATATTGTATGACTGTGACTATAATTTGTATTAAATATACTCAGACATTACTAAAGGGAAAGAAAACCCTCGAGATAATTCAGAGACGAGGAGGTGCAAAGCTTTATTCAGAAGTGGTAGCTTCCTACAGTGTTGTTTGGTAGCCCCTGTGTACTTAGAGCAGTGGTCCCCAACCAGTGGCTCATGAGCAACATGTTGCTCTCCTACCCCTTGAATGTTGCTCTCTGTGGCCTAAAAGAAGGTGATTATTTCTTAATTCCAAGCTTGTAGGCGAGTTTTGTTTGCCTAAAAAACAGGTATATGCCAAATGAGCCTCCTGTAGACTGACAGTCCATATAGGGACAACCAAATAGCCAATCACAGCCCTTAGTTGGCACCCCAGGAACATTTTTCATGCTTGCATTGCTCCCCAATTCCTTTTTTTAATCTGAATGTTGCTCATGGGTAAAAGAGGTTGGGGACCCCACCTTAGAGAATGGGCTGTGCTAAAAATCTCACACTCAGGTAAGTGAAACTGGGCTTCTTGTGATGGAGCTTACTCACATGATCAAAGTGTTCACATTCTGGTCACTTGGGGCAGATTTATTAAGGTTTGAGTTGTGTTTCCCACAAAAATTTGAGTTTTTCGGGTTGTATGTTTTTGGTCAAAACTCACATTTTCGGGTTAAAAACAAAAACTAAAATTTTTCTAAATTTATTATACCCAACCCTGGAAATAGCTTGGATCTTAAAATACACCATCTAAAACCGTTCGAGATCATGTAGGAGTCAGTGGCAGAGGTCCCTTGAACCATATGAAGATTTTAGCCTGCATGACGAGTATTTCTCTGAGGGTTTAGCCCAATAACTCAAATGATTTGAGCAATTCGAGTATTTTTTCAACAAAAACTCGATCAACTCAAGTTTTCGGGTTTCAGGACTCGCAGAATAAGATACCATTCGAGTTTCGGGTTCATTCGAGGTATAAAAACCTCCAACATGTTACCTTTTTTCTTTGTTTCCATGCAGAAATAGTAGCAAATGGCCATTGCAGCCACAAGAATCAACACAACAAAAGTGACAATGAGCCCCTTCTTCCAGGTAGCGAGAACAGCTGCAAGAGGGAAGCAGGACAGTGTATCAGGCAGGGCAACATGGACAATTCCACCACAATCCATGGATTGTCATTTAGTTCAGACTGTTCTTTACATACATTTATTATTAGGATTAAATTATGTATGTATAAGATATATAATGCTATTCAAGGTAAATGGATGTGTTGTACAACTAAGTGTAAAGTGCCAGATTTGCATCCCATTGACAGAGATAAATGTCATGCTCTGCCCAGTTATATAAAGGGCATTTACCAGTATACTATGTGGTGCTGCCGTAACCGATCCTGTAACAATACACCCAAGGGGAAATACAAGGGTCACTTAGTAAGAGTCCATGTACTATGGTGTATTCTGGGGGCACTATGATTCATTAGCATTATAATAACTGCACAAAGGTTTTCCAGGGATATGGCCAAAATCACCTGAAACGTAACCCTTAGAACTAAACTACAACAGGAGATTTTGTAGGGACGGTGTTGGATCAACAGATTGTATCCTTCAAGTTGGATGTAGTTGCAAGGGTTAAAAAATAACAGGGCTGATAGAAAAACTATATGGAAACTTTGCCATCTGACACAACACACTTGCCAGAAGGGAGCGAGATAAATCTGATGGTGTCTGACAGAATTTTTCTTCTCACTGAAATACATTGAATGTTGCATGTAGATGCATGAACAAAACAAACCGTCTGACTTTATCTGATCTGACTTGCATTACTGCTGTGGGGATCAGGATGTGTAGGATCCTACAAAATATTGTGCTGTTGAATGACAAGATTTTGTGGATCAGATAAAATCTCAAATTAAAAATTTCCATGTAGTTTAGTCCCTACTCCTACACCATCATAAAAACTTAACACCAGGGTGGATGGATAGCTTAGAAAAACTAGAACTCATGACTACATGGTCCAACACATGGGGAGAAGAATACAACTGTACCTTTTACATATATATGCTCACTGTCCACAGTCTGATGGGCTCCGTTGGTGGCTCTACAGAAGTAGCTGCCATCATCATGGGCGCTGAAAGACTCAATGTGTGTAGAAACGGTGAATGAGGAATTAGCCGTTGAGTTGTGGAAGAGAATTTCCTTTCCTTTTTTAACAAAGAAGTGGAAGTCGATGGGCAAACTCCCACTTGTAACTGCACACTCCAGGTAAAGGTCTTTGCCTTCTTCCACCATGCCCGACTGGGCTGAGACAGCCATTAGTGTGACCTCCTTGATAGGACCTACGAGAAACAGCAAAGAGCTAGGATCTAAGCAGAGACACTGGCCTTATAGCTAAATTTCATCAGTTAATAAAAAAATACATACGCAACCTGCAGAATTTGCCCTAGAGCAACTTCCCCTGTTCCCTCCAACAGCCACACACAGGGGTTTATTTACTAAAATCCAGATTTATCTCATATTTCATTAAAATAAAACAAGACCAAACTCCCATTGCCGATTTTAGCTTATCTATTAATAAAAAAAGCTTAATAAAATCAAGCGTAAACCCAAATTGCTCAAATTTTTCAGGCTTTTTCCTGAATTGAAGACACTGAATCCAAAAGGAAGAATGTGACGATCTCCAATAATCAAGAGCTAAATATTTTTTTAAAAAAAGTAGAAAATCTATTAGGACATAAAACCTAACGCGTTTCGTGCCTGATGGGGCACTTACTCATAGGCTAATGGGGCACTTACTCATAGGCTTACTCAGCCTATGAGTAAGTGCCCCATCAGGCACGAAACGCGTTAGGTTTTATGTCCTAAAAAATTTTCTACTTTTTTTAAAAAAAATATTTAGCTCTTGATTATTGGAGATCCTCACATTCTTCCTTTTGGATTCAGTGTCTTGAATTTTGCACCTTGGGACTGAGGTGAACTGTGAGTGGATCTCCTTGCTATTTACTTAACAACGAAATTTTTTGGTTTATTAGAGTGGTACCATTTACATTATAAATTTTTTCTTGTGGCAGCACACACTCTAATTCTTTTCTCATGTTGTTTTTTCCTGAATTGCTCTAATTTTTCAGGCTTTTTTCCCGAATCGTTTTTTGAGTTTCTGCCCAAAACCCTGAAAAAGTTAGATTTTTGGGCTAAACCCAATGCAAACCTCGAAAAGGTCTGAGATGGCGGATTTTTGGATTCATGCTTTTTGCAGCATTGTGGTATAATAAATCATAAAAGATTTGAGTTTTCTAGTTTTTTTGAGATTTTAACATTCAGATTTTAATAAATAAACCCCTAAGTGTAAACTCAGCCATACCTTGTAGCATTGTGCTTTTTAGTAAGTGAGGTAATACAGGGTTATGGAAGATAGCTCATAGTACAAGTTGATCCAGGGACTAATCTGCCATCTTGGAGTCAGGAAGGAATTTTTCCCCCTCTGAGGCAAATGTAAAATATTTTTTGCCTTCCTCTGGATCAACTTGCAGTTAGGCATGTTAAATACAATTGAACTTGATGGACGTGTGTATTTTTTCAACCAAACTTACTATGTGAACCTATGACACATATTACTGTGGAAATACTTACAAAAGGATGGCCTCCCACTGTCACTCTCTTTAATGTCAGTTATCCCACAGAGCAGCATAGGAATAATTTCTGTTGGGTTGGCCTGTAGCTCAGCATGTTTAAATGTGTGTTCACAAAGCACAATGTCCATACTGGAGGGAAACTTACGTATGACAGTGATGCTGACGATGTTGCTGTACATAGCGGGTCCATCATACAAGTTATAAGCTCTGCACTGATATTGCCCAGAATTCTGCTGCTCACTTATAAAGAGTTGAAACACGGCTGCTTTGTCCTGTGTTGCAGTAGCGGTTTGCAGAACCTTTGAGTCTTTCAGTAAGGAATAGGTTATAGGCAGAGTTCCCTTGTCACACTTGCACCTGAGATCAATAGTGCTGCCCTGCACCGCCATGCTGATACTCTGGTTACGATGGGTCAGAACTGGTTTGGAAACAGGGGCTGCAATAAACCCAAGACATGGCTCAGTGATCAAATACTATTCTCAAGTACAAATGTCACATCTTTTTAAATCCTAAAGGATAAGTAGCCCTTTAAAATAAGTGAACGTTAAATTGTTGTGAGTGCTATTCTAAGCACTTTTGCAATGTACATTCGTTATTTTTTTTTTTTTTAATGCCAAGATATGAAAGGATACATGTACTGTTAACATGAATGAATTTTGTTACAACAGTGTCCCCTGCTGGTCAAGTAGTCAAGGAAGTTGTCAGAAGAAAGAAAGAGGGCTGGTCTGATGTTCTTTTGGTTACGGAAAAAAATAGAAACCTTTCTCAGATCTTTCCTAACCAGAAGAACATGCTTTAATATCTTGTAATTAAAAATAAATAAATAATGAATGTACAATGCAAAAGTGCTTAGAATAGCACCGTCTTTCCATTCTGTTCTCTCTCTCTCCTACAATGCAGCAAGGTCTTCACCTCAAGGCAACAAAGAAGACAACTCGCTCCAAACATCGAACACAATCAAAGCCATTCAGACAAGCTGTACCTAACTCCAGAACTAATGAAGGATGAGTCTGAACCAATCCACCAACACCACCTCACACTACAATGTGTATCAAGTAGTCTCACAAAATGTGGCTTAAATAGCCCACAAAAGAGAGCAAAAACCGCAAATTATAGACATTATCCTGTTGCAAGAAACATACTTGACAGTTCAAAAGCCTACTAAAATAAATCAAATCCAGTTCCCGACCCAGCTATATGCCTTCAAACAGAGTAGCTATATGGATTAATAAGAAGGTACTGCATCAAGTAAACAATCACTATGCAGACCTGGCAGGCAGATACATTATTCTCAATGTCAAAATACATGGCCAACTATACACAATCACCAAGTATTCGTAGGGGGAGATTTTAACAGCCCACTGCAACACAGGATTGACACTAAAACTTCTCAAGAACCCAAATATACCCAAGAAACTGCCCTAAACACTTCAAAGACATTTGGCAAACTGGGCCCTCTATGATGTTTGGCAAAAACAACATGGAACGGAAAGGGTTTACAATTTTTTCTCCCACCCACACCTTAAAAATTCCTGCATAGATTACTTTTTTTTTTTACAGACCGACACCTACTCCAGGCAATTCAGAAATCAGAGATAGGAGTAGCCACCTGGTCAGACCACTCTCTCATATCAGTAACTATGCAGACTGAAGTTTTTCAGATACATTAAGGGCAACAAGCCAGAGCCCGCCAGAGCCCATGGCACATCGTAATCGGATTGTTCGGCCATACGGACGAACAATCAGATTACCCCCGATATAGCCATACTCGTTAATGACATATCAGGGGAAAGATCCGCTCGTTTGGCGATGTTGCCAAATGAGCGGATCTTTGCATCTATGGCCACCTTTACCCCAGAGTTCTGTCACCTCTTGAAATAGTGACCACACATGCAGAGTGAGCGCAGCGGAGCTCACAAGCACCATCTTCTTCTCTTTGGTAATCTTCGTGTCTTCTTCCTCCCCTTCGGCAATTTCCATCTCTTTCAGTGCATGCGCAGTTATTGCGAACTGGAAGATTGCTCCATTACACCGCTCACTTCACGAAGATTACCAAAGAGAAGAATATGGCACCCGTGAGCTCCGCTGCGCTCACTCTGCATGTGTGGTCACTATTTCAAGAGGGGACAGAACTCTAGGGTAAAACTGTGCAGGGGGGGCAGGGAGGGGGGCCAACGGAGGGGGGCCAGTGGGGACTTCACAGGGCAAAAAAAAATCAATCGATCAATAGCACAAAATTATAAGCCCAGAAGGCAAGCCAGTTATTAACCCTAAAGAAATTCGTGACCAATTTGCAGATTATTACTTTACCCTGTATAACTTAGAATAGCAGCATCATCAATTTTACATTCACTTATTTTAAAGGTTTTCTTATCCTTTAAGCATATAAACTAGAGTTTAACTATTGTTTTGCCTCCAGGCAAAGGCTCACATATAAAAACAAGTAACAAATTGACTTAAGCAAGTGCAAACCTAGGCCTTGGTGCAGGCAAGGTAAGTATTTTGTGTGAGCACCTAGAACTGTGTATTAACTAAATCATTATTGTTAATGCATGTCAACTCTGTAATAATTACACTAAAATGTTATTTTAACTTAAACACTTGCATAGCTAAATCACATGTATGGGATTGTGCTATAAATTAAGGTTTCACTCTATTTAGGAGACAATGAAGAATAAAATGGCTTCAGCAGACTACATAAGATTCATTTCGAAGTAATTATCTGCATTCCACTTGCCTAATTTAATTTGTTATAATGCAGTTTAATACTCACCATAGACACGGATGTTCAGGGGATCACTATTTTTAGTGATGCTGGATGCTGTGACCATACAGCTATAAATGGCGCTGTCGGTTTCACTTACAAGTTTGGTGAGTCTCTGCAATTTGCTGTAGATTTTGCCATCCTTTAGCTGGTAGAAGGTATGGTTTGATGGGGGTGGCATCCCAGGAACTTTGCAATTTAGAGTCAACATCGCACCTTTATTGATAATGGAGTTCTTAACATTTGAAACAAGCTGAGGTGTTTTAAAGAGCTCTGCAAACAGGCAATATAATGTGTGGTTGTTAGCCTTGGAAAGCAAGGTGAATGATACAGAACAAAAGGACTGCTAGAAAGGAGGTTTTCAGATCTGAACTGAGATTCATAATAGGACGTGGCATTACAGGTACAGAGAGGCCCAAATAACCCCCCCCCCCACAGGCTCAACAAATAGGAACTGTCTATGGCATTGATAGCAGCCACTCTGGCATTTGCCAAAATCTACAGATTCTTAGTTCTGATCAAGTGGCTATGATTTATTTTCTTGGCTCAATGTTTATAAAGTAGCAATTTCATGCACCTGCTGACTCTCCCACACTCACCTTTCACAATGACGTTGGCGCTGTTGGCTTTGGATGTCTGCTCATATTCTGCCTTGCAGATGTATTGGCCAGTATGGTTATTTGTAGCCAGTTGGACATATGATACAGTATCTGTTGTGGAGCTATTTAAAATAAATGTGCCCTTCTGAATAAAAAGTTCCACCTTTCCAGAAACAGTGGATGATGTCTGGATTGAGCACTTAACCGTTATGTTTTCCCCTTCAGTAAAATTGACTGATGGCAAAACTTCAATCCTTGGAGTTGAAAACTGTTCTGCAGTAAAGAGTCATAACAAAGTTAGCCCAAAACAATCCTATTTAGCAGAGCGATAACAACACATTGGGTGTCAGGTAGTACTTTCTCTTTTCCCAGAGTTCCCTTACATTCTATTTTATGCCATACAATATCCGAGTTGCTCCTTTGATACTCAGCTCTCTGCAGCCTAAACTCATGACAGACGGGGCTGATAATTAGCCTGCTAAAATACACAGGCAGAGAATCAGCCCCTACGCTGGCATTAGCCTCCTGTCCTTCTTGCACTTGAAACAATTGTGTCGGCTTGGGTGCAGGCACATGCAGTGGATTTCAGCAAGAAACAAGAGAGTTTGCACTCTCACACCGAAATATGATGCATGTGCCTGCATCCGGGCCGACACAGCACAGAAGGCTAATGCCAGCGTAGGGGCTGATTCTTGGCATGCGGATTTAAGCAAGCTGATTTCAGCCCTGTCTGGCATTAGCCTATGCCTTCAAACGGGGAAACAATATTCAAGGTAAGGTCTCACCAGTGACCTATAAAAAAACAGTATAACCTCCCTCTCTCTGAAGCTAGTACTTTCCCTGCATAGCCGACAATATGATTTGATTTGCTGTTTTTTGATCAGCATAATATCCCTTTAAAGGGTATATAAACCCATGACAAGGAAATGTAATCTGTGAACAGCCTCTTTGAAATTTTTAAATACCTGCCACTCTGATTGTTCAAAGCTTAATAGTAAGGTTGCAGCACCCACTTAATTACTTATTCCTTTTCCTCCTCTTACCCACTCAGGCCCCTCCCTCAAGAATTTACTTTGGCTGTTGGCTACTGGGCTATCTTCACTATTCCTCTCACGGCATCTGTATTCTGTCATCATTCAGGAGTTAGGTGTCAGATGAATGATCCAATATATCTAATGGGGGGGGGGCTCATTTTGCCTAGAAGATGTATTCGTATTTCAGTATGAGGAAGCTTATATTAAATTTTTATTTTTCCCCTTTAACCATTACAGTGCTCAGTACAAGCAGGACTTTTTGTCAATGTAAGTTCTGCCAGTGTATGACTGCATTCTACACTGCATAAACTTTACAACGCACATGTGCTGCCTACAGATGTAAATGTCACTGAACATGTATGTGAGGGAAAATAGCCGACAAGAAAAAAATTGCTATTTATTTTAGGAAAATGTGATGGTGCTGGCAAATGGAGGAGATACTTGCAGTACAAATGATGCAGCTTGGGTGGGGGAGATGTACCGAACAACATCAGCTGTGCCACAGGTTTCTTGTTTTGCTATGTACCCAACTTATATACATATAGTTTCATTCCTATTTGTCGTATGCACACCACCATATCTTCATGTTCACTCGGGTATTGCAGAAGAATCTTGATAATGGTCCTAGGCCAGGACCAAAACGTTGATCTATATGATGTTTTAAAGAATTTGCTAATAAAGTAATAAAGTACAATTGACTCCATTTTATCCAAATAATCCAAATTTTTTAAAATGATTTTTCTCTGTAATAATAAAACTGTACCCTGTACTTGATCCAAACTTAGATATAATTAAACCTTATTGGAAGCATAACATATTGGTTTTATTTAATGTTTATGTTTATTTAATGTTTATGTGATTTTCTAGTAGACTTAAGGTATGATGATCCAAACTACTGAAAGATCCCTTATCCAAAAAAACCCAGGTCCCTAATATTCTGGCTAACAGGTCCCATACCTGTATTTAAGAAGAGGTAACGTTCAGAAAAATCCGCATTTCATTGAATTGCAGAGTAACATCCATTTGCCAGAGTGAATTGTCGTCTGACGAAGTGACGCCTGCGCCTGTTAGTAAATTGGCGATGTCCCTGCTCTCGGTAACGATAGCAAATTGACGCTAGTGTTAGCCACTTCGTCCTTGAGTAAATCTGCCCCTTAGTGCTTATCTGCCAAGTCTGAAGGCCAAAAAGTATTAGATTTGAGGAGAATGCGTGTTTGCTATTCTAGGGACTCGTAAAAGAAAGGTTTAAAGGACCATAAGGCTGAGAGGCATGGTGGTGAGATTTGGGGTAATTGCTTATTAGTTGCCCTTTATTTTTCCTCAGACCAGTGTTTCTGCTAATTTTGTAATAGTCATTTGTGTGTGCAGAGTGGTGCTTGGCTTAAAATCGTATTAACTCATGTGCAGTAACATTATACAAATCGCAAAATACTTCTTAAAGCATCTATCTGAGCACAGGTAAATGTAAAAAACTCTGTGTGTCTGAGCACATGTAAAATACAAAAAAAAATGCTGCAGTAAAAAAAAAAAAACCCTAATACTCAGCAAAAGGACACTTGTACTTTTATGGTTCACTTATGTAAGGGCATGCAAAAGGCAAAAATACACCATGATATTCGGGCCCATTTAACTGAAAGCCTGCAAAGTTGCAGGTGTCACTTATAAGGACTGAAACACTTAAAGGCACAGTGAAAAGGACCACTGAAAGAACTTACCTTCCACAGAAACTATTTTCCCATCACTGAAATCAGAGACTTTTGACTTTGGAATAATCATGAATTCAACATTACACTGAAACGTCACTATTTTATCTCCCTCCTCTATATGAATTTCAATGGAATCAGATTTTTTCCATGTAGTTTGCATGGGGATCACCTCTTTTGTATTAACATTTGTCTTGATTTTGTAGAAGGTGAAGCGGAAGGGCGGCTCCTCCCCCTCTGGTGCCTCACATGTCACTTTTATGCTTTGCCCTTCCTTTGTGGAATTGGTAGAAACACTCACTGTAGGTTTTGACAGCCCTGTTAATCAGAAAGAAGGCAGGGAGTTTTACATGCGGTATACAACATGTTCTCCATGAGAATAAGTGTCATGGAACTAAGATCGGTACACTCACCTGTTCAATGGGGGGCCCAGGCGCACTGCTATGGGACTACAGCTTAGGAAGCGGATAAACTGAAGTTTAGTTTTGCCAAGAAATTACCCCATACCAGGCTTACATCAATTCTGGGGCATATGCAGTGCAAAGCATCGGCATGACCCTCTGTTTGGATTTTCATACCAGAAAGGGTGGTAACCCTAGGTGGGGGACTCATCAGATATCTGATCATGGATCCAATCACATCTGAGTTCAGCACCACATATTTAGATGCTGCCCTAGGCATCTGAACTCTGAGCACCATCTGCACCTGCACATAATGGCAGCACGGGAAGAGTTTTTTTTTTACTACATAGGCATCCAAGGGCTGCCCCTTAAAGCAGCCACCCTAGGCACAAGCCCTCAAGTGCCTATATGGTAAATACACATTGTTCATGTTTTAAAGTTTCTGGTAACAGGTGCCTAGTGAATAATTCAGCCCTGGCTGACATAAAAAGTTTATCCTCTCCCGCTGCTACTATGAGTGGTACGAACTGCATAAAATAAATGAATTAAATGCATTTACTTTGATTCTACAAGCCTGGTATGGGGTTGATCCTTTGCACTGCCTGCCACAAATAAAATTCATCTACATATAACATATAGCATTGTTTTTCAGACTTTTTAGTCCCTTTGAGGCCCAGCATTTTGTTAATTTGCCCTTTAACTCATAAGATATATATCATAACAATGTTACAGATATATAGAAACATTGGGGTAACAGTCATCTGCTATAGTTCCAGGGGTACCCAGGGCACAAATAAGCACTCACCCAAATCTCACCTTTACTGGTCTTTGGGCTGGGTCCCCTTAGCTTATACCAAGATTACGGATATATAGAAACATTGGGGTAACAGTCATCTGCTATAGTTCCAGGGGTACTCAGGGCACAAATGAAAACTCATCCAAATCTCACCCCAACTGGCCTTCAGCCTGGGTCCCTTTAGCTCATTACAAGCTTATATATATGTAAACAGTCAACCTGCTACTGTTCCAGGAGTACCCAGGACACACATAGGTGATCACTCCAGATCTTACCTTAACTGGCCTTCAGTTTGGGCCCCCTTAGCTCATAACAAGGTAAGAGATATACCCTGCTATAGTTGTAGGAGTAGCCAGGGCACAAATATACTAATAATATAAGATTTAGAGAAAATACTTGATTACTTGAGTAGGTGAACCACTGGCCTCTGGCACGAATGATCACCTGACTGATACCCATTTGCATTAATGGAGGGCTAGCATTGATTGACCTCTGATCTTAAACCCAGCAATTAGACAAAAGCCAAGCTCTGAAATCAATGAGTCCTACAGAGTAAGGAGAACAACCCAAACCCAGCAAACAGAAAAAAACTAATTGTAAATCAGTGAGTGCTACAGAGTAAAGAGAGCAGCCTAAAACCAGCAAATACATAACACCAAGCTCTGAAAATAGTGAGTGCCTGCAGAGTAAGGAGAGCAGCTCAAACAGGCCTGAATTTATGGGCAGGCAAATTGCTGGGGGCAGCATTCCACCCGCTAGCCGCATCTGAACAGTGGACTGGGCGGTAGATTTTGACAGTTGTTTAAATCTCCCACCCAGTCCCAGTTCTGGCAATCTAGGGCCACAGTTCTGGCAATCCCTGCTCAACTGCTAAGTAGGTGAGCGGTGGGGCTGTGGGGAACAGGTTGCAAGTAGTGTTGCCACCTTTTCTGGAAAAGAATACCGGCCTTCCTATATATTTTTCTTTTTTCCCTACTAATAAAATTGGGATCAACCATCATTTTTACTGGCCAGGTGGCAACCCTAGTTGCAAGTGGTGTGTGAGCGGGTCAGGGCAGGGAGGTGTGCGAACATGTATGGGATGGGGGTGTGCGAGCAGGTCGGGAACAGGCAGGGGGGGCAAACAGGTCAGGAGCAAGTTGGTCGGTAGCACGGAGGTGTTCAAATGGGTAGGAGACAGAGGTGTGTGCGAGTAGATCGGAAACAGGCTGAGGGGAGAGCAGGGCGGGGGGATGTGGCCTAGGGGCACACCATTTTTAAATACGGCCTTGAACTCAAACCAAGCGACTAGAACAACACCAACTTTGAAATCAATGAATGCTGCAGAGTAAGGAGAGCAGCCTAAACCCAGAAAATAGACAAACCAAAGCACTGAAATCAATGAGTGCAGCAGAGTAAGAAGAGCAGTCCAAACCCTGCAAATAGAACAAAACCAAGCTCGGATATCAGCAAGTGTGACAGAAAAAGCCCAAATTTTGACATTAGTGAGTGCTGCAGAGTAAGGAGAGCAACCCAAACTCAAGAAACTGAAGTAAGCAGAGAATATCAGAGACAGCCTGTGCTCGCTTAATCTTTCATGGTGGGCCTCAGGCAGAGGATGTTCATGCAACCAAACATAGAATTAAATCATAATAAATATTAATCATTTAATTGTCATGGTTCTCATTAGGCACAACTTACCTGCAATGTCTATGATCAGTTTATTACTGGACTTCTTTTTGCCTTTCACAATCACGTCACAAGAGTATGTCCCAGATTTGTACACCCTTGCTGGACTGAGATTATAAATTGCACTTCGGCTGTTAGAGGTGACGTTATAGACATGCTGGCTATCCTTGAAAAATAAAAACTGATGGTTCAGCTCAAATGATTTTGTCTCCAACTTGGAGATTTCCACAGAACACGTCACACTCATGTTGTTTCCATTTTCCAAGGTGGCAGATGGATTTGCACTTAGCGAGACATTATTGATTGTGAAGACTAAATGTGAAGGAAAGATTAATAATCAGAGGATAACATGATTAAAGTGTACTAATTGTGTAGTAATTGTACAAATGGCAACAGAGACATCACGCATCTGATATGGATGATAAGAATGATCAGGCTGCAATCCCTAAAGAGAGTTCGGCTTGTAAAACATTAAAAAAAAAAATACAAAAACAGCTGAAGAACATTTATCGAAATTGCCCCCCTAATTAGCACACTATACCCTTAATGTTCCTAAGTAGAATATTACCTATGCTGCCATAGGCTATGAGCAAACATAGGGGACTGTTCCTGCTGGAATCACACACAAAAAAAGCACGCTGGAACTTCCAGACTGCAGGAGTAATTGTAAAAAAACAGCTATATTTTAGTTAAAAACATTCTACTTTATTTATATTCTGTACATAATCAATAAAAAAAGCAATACGCGTTTTGTGCCAAAGAGGGCACTTAATCATAGTAAATCAGTATTTTTAGTTCTTTGAAAATAAATACTATTGTTGCTAAATATTTTATTACATGGTGTAATGCTGGTAAAACTGCCCCTATTGTGTGTTTGAATTTTAAGGACACTTAAATTGTAAGCTCCCCAGGTGCAGGGACTGATGGAAACATTGATTTGTAAGCCTAGGGTGGCAGGATTTTAGGGGGCGGCATGCTGCCCAACCACACCCACTTTCAATAGCAATTGTGTTTCCAAATAACTTTAACAGCACTGAAAATGTTTAATAACTGTATATTGGAAAGTTGTTCAAAGTTATAGGAAAATTGTTGTTTTGGGGTTGACTTGTCTTTTAAAGCAAATAAGAATTTTTTATGCCCCAAATGACACAGGGTTAGTTGGTATATCTGTGCCAGGACTGGGTCATTTTCCTTTAATACATGGGAGAGCTAGTATCTCTGTGCTGGGAGTGGATCATTATCCCTTAATGACATGAGGTTAGTTGGTATATTTTTGCCAGGACTGGATAATTATCCCCTAATAACATGTGGTTAGTTGGTATCTCTGTGCCAGGACTGGAGCATTATTTCTAATGACACAGGGTTAGTTTTTATCTCTTTGTCAGGACTGGATCATTATCCCTGAATGAAATGGGGTTAGATGGTATATCTGTGCCACGAGTCAATCTTTATCCTTAATGACACGGGGTGAGTCTGTGTGTCATGAATGGATCGTTATCTCCTAATGATACAGGGTAAGTTGATATCTCTGACAGGTAGATGAGCTATTAATTAGTTCAACAACACACTAAGGCAACATGCTAGCACACAGAATAACATGGCAGATATATGGTACTTACTTGTGTCCTGTGCATACAATATCCTCCCTGCAAACAAGAAAAAAACAGTTATATTTAAGGTTTTTCAGTAACAAGGGGAATTTCGAGAGGCAACAATAAACTGATATGATACTTACACCCTAAAGAGAGGAAAAATAAAGATAAATTCATCTCGGCATGGGAATACAAACTAAAAAAGAAGAAAAGTCTGATCTAGTCAGAGAGTCTAGGGTACAACAGAGAAATTAAAGCCCCCCTAATGTTTGTAAGAGCGCCTATGAGCACAGCAGTCGGTGGAGTTAGGTAATCATTTCCCCAGCTCCCAAATAGAAGTTCCAAACAATCCACTAATATCTATTGTAGCAGGTTGACTGCTCAGGAAATTGTGGAAATTACACTTTTCCTGATCTCGCTCTTCCTGCCTCGTTCCTTAAGATGTATCCAAAAACAATGGCATGGTATCATTATTGCTGATGGTATGAACGTTAATTGTGAGCCTTATTAGCAAGAACATCCAGTTCCCATAGCAGGGAAATAGTTATTTTATAACCCTTGGGATGCCAGAGCTAGTGTGCTAGTTACACCCTTTTTCCAAAGGGCACTACACCAGCCAACCACTTCATATAATTAGCAGTCAGTTAATATGGCGTTGAGGGAGATTCAGTCTTTACCCATCCCTCTTTATCTGACCTGATTTATGAACTTTAAAGTTTTTATTACGGATTTATCAGTTTTCAGCACTCAGTTTTCTTTGCACACAGATCCTGAATATGATGGCAAATAAGGAATAAGGATGGTCAATTATGAACCAATTTTAGGCTAGTTAATCAAATATAATTAGTCTGCATGTGATTGTACTTGATGGCTCCTACAAATTTACCGGCTTCATGTAACTGGAAACACCAGGATCTAACTGGCCTGTAGTAAGTTTGACTAGGACTAATGATGTGGTGAGTGCTAGCTCATATGCCATAAACAGACATGCTCTGGGGGGGGGGGTACTTTATAATACAAACTCGAATGTTTCCTTTAGGTCAGGTGTCAACTGTTTATCATTTTAATTGGTGTCCAGAGGGGTTTTTATATCTCTTATACATTTCGATGAGAAAGTAAAGGTACCTAATGTGCTGGAAAGCATTTATTAACATCCCGTGCAAGCTTGTAGGCTCTCTTGGCAAGACAGAGGCCACAATGAGATTCTATTACCAGATTATCCTCTCCACTCCATTTACCCAGTAATGGATGCTCTGTCTGCATGGAGTACATATTTTCTGTGTGTGTGTGTGTGTGTGGGGGGGGGGGGGTGGCTGTATTTCAAACCGAATGGAGTCTGTATATTATGAGTGAGGCAGGGATGCCCAAAGTGTACATCATATGTTTTTATGTTGATGATCAGTTGATCCCAGAAACAACTCCATTAACTCACCCTTCTGCATATTTCCCATTCAAATTTTTAAACAATGGTGTACACAATGAGTAAAGGGGTCCCTAAACTGTGAAATCGTTTTCACAAACATATATTGAAATTACATGTTTTTGAGCAGATGACAAGCAGCCGACATTCACTTTTCTGCTGTTAGGAATAATGCTTGAAGCCATGGGCCTAATGTAGAGGCGGAATAATCTGATGCCTTAACTTTACTAAATGTGCTTCCCCGCAACAGCAAAGTCGGGGTACACCTGGTGTGTGATGTTGAGTACAGCTGTGATGAGGGCAATATCTACATGGATTTTGTCTGGATTACAGTAGATTTTCTCTCAGAGTTCAAAAGTGTACTGGTAATTCGATTGGCTACTGATGAAACTGACCCTGACAGATCAAAGGCTTTTCTGGACAGGGACTGAGAGACCTTTTCAGTAAAGCTCTGTGTAATACATTGGTTCTATATAAATATTGGATACTTGTAAAATTTCCTTTGTAGCAATTGCAGGCCAATGGACGGCCTGTCCCCACCCTGCAGAATGAAACAAGCAGCTGCCAGTTCCTGTGTGGTACATGATACATTCTAAGAACTCAGGAAAAGGAAAGGGCCCTTTAAGGATGTAATCATTTAGCTGTCAAAGATATGGATACAGACAAGCACTGTCCTTTGGGATGAATAAGAAGGAAATTGATGGAGTCAGAACACTTTGTCAGAATCCTCTGATCTTTCTGAAGGGAAGCCCATGTGCCTTTGTGTGAGAATATGGGATATGATTGGGGGGGGGTACATTCTTTGTATATAAGTCAGGCAAGAAATGGTTGCTTGTCTTGATAAAGCAAGAGAGGAAGGAGTGTTAGCATTTCATCTCTGTTACAATTAGTCTGATTAATTTATTTTGCCAAGGTATGAGTAATGGTTAAGATGTAGGCAGGATTTAGGTAGGCAATAAATGTGTAAGGGTATTGCTAGCTGTTCCTGAATAATACAGGGCTGGTTAGGGGAATGTGAAACTTGAATACAAAGGAGAAACAGTGAATGTCCTGCTATATATTGAGTGGATAGGTACTTACCGTATTTTTTTTTAATTTTTTTTGTATAATAATTTTTATTGTTTTCCAGAAAGAAAAGGGGGAGGGGATACAGAAAAGAAAGGGGGGCAGTGGAGGAGTGGGGGAGGGTATGCACAAAGATTGTCTTTTTAACACATCACATCACAAACATCATTCTCATGTAAGGCATTGCACAATGGCAATATAGCAACAGAGAGAGTCCCATTAAGACCCTACCTGCATAGGAAACATACTATCAACATGCAAAAAAGCTCAAGATAAAGATTGGAGAAAACCCTAATAAAGGCCTGTGCTATGTGAGTTAAGGAGCTCAGAAATTGTCTATACTCCGCTCAGTCCCTGTACAAATACCACCTCAGCCATGTGTCTCTGAAGTTGGAATGTTGTTTCTCTGTGAATGTAGATAATTCCTCAAATTTAGCTAATTTGTTAACTTTCCCTATCCATTCTTTAGGGGTGGTGGAGCAGTGGATTTCCAGAGCCTAGGGATTAACATTTTGGCTGTGTTAAGGAGATGACACTCCAAGATAGAGTCAGGAACCCCCTCTGTGTTTTCTGTGTCCCAGAATAGAAGAAGGTATAAACTTGCCCACAAACTTTAAATGCCTTCTCCTACTCTGCTCAACGTATTAGTATAAAGCTTCTGGAATACATCGATTATATCATTAATGGGTGCAGAGATGCCACTATGGGGAATGGCCAGGAAAAGAAAATCAAGGTAAGTATGAAGCAATTTTCTCTTTTCCTAGCCATCCTCTTTGTAGCATCTGAAAACATTTGGGTTAATACCTGAGCAATGATCACCAGGGAGGGGAAAAAACAACACTGAACATAATGCTACACACAATTTTAATTAGTCAAGGAGAGCGGCCTGCAGAACCTTGAGGCTGAAAATAGAATCCTTCTGAGAAGAAATATCAAGTTTATAATGTCTAAGGAAAGTATTAGTGGATAAGATCTGGACTCTTCTTTGTATATTTCAGACTGTGATCTCCTAAAGGTTTCTCTGAAATGTTTATTTTGCAGCAAAAATGAGGACTTTCCACCATAGGACTTGGTAATAATCTCATCCAGGGATTTGCCAAAGAGGCGTCCAGCCTCATAAGGGAGTTTACATAAAGTATTTTGTCCTCAGCCAAAGGACCCTCCTAGTTGAAATGGACAAGGCTGTGGTACGGGAAACCAAATTTGTGCAGCTATAGCTGCCTCTAAAGGAAAACTAGCGACCATCTTCAGTTCTGCTAAGCTCTCTCTTAATCAGTCTCTAGAAACTCTAGACTCCATTGCCTCTTCAAGATTTTCTATCCAAATAGTCATTGCTTTAGCAACAGAAATCTGAGCTACAGCAGGTCTGCAAAGGGCTCTAGTGGCAAAAACAGTCTTCTTAAATCTGTCTCCATCCTAAGGTCCATCGTATGTTTAAGAGATGACACATTGTCAATAGGAAGAGCAGTCCTTTTGGAAAGATACACCATTGGGGCATCCACCACTGGTAATGTATTCCAATCCTTGACAACTTCCTCCGGGAAGCAGGGGCGATCCTGGCCCCTCCACCGCCTGAGGCAGCAGCAGTTGCTGCTGCCCCCCCTCCCCCAGAAATTCGCTCTTAAAGTACCAGGAGCAGCATTTTTGCTGCCCCTGGTACCTAGTGGGGTGCTGCTGCCTGAGGCGACAGCCTCAACTCGCCTAATTGGCGAAGCACTCCTGCCGGGAAGGGATAGATTTTAGCAAATTTAGATTCAGTAGGGACCTTCTTAGCAGTCTTAAAGGAGAACTAAATCCCCCGTTAATCAAAAATCCACGTCCCTTTCCGTCCATTGGCCCCCCTCACTGCTTTCTCCCTCCTTAGTAATTCAGTTGGAAAAGTTTCCCTGTCATGTACCATGGCATATTCATGCAGAGTAGCGCAGTGGAGCTTCTGTATCTTCTGGTTTTCGCGGAAATGATCACCGGCACGGAGCTTTTTCGCAAATGCGCAGTTGGGACCATTCTGGTATTTGTGCACAGAAAGCTCTGAAGATTGCCGAAGGAAAAGAAAAATATCCGAAGATACAGAAGATGGCGCCGGAGAGCTCCCCTGTTATACTCTGCATGAATATGCCAAGGTACATGACAGGGACACTTTTTCCACTGGGTTACTAAGGAGGGTGAAAGCAGTGAGGGTGGGGCAATGAACGGAAGGGGATGGAGATTTTTGATTATTGGGGGGTTTAGTTCTCCTTTAAGCTGCTCAGATTCAATCAGGCTCTTAATCTCCTGATATAGTGGAAAAGAAGAACTGCAGAGGTAGAAGGAGCATAATCCTGTATATATAAATTTGTTTAATTGACTCAATCAACTTATGATCAAATCCATAAGAAACCTCCATCATCATCATCAGATTATTAAATCTCCCCTTCATTCTTAATAGAGGAAGCAGAACTATTATTGCCTCCATCCCTGCTGGAAGAATGCCTGGTCCTTTTAGAACGAGTCGCTTGCTTAACACCCTCAGACACATGCTTAATCCAAGTTAAAATGTCTTTAGAAGAAGACTCCTCTTTGGCTGAATCCTGTAGGTCTACAATAAGAGCAGGAGGCGCATCCCCTTTCGGGATTGGGTGCATCTGGAGAACTAGGAGCAAGAAACTGCAAAATACAGCCACTACAAAATTTCTTCTCATAGCAAATGAGACAGGACCTCTGAGGTGTGAGGGGATTAGAATCTTAAGGGGTCTTAGACATGCTGAGGAAGTAAGTACAAGCATCGGGTACATACAGTAAGTACACACAGCAAGAACCGAAGCTTGTTACACCACTCTCTTTCTTTTCTTTACCTTGCAGAGGGCCGAGAAAACATGGCTGGCATAGGAAGGACAAAGATCACACAAAGACTCGTAGTGCAGCAGCCTCTGAAAGTTTTAAAAAGGACCCAGGCGCATGAATGACTTCACTGTCTGCGGCAGCCCTGGGAGAATTGCTAAGTAGCAAAACACATAGTAACAGAACAGGCAAGAAAAAGGCAGGGAAGATTCCTTCGGGCAGCATGGTGTAACATGAGGACAACCTTCTCCTTGCCACAAAGGGACCTACACAGAGACACTCCTCTAAAGGCTAAGCGGTGTGACATCGGGTGAGGAGAGAAAGAGAGCAAAGAACTCCTCAGCCGTTAAGAACACTTGTTTCCATGCTGACAGAAGGAAAAAAATGTGGAGCAGAGTAGGAGGGAGCATTTATAGTGAGAGCAAGTTCTTTCTTTTTTATAATTGCTGAGAAAGGGACCACCCCAGATGTTTTGAGATGTTATGGAGGGGATGGCCAGGAAAGATAGAGAGCTTTCTCATAAATCGCAGTAACCAACCATGTCGAGGTAATAGGAAAAGGTATGAAAATGAGAATGGTTTAGGTATAAATATGCTCCTCATGTAGGGAAATTTATCAAAGAATGCAATGGTGTGAGGGAGGAATTATAAATAATCCATAAAAGTCAAGGAAGCAATAGTATATTCATCTTGGTCTGGGCTGCTGGGCCTGTGAATAAATCTGCTAAAGTAAACTGCCAAAAGCAATATGGAATATAGCACTATAGATACAGGTATGGGAGCCGTTATGCAGAAAGCTACGAATTATGGGAAGGCTGTCATTCATATATTCCATTTTAAATTAATTTCTTTTTCTGTAGTAACTACTACTTTGTATTTGATCCAAACTAAGATATAATTAATCCTTATTGGAGGCAAAACAAAACTATTGAGTTTATTTAATATTTAAGTGATTTTTTTTTAGTAGACTTCATGTATGAATATCCAAATTACAGAAAGATCCAGTATCCAGAAAACCCCAGATCCCGAGCATTCCCATCCCATATAGTAACCACATCAGATTAAGTGATAGTACTCACTGAACCATTAGACGACTGGGATATGTTGGCGGGAGGGAGAATCATGCACTTGAGAATACAGCAATAACTTTGGATAGAGCTGCCATAAGGGTGGTTACTAAATAATGAAGTATGCCAACTTGAAACTACTCTCTGGATTCTTGAATACCCACAGTTGGTGCTTTACACCACAGTTGGCGCTTTATACGAAAAGTGCTAAAAACAAGAGTCTAATCTAATAAATAAACCCAGTCGACAATAGTCTCCACGTACAATTTGTTAATAATACCCAATCACTTAGCAATAAGTACCGGTAGTAAATATGATACTTGTAGAATGAAAGATCTAAGCAGTGTTACAACTACTGAGGCCTTAGAATTGCGAACTTTTGGTGTTTGAGATGTTTTTTTAATTGATTCTGATCACAATGGTTTTGTAGAGTATATCTTTCAAATTAAAATGATTTAGATATAAATACACTGCACACTCTGGTACAAGAGGATTGATGTTTCTTTACCAACCTGTCTATTTAAATCTAAGTCTAAGATATGTCCCTTTCGACGGGATAACTGAATTGGGGCAATGTTTTGCCAATATCTAGGGTGGTTGCTAAACTGGTATTATGATAAGCTTTAAAAACAGCAATAGGAATATTCGAAACAGCAGAAGCTTCCTACCCATGATGCAACATGGGTTTTCTAAAACATGATTATTTGTCTGTATGTCCATTCCAGTAAGAAAAATAATGCGCTTGTACCTCTGTATTGTACTTAAGAAATCTGGCATTCAAACACACAAGCCCAAAGGAAGACTGTAGAATCTGGCACAAAAATGGGTTTAGAAAATGTACCAATGATTGTTTTTAACTTGCATAATAGTTGAGTATTTAAGCCTTTTATAGCCTATATTAGAGGGTTGCAAGCTTTTAGTGCACAAAGCCTCATATACCTGTGATAGTATCCAAGCCTCGGTGATAAGAAACTAGTCTAGCAATTCTAATTAGGGGTATATGTGCTGGAAATAACTAGTTAATTACACTAGCAAAAGATCAGATTTGATATTGCAAATATAGAAACTTTCACAAGATGGCAGCAAATGCTCTAGTTATGCTCAATAAAGCACGGTTTAAAGGGAATGTCAAATCAAAAAACAAATTTTTTTTGGCCTAATAAAAGAAAACATCACTCTGAGCAACTTTGAAATATACATTCATTACACATTTTCTATGGTTATTTGTATATTTATTGCTATTAAACGGGTGGTTCACCTTTAAATTAACTTTTAGTATGTTATAGAATGGCCAATTCTAAGCAACTTTTAAATTGCTCTTCATTATTTATTTTTATAAATATAAATTTTTATATTTCTATGTTTGACTGTTTTTCTAATATTGAAGTGTAAAGTGTCCTTTTTCACCTTCTAAAGTAGCTCTGGGAGGGGGGTTGCCGACCCTGTAAACATTGATACATTTCTTATCTTTGCCCCTGCTGAGCAGAATCCCTGCGTTTCATTAAAGGGGGCTGTTAGAATTGATACAATAGTTACTAATATTCCAGGGATGCTGCTGAAAAATTATATACTGTATCAACTAAATGTAGCAAATTGTAACAGTTTAGAGTCTGCGCCTGAATTATCTGTCAGACTGAAACACCAGATCCAGGGACATTAAACTTAGATTTTGGAAAAAATTAAAAGTAACTAAAAAACAGTCTTTTTTCTGGGGAATAATCTGAAAACAGCTAAACTGAAAGAAAAAAAAATTGTTTGGAAGGTGAATGCTGCTTTCAGTAGTAAATGTTTTTCCAAGTAACTTTAAAAAGAACTTAAAATTTTTAATAAATGTATATGGGAAAGGTGCTTAGAATTATGTTTTCTTTTTTTGACAAGTTTTTATCTCCCATCAGGAAAGCTCCACACTATCTCAAAGCCCTAAATGATCAGTTTCTAGCTGAAACACTTCCATAGTCTTCCTCTGGAGCAACACAATGCACCTGTTCAACTGTATTATGTGTCTCCTCTTCCTAATAGTTGTAAGCTCTTTAAGATAGGAACCTCATCTTAACCGTGTATTGTAAATCCTAGCACTTAAGTATTTCTTGTCACTGTATAATTTATAATAACTGTACCCGTTTGTGTTTACACCTTGCAATACACTGTGTACATTTGTGGTGCTATATAAATAAACACATAACCATCTCTCTACTTTGGCAGCCCAGCCTATGGTACAAGGAAGCCATATTGTTGACTAAACAGCCCTAATCCATTCCCTCTAGTCTGGCAATTTAGCCTGGGGTTCAGGGAAGTCATATTGTGGGCAAATCACCACTAATCCATTCCATGTAGTCTGGCAGCTCAGCCTGAGCTACAAGGAGGCCATATTGTGGGCCACACATCCCTATCCCACTCCTCAAGTCTGGCAGTTTAGCCTTGGGTTACGGGAAAACCATATTGTGAGCCAAACACCCCACTCCTGCCCTTGTGTTCTGGTAGTTCAGTCTGAGGTTTCAGGAAGCCATATTGGGTTGTAAATAGCCCTTACCTTCACCGTAGTCTGGCAACTGCTCAGCCTGAGGTACAAGGAAGCCATCACATGGAGCAAGTATCCTTTAAGTGCCCCCTGTAGTCTGGCAACAGCTGAGCATGAGGTCAAAGTAGGACGCCATATTGTGGGGTTCAGGTACTTAGTTAACTTCACACTCAAAAAGACTAGTGAGGGTGTGGTACAGGCCCAAGTGACACTAGCAGGAAGTCATACTGGATTCCTACACACAGTCTAATCTATACCAAGCAAAACTTCCCTCTGTACTGCAGTGTTCTAAATTACACTTAGGCCCTTGTCCCCACAGGGCCTGAGCCTTGTAAGAGAACAGTGTCTGTTACCTGCACTAACACGTACCTCAGGGCAGTTATAGCCAAGTGCAAATATGTGTTAGTGGAAACACCAGAGGCCTATTTGTAAAGCTGCATAGGCAGCATAACCTCAGGTATAGGTATACAAGGCAGCATAACCTCAGGTATAGGTATGCAAAGCAGCATAACCTCAGGGGTGAATTATGTGTGAGGAAGTATACTACCCCCCATGAGTAAATGTGGGGCCGAAGACACCACACAGTGATATTCTAGGACTTCAGTCCAATCTATGATGTTACTTAGCAACATGTTCTTCCACCATAAGGACCCACATAACCTGAGAGATGTTACTGAGAAGCCATTGCTTGATGGCGCTAACATTATACACAGGTTCCAGGGCACACCAACAGCCAGGCATAACTGGGAGGCAAAAACATAAATGACCAGTACGGAATATATGCTCTGTTTCATTGCATAAATCACATTTTATTTCCAGTTTCCAGTAATGATGGGAGAGAGCCGTAAACATTTTTTGACCCCATAAATCCCATTTACACTGGCACTGGTCTCTTTAAGGACATCTCCAGGGACTGTCAATAATCCCTAGTCTGTCCCATATCATATGTCTCCTGCCTAGGGAAAGCAGCTTCTGTGCCTTTATATCTGAATGTTCCCAGGGGAAATAGAGCAGCACTTTGGGCACCTAAGGCACCTGACTAATGATCCCTTTAAGCCAGCCATACATAGGCCTATACACACACTAACCTGGAGGTCAAATGGATGGATCCTGAAATAGCGGCCATAGACGATACGTCTGCTTTTTAATAGTTCACTTATTCCACTTAGTTCAGCCCATCATTGTCTGCCAATACAACATACTTTGGCAGATTACATTTTCAAACCTGCCCAATTCATAAAATGACCGTTATCCACAGCACATGTATTTTGGTCAGGGTTGTTGGGTTCCCATAGACATACTGTAAATCATATGATTTTCAAATGTTGAGGTGAGTCCAACTAATTCTGGTGCACACAATGTATTGTTAAAAACATAATTAGGTGTTTATTTTTGTGAGCTGTTTTAAGAATATAAATGTGGAGATGCAGCTGGCACAAATAATATCTGCAGTGCACATACCATTTTTAAAGTGTACGCACTGCCATAAAGAAACAAGTGGCAAACTGTACCAGGTTAAGGATACATTTTGCATGGTTTTTCTATAAGTTTTATAAGAGAGGATGGTAAAATAGTTACTAAGACATGGTTAGTGAGCCCTAGGAAGTTACAAAAATAGGGCAACTAATAGGATGGAACTTGCAGGTGGGTGGAGTTTGAGTAGATTGCGGATGTATTTTGGGGGCATAGTCAGGCATGGAATTGTATTGCGTAGCAAATAATTATGGTCAGTGTCGGGCCAGGCCAGCCAGGCGCTGTAGACAACCCGGCCGGCCACTTCGGCCACCGCCGCAACCGGGGGCGCGCGTGCGTAACCGTGCGCAGACGGGGACGCACGTGCGCAACCGCGCGCAGTCGAGTGCGGTCGTGCGCAAAGAACTTTTTGACTTCAGAGAGCGCGCCCAGTTTTCAACAATTGCAAGACTAGGGATCAAATGCCCTTCTCACTCTAGTAGCAATACTGGGGACTGATCAACAGGCAGCTACAGAGCTATTCGATCTCCATTGCCCTAGCGGTTAGACTCCCTGCCTAAAACGAGGCTTGGTACGCTAGCTGCCCTAATAAATACTTCTTAGGTTCCGCCTTCAATTTGGGCAGGCCTGGAAATGGAACGCAGAGTTAGTCGATCCTGTAGACTAGCAGTGATTGGCGCTGTCTGTTGCCGCTGTCTTACTGCTTCGTTCCTGTCAGACGGCCCTGGGAAGAGACGGGCGGCGCTGCCGGGAGCGGCTGGGAAATGAACCTCAGAGACGGTGAGTGAAGGGCAAGGCGCTGACCAACCCTCTAAGTTGGGCTTGCTTTGGGTGGTGGCATTCATCTGTGTAATGTGGCTAGCAAAATGCTTGTAGTGTGCCTATAACCTGGACATAATTGGGATCCCAGCAGCATCCTGTACCCTCAATATTATTGAGGGCGTTCAGAAGCAGCATGTACCTTGAGAATTATGGGGGTGCTAAGGAGCACCCTAAACCTTAAGTATTATGGAGGTGTCAGCAGCATCCTGTACCCTGGGATTTTTTTGGGTGCCCTGTAGCAACCTGTACCCTTGGAATTATAAAGGTGCCAAAAATTTAAACATTGAGTATTATGGGGGATCCCAGCTGCATCCTGTACCCTGAGTATTATGGGGGATCCCAGCTGCATCCTGTACCCTGGGGATTATGGGTGTGCCCGTTAGCTTCCTGTACCCTGAAAAAAATTAAGTTGCCAGCAGCATCCCTTTTCCTGGGAATTATGGTGGAGCCCAGCAGCATTTAGTTCCCTGGGTATTATGGTGTTGCCAGTAAAATTCTGTACCCTGGGGATTATTGAGGTGCCCAGCAGAGTTCTGTACTCTGGGATTGTTGGGGTACCCAGCAGCATACTGTAACCTGGGGATTATGGAGGTGCCAGCAGCATCCTGTAGCTGGAAATATTGTGCCCAGCAGTTTAATGTACCCTAAGAATTATGGGGATTCCCGAGGCCTAGGGTATGCTGTCCCCTTAGGTGGAAGTATTGGGGACAGGATGATCTGGGATGAAGTACTGATCTGTGGTGCATCTGGTGTCACTGCTGAGACATACTCAGGATGCATAACACTATAATGCACTTGGTCAAACAGGAAGAAATACATCAAGAAGCTCAACTCTTTGTTCATACCTGTTCAGCTGGTTGCTGCAGGATTCCTCACAGACAGATTTCTTGAAAAGACAAATACATTACATAGTCTCTCTGGGCTGCCATGTGACACCCACTTGCCTTCAAGGACCCTCTAGATCTTTGGGATTTGGGCCTCCCCCTCATACCGAAACCACTTCCAATCAGTGTGTGACCCCCCCCCCCACTTTATTCATTTAAACTGGTAGTGGGCTGGAAGGATTACACATACTACCTACTCATATAGCGGGTTGAGTATCCCTAGCAGCATACTCTACCCAGAGAATTATAGGGGTGACACTGGTACTTTGTGTACTGAGTGAAGTTCTCTTGGTTCTGCTGATCAGGAGAGCTAATTCAGCACAATGGTACCCTAATATATAATAACATTTCCATATAGTAATTGCCTCAATTTCCAGCCCAATTGTATTGTGCACTTGTAAGTCTTTGGAAGCTCTTATAAGCTGAACACGTGTGGCCCTAAGTATCCTTGTAGAACAGGAAACATTTACATGTATCTTGCATGACATTTGCTCCGAGGCAATTTGTTTGGTTGACCAGCTCATCTTGATTCAGCTGATTGATCTTTGTGTTGCTCCATATTTACTTAGCTGTGAGACACGTGGCACTGAGTGCCTAGGCCCTTTGCTATGAGATACTGTATGGGACATAGCTTGTGGTGAAGCCTGTAAATAGGTACAGCAGGATCTGCCTGTATGACATGCAGGGTCTGCCTGTATGACGGGCAGGGTCTGCCTGTATGACGGGCAGGGTCTGCATGAGCACAGCTTTGCTTCTGGGTGCTCATAAGTTTTCCTATGGATTTGGCAGAAGCTTTGGGTAAGTGCACCTTGACATCTCCATTGTGTTAGTGTTTCACTTTCTATGGATCCAAGTGCTGACTTTAAACTGTTGGAAATGCTTGCACCAGACACACATGTACTATGCATGAGACAGGGATTTGAGAGTCTGATGGTGCTAGGAAATGGTGTTGTGGTGGATTTTAGGGAATGCTCAGAGACAGTGCTGGAGAGGATTCTAGTTGGCCTGGGAGCCGGTGTGTAACTTGTTCTAGCTGTGTGCGCTGTAAGTCATGGAATGTACAGTTTTACAAAGCTGAGTGGTGGGATGTTCCTTGCTAGTATTGCTATATGTTTGTCCCCTTCATTGCGTTGTGTGGTCTGCATGCAATCTGCATGTGCAGTATGTGTGTAGATAGCACAGCTTAGAGGCAACATTGCTTGGTAAGATTCTTGGGGCATATGAGCTCTGGGGGATTTGGGAGAAAAATGGGGCGACCCTTCCCTACTAGTCTCCATAGTAAATACAGTAGAACCAGGAAAAACTTTGGAAAATCTGAGACCCCAAAAATTATGTCATATGAGGGGAAAAATCAGGGGATGTAAAATTGAGGTTTCAACGTAATTATTTTATTAAATGTAACTGGTTAGTCGGGGAGTAACGAGAGGCAGCAGCTGTAGTGGCTTTTGGGGGCCCCATGAATACAAAGTGTCTAGAAGGGGTTCTGACTGATGTCAAGATTTTTTTTTTTTGTTGGGGACAATAAAGCTGTGGTTTCACTTCTGCTGGTCAGTATGTTGTTTTCCCATGGATTCTATACCTTCTGATAACACTGCAAGCAATTTGTTGTTTGGTGATTCTATTCTCTGTATAACGCTGGCAGACTTGCCCTTGGAAAGGGCCCCCAGATTGTCAGGGAAGCTACAGAGCCCATTCTCTGAGCATCCGGAATAAATCTGATCCATCCCCTGGGGAATGTGTAGGAAAATATATCTCTGTATATCTGAAATCTGGACATGTCCTTCCTGTCCTTCTCTTAGATTACTGCTGATATTTCTCCAAACTGAATTACCAGTTACTTATGCAGAGATAGTGTCTTGTCACAAGCAGGTAAGTGTAGCTGTTATGTTGGATGGAGCGATAAAGCAGAGTCTCTGGACCAGTAAGTGACTGTACCAAGCTCTGATCTCTCCCCCACGCTCAGTACTAGATTGCAGTGATTGTAGTGAGCTTTGCTCTTACCCCCACATCAGTACCTTACCCAGTAGTGACTGTACCAAGCTCTGCTCTCTCTTCCCACACTCAGTACTAGACTCCGTATTGATGTAACAACCTGAGTTTTCTCCCCCACACTCAGTGCTGGGCCCAGTAATGACTGTACTGAGCTCTGCTCTCTCCCCCACACCCAGTACTGGACAGAGAAGTGACTGTGCTAATGCTTCTCTCACCCCCTACTACTTGGTCAAGTACTCACTACTGAGCTCTGCTCTCCTCCACACCCAGTGCTATAGCTCTGGAAACACTATTTTGCTGCTCTGGGCAGTGCAGGGTTGGGTTTAATGGGTTAGATTGAGTCAGTTTTGCAGTTCCATGTCACTCTTGGGAATGTACCAATACTCACCAAAGAAACTCAAATCCACAAATAATGCAATATCACTGTCAGATAAAGTGTTTCTTGTAAGTGTGAGGGGCTGAATGATTTAAACATTACTCATATTAGCTTTTGTGATGTGGAGGGATGCAGAGTACATCACTGTAGCGTAGGATGCAGAATTGTTTTGCATGGGTTCTGGTCTGCCTTTGCTGTTTGTATGAGTGAAAATTAGTTTAGTAATCATAATGAGAAAGTGTCATGTGAACTTTTGTTCTTAAGGATTTGATAAATTAGGTCTTTGTGCTCACTAGTCACTGCCACAAAGTTTTACAGTCTTAAGACATTTTCTAGTGCAGGAAGAGAAACTCGATAAGAGACAGCGATCATGAAAATCTCTCAAAGTGCCTGAGTTTGGAAGGAATTAGAACAGAGATCAGATTGTTGATTTACAGCTCCCTGCCCTTGTCCATCATAGGCATGTTGGTGGCAGGTCTGGACTGAGAATTAAAATAGGCCCTGCCATTTCAGGTACACAGCGGTCCAATCAGCCCACACAGAGGCCCAAACAGCCCCCACCAGCCCACTAAATACTGACTTTCTATGGCAATGGCACCTTATAGCAGCCCCTCTGGAATTTGCCAGAACCACAGATTGCCAGTCTGGGCCTGGTTGGTGGCCTAGGGCAGAAGGCAGCATCTGTTCAACTCTAAAACTGGTCTTGGGGAAACACCACAAAACTTGGTTTAGAGGGAAATGCCATGAAATATGGGCCTCTGAAAATGGACACTTGTAGTTCCCCTCTTTAGCCCAGTCCTAGGCATAGCCTGACAGGTTCTTACTAAGTGTCCTTATTCAGCAGAGACCATGGTCCCTTGAGCTGGAAAGCTGGAGATGGACTGGAATGTAAATGAGCAGCCTACCATAGCAAGTGAATGTTTTGCCTTCCAGAGCTGGGTTTTTGCATTCTGCCTTTCCTCTTTACAACTCAGATCATAGCACCACTAGGGATGTAGATCATGAGCTGAGCAGTAATGGTTCATTTACTTTTCATGTATAAAAAGAAAGTCATTCAAGCAGTTTCTGGCATAGTTTTTATATTTTGAGGATTTTTATTTTTCCTTTCTCCTGAAATGTTGGTGATCTGAAAATGACTGGAGTTACTGGAAATGTGTTCTCTGGAATGGCACTTAACCATCTGACAGTCTGACAGAAAGTCTGACTTATGCCAGGAGAACACTGCCTGCCTGAATGCATAATGCCAATGATTTGGTGGAGGAAGATTAATGGGATTGTGCTGTTTCTATTGTTTGGGCCCCTGGTACTGGTGAAACCTTAAGGCTACAGGGTACAATGACATTTCTGACAATTCTGTGATTCTTACTTTGTGGAACAGTTTGGGAAAGGCAATAATAACCCATCCAAAAAGCCAGTTTTGAACTGAATGAGTTTTCTTAGATCAGAAGAACCTCACTGCACAGAGCCCCGACCTCAACCAAACAGAACCCCAGTGGGATGAATTGGAACCCCAACTGTGAGCCAGGCCTGATCCCCAAACTCACTAATGAACTTTTGGCTGAATGGAAGCAACTCCCAGCAAACGGTGTTCCAACATCTAGTGGGAACCTTCCTAGAAGAGATGGAGCAGTATAGAGGCAAAATGAGGGGATAATTTCAGATGAATCTCCTTGGTTTACAGTTTTGTTGGACAGGCAGAAATAGAGGTCATGTTGGTCAGACAAGGCAAAGGGCAGTTGTGGTAGCTCCTGACTTTGTAAGTATCCCTGGGTTGTGACATTGCCAGTCCATGCAGTGCAACTATCTTGCTGTTTGGGAGGAATGTTTCATTGGTGACTAATTCTGACTCACCTGACAATTGTACATAAATGAATTTAGCAGAGATACAAAGGTTAGCCCTTCTGCTAATATGTTTAATGTGTACATGCCATGGAGGTAGCAACAGTACAAGGGTTAATAGTGTTATTGCCATGTTACGGTTAGGAAGACAGTACTTGTGCTTAAGATTAGAACATTTGCACATATAATGGTACTGTATGATAAAGGGATAAAACTGCCATCGGTACCACAAAAATGCTACTGTGAGATGAAGGTGAATCTTGCACACTCTACTGCTATTGTGCTTTGTGCATTATGAGTTCAGCCTCCCGTTGCTGACTAGTTTGTGTGTGTCGCATGTCGCACTGGTCGGTGTGCAATGTGTGCTGGGGCAAAGCTAGTGCAGAGAATGACTATAGTCTACTATTGGTATAGTCTAGACCAGTGCTGTCCAACTGGCATACCCCTTGTGTGGTCCCCACATGAAAGTCTGCCTGCTGTGACTGCTTACTATGTGTAAGATTTAAAAGGTATTTACAAGTAAAATTAAGACACCTGCATTGTTCACATCTATAATCCTCCCTGCATTGCCCTGTACTGTTCACATCTGAAACCCAGACTTAAAGTGCCCACATTGTTCATCTGTTCACAACTCGTACAAACTACTGTATGTAGCACAGTATGAACTGTTCATCTTAGAGTGGTCCTCAGAGGTTTCTCTGTCTCCTGCTGTATTCTGCCTTCTCTATGCTCCCTGTGTGTGCCATGCTCTGCCTGCCCTATGTTCCCTGTGTGCGCCATACTATGCTGTCCTATGCTACCTGTGGGAGGTGAGCATGGTAGGGTTTTTTCTGGGTTAGTGTTTGGAAATTGTTGTTAGGGTCCTCTAAGGTGTATATATGTGCTTGGGACGCTGTGTTATCCATAGGGGAGTAGGCATAAGGATTTTAGGGTATGTTTTAATATGACTTAAATTTTTCAAATATGTGCTACCACCATTAATGTGGACATGGTCTTAAAAGTTGTTATGGTAGCATGGGTGTGGTTTAAAGTGGATGTGGTTTAAAAAGGGGAGTAATCAATATTGGCTTCCATTATCGGCCCTCGACCACGAAGACCAGAAGTTGGACAGCACTGGTCTAGACAATTCCATGCATTCTCTGTAGAGATTTAGGAGAGACACATCTCACGTAGGAGTCTTGCCATGTTTAACAAGAGATGATTGAGAGTTTTTCTTCCTGATGAGTTTTGGGGGTGTATCGGGAGTTGCTACCTGTATTGCATGCAGAAACCTCTCTGACACTGGCACAGCAGGGTATGTCCTTGTTTATCTTCTATATCAAATAGGAATAATACCTCCAGGACGGTCACTTAATAATTAACTTTTTATAGTCTCTAGAGCCTGTCTGATCAAGTATGACTGTAGGCTTAATTGGGCTCCCCTGTCTTTCCTACATGGAATATTATTTGCCAAGCTGATATTAGTAGCAGCCACAAAGTAACTGATTATGGCTGTGTCCAGCCTTTCTTAGGACTGGTGTTTGAAATAAAGAGAGGAATTAGTGTCCATCTTAGTATGCTTCCCTCATAGCATTTCCCTCTCTGGAGTTGCGGTAGCCACTCTGCAGTCGGACCAGTAAGTTGGTTTCCTTCTCCAAAGTTCAGAACAGTATTTTGAAATCCATTTCTGCTTAAATTGAATAAACACACAATATGACTGTGCACAAAAGCATTAAATCCAATCTTTTAATCCAGCTTTTTATGCTTCTGCACACTGGTTGGGGGAAAGTGAATTGAAAGACAGAATTGAAACCCTAAAGCCGGCAAATGGAAATCTAATCCCCATTTCATTTTGCTTGTAGCGATGTGACCTTGCTCAGCCGGCTCACTCCCCACATTGGGGAGATTAGCAGGAGGGAAAGGCAATATAATGGTGTTATAAGGACAGGTATCCAGTTTCCCACTAATGCAGAGCAGAAATTAACTCCTAATGACATAGAAGGAAGTTAATGTCTGAATATAGATGTGAGGTTCTGCTCAGTGCCGGGCGCTTTATGCAACCCGGCCGACCTCTTCTGCCCCCGCCGCAGCAGTGCGCAACCAAGTATGCACGTGTGTAACTGTGCGCAACAGGGGACGCACGTGCGCAGTCAATTGCGGTAGTGCGCAAAGCAATTTTTGACTTTAGAGAGCGCACCCACTTTTCACTGAGGTAATTGCTGGACTAGGGATAGGCTGAATGTGAGGTACTTGCCTGGCGCCCCAACTTCTGCTAAATGAAGGAAGGGAGATTCTTATTGCCTTCCTCTTCCCATTCGACTGGGAGGCCAAAGTCACACATTTCCAGTGGTTTGAACATTGTTTGCAAATATAATTGTCATTGAAAGCCTTTCTTTCGGTTCGGACTCATGAAACAATTTAGCAGAAGTCAGAACAGGGATTCTTTGGGCCCTTGGCCTACCCAGATATTCCATAGTTTTTTTTTTTTGCTGCAGCAGTATCATTCTGATATAGCCTGCCTTAGCATATAAGAAATGTATATTATTGGAGCTGTGCCAGAAACTAGAACCAAATCTTTCTGAACTGAAATATGTTGTTCCTATTATATACACCCATCTTTCCTCTGGCTGCATGTTTGATGATGCAATGTAGAAAGGAACCATGGGAGTATCTCATGGAACCAGTTTGTTATGCTGTATGCTCTCTATTATAGCATCACCCTGCCATCTCAGTGACTCTCCCTGCTTTATTTAGCTGACCTGAGTCTGGCAGGCCAAACATCAGATTAGTGATACCCAGCGTCTAATCTGTCTGGTTTTGCCCATGAGCTCCCAGCTCATCATCAACTCTCTCTTCAGCACTGATTCCTCCTCCATTGCCCAACCAATAGACTCAATGCTGGGCTCCCTTGCTCTGATTATTTGGGTTGGTGGAGCATTGAGACAGGAGAGGGGAGCGGGACTATGAATTTACTCCTGCACCTGTTCCTGGAATTTCTGCCACATGCTGGGTGCCAGGAGCTCCAGGGTTCCCCAGTGCCAATAGATGAATTAGTGCGTCATTCAGCAGGACTCACACAATGATGCTTAAAGGGGTTGGTTTCAGATATTCACCAGAAATAAAGACTTTTTTCCAATTATTTTTCTACTATTTTCCATGTGTGAACATTTTTCTCATATTGATTTGTAAAGTTTAATTTTTTTATCTTTCTAAAGCAGCTCTGGGAGGGGGGGATCACTGATTCTGTAACTGTTCTAAATTGATACAGAGTTAATACATTTTTTATCTTTGTCCCTGCTGAGCAAAATCCCTGGGTTTCATTAAAGGCACCTGTTAGAATTGATACAATAGTTGCTAATATTCAAAAGATGCTGCTGAGAAATGTATCGCCTAATGTAGCAAATTGTGACACTATAAACACTATAGAGTCTGCACCTGAATTACTGAGCTGCCAGACTGAAACACCAGAGACAGGAACATTTAACTTTAAAGGGATTGTCCACCTTCCAAACACTTTTTTCCAGTGTTTGAAATGCAGTCCAGCTTTCTGACTAATAAAATGTTTTGCTACAAGAGCATTCCCCTCACCCGCCCTTGTATTTAAGCCTATTTGCATCAGCAGCTCACTTGTTGAGAAATAATTGGTGAGCACATGACTGTACTTGGCCGTAATGATATGGCTTATATGAACTTTCTTTTAAAGCGGACCTGTCACCCAGAAATAAAAAGCTGTTTAATAAAAGTCCTTTTCAAATTAAACAACCCAAATTCTTTTTTTTTTTTTTTTTTAAACAATCATAACTGTTATAAACTTGCATAAAAATCTCAGCTGTCAATCATATATTGCCTGCCCTCCATAGAGGCAGGGCAGGCAATTACTTTCATTTTCCATTTGGCATTTCCTAGATGTCACGACCCTCCTTACATTCACCCTACCTCCTCCTCACCATCTAATTGGGTAACCAGTGCATGAGCATTGGTATCCGGTGAACCATTCTGGCTTATAAACAAGATGGGGGGATATGTGGCATCATGGTAAGATGGTGCCAGTTCATTAAAGGGGTGGTTCACCTTTAAGTTAACTTTTAGTATTTCTTCTAAGAATTTGCCTTCTGACTCTTTACAACTTTCAAATGAAGGTCACTGACCCCATCTAAAAATAAATGTTCTGCAAGGTCACACATGTATTGGTATTGATACTTTTATAACATGTATTACTTTTTATTATTCGTATTTCTTTCCAGTTTCACATTCAAATCAGTGTATGGTTGCTATGATAATTTGTACCCTAGCAAACACCTTTCAAAATCGAGAGCTGCTGAATAAAAAGCTAAATAACTCAAAAACAAGTAATAAAAAAAAAGAAACCCAACTGCAAACTGTCTCAGAATATCACTCTCTACATCATAATAAAGGTTAACTTAAAGGAATATAACCCCTTTAGCATACAGAAGCCAATCATATCTTTGTGTTTGTGTTTAACCAGATAAGTAAAAGGTAAGTGCTGATTGGCTGCTAGACAGAGGCAAGTTATCCCCAAAATACTAAATGGCTAGAGATACCATCATGAATGAACTGTTTGCCTTACTGTGAATATGGAAGTGTATGAACCCAAGAAGCTGTGCTAAGATGCTGGGCCATATCCAATATTTACACAAACCTTGTGACTAGCATGTTTGTATAAACAGGATGTTCCAAGTCTGCTCAGCTGTTTCACTCCTGTAGGAATAGTGTGTTTAGCTCACAATATGGCTGCCAAACACATTGTCTATTTACAGTAAGGCCCATGGGATTTGCACCAAGAGACACATAGCCTGCATGCTGCGTGCAACTCCTCCTAAAATTTGACTACAGTTATCTGAAATTGATCTCTCACAATTTCTAGATTTTAAGTTTGGCCTAATCTCTCTCACTTTATCTGTGGAACTACTCCTGAGTGTAGATGTTAAGTTTGGCCAGAGCTAACTGACATTATTTATGGAACACCTCCTGACTGTAATTATTGTTTGGTTGTATTTATCTTCAATTATATGCATGAAAGTGGGGGAGGAGGAAGGACAGAGGAAATCCGAAAGCCCAGTGTCCTTTTCCAATCATTTGTTCAGTATTTAAGGCCTAGGATTAAGTTGCCACCTGTTGGCATTATTATTGAATGAAGTACACAGGTAATTACCTGGCGGAACAAGGCCCTGTACAAATGGCGTCATGTTACAGTGCAAGCGAGAGAGGCGCGTGTATCACTTTCAATATTAATAAGAGATGGGACGTGGGCTGCAGGCGCCAGTAGTAGTAGTAGTAGCCAATGCTGACTTACCAGCTTTCCTTTTCAAGTGGAAGGACTTGCTGTGGCTCTCAACCTTCTCTTAACTCCTTGATCTGCTGCTGTCATTTACAGTATCATTAATGGTCATTCTGGTCTTGCTCAGTCTTCTTGGGCAATGGGTAAAGACCATCTTCATCTGTTCTGGCAACAGTAGGATTTGTATGTGACTAAATCACTGGTGCTCTCACAAATGAGAATGGAATCGTTTAAAAGCTGTGCGCACTCAAGACAGTAAGGCACAATGTATGGAATATACAAAACTGAGGAGAGAATTAAAACTATTTACCAACAAATGGCACTGGCCAGAGAAATCATCTAGATTACCCAATGTTTTGTAACATGGGCATTTATGTGAGCATCTGCCAACTCAGAAGCAGGGCTGGGGTTTGGTGCCAAAGTCTGGAGAAGGTTGCAGTAACTCTATTGGAACACAATAAGGGCATAGCAAGCGCTGAATATAATGAGAGTCAGGAGGATGGAATTTGTAAGGATTAGGAGAGGTAGGAATAGAAAGGGTAGAAGGGTAATTATACTCAAGCATCGGTGCCAGTTTGTGGCATTGTCTCCGTACCCAGCACTTTATTAAAAGTTAAACCAGGTTGGAATTGGCAGCCATGAGGTCAGAAAGAAATTGGGCTCTTGGAATGGGGTCAGGGTTTGCAGTCACATCTCCTTTCTGCCCCATGATCCTCCTGTTGTTCTGCTTGTGTCTGTATTCTAATACAGATCTCGGTTAACAGACGGTGGCCATACATATAGAGATCCGCTCGTTTGAAGATTTCGCCAAACGAACAGATCTCTCCCGACAAATGAACAGACCTCTCTCCGATATGTGGTCTACAATCCGACGGGTTTTTTTAGCCCTACCCGATCGACATATGGCCAACTTTCGGCCAGATATCGATTGGGGAAGCCCTACACACGGGCCAATAAGCTGCAGACTCGGTTTGTCTGCAGCTTTTATTGGCCCATGTATGGCCACATTTAGACCTAAGCTGAGCAGCCTGATGACTTACTCCCAGGTGACTAAGTTATATTATCCCTCAGATATTTTGTGTTTGTTCATTTTTATGGTTTTTCCAGGAGTCCCTCCCACAATGCAGAGGGAAGCAAGTGACCTATATCCTTCTCTCTTACACAGATAATAGTGCCCAGTTGCTAGGGTCAGTCAGCTTAACCATTAAATACAGTAGAACCCCCATTTTACGTTTCAGGGGACCAGGAAAAAATTATGTAAAATCCAGGAAAATGTAAAATCAGGGAAATGTGTTAAAGTTACTTTTTCTTCAAGTACTGAAAGGATATAAGCACAGGAGTCTGTTTTACTTTGAGATACAATATTTACTGTGTTAATAACAAGGATTAAGCATTAATGTTACACTATGGGGGGCATGTGCAAGGCCTCTCTGTCCATCACATACACAACACAAATAAAGCAATACGTGATGGTGCAGGACTGTATAAAGGGCAGACTAATTAGAAGTGACCATTTACAAGCAGGAACATGGTAAAATATACATCTGGTTAGTCTTTTAAGCCTCTTTATTTCACAAATAACAAAATCCATAGAGGAAAATAAAGCAGTTTTTGGGTACATCAGGGCAACATTTTGATGTAAAATCCAGGAAAACATTACTTAAAATCAGAGAAATGCACCCATTGAAATGCATTATAAATTGCTGGGACCACAAATAAAAAATGTAAAATGTGGGAAAACTTAAAATCAGGGCATGAATCGAGGTTTTGCTGTAGTGTGAAGCTGTAAAATAAATATAATAATTTAAACTGCCTGAAATTGCTATTGTCTGCTTCATAGTAAAAGTTAATTGCAAGATAAACTTCCCCTTTATTGGCCAGTTATGTTTCAGGATGTAGATCTAGAGATGCAGAGGTCACTCCATTTGGACTAGGATGGTGTGGGGTTGTCCGTCTTTTTAATCAGTAGTCCCCCCCCCATGGAAAACATAATGTACCCGAACTTAGGCGAGTAGCATATTAGGGCAAAGTCCCTAGGCAACAGCCAGAGATAAGGATGATAAGGGAATCAGAAATACATCTAGCTGTGCAGATGGTCAGCCCATATTTGTTTTACAGTATCTATTTGCATATGGTAAATAGACATCACAAAAAAAACCACCAATACTTGCAGAAGGAGAAGGGGCTGCCTGAGGTCTGGTGCCTAGGTCAGCACTGTATCTACATACATCAATACAGCAATGCTGATAAGAGGAGCTCTTAACACTATAAAGCACCTCATTATTTAATAAACCATAGCTGGCAACTGTGTTAGAAAGGTTGGCTTTCTGGTGGCTGACTCTTAAGCTCCCCATAGACGCGACGATTCTTCTTGCCTAACGACCGATTTTAGGGAAGTCCGACCAATCCATCGAAATTATCGTGCGGTTAGTGGGATTCGAACGATCGTACATCTTACGATTTTTCGGCCGACATCTGTCAGGAAATTGATCGGCCAGGTCAAAAAATCTTTGTCGGTCCCAGTGCAATCTATCTATGTTTGCAGGGCCAAGCAGGCAGGCTACCCTTTGTTTTCCTGCAAATTGGTCTTTTTAGTTGATGGTCAAATCGTACAATCATACGATCGTTCCGAGAAAATCGTGGTCTCACGATGAGGATTTGATCTTTTAAAAAGCTCAGCATCTATGACCAGCTTTAGTATCACACCCAATGACTGCTAATTATGGTGAAATATCTTAAGGGCAGGTTGGTAGAGGCAAAGAGGCACCCAGCAGGTGTAGGATTGGTTGCTTCCCTGGTGGCAGACCCTCAGTATTACATCTGGTAACTGCTTATTATGGAAAAAGATAGATAGAATTTAGATTGGCAGGGAAACGCAGCTGAAGTAGGAATGATAGCTTCCCATACTGATTTGGTGGGGTGTAGTAATGCTGTGGGTTTGCCCAGTATACATATGAGTATATGAGCCTGCAGTTAGACCACTTCTATCTTTTCCGCTCTCTCATGATTCAAAGGCTTAATGGGTTGAATTATTGAAGGTCTGGTGGTCCAGGGGTGCAGTACAGTTGGACCCTCACAATCCTGTGTGCAAAGGGGCTATTGTCACTGTAGGGATGATGACATAAGTGATAATAAATACCTGTTACTACCTGTGGTTCAGCAGGTTATAGTTAAACAGAACTTTATTTGCATTCAGATAAGATAAGCTCCAGGGAGAGAGTTCAGTAGGGAGCAGTCTTGTGCTTATTTACCACCCGCCTCTGGGTTCTCCTGCCATGGGGAACTGGGGTTTTTGACCCTCCAGGCTTTAACAGGGAGCAGCCTTGTGCTTCTTTAATATCCGCCTCCTGAACTCCTGTGCATTGGGGATTCTTCCCTGCCCTGGGACAAAAAATATGCCTGGTGTTTCTGACCATGTAGGCTGTAGAAGGGCAATGGCACAGCTTCACACTCACTCTGGTATTTGGTGCTACCTGATTCTCACTGTTAGTCTTTTTGGGGCACATGGGAGATTCCCTTTTTGGAACATATACCAACATAGAACAGGGCTTTATTGTCACTGACCACTCCCTTACAACTTATAGTGTGAAATAAACATTATTAAAATGTATTTATTTATTTTTTTGCAAGTTTAGTAGCCATTGGGGGGGGCACAGATGGTACAGCTGCTATTTAATAATTTACTATGGCACATGGGCCACTACATGCCCTATACCAGTTTGCAATCTATACAGTATCATGCATGCAACAACTCTCAGCACCTATGGATTTGCCATGTGATTGGCACTGCCAAAGCACATGTGGATCTGGAGTTTGGTCTCACTCTGAAATCCCTGACTGTATGTAATGGTTGTGCCATGTGACTGAGAGTTTAGTCCCACTGTGGGGCATGATTATGTGTGAGTCAGTAGCTGAGCGGAGTGCCAAGTGATTGGTAGTTAATAAGGTTGTGTCCAAAACAGTTTCTGGAAAATCCCCTTTTAAAACCAACCCACAGGAAGGCTCGTTCTCCTCGAGCGTAGTATTCAAACGACAAATAAGTTGATGAGGGTCAGCGCTAAAAATAGCTAGGAGAGAAGAGAATATGGCATAGAGAGATCTTATAGTGTAGTATTTAGTTGTGCGTGTTATAGTTCAACACCTCCACCTCAAAGACACTAATGTTAAATGTGTGCCTATATTAATCTTTACACACCACGTGTTCAGTAATAGGTGGGTACTCACAAACGTTTAAAATTATAATCAGCATATAACTAAAGATCACGAGGTGTAGCTTCCAAATTAAACTCCTTGCTGTAAAAAGATGTGGAGCAGTAATAGTGTAAAATGTTTTATTACTGATAAAAATACTTCAAATTGTGCACTCACAAATTTGTAGTTAATGCAGGCATATTGAGTCATCAAAATTTCCTCGCCATAGTATATCAAGGACCCCAGTTTTCGTGGTTTAACCCCGACTAGCGTTGTTGCCACGTCCGTATATGGATTCCCCGGCGCTTGGAGAACTGTTTTGGACACAACCTTATTAAGTATTTTGTTTCTATTTCACCTGCTCCATGTGGTTGGTAGTATCACGTGCTCCACAGTACTGACTCTGCCGCTGCTATTTCTGTTCTGCGCCCCTACAAACTAGATGCTCCTCCTTTTGTTTTTGCGTAGACAGTTAAATAGCATCTATCATTATAACCTAACTTATTCAATGCTAAACTGACACAACACAATGTTGCTCCCCGCCCCCTCTGCTATATCTGGTTGGACCATACTTTAGTGTGTCTGACGGTTACCACTATATAGGAGAGTTCCTCTTGCAACATTAGCTTATCATTGCTGTATACGTCTCACCTGCCTTATCATCCTCTGCTGCTCCTGATTCCTGATCAAAGGGCAAGAACCTGCAGCTCATGGGGATAATTCAGCTGGATTGACATACCAGGTATTTCTGTATGTGAAGCACAAGTCCTAGATTTTATTGCAGTGGATTTGCACACAGCTTGGGTGAGCAGGGGGAAAGGACTGTCTGGCTCTTGTCTGATACACACCATTAACTGTCAATAGCTAATGTCTAGGGAAGGCAAAAGGAGTAGCAAATCTATAGGTTAATGGAGCTTAATTGGATAAACTGAGCAGATGGGCAGCTCTGCTGGTGGCTGTTAGTGAAAATGTCTATATAGGGACTGGCAATGCTTGATTTACTCACATGCTGGACTAACTGCTTGTCACACAGTCTTCACACAGGGGATACAGGCACTGATTGCTATAGGAAATTATTTGACCTAGAAGCAATGACCGTAATGAAGGCTGCAATGGGCAATAAAGCATCCATTGGCTTGACAAAGAGTCCATTCAGGCCTTGGGGAGATTAGCTGCTGCATTGCCAGACCCAGTCAACCAATCCCATTGACTCATTCTTGTAAGCTTAAATGGTTAAAGGGTAAAGGGACTCTGGTAACTGCTCTCTCCTGTCTAGAGCAGTGTAATATGTAACCCAGAGAAGAGAATTCTAAAGTCTGTTGGTCTAGTTAGAATTAATTTTCAGGAGGGGTTGGGTAAATTCCAGATAACTAGTTCCAGAGGCAGGATGAGAGAAATCTGCTGTATACATCTCATCTGCCTTATCAACCTCTGCTGCTCCTGCTGAGAGAAATCTGCATACTGGAAAGTGTTGCTTCCCCTTTAATCAATATATATGATCATCATCATCATTATTATTATGTAATTTTAGTGTCTCTGTGTTGTCCCTTTTTTAGCATTATAAAGGGGCTCAGAGACCATGTGACATGGACTGCTGCTCTCTGTGTCCCCTTCAGCACAGGAGTCACTGAAACTCATTTATCATTCATTTGTTGGTATAACTGTGTGCCAGCAGTCAGTGTCACTAGCCCAATGTAACTATAATGGAGGATTGTAGTGTCTAAGTTTGCTATTGCACTTGGCTTACTGGTTTGTGTTTAATATCTTCTTAAAATGTCATTTTCCTTGCAGTCCAGCTGCATTTGTCTGATGAGAGAGGCTTATATTGCATTACATTACATTACACAGGGAAGGTGGTGCGAGTTGCACTTGTACAAGTGCTGAAGGGCTTAAGGCTGGACTGTGCTGTATCTTACTTGTGTTTTGAGGCTACAATGTTTAGTGGAGATTTAGGGGGCACCCCGTGTGTCTGAGACCTCTCCTGGCAAACACTATTCAGTAATCGGTAAAGTTTATCTACTCGTTAATTTCACTTTGTCATAGCATTAAAACCTTTTGTGTTTTTCGTTTAAAAATACTATGGTGTCAGAAAGTGCAACAGGCAAGCTTTTATATATAAAGGAGAACTAAACCTTAAAAATGAATGGCTAAAAATGCCATATTTTATATACAGTTTCAGCTTCTCAATAGCTGCAATGGTCCAGAATTTCAAACTTGTCACAGGGTGTCACCATCTTGGAAAGTGTCTGCGACACTCACATGCTCAGTGGGCTCTGAGCAGCTGCAGAGAAGCTAAGCTTATGCAAAAAATCAGGTTGACTGTAATATAAGCTGATGCCACAGGACTGATTATTAAATTATGATGCTAGCTGCACTGACTTCTGTGCAACCATGTAATAATTATCTGTATTAATTACTAATCAGCCTTATACTTTGACATTTATATTCTATGTGTACTGTATATTGTGAGTGGGTCCCTTAGCTCAGTAAGTGACAGCAGCACAGAGCATATGCAGTGAATCAGCAGAAAAGAAGTTGGGGATATACTGGGGCTTCTTTGGGGACACAGATCTTCTCTGCTAAAGGGCTGTGGTTGCCTTGGGCTGGTACTGAAGCCCAAAACAAAATGTACAAACTGCTAGCCTTCTCCTTCATTTAAGCTTTAGTTCTCATTTAAGTGCAGTAGTGTGAAAATACACCTAAACTACAATGATCATTCTTGTGTCAATGTCCATTTATTATTATGACTTTAAGAATCATTTTACTTTTCTGTTCACAGGTCCTGACACATTTTTCGGACTGCAATGACAAGTGTGGACAGCAGCCATGCAGATAAAACGCATCATTCCCCCTCCAAGCATTCTGCACCAAAAGTGGAGGTGCACCGATCTGTCTCCAGAGAAACCATCACTATTCATTTCTCGGCTGCTGGGAAGGAAGAGGAAGAGGAGGAAGAAGAATTTAAGGAGCCCCTTGAGGAGTTTGATGACCAAAGCATTGTAACGGGTGAAGAAGCCATGGAAGATCTTTACTTTGATCCTGGTACACAAACAGATTCTTGTCCTGCTAACTCCACTGCCGTGGCAAAGAAAGAGTCAACATCATTAGCACCCTCTCAAATTCAACCAACAGTTGATCCTGTCCAAGCAGTTGATTCAATTGCATCCAAAACATATAGCACATTGCCAATACCATTGTCATCCTCTTCATCAAACTTGTGTCTAGCACCAAATGAAACCAATATTGCATCTCCCACAAAGCAAGGAACTTCAATGAGCTTATCACCATCCATGGTCCCTGCTTTGTCCAGCTCAACAACTGTGCCCCCCATTTCTAGTTCAAAGCCCTTTATGAGTTTAGTTAAATCCCTTTCTTCTGAGGGAGAACCAAAAGAGCCAACCACAAGGCATAGACATTTAATGAAAACTCTAGTCAAATCATTATCAACGGACACTTCAAAGCAAGACTCAGAGTCTTTCAAGGTAACAGACTCCAAATTGAACTTGCATTTATTTAAACAGTTTACCCAGCCTCGCATTACTGGGGGAGACTCTAAAACAGCCCCCTCATCACCCATCATTTCCCCTTCTGATGCTCGTTCATTTTTTAAGGTCACCGAAGTGGAAGCTAAAATAGAAGACACTAAAAGGCGCCTCTCGGAAGTAATTTATGAACCTTTTCAGCTTCTAAGCAAAATTATGGGCGATGAACCTTTAAACTACAGGCCCAAAGCCTTATCTTCAAGTGCGTCAGAGCTCACTAACCTTTCTAGTCTAAATGGTCATCTTGAAAGCAATAACTACAGCATCAAAGAAGAAGAGGGGGATTTAGAGGCCGACTATTCCACTAGTGAAGACATTGCTTTGAAGGATGAACAGCCAAAAGCAAGTAGTGAGCACTCAAAGGAAGCAGACTGTAAAACATCACAGCCGGTGAAAGACACAAGCCTAAGAACATCGGCTCTGGCCCTGGAAAAATGCTCATTATCTGCACTAGTGAGTAAGGAGGATGAGGAGTTCACAGAGTTATATTCTGAAGACTTTGATTTTGAAGAGGAAGCAGAGGATCACCTTGGGAATGTATCAGAGGCAGAGGAAGGTAGTGGGACACCTTCTGTAGATGAAGAGGTCCTGTATGTGGAACATTCTGATATACCTGTAAAAACACTGTACTTCTTTGTATTAGCGGTGTATGGATACCAAACACTCCCTCTTCCCAGTTACCTAGAAGGGCTTTTTCTGGGGGTTGCCCTTGGTTTTATGGCTGCCATTTGTGTTCTTTGGCTTTTTTCATCTACCCATTCTCGCCAGCATAAAGTGCTTTCACATCAGCAGCTCCTTAAAGTGGAACCTTTACAAATCAGTGAGCCTGATATCATGAAGGTAAGTGCCGCTCTGTAAAAAGAGGGTGTGATTTGAATGCCCAAAGATTATGTAGAGAATACAGTGCTGGAGAATCTGCCACTACAAGGATCACTGTAATGGACTGGAGCACAAATTAAGGGGGTTGAGTTGTGTTTTCTCAAAAAATTTTAGTTTTTTCGAGGGTAGTTTCACAAAAAAATTTGTGCGTGAAACAAAAACTTGAATTTTTCAAGATTTATTATTTGATTTATTAAATGCACAAACTAGACCTTTGATAAATAACACACTGTTTTGTATTAGCCAAGCAAAGGCCACGTGCTTTAGGCCAAAGCCCAGACCAGTGACTTTCTCATGGTGTTTGAGCCACTAGAAAAGATCACTTACATTTGCATAGCTGGTCAATCTTTGTTTGCAACCCCATGGTTATTAGTTATCTTAAGGCTATGTTTGTCCATGGCCTTTTCTCTGACAAAAAAGAAAAATAGAGTTTGTGGGATGTATTTGTGGGTAACATTCAATTACTGCCATTAATGAAACAGTAACAGCAAAAAATGGATGTTTTAATATAATTAAAATAGTATGTACTGTTGCCCTGCACTGCTATATTTTATATGAATAAGCTGCTGTTTAGTCATGGGGACAATCATTCAAGTTGTAATAGGGCTAAACGGCACAGGTTAAATCTTAAGCAGATGACAAACTCGGTAGAATACAGTGGAATCTTATAGAGGACTCTAAACCCATTGTCTTCTACAGAGCTTATCTGCTATTTCATAGGGATGCATGGAATCCACTATTTTGGATTCTGCCAGAACCCTGAATTTTTCGTGAAAGATTCGGCCGAATACCGAACTGGATACAAACCCTTATTTGCATACGCAAATCAATGAGGCGAAAAGAGAGCCTCATGCACAGCTCCCAGCAAAAAGGTTTTATTTCCTTGTTTTGTGACGTAAAGTCACATGATTTTAAGGATTCGGACACAGTTTGGCCTGGCACAAGGATTCGGCCAAATCCTGCTGAAAACAGCTGAATACTGAACAGAATTCTGGATTTTGTGCATATTTAATTTAGGGATGCACCGAAATTCAGGATTCGGCCCTTTTCAGCATGGTTCAGCCGAATCCCTGTGCCTGGCTGAACCAAATCCTAATTTGCATATGTAAATCAGGGGCGGGAAGGGAAATCATTTGGTTTTTTGTCACAAAACAAGTAAACACATTTTTCTTTCTCACATCTAATTTTGCATATGCAAATTAGGATTAGTATTTGGCCGATCCCAAATAGTGAATTCGGTGCATCCCTTATTTAATCTGTACCATTTAGCCCTATTTAAGACTGAATGGCTCCCCTGTGGCTACACAACAGTGTGTTTAAATAAAGTAGTGATTCTGAATCAAACACTCCGTTTTACTAGAGCAGGGCAATATTACATTATGTTTTAATTACTTGGTGTTACTGTTCCTTATAACCTGTGGCCTATTGTCTGTTTCCCTGCAAAAGCAGTGTATGTTCTAGTAACCAGCAACACAGGAGGACAGTCAACTGCATTAGTGGATCTGTTTTAGTTACCTACCCATAGTGACTGGGATCACACACTTCCGGGAGTGGGGAGGATGCAAAAAATGTTTTATTTGATGGACAGAATAGTGTAATCTTTACCTGTGTATAAAGTATTTCCAGTGGCCCTTTGACCAATTCTGCCCCTAATTCGCAAGGATGGTGCCATAGGAAAGCCTCTCTTTGGGCAGGTTGTGAGTTTCTGTTTGGGCAGCTGTTTTGGGCCTGTGAGTGAAAGTGTTGCTAGTGGGTAGTAGCACGCATGAGACAGATGGCCAATCAGTGCAGCTTCGCTTGTGAAGACCAGTAAATTTAGTGGTGCAAAGCATAAATAATTGATTATCGGCAGCTACAGCCATTAGTTAATGAGCAGCTGCTGGATGGTGCCTGAGTGGGGTGAGTTTACTTTTAGAATGGCAGAACCAATTGTGGGTACTTGGTTCCTGCATTTGAGTTATTAAGATTCTGTTCTTGTGGGCAGAAATGGGCAATGTGGTACCTTGCTGTTATTCAGAGTTGTGTCAGCCCCTGGACATGTAAAAGTGCTGCATTTTATCCATTAGTCTTCCTTAATGGCTATCAAGAGTCTAGTAAATAATTTTACTCCCTATTTCTGGCACATTGCTCTACACGGCTGTCATGGCTACATGGTAAATCACTCCCACTCTTTCTTTGGTGCTAAATTGATCTTCAGAAAGGACACCCCAAAATGAAATTCATCTTACTGAGTAATTAGGGGAATTATTGTTAGGGTGTAGATCAGAAGCAGAGTTAGCCATTTGCCTAAATGAAATCTAAAATGCTGTAATGTTTCTAATGCCCCCACCCATTGGCTATAAGGTATTTCCAGACCTTTAAAGCAGATAAAACTTGTGATTACTTGCAACATGGATTATTGGATTGTGACTGAGCCTTTTGTGTTTTGTTCCCTGAGCTATTTCTCACTGTTCTTTCCCTTCCAGCACCCCAGGCCCAGTGTGTTAATTAAGCTGCACTGAATGTTAAACAATTAATTAATGAATAGAACAGTTGTAGCGGTTTCATGCAGGGTCCTGCCTGCAACTGTTATACAGCAGGGAGTATAAATACAGTGACCAACGTGGGCGCACAGAAGCTCTTCCCCCTCCCTCACACTCTTGATAGAAATGTAATTTATTGGGTTAATAGAGTGATTAAACTCAACGTATGGGACTACCTCTGTGGATTTGAATTTTGCTTTGCAAAGGATTGTGCTCAGTCCCAAGCTACTTATTGCCCCATATCCTTAGCTCACAGTGGGTGCTGTGCTTGCTTCTTTCTTTCTGGGAATATTGGGGTGCTTTGATTGGAGACGGCGCTAATGAAACCGGTCTGATTATGATAGAATTGAGCACAGCACTGAGTACATCATCGCACATGCTGTATTATGTAGGAATGTGTAAGCATTCCCTTAAAGGGGAACTAAAGTCTAAAATAGAATAATGCTAGAAATGCTGTATTTTGTATAATAAACATACTGCACCAGAAGCCTAATTAAACAAATAATTAATGTTTTCAAAGTTGGCCGCAGGGGGTCATCATCTTGTAACTATGTTATACATCTCTGCAAGACCAAGACTACGCACTTGCTCAGTGTGATCTGGGCTGCTGTTGGAAGACTAAGCTTCGGGATTGTCATTATCAGAACAAGCACAAGTCAAATAATACCTGCCATAGAAGCTGATGCATCAAGACTGATTAATAATCAGAATATGCAGACTGCACTGGGTCCGCAGATATGAATTTCTAAATGGTCGTCGGCAGCTCTACAGGGAAACAAACAAAGCTGCTTGGCAACCTGTCATTTGAAAGTTTGTTCATTTCCCTGCAGAGCAGCTAGGGACCGTCTGCAGTCAAAGCAAGTAAAAGAAATGGGGAATTTCACTGCATACAGTCAGGTTTATTATAAAAACGGTACGCATTTTTTAATTAAAGTATATTTGAGATTTCTTTTTCATTGATGGGATTTTATTTTTTTGCCTTTACATCCCCTTAAGTTGCAGCTGCAGTTGGTTATTACATTATTTGTCAGTTAGTTATCTTTAATCTGAAATGTGGCAGAGAAACCAAACTGGTTAAGGAGAGGAAGGAGCCTTTTGAAAACAGAAGGGATTCTCCTGCCTCATTATACACAAATAGCACTGTCATGAAGCCAAAAAAATTGCGGTTTTAATAACAGAATAGAATAATAGGTGACAACACGCAATTCATTAATGTCCCTGTAGCAAACTATGTATCCAGAATCCCTGGTTTAATAGCACAGATACAACCTTATAATTCAGAACCATATATACAAACTTGCAGATAAAAATGTAAAATTATTTCTGGTTGCCAAGTTCTGTTTACCACTTTTCTAAATTATTTTCCAGCCTTTCAGTCAAACCTTTTTGCCCACCTGGTAGTGAGCCAAGCAACATAATTTAAATTCCAAACTGGAAAGCCAAAGTAATTGCACATTGTATGAAATGTCACCATCTGCACCAGTTCTGTCCCAAGAATCTCCATGTTTGGGCAAAGGATTGTTATAAACACTGGTGATGCACAGAGATGTCAATGAAGCTGGAGGCCTTACAAATCTCTTGGAAGGCCACACTTCAGGCCAAATTTAATCCTGTGCTAGGTTACATGGACAAAGTGTGTCATGACATTGCAGGATTGCTGAATGCTGCTTATTGAAAGCTTTGCGAGTCTAGCAGTGTGTGGCTTGTAGGAAGTAATGCATGATTTCTGCTCTGTTCATATGTCTCTCACAAATGCTTTTTGTACTAGGGCTGGATGAATGAAATCCAGAACTACGACCCTGAAACATATCACGCTACGCTGACGCACTCCATCTTTGTTCGCTTAGAAGGTTCAACGTTGAGACTCTCCAAGCCCAACAAAAATGTTTCACGAAGAGCTATATACAATGAGGCCAAGCCAGATGTGGTCTACATTAGCCAGAAGATATATGATCTTGTGGACAGCAAAGTAAGTTGTCTGTACTCTCCCGGGAACATAACTGCTCAAGGCATTTTGTCACTTTTCATGTATCTGTCATTATCTTCTTTGCTATGAATTGGAAGCTTTCTGACCCTCACCCTGTATTTAGGCATAACCATGACATTGCCCCTTGCTGAAAGCTAATTTGAGGGGTAATTATGTAGCCGTACACTTGCATCTTTTCCTCTGTCATTATTTTGTCCTACTGGTGCTCGCTAATGGTTGGTAGGCCTACTTACTAACAGGAGATAGACCTCAGTAGAGCTCATGCAATTGCTTTAGAGGTTTCCATGCATACTTTATAACTACCATAAGTGCTTGTGTGTGTATTCAAGTGCTATCTCCACCTTTATTGGTAACTAATAATATATTGTAACACAATATTGGGATGGGGATCAGAAGAACAGTCACCTGTCAAGGCCATATTTATAGAAAAACCCTCAGACGGTGTTTCCTTTTCTCCTGCAGGTATATCTGGTACCCAAGAGTCTGGCGCGCAAGCGGGTGTGGAACAAAAAATACCCCATATGCCTGGAGTTGGCAAGACAGGATGACTTCATGGCCAAAGCTCAGGCTGACAGAGAGGTTGCAGAGGATAAGATGGATAGATGGGAGCAGACAGAGGATGGCAGTAGGGCAGTGCCCACTCAGGATTGTAGTAAAGCAGCTGGACACCGGGAACAAGTGCTTTATCTGTTTGGGAGGACGGGCAGAGAAAAGGAGGAATGGTTCCGTAAATTTCTGCTGGCGTCCAAAATGAAATCGGATGGGAAGAAAGCATGTAACCTTACAGGAATAAAAACAGGTAGTCATAATGGCAGCACATTTCTTTATTTAGTTATTAACCTTGGCTCATACTGCACATACCAGTTATATTACTGCTGATGTACAGGGTGCTCAGTAAGCACAATGGCACATTCATACATTGGTTTGTATTCCAGCCTTTGAGCACAGTTATAGTTAGTATAAATATGGGTATATTTAATTTTTTTGAGCGTATGGAGGGGTGTGTATTGATGCTGGTTTTAATTTTTGGAAGGGTTGAACTTTATGGACTTTGCTTTCAACCTGATTTAACTATTTAGCTAAGTAATTATTTCTCTTATGTACTGATAGGCACACATAGCTGCTCCAGTCACGTCCCTCCCTTGGTGCACCGCCACTGGTTTTTTTGGTACTTGACACACAAAACTGGTACACTTGCACCCAGCCCTTGTGCAAAGCACGGAATTCTGTCTGCTGCTGCTTGGCATGCATAACTGGTACACTCACACCCACTCTTGCATGCAATCAGTCTTTCTTTCTGCTGCTGATTAGCACATAGCCAGTCATATGCTCAGAAGATGATTAGAACCTTCCCTTATTGACACATTGGCATTTGAGATTGCGACATTGCTGCAGAAAAATCCCTGGCTCAAGTGCTGGTTTGAGAATCTTTGTAAAAACAAAAAACAAAAGGAGAATTGCCTGACCACAAAGAAGTACACCCAAAAAAAGGTCAAAACCCTTTTACAGCAAATCACCTAAAAGTTGTGGGAGGTTCTTGGAGAATTATGTTTTTTTTTTTTTGTATTAAAGATTTTATCATATACATCATATACATAATATCCACATTCTTATATTCTTATACACATTGGTTGGAGGAAAATAAAAAAATATAATACCCATAATAGTTAGTAGTGTTCCTTTTACAAAGGAGACATATACCTTTACTCTTCTAAGGGTGGTTTTAGTGTTATTACGTGAGTCTCAATTATAGTGAAGGTTAAGTGTTAGTGTTTCTTACCCTTTAAAAAAAAAACTAAAAAAACTAGATTGTGCTTATTCTTGTGTGGGACCAATCTGTGTTGTCCATGAAAGAAGGGGAAGTGCCTTTTTTTTTCTCCGTTTTCCCCCTTTCTTTCTTCTCCTTTCCCTCTCTTTTTCTTTTAAAACGGTTGTGAAATTACTTAAAGGTAGAATATCTAATCTATTAAAGTGCTTCCCAATATGTGCTTATATTATTATCAGTAACCCGTGCCTTTATTACTGTGAGTGACCATGTTCTAACCCTGTAGGGTCTATGTGTTACTTTATTTCTTGGGGACCTGTACCTGTGTACCGTGAAGGGGCAGTGTCAGCATAATTCTCCAAATATAGGGGAATGGTACACACCCTTCACATTATAACTATCACTGAGTAAACAAAGGAAAAAGAAAGAACTCCCATTAACTGAGCTATCACTCAACCAATGGTTTATAAATGTGCAAAAATATTTACTGATTAACATATACATTAAAAATGTATATATAATTGTGATATAGAAATATCCATGAAAAATGGCACAAAGGTGGCACAAAGGTGGTAAAATAGGAAATGGAATGAAATGAAGAGCAACAAAACGGACAGCCTGTTTTCTTTATGGTAACCATGAAGAAGCCTGTGTGTGGGCGAAATGTGCATGGGCCAGTTACTTTTGGACTTCAGCTATGTTTTAAGTGAGCCCTGTAATCATACCTGGGGTAAAGAAACTGTGTACATTCAGTATACTTAAAGGAGAAGTCAACCCCTTGGGTGCTAAAATCCCTCCCCTGCATAGGCTTCTCCTTTAAGTGTATCTGTTTAAGTGCAAACTCTTTCTTGGCTGTTATTGTAGTTAGTTAGTTATTGTAGCAGGGGTCCCCAACCTTTTTTGGACTGGGGACCGGTGGCAGAATTGTTCTTTTTTTCCGAGGACTGGGGGGGGGGGTCTGGGGAGGGGTCGGCAGCAAAATTGGGTGCGCCGGGTTTTTGCGCGCTGTGCTCGGCGGCCTAGTGCGGGAGTGTCCGTGGCCTGTTCTGGCCCGCAGCCCGGCGGTTGGGGACCCCTGGTTTAGAGCATAACTATGGCAGCATGTGCATACATAGTTAATATACATATTAAGCCGGCATTTTGTGCACTGTCATGGTTATGTCTGTGGTATCCGGGTACTTAGAGACATATGCTTAAATCATCTGCTAGTATATGGATTTGCTTTCTGGTTTCTTGCATGTCTAGAGATTTAACCCCTTGTGTAACTAAACTGGATGTTTTTAGCTTACATTTATATATACATTTTTGCAAAAAGGAATTCATAAATAAACCTTGGTTGAGGGTAGCTCAGTTAATAGGGGGGTCTTTTTTTTTTTTTTTTTTTTCATTTGTTTTTGCAGATTCTGGTAAATGCCAGATTAGCTGCCATAAAATGTCGTAGGAAGCCATTATTTATTGGTCCTCTGTGTACTTGAAATGCCAGGAGTTATTTTGAATCTCTGTCTGGACCTGACTGCATCTCTGTGCTGTTTCTTAAAGGTCATTGTGATATCACCGTCTGTCAGATTTAAGTAGAGCCTGGCTTATAAACACCGTCATGTAGAAAAGACTAACCCAGGACTATATATCTTGACTATAAGATATATACAAGAGCCTTTGATTCATTATTAAATGAATGATTGATTTCAAACTGCTTCCTGGATTCCTTTGCAGGGAAACCCATTATAAATCCTGTGCATTTCTACTCTGCCCTGCTGTCACTTTTTTTTTTTCAAGGGTAGTTTAAACACAACTCCCTGGTATGCACCGGCACTGGGAAGCTTCGGCATGGACAGTTTCTTGGCTACAGTGAGCCCATCTGCTGCAAGGGTTGTCTAATATAGACATCCGAGTAATGGCTTATTGATCAAATTCCGACAGATTCAAGTCTTTTACCAGCCTGCTTATTACATATGTATTTAGGCGTAGGTCCTGCTTCTAATAGACTGGCATTTGATTACAGCACAGGGGTGCAGCTCAGTCCAGCAATAGAAGAGCTTGAAATTGTATCTGTGTCGGCATATGTAACAGACAGTGGGAAAATACAACTACCTAGGTTCCCAGGCAATGCTCTGAAAATGTTCCTCACCAGAGATCTCCGCTGTAGTTGTATCCTACTGTAGCATTGTGCCACCAGTAGGGCATGTTACTGCCTGGTGCTTCAGGGAATTCTATTGTCAGCCATTTTTACCAACAGGCCAGCCAGGTTCAGTTTCATTTGCTCTCATAAATGTATATTAGCCCCTTATTCCTGTTGGGCTAGCTTACAGCAACATGGCATAGAGCCTTGTGTTGTAGTTGTAGCATTGCTGCCTTGTAGCACCTGGGTGCACTATCTTCATGATGTTTGTACCTGTATTTTGAGTGGGTTCCCTTGGGATACTCCTGTAACACTGCATTCTTCTGCTGTATGATGATAAATGACATAAATTGTGAGTGCTGGACCTTTTCACATTCCCAGGACTCCTGCTAACACACAGTCGGCACAACAGCCAGTCTGGAATCTTGACCCACAGTCGAAACAGCAGCAGAGGGAGCATGGATGAAGTCCTGGCCCAACCAAAGCCAAAGGAGATCTCTGGGAACGTCCGGCAGAAGTCGCTGTTGGATTATAATGTTTACATGGCAAGGTGTATCCCGCGGGAGGAGTGCAGTCCCGCTGAAAGCCCTGCACACAGTGCCAACAGCAGCCCCACAGCCACAAAGAAGGTGAGTGGGTGCTGAAAAACCTCATCATAGAATATTATAAGCAGATGGTTTCAAATATCAACTAGTACATGCTTTTTACTGCCCTCTATCAATAATGACATATCCCCCTACCCCAGAGATGTTTATGTTTCTGAATATTTATAAATTGGACTTGCTTTGAATCCAAAAATAAATAATGAAAAACTGCTGACAATATGTGTTTACCTTGCAAACCTCTTTATTGTGCGGGCCACAACATGCTTTGGGATACCTCAGGGAGGTATTGTTAGCGGTTTTTCATTGTTTATTTTTGAATGTTTTAAGTTTCTCTAAATGCATTGGCATCGGAATACACCACCCATTAACAAGGCGGTTAGACACATAAGACCATTGTGACTGCAATACTTTGTGTAGAACTTACCCAGAGTTTTTTCTTTGCTATTTAGGTTCCCGGGGAGCATTTGGCCGGGGCAGAAGAGAATCAGGCCTGGGTAAATGCGCTGCTCGGAAGGATGTTTTGGGACTTTTTGGGAGAGAAGTACTGGTCAGACTTGGTGTCTAAAAAGATCCAAATGAAGCTCAGTAAAATAAAGGTATGCACCACTGATTAAAAATGCTGTAACGTGTTGAATCCCAGTGACCAGTCCAGTGTGACTAGGCCACTTATAGGAGTGTGAGACTCCCTGACATCATCAGATTCTGAGTGGGATATTGCTTTGCGTAGACCAGGTTTCCTGGTCTGAAGTGCTTATTACCCTTTTATTATTTTTACCCTGAGCTGAGATATTGGGATTCAGACTGATGTATGGTAGGCAGTGCAGATAAAGCAGCAGTTGTTCTGTACCTGTCAGAGTGCCAGTCTACAAATGGCCATTGTGCCCTTCAACATTTAACACATTCATATGCTGCATCTTGGAAACAATTGTCCCTTTCATCCAAGGGATGTTACCCAGGGGCTGTCTGAGCCATTAAATGTCAAATGCGAAAAGCTGTGGGCTTCCTAAAATGTTATCTGCATAGCATCTCTGATTCTTGTTATGGGCACAGTGTCATGGCAATGTGACCCAATGCAGGCAATCTGGACTCTTCCCCCTAGACCCAAAGTGTACTAATGTCAGTGACATGTTTATGGGTCAGTCCTTCCTAGACCCAAAGTGTACTAATGTCAGTGACATGTTTATGGGTCAGTCCTTCCTAGACCCAAAGTGTACTAATGTCAGTGACATGTTTATGGGTCAGTCCTTCCTAGGCCCAAAGTGTACTAATGTCAGTGACATGTTTATGGGTCAGTCCTTCCTAGACCCAAAGTGTACTAATGTCAGTGACATGTTTATGGGTCAGTCCTTCCTAGACCCAAAGTGTACTAATGTCAGTGACATGTTTATGGGTCAGTCCTTCCTAGACCCAAAGTGTATTAATGTCAGTGACATGTTTATGGGTCAGTCCTTCCTAGACCCAAAGTGTACTAATGTCAGTGACATGTTTATGGGTCAGTCCTTCCTAGACCCAAAGTGTACTAATGTCAGTGACACTTCTAGGTAATTTAGCTGTTAATAAATAGAAAGATGCTCCCAGATAAAATATAATTTCTAGGCAATAGTGCCTGGCTTTTTATAGATTGACTGCTACATTTTATAAAAATACCCCAGATGAAAACAGATGCTACAATCAAGAATGGGTGAATTTCTGCTTCTGTAATTTGATATGTCAGCCTTGGAGACTAAAGAAATCCAATGGGAAGTGTTAGGTAGCATGTGTTCCTTTAGTGGGAGAGGAGTGCAAATAGCTGCTGTCCCTCATTGGCTAAGAGCTGACGCATGTTGTTATGGGAAGGGAAAGTCTCTTATTAGTTGTACAAATATTTGCTGTTCCAGTTAGGTGTCACTGAGTCACTCATGTGAGTAGCAGCAGGCGGTGATTCTCCTCTCACTGTCGGTGCAGTGGGACCTGCATTCTCTAAGACAGTGATCCCCAACCAGTAGCTCGTGAGCAACATGTTGCTCTCCAACCCCTTGGATGTTGCTCTCAGTGTCCTCAAAGCAGGTGCTTATTTTTGAATTCCAGGCTTGGAGGCAAGTTTTGGTTGTATAAAAACCAGGTTCACTGCCACACAGAGCCTCAATGTAGGTTGACAATCCACATAGAGGCTAAAAATGGCCAATCGCAGCACTTATTTGGCACCTCAAGAACATTTTTCATGCTAGTGTTGCTCCCCAACTCCTTTTACTTCTGAATGTTGCTCACGGGTTCAAAAGGTTGGGGATCCCTGCTCTAAGAGAAGTAGAGTGCTGCAAATTGATTGGCTGTTTCCCTTCTCCCAGAACTTGTTCTTTAACCAGGCTCTCATGATTGACTTTCTATTTAATTGTTATAGAACGGCCTGCTTTTATCAACTTTTCATTTGCTCTTCATGATTTTTAATTTGTATATTTTTTTTTATTATTTGCCTTCCTCTTTTCCCCTAGCTTTCAGATGGGTGTCGCCCAGCACAAAAAAACTTTTATTGAGGTCTCTTATTCATCTTCCAATTTTTAATCCCTTCTACCATCTGGTTGCTATGATAAATTGAACCCTACCAACCAGACCTTTAATTGCCCTAGACTTTCCTATTTTATCCGGATGGTTCACTCGTCCCTTTCCTAACTAGGTTAGATTTATCTAGTCAGTGGACTCTTGTGTCTGGGGACAATCCCTGGTTAAACTCTGCCCTTGAATGACCAACTGCACAGACATATTTCTCCTAATCCATGAGCAGAAATGGGTTCAGTACTTGCTCTTATTGCACATCCTATAGGTATTGGGAACCACAGTTGCATTGCTATGTCTATTGCACAAATGTACCCCCTTTAGGCTAGGGCCATATTATACGGATCCTTTGCTCAGCTGCTCCTCTTCCGCTGTGCTGCCTGCATTCGGAATCATTACCTCCACTTGGGTGCAGGCAGATACTGTAGATTTTGGTGGTGATATTTGGCAAGATTTTGCATTTGGTGCCAAATTTACGCAGCAGAAGAAGAACAGCGGGGAAGTGGATTCTCGGCCTGTGTAGAATCAGTGTCATGTGGCCCTAGCATTAAACTGGCCATAGATGTGCAGATTTTATTCAGTTAAAAGAAGTAGTAAAAATAACAAATCAGATGGTGTTCTGGCCTTTAATTGACAGACCGCAATCGTATGAAAGTCATGTCCGACAAATAGTAGTGACCGTCACCCATAGATTTTGTCAGATATTATCGTTAGCCAACAGAAATCTGTCGACTAAACCACCGATCACCATGGTACGAAAAATTTCGAGACAAGCCACACACGATCCGAAAGTCGTACGAATCTTTGTTTCATAAGACTGTGTCTTTGCAACTCTGCCCAGCTTTAGGCTTGTTTCTTGTTCCATTTAAAAACCTATTATGTCTGGAAGTGAAATACAGACAGATCCGATCATATAATCAACAAATCAGCACCGAGCTGAGAAACAAAAACTCACCCACTACCAAATACAGTACATTTCTGTTTATATCTAATGGGGCATCTCCTTTCTTTCTCCCGTTCATTGTCTCCGCATAGCTGCCCTACTTCATGAATGAACTGACCTTGACGGAACTTGATATGGGTGTCTCTGTGCCGAAAATCCTTCAAGCCTTCGAGCCAACCATCGATCACCGAGGTACATAGGTTTTAACTCCATATAGCATTGTGCTGCTGCTTGCCAGGGCTCTGCAACCAGCCTGTGGCATATGTTTGATGTGTGGCTTGGGGAACAAAGATGGAGGCTGGTGAAGAATGAAAGCAGCAACACTGATCAAATGATAGGGTTTTATGTGTGTGTTTAACTTGTGTGTTTAACTGTGATGTACTGTTCCCCCTCACTGGAAATGTAAGGTGATGTTCCCCCTCACATGTAATGTAATGTACTGTTTCCCCTCACTGGTAGGGTTGCCACCTTTCCTATATATTTCTTTTTTTCCCTATTAATAACATTGGGATCGACCATCATTTTTACCGGCCAGGTGGCAACCCTACTCACTGGAAATGTAAGCTGCTGTTCCCCCCCCACACTTGTAATGTACTGCTCCCCCTCACTGGTAATGTACGGTCTCCCCTCATTGGTATTTGCTTTAGAAGCACAACAATAGCAGTATTGCCTCAGATGCCAATACTACTTGGCTTGGTAATATAAGTGAGTTATACAGAGATTGTTACATTGTTAAATCCCTTGATGTTTCTGCAGGTCTCTGGACAGATCTGGAAATTTCCTACAATGGTTCTTTCCTGATGACACTGGAAACCAAAATGAACTTGACCAAACTGGGTAAAGAGCCACTCGGTGAGGCCTTGAAAGTGGGAGAGATTGGCAAAGAAGGGTGAGTAAAATGCTTTTCTATCATATCACAGAGGTGTGTCTGTGAGGGGCTCTCATAAATTGTGTTACAAAGTATTGGGGAACCCAGAAAATATGAAGGGAAACTTTCTAAGCCACGGTATTGACTGTTCCCTGTTCAGAAATGAAATAAACACATCATAAAAAAGATCTAGAGTAAAAGTTGAGATGTTCAATGTAAAATTATTGAGGAGCAACCTCCATTCACTTCTTTTTCTACAGAAGATCAATACTTTACCTGAAAATTGTTGTTGGTTATCAGAAAAGGGATAGTCACCTTATAATTTAGGAAATTATACAGTAGGGGGTACAGAACCTTACAATGACTTCTAATTTACATTAGGGAGTACTTCATTAAAACACGAGTGAAACTCCCTATATAACTCAGCCTGCAGCTTATTGCCTTTATATAGTCACAGAACCCCTCAGTGACTTCTAATATCCTTATAATTTACAGCAGAGGTACATTATCCCCTATAATACTTGAGTGATACCAAGAGTTCCCTGTATAATGCAGTCTGCTGCCTTATGTTTAAGGGGTCATAGAACTCCCAACACGAATGCTAGTAGCATATACAGTTGGAGCAAAAGTTACCTCTTATAATACATAAGTTATACTCAGAGTTCCCTGTATATCTCAGCCTGCAGCCTTTCGCCTTTATAAGGTCACAGAACCCCTCAGTGACTTCTAATATCCTTATAATTTATAGTAGGGGGTATATTATCCCTTATAATACTCAAGTGATTCTCAGAGTTCCCTGTATAAATAACTCAGTCTGCTGCCTTGTGCCTTTATACGGTCACAGGACCCCTTAGTGACTTTGAGTAACTTTAATACTTACAGTAGGAGTGAATTTTAAATGTTATATAATAGATTTAAAGGAAGTAACAATAACTTGTGCATTGGCATTTAAAGGGACATATGCCCACCAATATAAGTATGTTTGCTCAGGGTGCTTTTATGAGCACATTTTCTATTTGCATTATTTATTTAAATTTCATTATATTGGCAGTTTTATACTGCCAATATAATAAATGTGTATGGGCAGTATAGATCAGCAAAAGCTTCAACTGAGAAAATGAGCTTCAGTTTCTCAGTGTGATGGGAGTAATAGAACTGAGAAAGGGCAGTGTCAGTAAATTCTTCTGTTAATGTTAACTTTTGGCATTCTGTTTTATCTGCGCATTTTTATCTTGTATGCAAGTTTGCATTGTGGGTGGCACATGCAATTGAATGGCTTTCAGCCTGTTTCCAATGCATCATTTTGCACTAATTTCTTCTTACATTTTCCCTCTGCCTGCCTCTGGGGATCTCTCATCTAATGGTGAGTGTCTATGGAGGCTGTTGATATATCTACAAAGTATTTTTACATTGTACAGTGGACAGAAGAACTGATTCACATGTTGCTCTCAAGGGTGCTAGGAATTGGACTGCTGGGGGCTAAATGTTGTGGATTCCTTCTGTATAATGAACATATTGCGATTAATCTCACTTATATCATTCATTTTAAGAATTCGCATATTTTTTCTGCATTTAGTGAATAATTTTTCTAGTCGGATGTTGCACTCTGACCACGGCAGTATGTAGGGCAAAATATATATCAGCTTGTAAGGATATTGCACAGCTTTCCTCTTCCCACCTCCTTTCCATCCTTATACAGTCCTTTCTTCTTTATCTTTCTCTCCCTTAAATAGTCCTGCTTGCCTTCATATTAGAGTCCCTTCTTCTTTATTTTTCCTTCCTGTCTGCTTTATCTTTCCTTCCTTGTAGGAGCCTGCCTTCTTTATCTTTTCTCCCCTATACAGTCCTGCCTGCTTTGTCATTCCTTCCTCATACAGTCCTGCTTGCTTTATATTTCCTTCATATTAGGGTCCTGCCTGCTTTAGCATTCCTTCCTTTAGGGTAATGTTTGCCTGGGAGATTTTGTCGCTACTGCTGGTGAAAAATTTCCTGAAAATGAATCCCAAAGTTGCTTGATCTTGCCTCACCTGCTTGCTTTTTCTTTCTTTCTTTCTTTAGAGAACCCTGCTTCCTGCCTCCTGTAGTTCCTTGCAGCCAATAAAGCCATATTAGTTGTATACAGCATCTTTGCCCTGTCCTAAATATTCAGTATCCCCTTGTCCCCCCAAATCTCTTTTCTATAAACTCCTAGGAAGTTGTGTTGGGGACAGTAGGACAAAACAGCTCAACAGGCTTTTGTTATTCAAATGTAGAAATGGATATATATATTGTGTTAACAGTGCAAGACCTAGGGCATATTACCTGGCAGACAGTGATGAGGAATCCTCCAGCGCTGGTTCTTCTGATGAAGATGATGGAACTGAAGTAACAGGAGACAAGCAGCTTACTCCTGGCTCGGAGGGGTAAGGATTATATGAACTGTAATAAAGGGTGTGCCAGGCCCTCTAATGCACAAACCAACTTACCTATCAACCTTGCAAGATTCCTGTGTGGGTAATAACTGCCCAGGCTCTTGACTCATTCTCCGTTTCATCACACAAGCAGTCTGTGTTTCCTCTCCTGGTGAGATGCAATGCAAAACTTTCAGATAAAGGTCTTGCTGAGGCCTGGCCAACAGGCTCCCAGTAGCTGCTCAAGGTTCTTTGGGTTATACCTATGCACCTAATTGATCAGTTAAAGATGTACCTATGTACCCATGGCAAATTGCAATGCTCATGTTGTGTAACCAGTGACATATAAAATCTCTGACCTCCCAGGTACTCAGGGGTGCACAAAACAAGCAAAATCATGCGATTTGTGGACAAAATCACCAAGTCCAAATATTTCCAGAAGGCAACCGAGACGGAATTCATCAAGAAAAAGATAGAAGAGGTCTCTAATACCCCCCTCCTACTCACAGTGGAGGTGCAGGAGTGTCAAGGAACCCTGGCAATTAACATTCCACCACCCCCTACAGACAGAATATGGTAAGTATGCCAGGACACAAATCGGTCTAAACCAATTTATAATGCTTATAGATTGTAGATCTGGACTCGTCCAGCTGCTTGGGGCTTTATACATCATATCTAGGCTTAAGTGCAGGTTAATCAGGTAAATGCAATCCCTCACTCACTAGGAGGTCAGCTGCAGAATGCTGTGCGTTACAACAGGTATATAACAGGCCCTCTTGGTAGTTCTGCATGCCGACGCAGAAACTACTTCATTTGTCCCCATAGGCTAGCTTTCCTTTCACTGTCTACTTTCTGCACTGCTTTCTTTCGATTAGGCAATTTAAAAAATTGAGCATAAATTCAAAAGGCACAGAATAGTCAGATGCTGTTATGTCTCCCTTTTTCTAAGGTACGGCTTCCGTAAACCTCCTCGTCTTGAACTGAAGGCACGGCCAAAGCTCGGGGAGAGGGAGGTGACATTGGCTCATGTGACGGACTGGATAGAACGGAAATTAGAGCACGAATTTCAGGTGAGAACATATATCTCCATCTTATCCCTGTTGGAAATCGGTTGCTCTGATCGTGGCTACAGTGGGTACCAGGGTCAAGTTTTACTATGGAAGTGATGGAAGGATAAATAACACAACCAGTGCTATTATTTTGTCTAATGACACAGGTATTGATACTAATTTCCTTTGTCTTCCCTAGAAAATCTTTGTCATGCCAAACATGGATGATCTTTATGTTCCCATTATGCACTCAGCAATGGACCCACGTTCTTCGAAAGAAGCAGATTTGGAGGCCATAGACGTACCATGAAATGTGAATCTTGCTGTTTACAGTATTACATTGTCCTTTCCATTTTCTGTTTCTCTCTGTTTTCTGTGCTCATTCCTACACCGTGGCACTCTTAATTAATGATGGGTGAAAGCCAGCGACACTTGGACCCTACGCGGTACAGCTAGACTCTTCTGATTGGTTGGATTCAGCCCTTTGCTGCCATTCCTCCCCTAAAGTGTAAACTTCATGGCCAGTGAAGGGACTTTTACATCTGAGCACATGCACATCTCTGGAACCATTTGCATTCAAACTTTACCTAAAGTTGGAACATTTCTCTTCAGATGATATGGTGCCCTTATCCTGTCCCCTCCCACATCGCTGCACTCTTTACTGTGGCACCCATTTCCCAGAGGGACCATAGCAGTGGGCAGTGTAGAAAGTGGGTGTTGATTGTTAGTACAGGCCTCCATTTTTGTAAGGAAGTAAATAATCATTGTGAGGCACTGGATTGTCGTCTGAATGGTGCCAGCTGCCATGGTACTGTATGTTTTAGTGACGAGATACCTTTTTGCAAGGTAATAATGGTAATTATTAGGCAATTTATAAGGTTGAAGGAATAGCTTGTAAATGCAAGCTGCCATTTTATATAGCGACGTAAACATAATTGCAAGAGTTTCCTGGCACCAGGGATTCATATTACAGTTCTTCTGCAGGATAATCACTAGTGAACCCTTTATTCCCTAAAATTTCCAGCACTGGCGAGTAAAATGCTGTCATGCAGCTCGGTGCTGTTGGCTCACTTTTGTGCTTAATGTTTTTCGTTCTCTGCTTTTTATTGTGTACGAATTGCGACATCTGTGTAATGATCTAATGAAGACTGAGGCTATTGGCAGGTAACTGGCATTTTAATCCACACAAATGCGTATGTTGTCTGACCACACGCCCTGTGTCCCAACGCCCCCTAGTGAGGAAGGAGGATATGTGAAGGCCACATTCACTGCTGCTTAGTGCTGCAGCCAGGGATTCCAGTGTACTTAGCAAATTCCTGGCTCCAGCCACATAATTGCACAGCCATTTTATCGGAGGGCATGTAACACTAGAAATGAAGACATATTTTTAACACTAAGGTATTTTTAAGTAGAAGGAACAGTCACTCCACTTAGAAGCAGCCACGGCCATATATTTGTTGTTCTGTGCTGTTAAAGTGGCCCAATGATCTTAACCAGGGTTGTGTCTTTGTTCCACTGCCTATGTAGCATCTCTCCCAAAGTCACATACACAGAGGTGTTAAGGGATAACAAGTATAATAGAGCGAGGTGGAGACGGCAGGGCAAGATGACAATAGCAATGCTTTATATTGTGTTGCCCACCCTGTGGCCCTTTGTTATTGTTCCCAGCATGCACCTGGTTGAGCCCCAATAGGGAGTGCCCAAGTGCTACAGAGACGCCTTACACATGCCTTGTACTGTCAGCCTTTCCCTCCTTCACTGCGGGTGGGTGTGGGGGGGGGGGTTCCTGCAAAAAGGGGTGAGATGAGTCACTTCCCTGATGACTGGTTCCCAGGTTTCTCCATACAAGGAATAATCATAGGCTTGGCTTCTATCTGTGCAATGACACAGCTTGATTTCCTATAGCGATGCCATATTGTAATTCATATTTATTGGATAAATGAATTGCTTAGCGTGTAACACTCTGGGAAGGTGCCGGAAGCACGATCTTGTGATGTACAATCAACCAATCCTGTGCAAGACCATGAAACCATCTTTTCTGAGGGGGGGGGTGTTAAGCACTTGGTTGGTATTCCTAATCCTATAGCAGTGCCACCCTGGTGCTGATATATATATATATATATATATATATTTATACATAGATTTTCTAGCGCTTGCTGATTTGAGTTGTGAGAAATGTGCCAAGCTTATGATTTGCTCGTTGACGGGTGATTAATTACAGGCAGGAAATTGGCATTTCATGGTTATAGATTTCTTTCTATTACATTCTGTCTTTTACTCAATGTCACTTGGCCTTCAAATAGGTTTATATTTTGTTCTGTGTGTTGAATGAAGGTATTTATTAGTAGCTTGGAAATCAAGCGGATTGGGTTTCTGGTAAGTGGGATTGTCCATGTGGAAGCTGTCACAGAGCTTTCTGTAGGGTAGAACCCATACTGTATATTGGGCATACTTTATTTTAATAAATGGCCAAGACTTCGCCATACAGAATTTTAAATACATTTAATATTCTGTTCCCCAGTGCACAATTTATTTACCTAAAGAACTTTAGGGAGGGTCATAGCATAGCAAAAATGTGAAATCGCTATAAAGTGCCCCCACTCCTGGGCTCACCTCTTCCCAATATTCACATATACTGTAGGGTTTGGTTATACTAAGACTGCTTAGGGATATTCCAACTGCTCTGAACTCAATGGGCCAAGAATATAGCACTGATGAGTGGTGTTGCTCCATTCCACTGTTTGACATTGCTCTCTAGTCCATAGGAATCTGTACTGATGTCCTCTCTCTGCTTTATTACCCCTGTCTGACCATGGGAAAGAGAGCAGCCCAGGCGCAGGAAATACAGAGAATTAGAGCTCTGGGCATGGTTCGTAATGGGTGTAATTCAAATGGGTTTTCCATAGCAGAATGATAAAGATAAAGTGTGAGGGACCCTCACAGTTCTGAAAGGAAATATTATGGTACAGCAGCAGGGAGTAAGGTGCACAAACATCTTTAATGCATAGCCATCAACCTCCTGTTTTCCAGAAGCATCTGCTGACATTATGCCTTTAAAGAAAGGTTATGGGCTGTGTATAACGTTAGGGACCCAATCTTGGTTTTTCTCTCATTTTCTTATTCATTGAAATTTTTTTTAAAGGAGCAGTAGCCTTTGAGCAGAGACACAAATAGCCGTGTTACAGGCAGGCTGTTGTTTTTGCAATATGGGACTTAAAGCTGTCCTGCAGTATTATAATCTCTGAAAGATGTTACATTACATCTTCGCTTTCCCATAGACCAACACTACAGTATGTCCCTATCTCTGCACCATTCTCCTTCACAGGTCTGGACTGAGAATTAAAATAGGCCCTGGCATTTCAGGTACACAGAGGCCCACGTAGAGGCACAATCAGCTCCCACCAGCCCTATAAATGCTGACTTTCTATGGGACCTTATAGCAGCCCCTCTGGCATTTGCCAGAACCCACAGATTGCCAGTCCGGGCCTGCTCCTTCACCAGGGCTGGGATTCAGTCCACAAGTAGAGACTAGAGGAAGGCACAGGAAATGAATAGGCTGTGCAAAATGAAAAATGTTTTCAATATAGTTAGTTAGTTAAAAATGTAATGTATAAAAGCTGGAGTGACTGGATGTCTAACATAATAGCTATAACACATCCAGGCAGTAACCAATCAGAGACTTGAGGGGGGGGGGGCACATGTAGGGTTGCCACCTTGTCTAAAAAAAAAAAAAATACCGGCCTTCCTATATGTTTATAAATGTTTATCCAGTTTTTATATTCACACTAAACTGTTTCTTTAATGTAGGTACTGTTTTAGGATCTACTGTTCCTTTAATGTCCAGTTGACAGTTTTGGCATGATTAGCACACTGAGATTTATTTACACTTGGAAGGGCATCACACTTCTCTGGCAGCTAACAGGCTAATGCCAGGGGCACAGGAGAGACATAATTGGCACTTCATTCTGGTGACTTGTACATCCATTTTATTTCCTGTTAATTAGAGGCTCCCCCCTCTCGTGTGCGTTGGTCTCTTCCCAGTCTGCATGTTTCACTTGTTCCAGTTTCACATACTGTAGAATTGATGTGCTCAAACTGCCCATTCCAGGTCATACAAATCAATGCACTAACGGTGGGCAGTGCCCGTCTGTCTGCACTACATATGTGGGTAATTCCAATAAACTGCTCCATTCTCCCATGGCTTCTTCACTGTGTCCTCTTTCTGACAGATCAGTGGCATGTGTCTATAAATCAAGAAAACAGAAATCTGGGCTTGGGTTTCTAAAAAGGATGAGAAACCCTTTCACTTACAGAGCTGCTGCTAGTAACCCAAAAAATAACAAACAAAATACTTAATTTTATATAAATTTATAATCACAGTCCAGAAGTGTTCAGCACACCACGAAAAGAGAGAAGGTGCACACAGGGATTTTTTGAAAAAAGTTAAACATACTCTTCATTTAATACATCTTAAAAAGCAGGTCGATGTTTCAGAATGTACCTAAGACCATTAACAGCACTCATCCAATCCTGTGTTTCCCTAACAGTCACATGACAAGAAATATAACCCCGACTAGGGGGAACATGGATGTATCAACTTCATATAACCAATTCCCTGGACTAGCACTAAAACAATAGGATATGCTAAATTTGTTACACGACCTTGAAGTGACAATAGTTTATTTATAATAAATGTATCGATCAAACTTAATTTTGCAACAAATAACAGATTAATGACACTGATTTAAAAAACAGAGGAAAGCGCAATGTTCATTTAGCGCCAATGGTGTCAAAGTATTCAGCTTCTTGATCCAGAATACTTCTCTCTGGAGTAATCTTTTTTATCTATCAGCACCTCTCCTCATGGAGGGAGATGATCTATGGCAGTCAATCTAAATGTTGGTAACCTATGTCCTATATTGGAAATTCTATTAGTAAACTGAGCAACAATCCAATAATATATGTGCCGGAAATTGCCAAAAGAGTATCTCCACAACCACAAGGGTATATCAAACCAAAAGTTATACACAAGAAAAGGGATTTATACTCTTAGATCCGGCTGAGTACTACTTAAATATTTGTATCAACATATGTATGAATAAAAAGGCAATGTTTATTAGACAACCGTGCCAGGGAATCACAATACAAATAAAAACACTTAAAACCAATTAGTAAAAGAAGGGGCCCCTCCTATTTTAGTTATAGCACTAGTTATAGAGCTTAATTCAAGTAATGCGCATATCAACATGTACTATAATGCAGTAAAAAATAATAATAAAGGACCATGAAGTTGTCAATTAAGGTGTCAAAATTTCATCATATGTTTCCGTAGGTCGAAACTGCAGTTAGTGTCCCGTGTTGTTTAGGTTGTAAAAAATAACCTGTAATTAATTTATAAAAATCCTAGGCATGTGTAAATATCTTGATCTCTTGTGATGATCCTGTTTCCTGACCCAGGGGAAGATTAAAGGTGCCAAGTTAGAATGGACAGAGTCTATGAGGGAGACTGAAAAGTACTTATGAGGACAGCATTAGATGTTGGAGGTGATTAGTAAAAACCGTATCAGCAGCATAACGTGTGAGCTGAGTGAATGTTCCGCTACACGGTAATTAATGAACCCGGCGGCTATTGCTCAGTGAATCAGTGTGGAGCATAAATGATGTCCCTTTATCGATATGCCGAGTTAAACAACATGTGTGGCATCTTCACAGAGTTAATAAATTTGCTACTTATCTCGAAAACACTCCACTTTAGACTCCATATTCAAGCTTTGAAGTCATGTTATCCGATACCAAATGCTGCTGCATTTAACCTCGCTGTTCCATGCAAACACAGACGCCGTGTTGACTCGTCCTAAATCAATCTGGCACGTATGAAGAGAGGGGCCCCTCCTCCGCCGGGTTCATTAATTACCATGTGGCGGAACACTCAACCCGCAAGTGCAGATTATAAGGTAAATTACATGTGTAGTGGTACACGTAGGGGCAGATTTATCAATGGTCGAAGTGAAAATTCGAAGTCAAAAAAAAAAAAAACAATAATAATTTTAAAAAATTATAATATCGAAATTTATCATGTACTGTCCCTTTAAAACTTTGACCATTTGCCATCTGAAACCTGCCGAATTGCTGTTTAATTCTATGGGGGACCTCCTAGAACTTATATGGAGTCAATTGGTGGACTTTTTTTTTTTGTGTAAATACTTCGAATCAAATTCGTTCTTACTTCAATTTGAACGATCGAATACAGCCTATTCTATATTATATATTAATTATGGTTATATTACTATACTAATATATTACTTTATTATATAGTATTTATATGAAATATTAGAGCATTTGTTTTTAGATGGGGTCAATTTGAAAGCTGGGAAGAGTCAGAAGAAGAAGAAGGCAGATAATTAAAAGAAAACTATAAAAAAAAAAAAATAACAAAAGCATTAAAAGTTAACTTAAAGGTGAACCACCCCTTTAAAATAATTTGCAAAACAATTGCATTTAGAGTATTGATCCCAAAAATATCCCACAGATCTAAAGAACGTTCCCCGTTACCCCCACCCTTGTGTCAGGCTATACCTGTTCAATGACCCATGCTATAAGGTGACATAGAATCATGGACTTCTAGGAAATGTCTGTACAAAAGAAGTTCCATGGAACCTGACCTGATGTTGCAAATGTTTGCATATCCGCGCTCGGAATGGTTTCTTTATCTGATCTGTAGAGTGTAGGCTACAAGAATTGTTGTGATTGCTGGTTCCTGCTATATATAAGATCAGTGGTGTGTGTGTGTAAGGTGTGTGATGCATGTGAGTTTGGCTGCACTGAGCATGCTGGGACATTGGCAAGGTTACAGGGCTTGTCCAGGTATTTTAAGCAGTAAACTGGGCAACTGTTGTATCATTACACAGACAGTCAGGACTGCCATGGGGGGGGGGGGGGTTGCCATCTGGCCGGTATTTTACGTAAAAATGATGGTTGATTCCAATGTTATTAATAGGGAAAAAAGATAAATCTATAGTTACATAGTTAAATTGGGTTGAAAAAAGACAAAGTCCATCAAGTTCAACCCCTCCAAATGAAAACCCAGCATCCATACACACACCCCTCTCTACTTTTAATTAAATTCTATATACCCATACCTATACTAACTATAGAGCTTAGTATCAGAATAGCCTTTGATATTATGTCTGTCCAAAACATCATCCAAGCCATTCTTAAAGGCATTAACTGAATCAGCCATCACAACATCACCCGGCAGTGCATTCCACAACCTCACTGTCCTGACTGTGAAGAACCCCCTACGTTGCTACAAATGAAAGTTCTTTTCTTCTAGTCTAAAGGAGTGGCCTCTGGTACAGTGATCCACTTTATGGGTAAAAAGGTCCCCTGCTATTTGTCTATAATGTCCTCTAATGTACTTGTAAAGTGTAATCATGTCCCCTCCCAAGCGCCTTTTTTCCAGAGAAAACAACTCCAACTTTGACAGTCTACCCTCATAATTTAAGTCTTCCATCCCTCTAACCAATTTAGTTGCACGTCTCTGCACTCTCTCCAGCTCATTTATATCTATATTATAGGAAGGCCGGTATTTTTTTTTCAGAAAAAGGTGGCAACGCTAGGTGGGGGAGAGAGGGGACAGTTAGCCTGAGACCTGGTGACATTTTGATCCAGAGTGGAAACCAGCTGTGTAGTGATAGTGCCACAGAAACTGCTGTGACTTTCCTACAAACTTGTGTAACTTACTTAGAAACTTAAAGTGGACCTGTCACCCAGACATAAAAAACTGTATAATAAAAGTCCTTTTTAAATTAAACATGAAAGCCAATTTCTTTTTTTTATTAAAGTATTCATAGCTGTTGTAAACTCATTTAAAAATATCAGCTGTCAATCAAATATTGCCTACCCCGCCTCTATGCCTAGGCCTAGAGGTGGGGCAAACAATTACTTTCACTTTCCATTCAGCACTTCCTAGATGTCACTGCTCTCTCCACATTCCCCCAGCTCTCTTAACGATTTAATTGTGTAACCAGTGCATGGGGATAGAAATTGGGTCCCTGTCCCCTGGTGCACAAACAAGATTCTGAGATGATACAAGGCTTGCCTTAATAACAGTGTCCACAAAATGGCTCCTGCCTGCTTGTTATAATTATGAATTCCCAGACTGATGGAAACAAGATTCAAATAATTTATACAGTGTAATTAAAGTTCATTTTGCTTGACTAACATGATAAAATAGGATTTGGAATAATTTTGTTTGGGTGACGGGTCCCCTTTAAAAGAGCTGTTCACCTTTAAATTAACTTTTAATATGATGTAGAGAGTGATATTCTGAGACAATTTGCAATGAGTTTTTTTTAGCTTTATATTCAGCAGTTCACCAGTTTGCAATTCCAGCAATCTGGCTGCTAGGGTGCAAATTACCCTAGCAACCATGCACTGATTTAAATAAGAGACTGAAATATGGATAGGAGAATAGAAAGATGAGAAATCAAAACCAAATGCTCGGTAAGGCTACACGTTTATTGTTATTGCTACTTTTTAAGATGGGGTCAGTGACCCCCATTTGAAAGCTGGAAAGGGTGAGAAGAAAAAGGCAAATAGCTCAAAAAGTATAACCTATAAATAGTGAAGACCAATTGCAAGGTTGCTAGGAATTGGACATTTTATAACATAAAGTTACATCAAAGGTGAACCACCCCTTTAAGAAAAATACGTATCAAACAATGACAATGCAGAGCAGCCTGACCAGGGCAGACAGATTTGCAGAATTTAAACTCAGAGCAAACTCCACTGTAGAGTACTATGAGGGTCCGGTTGGGCAGACCCGTGCCAAACCAGGACTGGCTATATGCTCAGCCCCTTCCTGCTACTCTACCTCCACTTCTAAGCTGACCCAGAGATCTGATAAAACTAGAAGTAACTTCACCATTATCAGGAAGTGCCATCTTGCCTGGGGCAGATTAACCAGGTCAGGGGGGACATTTCTTTTTAACTGAGGGGGGGGGATTGCAAATCTGCAATTGACTCAGGTACCAGGTTGGGTTATCATTTACCACTTGCATAGTCGGGGACTTATCACCTGTGACTACTTAGCTGAAATCAGCGGCTACCTGACCCCAGCGCCGATTCTGGGGCTGCAGCCGCCTGAAGCAGCAGCCCAGATGCCGCCCCCCCTCTCCCGCGCCATGCTTAAAAATCAGGGGAGGATGAGGCATATGGATTTAAATTAGAATTAAATGATTAATAAACTTGTTTCACATGTAAGTGATATCCTTGCAGTAAGCACCAAACATTTTGTTTGTTGGTGTGCTACCATGGATATGGTGTTAAAAGTTCTTGCGGTAACATGGGTGTGGTTTAAAAATGGTGAGTGTTCAACACTGGCTTCCATTGTTGGCCCTCCACCATGTAGGCCAGATTAAGTACCACAGAAATTGGACAGTACTGTCCTACATGACTGGTTACTAGACCCCATAGTTAGATCATTTCCCTAAACTTAGGGAACAAGACATTTTCCATGAACGTACTGTAGCTGCTCATCAGTTCCACCGAGCCCCCTCCAGCAGTTGCAGTTCTGTTTCCCCTATAGTATAAGTGCTGCAGTACCTGCTAGTTGATGTCTGTGTAGCGCACACACAAGGGGCAGACGGAAGAGGCATGTATCTCTTCTGCCTAGTCCTAGTTCGGCTGAAGAGATGCTGCTTAGCAATGCACAATGATGACCACTTATGCTGAGCCCGGTTCTGGCCCAATAAATTTGGTACTACATGCTTGTGTTCACGGTGGCCCCATATACACAACTTGTAAGGGGCCCGTTTCTGGAGGCCCTGCCAACAGCTTGCACTCTCCTGCCACATTGCCAGCTTGGAGTGATGTGGGGGTATCAGCAGTGATGTCCTGTTAATCAGTGCTGCCCAACGGGCAGCCGTGCCACCCCCCCTTTTTTTGTGTGCCTTTTTGTAACCTTTGAAAGGTATCAGAACTGATAATTAACTGGCCCCTGCATTGTTCACACTTCAGATTCAGGCTGTAAAATCCCTGCATTGCTCACACTTTTAATCCCATGTATTGTTCACACCTGTAAGGCCTTTTATTGGTCACGCCTTAGATTGTAATTGGTATTGTGTCACTATAGTTAGTACAGTACTTACTGTTCATTTTAGGGCAAGGACACCGGCAGATTCGGGAAGATTAGTTGCCCCGTTGGCAAATCGCCTTTTGTTCGGGACAACAATCTCCCTTAACTGCCTTCCTCAACGTTCCCGCTGGCTAGAATGAAAAATTGCCAGCGGGATGTCGCTTCGTTTTCAGAAGTTTCCTCGCGAGGCAACGTCGGAAAATCTCGCTGGCTTTTTTTCGTTACAGCCTGCGGGAAGGCAGTTCGGGGAGATTGACGCCCTGAAGAAGAGATTTGTCACCGGGTCGACTAATGACCCCGAATCTGCCTGTGTGCGCTTATCCTTAAAGGGATACTGTCATGGGAAAAAAAAATTTTTTCAAAATGAATCAGTTAATAGTGCTGCTCCAGCAGAATTCTGCACTGAAATCCATTTCTCAAAAGAGCAAACAGATTTTTTTATATTCAATTTTGAAATCTGACATGGGGCTAGACATTTTGTCAATTTCCCAGCTGCCCCATGTCATGTGACTTGTACTCTGATAAACTTCAATCACTCTTTACTGCTGTACTGCAAGTTGGAGGGATATCACCCCCCTCCCTTTTTCCCCCCAGCAGCCAAACAAAAGAACAATGGGAAGGTAACCAGATAACAGCTCCCTACCACAAGATAACAGCTGCCTGGTAGATCTAAGAACAACACTCAATCGTAAAAACCCATGTCCCACTGAGACTCCTTCAGTTACATTGAGAAGGAGAAACAGCAGCCTGCCAAAAAGCATTACTCTCCTAAAGTGCAGGCACAAGTCACATGACATGGGGCAGCTGGGAAATTGACAAAATGTCTAGCCCCGTGTCAGATTTCAAAATTGAATATAAAAAAATCTGTTTGCTCTTTTGAGAAATGGATTTCAGTGCAGAATTCTGCTGGAGCAGCACTATTAACTGATTCATTTTGAAAAAAAATTTTTTTCCCATGACAGTATCCCTTTAAGAGTGGTCACGATCAGATACTTGTGTGGTCCCTGTCTCCTGCCTGCCTGTTTTGCCATACTCTGGGGGGTGAACCTGGTGGGGGTTTGTTAGCACTTGGAAATACTTTTTAGGGGTCTCCAATCATGTGCTGGGGGTTGCCGTGCTAGCCACAGGGGAGGAGAAGATATGGATTAAGGGTATGTCTAAGTATGAAACTTTTTTCCCAAAGTGATAACTGCAGTGAGCACCAACCATTTGGTTTTTTTTGGTTTAACATTTCATGTGATAACATGGGGTAGTTTAAAGTGGGTGTGGTCTTAAAAGGGAGTGGTCAACACTGGTTTATATGATCAGCCCTCTGCCACGTAGGCCAGAAAAATTCTGGCCCTCTGTACCACAGAAGTTGGACAGCACGGTCTTAAAGTGATATGGACTAAAAAAAAAAAAAAAAAAAAAAAAACACTACTTTTTAAAATATGAATGTGCATGTTAATTTTTTTGCCAAGGTTTGTTTTTCTAAGTAATGGTTTGTTGAAGTTTCTCAACCTGACTGTCCCACATCAGCCTGTCAGTTAGAGATTCTAATGCTAATGGACTCCTGCTGCACATCTCTTCACAACTGCCACACCCTCCAACTTTAATGGAGTCTCACTAAAAGAAACTGGGGCAAATTCACATGGTTAGGGTTTAATTACCATAGTGACCAAGCACCAGAATAGAAAATGAATAGGATATATCTAAGCTGGCATACTCTATTGCAACTTGGTTCCATGATTATGAAAAGCTGCTGACAATAGGTCGATCCAGTATACACTGCTGCACAATAAAGGAGTGCTCTACCTGTAAGGTTCTCAATTGTTGTGGGTGCTCAACCAAAAATACCCTTCCTTGCACAGGGACAGAAGTTGGTATAGACAAAATCCAGAAGCACACAAAAAAAAAAAAAGTTGTGTGAAAAGAGATTTATTTAGTACATAAGCATTTCACAAACAAAGCAATGTTTCAGACACCTCTGAGCCCTTTATCAAGCCTAGGTCGATCTTTTATATACTGAAGGTTTATTTAGAAGTCTTCCCCTTTAAGGACAAGCAGGCATGGTTTATGCAAGCCAGTACCGCAGTCCAAAGCCACCATTTGGGGCCCAAGGATGGGGGTTACAACACAAATGGTATCACAAGTGGCACATATACTATAAGTGTTAGTGAGATGCACAGTGGCCACTACGATTACATCTTCTGGCAAAGTGGGCAATTCTATCTTCAGACTCAGTCAGTCTTCTGGCACAGAGACCACGCCTATAGCATCTTCTGGTCTGAGAAAGATCAAAAAAAATAAAGTGATACAATTGCTCTAGTACTCAGCGCTAGTGCCCCCAAAATGTTTGATTCATGGGCCCTACTTGCCATGACTGAACCTTAGTACCCCATCTTCATTCCTTACTGCACCACCCCCACCTATACTGGGAGCTCTCAGCTTCTGTACCCAACCCCTAGTACCAGAGCTCTGCTGCCTTGACGAGATTTAGTGCCTCAGTAACCCACCCATTCACAATATGGGCTCTTAAAGGAGAACTAAACGTTGCAGATTATGTTTTGGGTTTCTGTACTAGCCCAAGGCAACCACAGCCCTGTAGCATGAAGGATCTGTGCCTCCCAAAATAACCCCTGTAGCACCCATCTTTTCTGCAGATTCACTGCACATGCTCTATGCTGCCGTCACTTACTGAGCTTAGGGACCAACTCAATAGTTAATACATGGCATCTTAGAAACAATCAGCCCATTTTCTGCTTGACAACCCCTAAGTTTAGCTTCTCAACAGCTGCTCAAAGCCCACTGAGGATGGGGGTGTCAGACACTTTCCATAATGGTGGCAACTTTGAAATCCTGGACCATTGCTGCTATCAAGAAGCTGAAACTTAGGGCTGGGGCAATAGTATATATTAGGGTTTAGTTCTCCTTTATCACCCCAACATTTAGGCACTGAACCCACAGAGGGTCCTAGTTCCATAAGTCTTACACAATCCAATCTAACCATAATTTCTTCCTGTGCTAGATACCCACAAGCCTCTCAGCTACACATGCAGGGATTCAGGCGGCATCAGGTTGGAATTGTGACTTCATCAGCATCAGAAGTCTAACGCACTTAACTCATCATCCTGCCGCCACACCACTTACATTCACTCAGACCATCCCGATCCCCCACACATGCACTTACCTGCTCTGGGAACAGAAGTAAAGACACTCGGCATCACTCCCACGGGATCAGGAAGAGGGGGTGGTGCTCTGTAACAAAAAAGGAAACTGCTTGACAATTCGGTACAAAGCCACCGTCTGGGGCCCCAAGGATGGGTAAGAGACATACATGGAGGCAGTCTATATACAGAAAGATGTGCCGCACATTCTGCTAATCTCAGGTTCCAAATAGCAGGTTACATGTGTACCAAAGACTGTAGAGGGTAGTTAAAAGCACAGCTCAGGTTTGGCTGAGAAGTACCAGTTATAACCAACCAGTTTCTCTTGCACTGCTGCTTGGCCAGTGAGGCCACTGGGGCAACTCACAGGTTCAAAGGCAGAGCATGACACCAAATAAAGGCAAGAGACAGGGGCAAGGCCCCACTAAAGGAAAGGCACAGGAGGCCACCGGGGCAACACACCTTCCACCATCGCACCTGCTCTTCTGGTACAGTGGCCACTCCTATGGCATCTTCAAGTTTGGCACCTGCTCTTCTGGCATCTGTTGGCCTGAGAAAGTTAAATGAAGTTAAGTGATTCAATTGCCCCCATATCCAGCTCTTCTGGGCCCTACTTACTCCTGTAACCGAGGCTTACTACCCCATCCTCTTGCCCCACCACCCCACACCAGAGGCTCCAAGACTTAGTACACAACCCTATTGTCACCACTGGATCACCCCAACATGCTTAAGGGGAGGGATCCTGGTTCCACAACTAACACTATCCAGAATTTCCCTCTGGGCTGAGCTAGATACCCATACTCCACTCAGCCTCACACAAAAGGATTCAGGCGGCATCAGGTTGGAATTGTGACTTCATCAGCATCAGAAGTCTAACGCACTTAACTCATCATCCTGCCGCTCACACCAACATCCCCTATACCCACACTTACCTTTGTAGAGAAAGGAAGCAATGACTGTGCTGCTTCACTCCCATGTGACCAGGCAGAGGGGTAGTGCACTGTGACAAAAACAAGACAGAGGAGATTAAGCAAGGCAGTATGTGGGGCCCAAGGATGGGCAAGAGATGTAAATGTAAACTGGAACAATACATATAGGAAGACAAGCGTCATGAATTTCGCTAGAATGAAGAAGGGCTGCAAGAGCAAGTCTACTTGTGGGACAAGGACTGTAGCAGGTAGTTAAAAGCACAGCTCAGGTTTGGCCGAGAAGTACCAGTTATAACCAGCCAGTTTCTTTTGCGCTGCTGCTTGGCCAGTGAAGCCACTGGGGCAAATCACAGGTTCAAAGGTAGCGCGTGGGTCCCAATAAAGGAAAGATAGGGATGGAGCACAACAAAAGCAACAAACAAGGATTTGGCCCAATAAATACAGGCGGCAACTCACATCTGGCATGGTAACTGCTCTTCTGGCACAGTGGCCTCCCCTATTGCATCTTCAGTGGGCACATGCCCATGCGCATCTTTTGGCCTGAGAAACAGATGGGCACAGTGTAAGAGAGCCAGTTACCCTGGACCCAGCTCTACTGGTCCCTACTGCCGAGCCTTTGTACCCCATCCTCACAGCCTGAGCCCTATTGCCTCCCCGAGGTCTAGTACCTCAAAATTGCACTCACTGTCTAATCATCCCAGCATTTAAACACTGAACGTGTGCGTGTCACCCAATTCCCTTTCTATACAGAATTCACCCTGTGCTGTGCTAATTATCCACAATCCATTCAGCCTCACGCAGGTATCCAGGCAGTGTCAGATCGGATTTGTGACTTCATCAGCATCAGAAGTCTAACGCACCAAACTCATCAACCTGTTGCCTCCCACATATATTCACTCACACCAACATCCCCCATACACACAGTTACCTGTGCTGGCATAGGAAGCAATGAGGTGGGGAGGCGAGGCGCTGTGACAAACAAGGCAGTTTCTCCAACTGGAATCCAAAACTAAGGGAGTGGTTTTCTAGATCTACAATTGGTACTGCTCAAATGGATCACAGCAGTGTTTCTTGGGCTTCATTCTGGCATTATTTGGAAGGGTGGATTGAGATTGTCAAAGTTAGGGCACACCTAGCAGAAAAGCAGAACCTATTGTATAGGGAAGGTTGTGTCTAGTTGTCCATTCTAGGGTCTGTATATGTGACAGCAGTAAATCCTTGCCATCTAATTTGTGACCAAAATTGTCTCTTCTCTGCATGGTCATATAATCGCTTAAAAGCATTTCATTAAATGTCCTTTTGACAAATCTCTATAAACTGGCTAACTCCACATGTACATGGTGGCTGTCCATTAAATGGTTCCCAAAAAGGTACACTGGCACACAGGGCAATTGAAAAAGCAGGGTTACCCCTTGCTACTTTTATTTAAGCGGACGTGCGACGTTTCGGGGTTCCTACCCCTTTCTCAAGCTTGAGAAAGGGGTAGGAACCCCGAAACGTCGCACGTCCGCTTAAATAAAAGTAGCAAGGGGTAACCCTGCTTTTTCAATTGCCCTGTGTGCCAGTGTACCTTTTTGGAAGCCTTTACCGAGGGGGTTGCCGAGCCCTCTACCCTGAGCACCGGGCGTCATCGATTACACTGAGGAGTGTGCTCTACTTCACTACCTATTTTAGCTGTCCATTAAATGGATCATGTTTTCTACTTCCCCAGATTTGCACTTACCTTTAAGAAGGCCAATTTTTCATCCATAACTCTTACATCTTTTTTTATCCAGCAGAGACTCTTTGTATAACACTTGGGATGGCTTTTGAAGACGACTTGCAATTTCTTTGGCATATCTGATAATGCTGTGAACTTACATTTAGCTGAACATATCTAAAAAAAACAATTCTACAATTAATATTCACATCTCTAATTTCATGCATTAGACCTAAGGTACATGGCCCGTTTGTGGGATGGTGCCAGGATTAATCCTACTAGTTGGATGTAATTCCATGGTTTAAAAAAGTAATGGCGCATGCAAAAATCTGACATATCAAGTGATATGGCAAATCTTTCATGTAGTTTACACGTCTATGGTTAGGTAGCACTGAATGCTGCATCCAACAAGATAAAATCTGATGTGAGAGACAGATGCATAAACAAGATACACCATCTGATTTTAAAGGGGTGTTCATCTTCCAACACTTTTAGTTCAGGGGTTTTCAGAAATGAGACTGCCCCCCCCCCCCATTTTCTATTTGTGACCATTCTTCCAATTTCACCTTCTTGTGTCTTTCTAAAGCAACTCAGGGAAGGGGTCACAGACTAATAAAGTCTAAGTTAATACATTTAACATCTTTGGCCCTGCTGAGCAGAATCATTAAAGGCAGCTCTAATTGATACAATAGTTGCTAATAGGTCACAGAAAAATTTAGCAAATTGGAGTATTCTGGTAAACAATCTGAACAAGTGTTAGGAAGTTGTATAACATTTAATTTATCCACTTCCATATTACAGCAGGAGAGATGAAACATTTGTATGAAGCATATTCCTCTCCCAATATACATTCTACATCATATCCCATTTCCCAGTGCCTCGGATAACACGTGTGAAATGAAGGGAGTGTCACGCAGTATATGAGAAGGGTGTCCCATCATTCCCTTTTCTCAGTTCCCCATCCCCCCTGCCATGTGCTCACTCCGTTGGGGGAGGGGTGCCTTTTGAAAATTACTGTACCACCCAGGAATATATGTTCTTAAAGGGGTTGTTCATCTTTGATGATCAAGCGAAAGATATTTTGAGATAAGCAATTGGTTCTCATTTTTTATTTAAGGATTTTGAGTTATTTCGCAGCTCAAGTTGCATTGTAGTTAGGGTCCAAATTAACCTAGCAACCATGCATTGATTTGAATAAGAGACTGGAATATGAATAGGAAAGAGCCAGAATAGAGGTTAATCAAAAGTAGCATGTATATGTTCAACACAATGGTTTACTGGTTACAAAGAGATGTGTCTAGCAGTGCTTGCTATTCCAATCCATGATAATTTATCTAACTATCATACTTTTACAAATTCTTTTTTTTCTTATGAAAATAAAATCTTTAAATAAAAAAATAAAAACAAAAATACATGTGTAGCATTACAGAGCATTAGCATTTTAGATTTGAAAGCTGCAAAGAGTCAGAAGAAAAAGGAAATTGAACAAAAAAAATAAATGAAAACCCAATTAAATAGTTTAGAATTGGACATTCTAGAACATACTCAAAGTTACCTCAAACGTGAACCACCCATGTTAGTGCTGTTGGAGCAGAAACAGCTCAATCCAGGCTAGAATTGCCCGTGAGACTAATGCCACGTGGGCCAGAATGAACTGTTATACTGCACTCGGCTTCCTACACACCTGCACCCACAAATATTCAACCTAAATGTAAGTTACAGCGAGGCAATGGGCCGCCCACTACTTTCTTTGAGGCCCTACTACACAATAACCCGATTCCTCCTGCCACGATAAAGTAATTTAGGAGCCACAGTGAATGATACAAACCCAGACACATCCAGGCCACACACACACACACACACGCCTATAAAAGCTCATCCTAATCTCCCCTCACAATTGTAGCCACACAACAACGTATCAGTAAAACTGCCTCCGCAACAAACCCTAAACATTGAGGGCCACACACCTTAGAGAGCTGCACATGTACAAGAGATCCACAGCCCGATAGGCCCAGGGAGTTGTGCAGAGAACATGGCGTCCCTCACCACGCGCGACACTAACTGAGCGCCCGCATGTACTCTTTATATATCCCATGCGAAAATGACGCCGGGCGTCACGTGCGAGTGACGTCACCGGAGGCCGACTCACGTCTAGGAACTTACAGTTACCGTGTGGGGAATGGAGGATCCGACCGGAATACCCGGTGCCCTAAGCCTTACACCCTGAGACCAACGGGATCCGAGACATGGCGCCTCTGGCGGTTCTCTTGCTGCTCTTCCTCTGCCTCACGGTGAGTTCCGTTCCTGTTCCTCCACTGCCCGGCTAATTGCTCTTCTTACCTGCCTCCCCCATACTCACCTGCCTGGATTCTACCTTCCTTTCCCACCCGCTGCCTTTCTGCCTCATGGGAAATATTATGTCTGTCCCACACATTATTTGTCCGCCATCTATTTCACTGCTCACCTGCCGATTACTTGTCCTACTACTCACCTTCCTACATAATCCCATCTGCCTCATTACTCACCTCTTTGACTCCCATCTGTCTCACTACTCACCTCTTTGACTCCCATCTGCCTCACTACTCACCTCTTTGACTCCCACCTGCCTCACTACTCACCTCTTTGACTCCCATCTGCCTCACTACTCACCTCTTTGACTCCCACCTGCCTCACTACTCACCTCTTTGACTCCCATCTGGCTCACTACTCACCTCTTTGACTCCCATCTGCCTCACTACTCACCTCTTTGACTCCCACCTGCCTCACTACTCACCTCTTTGACTCCCATCTGCCTCACTACTCACCTCTTTGACTCCCATCTGCCTCACTACTCACCTCTTTGACTCCCACCTGCCTCACTACTCACCTCTTTGACTCCCATCTGGCTCACTACTCACGTGCCTGCCCCCATGTGCCCTAGTGCCTACCTTTGCCTCATATACTGAACTATTCATCTGTTTGCACCCCCATTTGGTTCCCTACTCACATGCTTGCCCGAAGTCTGCTGCACTGCTTATCTGTCTGCTCTCCATCTGCCACATTACTTATCTGTTTTCCTCCTCTCACTGGGCACTCTCCTTCCTTCCTTCCCATCCATCCCACCGTAAAATTAACCTGTCTGAGATTCCCCTGTATGAGTATGTTGTGGTTATAAATACTGCTCAGAGCCCGACATAATCTACCATATGGTCCCTGAGAGGAGATAAACTATGTCCTGTCCTGCTCTCAGGGGAATATATACTGTACTGTATGGAAATGGAAGCATATATAGTAGATCACAGGGCAATGTATGCGCTACTGTATGGGCTCTATATGTTATATGAGTGTAATGGCAGGGACAGGGTTAACTATAAACATACTATAGGGGCCCTTTGCTCTACATTACTATGTATTTAGTCATACAAGCCAATAGGCATGTCCTTGTTTTTAATCATACGACTGTGTCTGTAGGAATATGCCCCTACTTGTATTTGTTTGGGGCATTGATATCCTGCAGATACAGGAGTGCAACAGTTGGGCACCTCCAGGAGATCTTTGGTTTGTTCCAGGTAATGAAATGCCTAAATGGTTATTCTTTCTTTATATAAACTGGTATTTCAGGAGATGCCAAACGGGCCTGAGTGCAATTGCACCCTCGTAGTTACGCCACTGGCCCTGTGTGTCAGACTCATTTTCTCAGCTTCCGGTGTCTGAAGTGATGTCAGGCCCCGCTAGTTCTGTTACATAGGTCCCCAACCTTTTTTTATGTAACGAGGAATAGGATGGAGCACACAATTCAGCAGATTTTACTGCAAAATATTTATTAGCACAACATGTTTCGGATCTTCACGGATCCTTTTTCCGTGAAGATCCGAAACATGTTGTGCTAATAAATATTTTGCAGTAAAATCTGCTGACTTGTGTGCTCCATCCTATTCCTCTTTACATATATTATATTGGTCGGACTGGTGTGGCCTAATCAGGAGAGAGAGCAGCAACAGATGGTGGATTTTCGTTAGAACAAACCTGCCTTGTTCCAACCTTTTTTTACCCATGAGCCTCATTCAAATGTAGAAAGGGTTGGAGAGCAACACGAGAACAAAAAAGTTCCCGGGGTTGCATATAAGGCCAGTGATTGCCTCCAAACCAGTAATTCAAAAATATGCACTTGCTTTGAGGCCATTGGGAGCAACATCCAAGAAGTTGGTGAGTAACATGTTGTTCATGAGCCCCTGGTTATGGATCACTTTGTTCCAGGACACAGTGCTATCCTCCTTTCTGTTGAATAAGGGAAACAAAGGCTCATTGTGTGGTTTTTGGGGAGGAGCCAAAGCTTAGAGGTAAATGTGATTAGCCATATGTTTAAGGGACAGAAATACAAGGATATATTCTGTTGATAGTTGGAGTCATGTTCAGGTTGGGGGATCGGGCTAGTGCCCCACATCCACTGTTTGGGAGTAGGTCAGCCCTACAGTTTTGGAGATTGTGCCATGCAAATGGCAGCACTGTGTATGTACCCAAATAACTGCTTGCCTCCCAAGCATCCAATAGTCCCAGAGTTCCCTGAGTCTATGTTTGTTCTGTGTCTAAGAAAGGAAAATATTTGCTTCCATAAAGTTCCCTTCTCCCTTATGTGGGGGGGGGGAAGATGTTCCTGCCATGCACTGGTACTGTCCCAACCACTTTGTGCAACATACCTGCCCCAGGGCACCAGCTGCAAAGCTTTGGATTATGCCAACCCCTTGCAAAATATGTGGCCATATTCTGCTCTTGTGGGTGAAAAATTAATTTGCTGCCATGTTGTTCCTTTTTAGGTCAAATCAAATGTGCAGCCTTGTGAGTTGGAAGTCAATGTGCTGCCATGTTGTGCCCTTGTGGGTGGAAAGTGATTGTGCTAATACAGGTAGAGGGTACCATGGTGTGAGTAATTAGACAGCCCTCCCCTCACAGAGCAAACACACAGGTGCAGGGGGTGTGGATTATTTTGTACTTTTGGGTTGTTTGCCCAGTGAAGCGGCACCAGATAAGAAACCAACACTTGCAGCCGTAGCTCTCACTCTCAGCTCTATTTCTGCACCTGAGGCTTCCTGACAAACTACAGAAACCAGCGTTATTTAGGTGTATATGTGGCGAGTGAAACGGCACACCACAACTCCCCTTGACAAAGGCTTTGTACTAAAACATTTGGGTGATTCTCTTGCCTGAAATATATATCCTGTTTGTAAATCATGTAAAGCTTGTTTTATATAAGGAATATTTGTTTAGTACCATCTTGTGGTTAGCTATTTCTTGGTGTGCGAGATCTTTTTACTGCAGTGTAGTTATTGTGTTCCGTACCTTTCTTTGGGTTGGGGGAGGGCTGCTTGATCTTTGCACCTATATTTATGAGTGGGCAAGGTTAGCTTAACCCCGAGTGCCTCCATTTTCCTGACAAATTGCCAGAAATGGGGATTTAATGCCCATAGCAGGATCTGCCCTACTCATGTCATTCAGAGCTCTCAATTTTTCACTTAGTGTGATTTCAGCATTGACTTGGAAGATTTGTGATTCCAGCTGAAGGTTCCCAGGCCCCACACCAAAATCATATTAGGAGCACACCTGTCTTGCAGACATGCTCAGTGCCCCAATCCTTTCTTGGGCCCACTCTTGTTACTGACTGTGCTGCTGTTGTGCCCCTAGAGGCAGCTATATTGCCTTGTGCAGTGCATTGTTGGAGTGTGTGCATATTTGTAAATAGAGAGCTGAATCTGTTTGTATAGAAATAGCTGCTTGTGAGCGGGCTGCCCCTCATGCCTGGTATCTGTTATCCTCATCAGTTACATGCATAGCCTGCAGCCCTCCAGCTGTTATTGAAAAGATCAGTCTGACTCCTTATCCATTGCTGATTGTTCTTTTACAGTGCGGAGGAAGCGGCAGTACGGTGTCCCTGCCAGAAACACTGCTTTTTGTATCCACACTTGATGGGAGCCTTCACGCCATCAGCAAGCGCACTGGCTCCATCAGATGGACCCTTAAAGAAGGTAAAAAGGGTTTGTTTCCAGGAGACTGTCTTGTAACAACTACTGTGCCATTTTTTGTCTTGTGTGTCCTATCAGCTAATTCATAGTTGGGGGAACAGGGTGCCTGATATAACTCTAGAGTCTTCATTCCACATAGCAGAGAGGGTAAAAACGTACAGCGGGAGGCATTGAGGCAATGTTTCTCTCCTCTCATAGTGATTCTGTATATCTGAGCTTGGGCACAAATACCTGCATTACACATAGGTCTTCTTATAGTGACTTCTAAAATCATTATAGTTTAAAGATTTAAAAGAGTGTAGACTGTCAAGTTTGTGTTGTTCTCTTTGGGAAAAAATGCGCTTGCGAGGGACATGATAGCTCTTTACAAGTATATTAGAAGGCATTATAAAAAAAAATAAAAAATTAGCAGGAGACCTGTTTTCCCAAAAAGAGGATCACTTCACTAGGGGCCACTCCTTTAGACTAGAAGAGGGGCTGTGGAATGCACAGCCGGGTGATGTTGTGATATATATATATATATATATATATATATATATATATATATATATATATATATATATAACATTTAACACTTCTAATTTACAGTAGGGGATACATTATCAGAGGCTTAGGCTTGTATAGAGAAAACCATAATGTAACTAAAAGATGAGGTAGGGATGTTAGTGAGTATGTGTTAGTTAAGGAATAATACAGCAGTGACATACAGAATTACCTAGACATGCAACCAGCCCGACAGAGTCAGGATGTCGGTTGTCTTTCCTGCTATCCCTAAAGTATCACTTGGTCTTGGTTGGATAATTTGCTTGTTGGAGGTAGTCTCTGCCAGAGCTTTCTAGAGAATATGTGTTGGAATGGCAGTGCCTATGTCTGAATGCTCCATGTTGTGTCATCTTATTTACTAGTGTCCCTAGTACCCCATGTTTAATGCCAGATGCCTGAGCTGCCATTAAGGATTAAGATCAAAAGGTATTAGGAGTTAGGAATAGGAGTTGCCCTATTCTTGTGCTTGTGTATGCCAAAGGCAGGTTGAATTGACGACTTCCAGCCCTTGGGAAAAGTTTGACATTTGATTTATGTGATTATAAAAAAAGTTTTTTTTTTTGCTGTTTTCTCTGCAGATCCAGTACTGCAAGTTCCAACACACGTCACAGAGTAAGTTACTTTATGGCTCAAATAGAAGTGTTTGACTGTTACCACTACTGCCACTGATAATCTAATTACTACTGCCACTGATAATTTCTTATCTTTGTCATCTTTGCCTACTCTGTAACTGTTCTAATTGCTACATTAGTTGATACATTTCTTATCTTTGTCCCTGCTGAGCAGAATCCCTGAGTTTCATTAAGGGCAGCTGTTAGAATTGATACAATAGTTGCTTATACTCCACAGATGCTGCAGAGAAAGGTATCAACTATTGTAGCAAATTGTAAGGGTCTGGCCACACGAGCAGATTCGGGGAGATTAGTCGCCCCAGCGACAAATGTCCTCTTCTTCGGGGCGACAATCTCCCTGAACTGCCTTTCCCCTGCCCTCCACCGGCTAAAATGAAAATCATCTGGGGGAAGGCACACGCGGTGCTTTCCGAAGTCGCCCGAAGTTGCCTCACGAGGAAACTTAGGGTGACTTCGGATCTCCCCGAATCTGCTCGTGTGGCCAGTACGTAACCGTTCAGATTCTGTACCTGGATTTTCTGAGCTGCCAGACTGAAATACCAAAGACAGGAACATTAAACTTTAAACTTCAATCCTGGAAAAACTGTCAAAAATAAAACATGGAAAGTAAATGAAACAAGTCTTTATTTCTGGTGAACAATTACTTTCCAATGTTTTATTTTCAACTGTTTTTCCAGGATTGAAGTTTAATGTTCCTGTCTCTGGTGTTTCAATCTAGCAACTCAATAATCCAGGTGCAGATTCTGAACTGTTACAATTTTGCAACATTTAGTTGATACATTTCTCAGCAGCATCTCTGGAGTATTAGCAACTATTTTATCAATTCTAACAGCTGCCTGTAATGAAACCCAGAGATTCTGTTCAGCAGGGACAAAGATAAGAAATGTATCCATTTAGAACAATTTGCAGAGTTTGTGACCCCCTCCCAAAGCTGCTAAACTTAAACTCCAATTTTAGAAAAACGGTCACAAATAGAAGGTTATTGAAAGAAATTGTTATTTCTGGTAAACTATTTGAAAACAACTGAACTAAAAAAAAGTGTTGGAAGGCGAAAACCCCATTTAATGGGGCAGAACAGAACCACGGGAACATTGTTCTTTTCAGTTGTGTTTATTAGCATTTTCAAATACACAGGAACATTATTGTGCAGGTTCTGATGCCTTTTAGTGACCATAATCTCCATTGTTGTTAATTGATACAGAGCAGATGGATACAAAGCTCTGTCCTTCATGTACAGACCAGCAGCAACTGCCTGCTAGCCTTCAGCATGGCAGCACAATGTGATTTCCCTACCCAAATCCTTGTCTCATCTGCATACCTACTGTGCTTTCAGACCTGCTTTCCTCCCGGACCCAAATGATGGTAGCCTCTACACTCTGGGAAGTAAGAACAAGGAAGGACTGACGGTAAGAAGCAATTCCTCGTCCTATGTAAGGGTGCCCATGGGCTCAGGTTACTCTCACTCAGAGTTAATATCCTCATTTTCCTCCATTTATTTTTAATACAACCTAACCTGTGGAACTGGGTATTTGGCTTGACTCCATGAGGGCACAGGGCCAGGACACACTCCGTCTAAAACAGAATGCTTTTAATGATAGCTAGAATCTCCCCCATAAAACAGGACAAGACTGCTGCTGCCTGCTGGCAATGGTATCAGATAGGATATGTGTCACTGTGATAGAATGCTCTGTTATACAGATAGCTAGAATCTTAGCCATAAAGCAAGGCAGGACTGCTGCTTACAATGAGGATCAGACAGGATTTGTGTCACTATGACAGTATGCTCTGTTCTAGAAATAGCTTGATTGTCTGCCTTTAAGCAGGACAGAAATACACTGGTTGTACCTTTAACAAAGAGAGCTGTTTTAAGAGGGGTCGGTACATATGCTCTGCTTAATTCCAGGTAGATAAATAGCCTCATATTCTTTCAGCAAGAGCTCACAGAGTCACTCACCAGGACATGCCTTTTAGGGCAATGACAGACCGGTTGTTTCAATGCCTGCAATTAATCTTCAGTATAAGAGGCGGAAAAACAGCCCTTGCTTCCTCTCCAGTGGCTAACATGGGTATCGCTGCTGGGAAACATTTGCAGTGGTGCCACTTTCTGAAGAAGCCCAAAGGTTCATCTGCATGTGTTTCACCAGTGGCTATTCCCATGTTAGCCACTGGAGAGGAAACATGGGACGTTTTGTCACCGACTCTACCAAAGATTAATCATGAGCGACAAAATATCCCATCTGTCATTACCTTAAGGCTGAGGATACACTCCTCTGAGTTTGTGCTGCTGCACATTGTAGCCCCAAGTAATTCTTCCACCCAATGACTGTTTTGCTCTTCCCGCAGAAACTTCCATTTACCATCCCAGAGCTGGTCCAGGCCTCTCCCTGCCGGAGCTCAGATGGCATGTTGTATATGGGTGAGTAGCCAAATTATGGATGACATAGTCCCTCTAATGCTCTTGAGGCAGCCATGTATCCACATTGTGGGATTCTAACAAACTGAAGCTTTCAGACTGATCAGAGATGGGAGGGGCTTTGTGACATCATGCTGCAAGCACTGTAGGCTGTTCCCAAAGGCTATAATTTTTCTAGCTGGAACTTTTGTATTGATTTACCCTCCTGTCCAATTGCAGGCAAGAAGCAGGATATTTGGTACGTCATTGACCTGGTGACTGGTGAGAAGCAACAGACTCTGACATCCTCCTTTGCCGAGAGTCTCTGCCCATCAACCTCACTGCTGTACCTGGGGAGGACAGGTACCCATCTTTGCCGTGTGTGTGTGTGCGTGCGTGTGTGCGTGTGTGGGACTAACTTGCTCAGCTTCCATAGCACTCTCGGCCAGACTGCCTCCCCCCTGCTTATCTTCCCCCACAGCAGTTTTCTCTAGTCTTAACCTTTCTCTAGAGCTACCAATTTACAATTATACAATTTACAAATATACAATTTAGTAAGAAGAGCCCCTAAATTTGCTCATAGCCTGCATGTAAAGATGCCATAAAACTATCCCAGAATATTCCCCTTTATTAAGCACAATGAAGCAGTACCAGTCCCCTAGGTTTGCATATATCCTGTACATAGAGATACTATAAAACTATGCCAGCATAGGTATTCCCCTGTACTGAGCACAGTTTTGCTTGAACCAGCCCTTAAGGTTTGCTCATAGCCTGTATAGAGAGTTACCATAAAACAATGCCTAAAGGTTTGGTGTTTTCTCATTAACATGCACTGGCCTGCCATATTACTTTCTATGCCTATAACAAAACAGCAGTGGAATCTACTTGATTACTGATCCGGTAAGAGTAAATTTGAGCTTCTCCTGGTACTAACATTTATACCGGGCATTATGGCACATTGCTATTTTGCCATTGCCCTTGTTCCCCACTGCTCCTGGGCTGTCCTCTTCCCATGGCTGGTATAATAATGGGACTTGCTATTTATATACATATATATTGATTCCTATGTTCCAAGGTGATCAGTGAAAAGCAGTATAATTGAACGCCCTCTAGTGTCCAAATCTCAACTTGTTGGCTTTACTGTATCTAGCTCAGTGCTGGAAAGGGAGATCTTTGGCTTTAACTGAATACAGGCATGGGTTTGTTTTGCAGAATACACCATCACTATGTATGACACAAAGAATAAAGTGCTGCACTGGAACGCCACTTACCATGACTATGCTGCTACTCTTCCTGACGAGGGCACTGAATACAGTAAGTGCTGCCCAATCTCATAAGGGGGCATGTTGGGAGGGGGCCGTGCTGTTCTGTAGCCCACGGCTTATAACTCCTGTGTTCCCCAGAAATGTCCCACTTTGTGTCCAATGGGGACGGAATGGTGGTGACTGTGGACAGTGAATCGGGGGACGTGCTCTGGATACAGAACTATGCCTCGCCAGTGGTGGCACTGTATATGTGGCAGCGAGAAGGCTTGAGAAAGGTGCGGCACACCAATGTGGCAGTGGAGACTCTGCGCTACCTGACCTTCATGTCCGGAGAGGTTGGCCGCATAACCAAGTGGAAATATCCTTTCCCCAAAGAGACAGAGACCAAGAGCAAACTCATGTATGTATCCTTGTTAGTGAGGTTGGGGCAAGTGTATCATAGGAAGGCTTTGGGTACAGTGCAGTAGGTTAATCAAAGGCGTCAGCCAAGAGATGCTTGATCTTTGTACTACTTGACTCCAGTTTGTACAATTTAACCCTCCATTTCTCTGAAAGTGGCCAGGAGAGATTTCATTCCTTGTATTACTATTGGGGGGGGGCAAGTTCGGCATCCGACCTGTGCCATTCTTACTGATTCTTGTTTCTCCTTTATGCCTAGGCCTACTTTGTACGTGGGCAAATACTCCACCAGTCTCTATGCTTCCTTCTCACTGGTCCATGAAGGCGTCACTGTGGTGGTAAGTGCCCCTTTCACATTCTTATTTTATGGGATCAGCATGGTAACAATTTTTAGTTACTCATAAGCAAGTTCAGCAGTCGCCACTGGCACTTACCCCCCAAGCATTAATATAACCAGTGGATGATTAGTTTAATAAGAGGGCAGTATATTGTCACTATGCTGTCTGTCTGTCAGTGAGCATAACCCAGGGGATGGGATTATTTGGCTTCCCAGACAGTATTTTTTACTGAAGGAGAGGTCCAGTTCTACTCATCTGATCCAAGCAGCTTTCATTGGGCCATATCCACGTATTGCATAAAGGTTTCTCCGGAGTGCCTGGCATTGGACAGCCCAAATCCTGGCATGTAACCAGAGGTATCACGCTGAGCAGAATAAGGCACCCACAGCTTTCATTGTATCTTTCCTTCAGCCAAGAGGGAGGGCAATTCCACTGCTGGATGGTCCCACAACTGACGGGGTGACCATTGAGGAGAACGGGGAGTGTGAGTTCACGCCCAGCACAGATCTGAAAATTCCTGCAGGGATCAAACCAAAGGACAAGCTGAGTTACTGGCGCAACCAATGGCTGCTCATAGGTACTCAAACTAGGCCTTACCACCCCTATCATGTATTGCTGTATATGTTCTATGCCTGGGGGATTGCCTTCAACATATTGACATTTTATTTTAATAGGGCACCACGAGGTCCCTAACTCTGCACCAACCAAGATCCTTGAGAACTTCCCTGCTTCCCTGCCTCGTGGCCAGGAAAATGTCATAGAGACCGGTGCAGAAAAGCCGCGCATTCCAGAGGTGAGGCTGTGTCTACATGGCATTTTCAGTGCAAACATGAATCATGCCACTGTAGATAATGGTACTGTTAGGGTAGATAACATTTTAGTGTTAATATGTGTAATATCAAGCAGATAATGGTAGTAATATAGCCAGTAATGCTAATAGTAGTGCAAATATGGATTGTGTTAATGTAGATACTTTGCAAATAATATTACTATGAGTACAAATGGAGCCATTACAATACCACCAAATTGCAGCTAGGACCATGAGGTAAGCCAATGATTTGTTTTCAATTTACAGGAAGTTCTGGACATGGCAAATGAGGCATCTGAGGGTCTGGGCACTTCTTACTCACAGGATCTAAGTGACATTTCTCGACCAGTCCCTCCCAAGCCAGAAGCTCCTGTAGACTCCATGCTCAAAGATATGGCAACAATAATATTCAGCACTTTCCTGCTGGCTGGCTGGGTGGCCTTTGTCATCACATACCCAAAGGTAACATATTTGGTTACAAAAGATTGGGATTGTGCTGTATCCAAGGGGCTGAGAGGGAACAATCTGCATATTTGCATTTATACACATGGGAGAGAATTTTATATAAAATATTCAAAAAAAATACGATAAACTAGATTAAAACATTAAGCTTTAACAGACACAAAAATGAATACCATTCCATATTCTTTTGTTCAGACATAAGAAATAGCAATTTCTTTGGTTTTGATATATACAATGTCCCGACAAATTGTATTTGTAGTAATCACTACCGACTGGTGGTCAGTTGACATGTCACATGCCATAGATGGTACCTCAAAACTGCAATAATTATGTACAGTGTGACCCAGTCTCTCCCGCCGCCATATTTCCCTTCATCACTCCATAGGAGAATTCAGAAAAATCAAGATTTATAACATATTTTGATTCCAATGCCCCACCACGCTTTCCCTTAAAGAAGATGATGTTGGGCCACAAGGGCCTGGGCGAAACCACACACTCCACAGAGCACACCAAAACACATCCTCTCAGTATAGCTTATTGTGTTCCCAGAACATTCCTTCTATGCATATTTGTATTTATACCTATGGGAGGGAGGTGCCATATTGTGTCCCTTTGCACAGAGCAATGATTAGGATTATTGTGCACAGAGCAATGATTAGGATTATTGTGCACACAATGTATTTATGTGTCGGGCCTTTGGTAATTTTGCACCAGCAGACAGTACAACAGCAGCAGCAGCTGCAGCACCAGCAGTTTCAGAAGCAGTTGGAAGAAAAGATTCAGCTCCTGCAGATGCAGAATGTTCCGTTCCAGTCTCCGGCTGATTTGTCCCCAGATGGAGATTATTTGGATATCTCTGGGGGGCAGGGGGAAGGCTCTACTGTCAGCTCTCCCAATGTGTCCCCAAAGGCTTCCAACCACTCTGTGTGTTCCAACATATCTGCATCAGAGGGCGCCAGTGTTATCTCCACAGAGCACGAGGATGCAGGTAGGAGGGCTTTCTGTAGCAGAGGGGTGGGGGGAAGTTAGGAGAAACGCCAAAACTCTGGACCAGGGGGCCCCATGATTGTAGTCACACGTTTTGATTTAGGTCAGTGATCCCCAACCAATATTTGATGTTGATTATAGTGGCCTCAAAGTTTACTCCAAAAGAGGCTTCCTGCAGGCTAGCAGCCCACACGAGGCTACCAATTAGACTATAACAGTTTTATTATGCCTCCCAACAGTTTTTAAACGTCTGGTTTAGGTTATTGTGTCTGTAGTGTATTTGCTCTAGTGTGGGAGGTGCCCTTGGCCTGTGTTTGTAGAAGGCTTTGCTCTAGGGCAGTGATCCCCAACCAATGGCTCGTGAGCAACATATTGCTCGCCACCCTCGTTGATGTTGCTCACAATGCCACAGGGACAGTTTTAAATTCCTTGAAGGCAAGTATTGGATGCATAAAGACACCGGTTTAATCCATACAGTGCTTCCTGTGGGATAGAGGCCACATGGGACTATGATGGCTCCTCAACAGTTTCTACACGAGTGTGGCTCAAAGAAAAAAAAAAAAAAAAAGTTTGAGCAGCTCTGCTCAAGGGTAGGGGGTGCTCCCAAGCTCTGACTGTAGTACTGTATATTCTAATTTAGGGGATGCACTTGGGGTGTGACTGTAGTACAGTATGGTCTTGTGTAGGGGGCACGCTTGTGCTGTGACTTTAGTTCAGTATGCTGTAGTCTATGGGGCATACTCAGCCTGTTTCTCTCTATTACAGATGAGGACAGGCATGTGGCCGTGGGTAAAATCTCATTTAATCCGAGGGAAGTTCTGGGTCACGGAGCTGAGGGGACCATTGTGTACAGGCGAGTACAATTTATCATCATAATACTTCATGGTACCAGCAACAACTTCTAATTTGAACATTTGGATACGGAATGGGGCCAAACTCTTGCTTCACTCTTGGAGACATTTGACCCTTCTTATTCTTTTGTTTGTTTCTTTTATTGGCTTCGGGGTTATGTAATAAAAAGCACAAAGTTTGCCCTGGAGCAGCAACCGATCAGCAGGTACAATTTAGTGTTCACCTGTTTAAATGCAAACATCTTATTGGTTACTGTCATTCCTGCTACTGGGAAAACTTGTTGCCTTTTATTACATATGGGGGTTTGTGTATAATGCAGGGACCCACAAATGGAACAGTGCCTCTCGACTAAGGGTTGGTTCTCTTCTCCCTAGCACCTAAAGCTCCTGGCCCCCTCCCTCAGCAGTGAATGAGGTTGTCCTTCCTGTTATGGAGATCAGTTTATTGTCTCTTTTCAGGGGGCACTTTGATAACCGGGACGTGGCAGTGAAAAGAATTCTCCCAGAATGCTTCAGTTTTGCAGACAGGGAGGTGCAGCTTCTGAGAGAATCAGATGAACATCCCAATGTGATTCGCTATTTCTGCACCGAGAGGGATCGGCAGTTCCAGTACATCGCCATAGAGCTGTGTACTGCCACCCTGCAGGAGGTTAGTCTTGGGGGGGTCCATTGAATACATACTGAGGGTCAGGGTGCGTACACACAGTACTGCCATAGAGCTAAAGGGGTCACATACATTGAGGGGATTCCCAGACAATGATGACGATCCACAGCTATGACCTCGCCTCTTGCTCTGAGATCTCTGTACATTTCTTTGCTCATTGTTTCTCTCTGATCAGTATGTAGAAGAGAAGGACTTTGATAGACACGGCTTGGAACCAATCACGTTGCTGGAGCAGACTATTTCGGGACTTTCCTACTTGCATTCACTCAACATCGGTAAGATCAGTCCTTAAACTGCAACCGCATCAAGGGAGAATTTTCTATTGGTGTCCAACTACCCAACTCATCATTTTCTGCTTTACGAGTAAACTTCGGAAAGCCAAAGCGACTCTTATGTTTTCCTACTGATCATTCACTTTATTGCAGGTGGAAAAACATTCAGAGGAGTTTAGTCATCCACTTGTTTGTGGAAATTAATTGCAGGGAGACTAATCTCCACATCTGTCAGCAGCCTAAGTATGGGGACCCCCAGCAGGTCAGATGACAGTTTCACCGTGTGCGGGGGTGGGGAAGTCATGCATCAGAAAGTGGTTAGGGATTTCTTTCTAACAAACAAGGCAGCTTCTTAGTGTGCATTTGTGTATTCCTCAAAAACTTTATAGATACCCCCACCCAGTGTAAGTGAATGCAAGCTACCTACAACAACAGGAAGGGTATACATCGTCGAACTGGGGGGTCCAAGGCCCACCAGGGCTTTCTATGGAATCTGTATCTTCCTACTCCCTAACATAGGGTAGAATGGATCCCTTTTCCATTACCCACAGTGCACTGGGGCAGTGCCCTGACAGTAGGTTGGAGAGACAGAAGGAACAGGTAGAGTCCTATAGATATTATGGGATGGAATGTACTGTATGTTGCTCCATTACCCACAGTGCACAGAGACCTGAAGCCTCACAATATCCTGATCTCCATGCCCAATGCCCATGGAAAGGTGAAAGCCATGATTTCAGACTTTGGCCTGTGCAAGAAGTTGGCAGTAGGAAGGAATAGTTTCAGCCGGAGATCTGGAGTCCCAGGGACCGAGGGATGGATCGCCCCAGAAATGCTGTGTGAAGATAGTAAAGAAAATCCGGTAAGTGGATCCATGTGTGTTCCTTTCTGTGCCCAACATGGGCTGCTGGGGAGGGAAAAGAGCAAAACTGCACACTTTACACCAGGGAGGAGGAACTGTTATGGTGTCTATAATCCATACTTGGTCTCTCCAAAATGAGTCGCCAGCTCCCTGCTCCGCTGATATCTGATAGAAAAGCTTGGGGCAAATGTAAAGAATGATCAATCTGATTTCTGTCCACACAATGTCCACGCAATTGTTAAAAAAAAGGAAAAAGTTAAATGACCTCCATTTTGCCAATTACTGGCCACCATTTCTGCCCCTTCCACCCACCTACACAATTGCAGGTCCCATAATGTGTTATGGTCCATGATAAAAACCTCAGAACAATCATTCCCATTATTCACTATGCCAGTATTAAGATGGCCATACACGGCCAATATAAGCTGCCGACAGACCCGAGTTGGCAGCTTATTGGCCTGTGTGTAGGGCCCTCTGATGGGCTTTCCCAATCGATATCTGACCGAAAGTAGGGCAGATGTCGATCGGCAGGGTTAAAACTCCCATTGGATCACAATCTGACCGTCCGTATTGTCCCTAGGGCCCACTATTGGATCAGCCTATCGCCCACCTCAATGTGTGCATATCGGGGTGAGAGACACTCATTTGGTGAAATTGCCAAACAAGAGGATCTTTATGTGTATGGCCACGTTTAGGATGCTGGCAGTTTTGGTACAGCACAGGAGGTGGTGCTCATACTTTGCCCTGATATCCTGCGGGAAGTAGGAATTCTGCCTCTGATAAAGCAAAGGAAATTCCCATGTCTGGGTGTGTGCCCAGGCAACAGACTTTATGGGGGTTTATTGCTGTGTGGGGGGGATCCCTTGCTGATGTCTCTCTCTCCCCCCAGACCTACACAGTGGATATCTTCTCTGCTGGCTGTCTCTTTTACTATGTGATATCGGAAGGGAAACATCCGTTTGGCAAGTCCCTGCAGCGGCAAGCCAACATCCTCCTGGGCACCTACAGTCTTGACTGCTTAGACTTAGGCAAGCATGGTGAGTCAGCTGGTTGCTTGAGGGACTCTAATGGAAACAAGCCTCAAACTCAGCCGAGCCTACAGTTAAAGGAGTTGTTATAATGAAGTACTTGATACTCCGGGCCAGTGCTCCTGTTAGCAAAAAAATGCAACAGGCTGGGGTATTTCTTAATTAAATGAAGGGGGGGGGGGAAGTGTCCCAGGTGCTATAGTGCACTGGCCATATTTGCCCCCACATGATGCATCATACAGACCTGTGAAGTGTCATGATGATTCATGTAGGGTTGCCCCTTGCTATTTATTTTGTGCAAGGGGCAACCCTGCATTGAACTGTCTTGAGTGCCAGTGTATTCCTATACCATTGACGTATTGGGGGTTGCCGTACCCTCCTGCATTGTGCACCAGGCTACCTTAACGGAGTGTGCTCAGCTTCACCTTGTTTCAATGATGATTCATGTGTCATTTTTCTTCAAATAGAGGACCTTGTTGCCCACCAGCTTATTGAAGAGATGATAAATAAAGACCCACAGAGACGCCCCTCTGCTCCGGCTGTGCTCAAGCACCCCTTTTTCTGGAGTCTGGATAAACAACTTCAGTTCTTCCAGGTAGGTCACCCGATTTCCTAAAGGGACATCTACTGTCTGTGTTTCTCTTGTGCACCAAACTCCCCAGCAACTGCCCTGAAGAAGGCAAATGCCCCAGCAGACACTGCAAAATCTACCCCCCCTCCCCAGCAATTACTGCATTCCTGTCTCTTCTGTGCTTCTGCGTGTCTCTCTCCCCAGCAGGTACTGCAAATTCTCCTCTCCAACCCCCAGAAGGTACCTGGCATGTGATGTTTCTCTTTCCCTGCCAAGAAATGCAGCAGCTCTATAGCCTTTCACCTCCTCCGCCTTCCTCCCTTGTCTACCTCTTAACCCTTCCCATTGTGCCTGCTGCTTGGAACCTGCTTAAATGATTTAATTATTTGGCTCTGACCCACCATGTGCTTCTCTATAGGATGTGAGTGACAGAATAGAGAAAGAGGCTCTGGATGGGCCCTTGGTGAAACAGCTGGAGAGAGGAGGAAGATCTGTGGTACAAATGGACTGGAGGCAACATATCACTGTCCCACTGCAAACAGGTACCCAAAACCATACTGCTCTGCCATGCTACAACCACCACACAGACTGCCTTACCTCCATGCTCTCACCCTGTCAAAAGTTGCTTTGATGTGTTGCCATACTGTCACCGGCACAGGCTGCCCTGCAACGCTGTCATACTGGCACTGGCAAATATCAATATTATGAATAAAGAAGCTTAGATCAATGTTTTTCTCTGCAGATCTAAGGAAATTCCGCAGCTATAAAGGCAATTCTGTACGAGACCTTCTCCGGGCATTGCGCAACAAGGTGGGTACTTTATGCAGTTTCAGAAGGTGGTGCACTAAAGACATTTTTGTGACTTTAGAAGATCCTGCTACCAGTTCTTGTGTAGGTCACATTATATGGGGGTGGAGTAAGTTGTATGGAGCAGATATCGGCAGACAGGGAAGAGTAAACGTTTTGTATTATGGGGAATGAGAATAATCTAGCGCTAATCTGATGGTGACAGGTTGATGGCAGGTAAATTCTCCTGCCTTGTAGAACTGGGATATTGGGTTCAATGTTACCTCTAATTCCTTCTTGGCTATGTGTGCAAAAAAAATTATTCTTTTGTGCAAATCTTTAAAAAATGTGTGCACAGGTTAGAATAATGGTTACATTTTGTGTGTGCCAATTTGTTGTGTGCACTGGCCTCAAAGCTTGTGTGTGCATGCACAAGTGCACAGCTTAGAAGCAATATTGCTGGGTTCAATTCCCACCTCAGCACTGCAGGGAGCTTGTATGTTCTGTGAATTGAAGGGAGTTTCCTTGTTTACTTCAGGCACCTCCCTCCCACGCAGAGCATGTTTATCCGTAGGTTAGTGAGTGTTTGCGCAGGTGGGTAGCCATGGGCGGCACCTGTGTGTGTTATGGGACAGGTGCAATAGCAATTCAAGAACATGTTGAAATTAAACTCAAGACCACTGAGTAGCTCTTACTACTTATTCTTTCTCCTGTTGGCTGCCATGTTTTAATTCCTTTCTTAGTAAAATACAATACATCCTTCTTCCTGAGGTGGAAACCAAACCCAGAACCCCAGGGCTACAAGGCAATAGTCTGAGACACCAAGCCATCAGCCCAGGCAACAGGTCCCTCTATGATTGGACCTATATGATTGCGATGCTCTGGGCTGGACTAGACCCTATGAGGAGTGAAACATGGCTGTACCATGAGAAGGAGATGGGCAACCTGGCTTGTTGGGCATTGGTTCTGTATTGCTCCACATTTATCTAGAACCAGTGTCTGACTGGGGTGCTTGGGGGCCACTGGGGCTGTCACTGGGGGCCCCCACCCCACCCACAAGTGCAGCCACCACCCCCTGCACTTCTCGTACCTAACTGATTTCTCCTTGCTGGTGGGGATCTTCCATCATGAGTGAGCTGTGTCTTCTACTTCTAACTGGATGGTGCAGATTCCCTGCCATAGAGTTGGGGATCCATATGGTTTAGGGGCACTAGTGAAATACACACTGGTTATTTGTACAGTTGTTGCTTTGCATCGTGCTCATTCCCAGCTTTGTGTTCTCCACAGAAACATCACTACAGGGAGCTGCCGGCTGAGGTGCAGGAAACGTTGGGGGGTGTCCCAGATGATTTTGTTCGTTACTTCACATCCCGATTTCCCAGTCTGCTCTTACACACTTACCTTGCTATGCACATGTGCAGCCACGAGAGACCCTTCCAGCCTTACTATCACAGCGATCCCTCCACGTTCTGTCCTGACGTGGCTTGAGAGGGCTCTGTGTGGCATATGGTGGACAGTGGAAGAAGAAGAGTGGGGCACAACTAAGGCCCCGCACAATGTGCCTTAAGTACTGACTTGGCGCTAGCTAGGCACACAGGGTTCTGTGTAAGTGTTTGACACCTGCCTGGCACCATGTAAGGATAAGTGACATATTATTGTTGCACTAGGGCATCACTCGCCAGGTGGGTTTTAGTCTGGCTGCAGCCCACTCTGAATGTTGGGTTATGCCGGACAGGGTGTGGGGTTATTCCTGGCAGAGGAGCGGGTCTTTGCCTGTCTGGAAGGGGGTGGGGAGGTTATTCCTGGCACAGGATCAGGTCTGTGCCCATCTGTGATTAGGTTTTTTTAACGTATGTTTCAAAAATGTTGACATTTATTAACAAAGGGCGCAGCTTATTTCCTAGCATTTGCCCCTGGGCTCACTGGGGCAAGTATGTGATGCCCCCTATATTACACTTGGGTGGGAGAAGGGAAGGCCTGGGATGGGCTTCTGTTGCATCTCAATCCCTTGGGGATGTGTATGAAGTATTTGCCCACCCCCTGGGCCCATTGTGTTTTGGGAGAAGGGAGGGGGGGGCTGAAAGGGGTACGAGGGGCATTTTTACTTTTATTACTTTTCTTACTTAATGTGGTCGGCTGATGAGGAGGAGGAGGAGAACGCAGCGCAGTCGAGCACTGGATTTTAGAGAGATTTTATTGGCAAGTTTGGTGAAAGAGCAAATGAACCTGCTGCTTTATATTGGGGGGGGGGGCGCATACCCTAGATTTATACCCTGGGCACAACTCGCCCACCTCTCAGGCTTCTTTATCAATAAATCTCTTTTTATTCAGAATAAGTGTGTGTGTGTGTGTGTCTCCATCCAGCTGTGGCACACAACCAACCTGTATCAGGGTTCTGATTAGAGAAGTCTGATCAGGGGTAAATTAACCACTTGGCTGCTGGTAATATGACAGATGGGGTTGGTGCAAGCATTAACATTAATGCTACATTTCTCTGGGATGCAAATAAACTTAAAAACTCAAGAGATTACACTCACCCTTCACCATAAAGTGATACTGACCAGTCACTTCTGTCAATGACCAGAGTACATACACGGTGAGCGAGAAACCCCACTAACAACTGCAGCCATGATGTTTCAGTTACAGTCCCTGTGCAGTCGGCTGGAGGTCAGGACCAAGAGCATCTATGAACCCAATCAGCAGGTACAATTTGCTGCTCAAATGATGGTTGCTTTGGGTTACTAGATGTGGGCAAAGTAAGACTAGGCTGTGTATTACATTACTCCATTATGAATGAGTGGAACATGATGAGGGTCAACATAAGCAGAGATGGAGCATGTATAGACTAGAAGCATGTAAACATGACACAGAGACTGGCACATGGAAAGAAAGGCACAACAGAAGAGAGGGCACATGGAGTTAGGTTAGGGTGATGGAGAGTAGTGAGCAGAACCTGCAATGGGAGTTTGGGAGGGGGCAGGTTGAAGAAAGAAACTGACAAGCAGATAACAAAATGATAGAGACAAAGGAGTAAAGAAAGATAGAAAGCAAAAAATGGCACAAAAAGGGAGTGAAAGGAAAAACGGAAGGAGGCGTTAAAGGTCAACTAATAAATAGAAAGCTGCTTTATTTGTACATGTGAAATCATGGGGTTCACACCAGATCAAGTAGTTCCGGCAGTGACCAATTTAAACATCCTAAATATGAATGTCAGGGGTCTACTTAGCCAATGTGCATAGTATATACAATGTAGAGACCCCAAAATGTAAATAGCACAATCCATGGCTGACACATCTGCTCATGCAAAAGCAAAGTAAAGCTTCAAAAATTAAGATCATCCCAGAAAGCCAGATATTGGACATTCTACTGAATCCAAACATCTACCCTAAACTTCCCAAGTGCAATGCTTTGCTAAATACAAGTAAGAATCCTTGCCATTTAATGTTATAATAAGTTATATCACCCCCCCCCCCCCAGGCAAATTCCCGGAATGTCAAGAGCTGGAATCATTACATTAAGTTCTTCGTAATTGAAAGAGATTTAGTGGAGGTTTGATGATGTTAAAGGAAACTCACTGAAATGATATAGAAAATATCTGACATCTCTCTGGACACAGCAAGGATTATTCTTAAAGACCAAATCCACCACTTTGTTTCTGTTTAGGCTCCAACAACAACAAAGAGCTTTCCCAGAAACCTTCTTCACTTCAATTTCAGTGATTGCTCAGGTTGAGAGTAATGAATCCTACACAGATCGAATATCTATGCACTATAAATTCCTGTGTATTACAGAATTTACAAAAAAAATTATTTAATTATATAATGGAGATTCTTACTTAACTGAACTGATTCTCTTTGTCTCAAAGGACATAAGGTGGCCATAGAGGATTCGTACAATTTTCGGACCGTGTGTAGAGAGTCCCGTTGGTTTTCGTCCGGCGGAGATCGGTCGTTTGGTTTGGCCTGAGGCAGCAGCACTTGCTGCTGCTCCCCCTCCCCCGTAAATTCACTCTTAAAGTACCAGGAGCAGCATTTTTGCTGCCCCTTGTACCTAGTGGGTCGCTGCCGCCTGAGGCAACAGCCTCAACTTGCCTAATTGGCGAAGCACCCCTGGCCGGAGCCTATTGCACTCTTATCGTAATCTGATCGTTCTGCCATAGGGCCGAACGTTCAGATTACCCCATGCCCATTAGTGGCATATCGGGGAAAGATCGTCTCGTTTGGCGATATCGCAGCTACAAATACATGCATCCGACTGTCCGATGAAGATGCAGCATGTGGCTGCGATGTTTATATTCTGCCCATCCGACTGTTCATCTGTGTTTCCTCGTAGCGCACCGCATCAGATCTACCCTTAGTCAACCCCAAAAAAATTTTTTTGACCAAAAGAAAACACCATTCTAAGCAAATTTCCCATGTACATTCATTACAAATGTTCTATGGTTATTAAGTTATTTGTACCGTATTTGTATTGCTATTGAAAGCAGTGTTTGTCCCTTTCTATTCTCTGCCTGGTGGCTCAGACTGTTGATACAATGTAAGACAATGCTGCTGATTAAAGGAGAACTAAACCATAAAAATTAATATGGCTAAAAATGCCATGTTTTTTATAATGAACTCCTTGCACCAGCCTAAAGTTTCAGTTTCAGCAATGATCCAGGACTTCAAACTTGTCACAGGGGGTCACCATCTTGGAAAGTGTCTGTAAAGCTCCCCATAGAACGACCGATTTTAGGGAAGCCCGACCAATCCTTCGAAATTATCGTGCGGTTAGTGGGATTCGAACGCTCGTACATCTTACGATTTTTCGGCCGACATCTGTCAGGAAATTGATCGGCCAGGTCAAAAAATCTTTGTCGGTCCCAGTGCAATCTATCTATGTTTGCAGGGCCAAGCAGGCAGCTCCCCTTTGTTTTCCTGCAAATTGGTCTTTTTAGTTGATGGTCAATTCGTACGATCGTTCCGAGAAAATCGTGGTCTCACGATCAGGATCTGATCTTTTAAAAATCTCAACATCTATGGCCAGCTTAACACTCCCATGCTCAGTGAGCTCTGAGCAGATGTTGAGAAGCTAAGCTTAGGGGTTGTCAGCAGAAAATGAGGTTTGTCTGAAATATAAGCTGATGCTACAGGTCTAATTATTAAATTCTGATGCTAATTGCACTGGTTTCTGTGCTGCCATGTAATAGTTACCTTTATTAATAACTAATCAGCCTTATATTGTGACATTTATATTCTATGGGTACTGTATATTGTGCCACAAAAGAAGATGGGGAGCTACTGGGGCATCTTTGGAGACACAGATCTTTACTGCTAAAAGGCTGTGGTTGCGTTGGGCTGGTACAGAAGCCCAAAACATAATGTAAAACATTTCTAGCCTACTGTATTTATTTATTTAAGCTTTAGTTCTCCTTTAAAGGGCTGATTTATATATAAAAAAAAAAAATAGAGTTTGTGTTTAGTCCACGATTCAAGAAAAAATATATAGACTGTTCAAGGTGAGATTTTTTTGGCTGTATTTATTAAAGACAAAATCACCTGAAAAACCTCAATCAGTGTGAATAGTCTCTAATAACGTCATTTATTTTCCTAGTTCATTAAAACAGTTGAGTTTTTAGCCTTATTAAAATGAATGGAACAATATGATTCTTGCTGGCATGCAAAATTTTTTTCTGAGAAAACGTCACACGGTTGTGAAGCTTTTTGGGGGCGCTCACTTTTTTTCCCCCCTCGACTTCAAAAATGTATAAATAAACCCCTAAACAGTGGTCAAAACTTAGAGGCCAGGTGTTCATTTGATGTGATATAGCTAACAACAGGTTTTAACACATTTATCACTTATATAACCAAAAATGTAAATGTCTCGAATAATCGTGATAAAACTCAGGTATTTAAACAAAATTATAGATTTCTTTAAAAATGATACGTTTCTGTATTCCTCTTAGGAATCTGATCATTTGCAGACAGAACATTGCTCCCATTAGTCTGACTCTCACCTTATAATGTGTAATTGCCCCAATTTTGCCCACAATAAATCTTTGGAAATATTTTAAGCTGCAGGTCCAGATGGACCCCCCTCCCTCTTTTATAAGGATGTGGATATTCGGGGAGCAACTAGGTTGACAGATGCAATAAAGTCTTGTCTCTAAAAATGATTCCAAACGAAGGTAAATATTTATTTCTATTTAACCCTAGATTTAGATCTCTGATGATCCAAAAGGATTTGTAAAGGGATTTTCATGAGGAAAAAACACAAGTTCTTCAATTAATGTCATTTATGTTGCACTTGGCTAATTGTCCAGGCAGGAAAGAGCATTAAATAATATTCATTAGAAACGTATTTCATTGCCTCAATTAAAAAACAAATTGGACATTAGAAATGGAATAACATTTGGGTTTTTTTCTTTGCTGTGCTGTCAGGACATAGACATGTTTATATAACAATGTATTGGATACCCACCCCTTTCTGTCCTTTCCTGTCTTTTGTTTTTTTCTTCTAAAAAGAATGGTATTTTTCTTTTTTGAACTCGCTCAGCTCTGTTTAGAGTTGCATTCCAGGCAGGGGCATGACTACAGAGGAAGCAGACCCTGTGGTTTAGGGGGTCCATTAAGGCCCTATATAATGGGCAACTTCAGTATGTCTAGGTAGAACTTGTCAACTTTGATCCCAAACTTGAATTTGCAGTAACTTCTAGTTACGCCACTGATTCCAGATGCAGTTTTTCTTACTTTCTCCACCTTTTCTTCTCCATTGTGAGGCCACAGTATAGTCATGCGCAGAACCAATTTTTGAAACCTGCAGTTTTACCTGCTTGGACCCACTACCCGACCCAACCCACCCTGCAACTACCTTATCTGGAAAAAAGGCGCTTGCAAGGGGACATGATTACACTTTACAAGTACATTAGAGGACATTATAGACAAATAGCAGGGGACCTTTTTACCCATAAAGTGGATCACCGTACCAGAGGCCACTCCTTTAGACTAGAAGAAAAGAACTTTCATTTGAAGCAACGTAGAGGGTTCTTCACAGTCAGGACAGTGAGGTTGTGGAATGCACTGCCGGGTGATGTTGTGATGGCTGATTCAGTTAATGCCTTTAAGAATGGCTTGGATGATTTTTTGGACAGACATAATATCAAAGGCTATTGTGATACTAAGCTCTATAGTTAGTATAGGTATGGGTATATAGAATTTAATTAAAAGTAGGGAGGGGTGTGTGTATGGATGCTGGGTTTTCATTTGGAGGGGTTGAACTTGATGGACTTTGTCTTTTTTCAACCCAATTTAACTATGTAACTATGTAACCTGATCCGTGACCTGCCAACTACAGAAACTAAAGAAACAGGAAAAACGTGATTGTATCAGAAGTGGACATGGTCAGGGAAAACAGTTTTAAAAAACGTGTAAAGGAGTAAAACTTTGATTATACCCACAACCTACAGACCCGTCAACCCTCATCTATACCCACAACTCGCAGGTTACTCACCTCTTTGCGTGTAGTCTGTGGGTACACGTCCTGCAGCAGAACTCTAGGCCACAGTACTTTCTCAGGAGCAGGTCCCCAATTGCAGCTGGGGGGGTATAAGTCTATTCTAATTTGGTGCTCAGTTCTCTTTTGGCGTGGGGACAAAGTGATAATGTTGAACATTTCTGTTCCCAGTATGAATCTGGCTGCTGAGAAAAAGTGCTGCTCCCAAGGCTACATGGTGAGTTCTGCTCCAGTTAGTTCAGCCCTTACCAACAAGAAAGTGTGTTACTTATAAGTGTTACCACTTGTCTGTTTTCTACCCCTGCGGAATAGACTGTCAGAAAGAAGCAGACGTTGCAGGATAAGGAGTTGAGACTCTGCAAATCCTATAAAAAAAGAAAAAAACTGCAATTCCAAATAAATAACTTTGTAAAGATTGTGTGGCTGAACTCTTAGAACAACCAGTTGCTCAAAATACGAAATTGGCAGCACTCCCAATTGTAGTATAAAACCGCCTTTATTCTTTCACATATAGTATGGCAACAGCAGCAAGCTTTGTCAGCTTGAAAAAGGACCATTGTGGGTCTGAAACGTTGCTGCTGTTGCCTTACTATATGTGAAAGAATAAAGGGGTTTTATACTACAATTGGGAGTGCTGCCAATTTCGTATTTTGGTTCCATAGAAACATGTGAAGGTGAACACATGATGTGGCGTGCACCCTGCTGCTAAGGAAAGAAAGTACTGAGGAGCTGGGCCAACAAAGAAATTGTGAACAACCAGTTGCTCACCAATCGATTGGATGTTGCTCCCATTGGCGTCAAAGCAGGTGCTCAGTGTTGGACTGGGATGCCAGGGGCCCACCAGAAAAACCTTACACCTTGGGCCCACTTTCCAAACTATTATTCCTCCTCTCCTCACCTCTTTTATCTCTCAATTCTACAAGTCTTTTATGTCTACTTGCTATATTATTCCATTATTACACTTTTTCCCATAAGTAGATAGGGAATGACCATGAAATAAGCTAAATGGTTAGAAGCAAGAGGCCCAATGACACTTGGGCCCACCGGGAGTATCCTGGTATCCCGGTGGGCCAGTCCAACACTGCAGGTGCTTATTTTTTAATTTCAGGCATGGAGACCAGTTTTAGTTGTATAAAAACCAGATGTACAGCCAAACAGAACCTCCTGTACTGTGCCAGACCACATAGGGGCTACCAATAGCCAATCATAGCCCATATTTGGCATCTCCAGGAACTTTTTGCATGTTTGTGTTGCTCTCCAGATTTTTTAAATTTGAATGTGGCTCACAGGTAAAAAATGTTGGGGACCCAGATTTTAGAGCGACTTCACAGAATGATATTTTAGCCTGGATTAAGCAGGCTGTTTCTATGGGCATTCAAAAAGCAACATCTTCTCAGACTGCTCCTCCTTTAATTGAGCCTAGTGAGCCTGATTTATCTGAGACATAGATTCGGATTTGAGTTCATCTGAAGATGAGGAGGATCGTTCCTTCTTTGTAGATGCTGTGTGGCTAGTTTATCCAAGAAGACAGCTCTCTCAATTAATTATGTTTGACATTGAAGTGCCCAACGGAGAGACAAATGGAGATGGAGCATAAAAAGTTGTTTATACAACAAGAGCCACCTTCCATAGCTAGGGCCACATAGGGCCCAAAATGAGCTAATACACTGGCTGATTTCAGCCCTACCACGGGCAGTAGCCCCCCTCTCTTTTTTGCATTTGTAAGTGCGGAATCAGCTTTGGTGTGAGCAGACTCGGTGGGTTTTGGCAAAAAGTCTCATTTTGACCCAAAACCTGCCTATTTGTTTGTGCCATGCCAATTCAATGCAGAAAAGAAAGGAGACTACTGCTAGTGGTAGGGCTGAAATCAGTAAGTATATTTTCAATTGATTTCAGCCCCCGCGTGGCTCTAGCTTTAGTCTCTGTGATGGAGGCTCCCTTCCCCTTAAGATTGTAAGCTCTTTTGCACAGGTCTTTATGTTATAGCTATGTAATTCATGTGATTTCTTTGTATATGCACATTTATTTTACAAAAAAAATACATATTAATAACAATAATAATAATAATAATCCCTGTCAGATTTAAAGCTGGCCACAGCCTTCTGTCTTGGAGCAGTGGGGGATCTGACTATATTGTCCGCTAGATCAAGAATATTTATGGCTTTGTTTAGGCTTACACACAGACACACAGACACACAGATGCACACAAGCACATACATCAGGACTGGAATCTGCTGCTTCTGGTTTCTTCTCCAGTGACATCAGCAGCAGAAAACGAAACTGGGGAGTGGGGAGGGATCAGCTTTCAATCTCTCTAATCCATTCCTTTCTCTCCCTTCTCTGGGGCTGCACTTCCTGCTCAGCGACCACAGTAAGTTGGCACCATGGGAAACTTCCATTTATATATCTATATCTGAATAATATATATTAGTAAGTTATCTGTTTGCTCACACTCATGTATAGGAGATTAATGTTTGCTGCACCCAGAGATTCTATTCATAGTAAATGGGAGGCAGTGTTAATAGAGCTAATGCAACACAGTGGCAAGCACAGTGGCAGCAATTGCAGCAGTCAGGCCCGGATTTGCGGTGTGGTAGCAAGGGCCCGGGCCTAGGGCAGTATAAAATTATTGAGGGGTGGCATGACTCCCAGCCATTTCTTTGATTCTGGAGCCACTAGGCGCGAAGTGGGCATGCGCACATGCGCTATCCTTTAAGAGGGAGTGGGCAATGGAGGATGCCGGCCTCTAGATGCCCTCAGGTCAAATCTGGTCCTGACAGCAGTGCAGCGATGCATTAAAATCCCAAAACTTGGCTTGTGGGCCAAAAACAAGGCACCATTGCACTCAAAATCTTCAGAGGGGACTGGCACACACAGCGGTGGCAAAAAATCTTCAGAGGGGCCCGTTGCACTCCGATCCCCATCCTACTGCCCACTCCCAGCCTCCGCCCACACCCTGCCCGACTTGCTTTCCCCTTCCTCGCCGCAGGTAAGAGAGCGGCTGGAGATGAGGGTTTTTTTATTAGCTAAAGAGAAAGCAGACCCCACAGTCTGTGCCCCCTGTTCCCCGGTATCCCCTGCAACTGCGGGGTCTGCTTCCTCTATAGTTACACCACTGATGCACAGCAACATCTATGTGACACTGCCCGCTGGGGCAAGTTTGCTGCGGCTGCACAAATTTTCAAGCAGGAGAGGTTTTTTTTGTGCAACCACAATTGTAACGGTGATCAAAAATGAGCCCTACTTTCTCAGCTCAGGTTCCAGGACCTCTCAAGAGACCCAATATGTAAAACCGCAGTATGTCTGAGTATGCACCCGAGTCCCTGATTGAGTACAGCCCATGCACACTGATCTAGAATAAGTAGAATTGACACTGTATCTATCCAGCCATGACTAGGGGCATTATTGATTGAACTGGCACCATTGTTATTGGGACTTTATTTTCTTTGTTGTGTTTTCTGGAGTATTATTAAAGGGAAATTGCACTTTATTGTTATCCCATGTGTTGTGGGGCATTTTATATTCAATGACAATAGAACTGTACTGAAACTTTATTCTGGGGCATTATGTAGTTGGTTGGCACTGCGTTGTATGTGCTTGCATGGATTCTTGTGCCATTGGACTATCAGACAAATCATTGAGTTATCAAGAATGTTTGGGATTACGGATCTTTCCGTAATTTGATAAACATTAAATAATCCGCTTCCAATAAGGATTTATTATTACAGAGAAAAAGGAAATCATTTTTTAAAATTAGGATTATTTGGAATGGGGGTCTATGGTAGACAGCTTGGCCGTAATCGCAACTTTCCAAATAACGGGTATCTGAATAATGGATCCCATAAGCTGTAATTAACCTCCCCAAACTAAAAAAATCACACCACTATTGCACCAGTACTGTGTGAGGAATTAAATGAATGTCTCCTCCAAATAATGCAGTTTTTTTCTCCCTAATGCAGATACAGTATGTACTGCAACGGAGAGAAAGACAAGAGGAGCAGTGAGTAAATAAGGATACAGGGTAGTATAGTATATAGAGCCTGAAAGGGACCAGGAATAAGTGTAATGGAAGGGAATGGAGGGGGACATTAGGAAGGGAAGAAGTGAAATGGTTAGAAACCTATCTATCTATCTATCTATCTATCATCTACAGTATCTATCTAACGCATTATGTATACAGATCTGAATCTGTTTCCTGCAGTGATCTTCCTGGCATATCTGGGGTATGCAGTGCTCATTAGTGTCAAAGGGAGGTTGGGCATGTGGTAAAGAGGGCATGGCAATCATTTTCTGCCACACTACAAACACCTCTTAGGCACCATGTTTTGTTGAGGGGTCATTTGTGCCTACTGCATTTTCAATTTCCCCTCAACTCCCTGTGCAAGTTGCAGGTTGGGCAGAGTTGCACAACAGCCAAGTGGGCTTATGTCAGTAAATAGGGGAACCTTGGATTTGGGTCCTTTGGCTGGTGCCAGGTACCCTAGTTCTATACTACAGGAAAATATGGTGCCCTGAGAGAAAAATTACTCAGGGCTGGTCTGGGGTTGGAGGCATCCGCAGAACATTTTTCAGGGGAGGGGGGTAATTAGGTAAAAGTATCACAAGTAATACTTCTACAAATATTTTGGTAGCAAAGATCTAGATACTGGGAGGGTTTGTGCTCTTAAAAGAGAGAAGTATGAGACAGCTGAAATGGTTATTCGGTTAATCAGCCTGATGGGGAAAAGAAATTCCGTGCAGTGGAAATGCTATTATAGTGTGTGTGTGTTTGTGTGTGTGAATGGGGTGTTATGAGCTACAATGATGCTCAGCCAATGCAGCCTTCTTTATATAAACATATTAAACCATACCAGGGTGGCAAAAAGCCACTTCTGGTAACTTAAAGAGCTGAATTTCTGTTTTTTAAACCCGGAAATTCAGCGCAATTTCACTCTCTACACTACCAATGCGCCTCCACTGGACCCCCCGTCGGCTATTAAGGTAAGCGTGAAGGGCGGGGGGGCGGCATTGTGAACGTGCCCTCAGGCGGCATTACTGCCTGAAACGCCCCTGGAGCCAGTCCATCAGACGCAATGTTCATTAACACCGACAATCTATACTCAAACACTTGCACAGGCTCACATACTTGGATTTACACTCCATTGCAGATCTGCTGGCATCCACTCGCTCATGTCTCTGCACTGACAGGCACGGTGTTGGCACATGGAGCAGATTTTGAAAGGCAGACACAGTGGCCGTCAGTGCAGACATGAGTGAGTGAATGCCAGTAAATTGGCTATTTCTTGGAAGTTGGCACTAGCCTAAAAGTAACACAGGGACCTTGTCTTCCCCATGGAAAGATATGCCAAGGGCTCCTACAGAATCCTAGCAAGCAGCTATGACACTGGAATTGGTTAACAGGCAAATGGTAAATTAAAGTCCCAGTAGCCTGTTTATCACCTTTCCCACCTCTATGCCTGAGGCACAGTGATTACTTTCACTTTCATTTCTGCACTTCCTTGATGTCAGTGCCCTCCTTTCATTCCCCTCCTTCAATGTCTATAATTGCATCAGCTCCTCCTTTCTGGTGCAGACATTAGATTTGGGATGATATAAAACTTGCCTTGATAACACTTTCCACAAAATGGCGCCTGCCTGTATGTTCAAATTGTGAATTTTAAAAGAATGAAGTAAACAAGATTGTAATAGTGTATATAGTGTAAGAATGTTGCTCGTCTAATACCATATAATAGGATTTGGAATTATTTCTTAGGTCCTCTTTAAATCTGCCTGTGTATGGCCTCCTCAGAAACCACAGAATCCTTCTCCAACCCCTACACCCTCACAGGAGCTCAACTCAGAGAAGGGCTGGAACTGTGGAGTAGACAGACATATGATAAACGTGTCTAGTGGCCCTTTCTTTTGCCCCCAAGACACGTGCCTCTTCTGCCTACACCTAGTTCTGGCGCTGCCACGCCTGATTTAGCCGCATGTATCTGATTGCTGAGTGTGGGGTTTTTGTTCAAGTACTTTTTTTATTTTCCATATAGGCACCTGAGGGCAACACAGGGATTCTTGCATAACAAGCGGCACTGAGACCAGAAGAACCCCAGAAGTAAGTGACTTGATGGTAAGTGACTAAAATCAGTAGGTGGTGCCCAAGCGTTCGTTCCTTGTCTTTTAATTTACTATGAAATAAGGTGCCCCAGGTCTGCATTGTCCATGAAAAACTGGGACTGCTGCCCAAAAATATCATGTTCCTGCTGGTCATGCAGTTTCTGTTAGTGATGCGTAAAATGTGGGGATGGATTGTACCCTAAAGCTAGTGCCACACTATGTGGATCTTGGGACTATGTGGATCTCTGTGATCAATGCCTCATGCTCGGGTGCAGGCAGATGTGGCGGATTTTGCCGAAACACTAGATTTTGCATTTCACACCAAAATCCGCCATGTCTGCCTGCACCTGATTGAAGGCAATGCTTTCAGCTACAGGCAGATCAGCAGTGGAGGAGCAGATTCTCAGCCTGCATTTCTCTGCATAGTGTGGCACTAGCCTTATACAGTAACTTCTGGAAGGTGATGTACCTGAGTACAATGGCTACTGGGAAGGATTGTACCCTACTAAAGTAACTACTGGGAGGGGAAGGATTGTACCATACTACAGTAACTATTGGGAGGGAGTCTAACCGTAGCTACAACTAGGAAGGAGTGTACCCTAATACAGTAACTACTGGAAGGGGTGGGAGTGTACCATAATACAGTAACTACTGGGGGTTATTGTACTCTAATCCTAATAAAGTAACTACTGGGAGGGGATGGGTTGTACCCTAATACAATTACTACTACAAGGAATGTACACTAAATTTAATCACCATTTCTTCCCATTTAAAGGAACAGTAACATCAAAAAATAAAAGCGTTTTAAAGTAATTAAAATATAATGTACTTTTGCTATGCATTGGTAAAAGTTATGTGTTTGCTTTAGAAACACTACTATAGTTATAACTAGACCGCTGTGTAGTGATGGGGGCAGACATTTAAACTGAAAAAGGAGAAAAGGCACAGGTTACTTTACAGATAAGCTCTGTAATAGAATACAATTGGATTCTTCAGAGTGCATCTGTTATCTGCTATGTAACCTGTGCTTTGAATGGCTGCCCCCATGGCTACACAGCAGCTTGTTTATCAAAACTTTAGTAGCATTTCTAAAGCAAGCACATAGCAGGGTAAAAGTACATTATATTTTAATTACTTTAAATGCTTTTATTTTTTGATGTTCCTTTAAAATTGATCTACAGTGATATTCAAAGATAAATAACTCAGCTGTTTCAAGTTTTGTCCCATCAAAACATGTTAATGATAAGAGGTTTTGCTCTTCAACTTCCAGGTTATACCCATGTGATCAGTGCGAGGGAGAAGAACTTAGAAGCAATAATGGGTGAGTAACTTGGATTCATGACCCCCTAGTGAGGTGAGTCAAGCTACTACACACACAGTTCTATATCAGTCACAATATGGTTGTGTACAGGGTATTGTAGGCACAGGGCTCTACCTGCTGACACCGTGTGTGTGTTGCTTGGGGAAACCTGCATTTTCTACGTACTGTATGAGGTGTATCCATCTAAGCCCTGGCATTTATCTAATCCAATTTATACCTGTGACCAGTGGACTATTGCAAATTCCTAAATAAGCTTTTGCATCCCTTTCCCATCCCTAGTCTGCTACAGCTAAAGCCAGACATAAATTCAACTGACCTGCCGTTGGCTTGTGTGCTTGGATAGGGTACAACCTTGTCATGAATGTAAGTGACCAAACTGTACTGAACCTACTGCACCAGAATATGCTCTCCCAAAATGTGACTTTACTGTCCCTATGCAGGCAAATTAGTGATCAGATCAGTCAGAACTGGACAGGGTGCATTTATATTTGCCACCCATGTCCAAGTCATGACCATGCATTGCTATGCCCCACTGATTGATGGCTCAGCCAGCAGTGATTTTTATGGAGTCCTATCTAACCTGTCTCCTAAACCCGCTTCACCCCAATACATAATCCCCACAGGATTGAAAACACTTGTGGAATATTTGTATCATAGCCACAAATTCACCAAGGTAGGCTAGGCAAGGAATTTGAATGAGAAATGTGGGTGAGGTATAACATGAGAATAGGTGTGACATGAATGCTCTGTAACTTACTGTGTGTATCTATATTACAGAAGAGTACAGAAAGTTACCATTGGACGACTGGACTGAAGAGCATGTCAGAGACTGGTTGTGCTCAATAAGACTCAAGAAGGAATACACTGACAAACTGTTTGAAGAAGAAGTGACAGGCCCAGCACTGAGGGAAATCAAACATGAGTTTTTAAAGACAATTGGCATGAAAGAAGGACAGATACAGCTATTAATCAGCAAGAGAGACAAGCTTCTTCTGGAACAGAAATCCACAGAACCTGGTTCTCCTTCACAGAACACACAGGCCAGTTCATCCCATCAAGAACTTATTGCAAGAGGGAAAGCTTCAGTTCAAACTCCTACAGATTCTTCAAGCAACTTAAAACTCACAACAACAATTCCTACTGATGTAGTGCAGGTGCCTTCAACTCTGGCCAGTTCATCCAATCAAGAACTTATTGAAAAAGGAAAAGCTTCAGTTCAACCTCCTACAGATTCTTCAAGCATCTTAAAAGTCACATCAACAATTCCTACTGATGTAGTGCAGGTGCCTTCAACTCTGGCCAGTTCAACCAATCAAGAACCTATTGAAAAGGGGAAAGCTTCAGCTCAAACTCATACAGATTCTTCAAGCAGCTTAGAAATCACAACTCCTACTGATGCAGTGCAGGTGCCTTCATCTCTGACTAATTCATGCAGTATGCCTGAGCTTCCTCTACAATCAGAAACCCCTAAGGAGCAACACAATATAGACCTCTTAAGGGCCTGCAATCCATTAGGAAGTACAAAGGATTTAGCAATTTCATTATCCTTAAGCAGTTTCCGCCCATTTGATAAAGAAGTAGACAATTTTAAATATGTAAAAAATAATGTTCTTTCACCTGAAACAGGGGCTATAGATTTGATCGAACCTTGTCATGAATACAAGTCACTTTCCACGGCTGCCAAATTAGACCGGCTCAGGCTCGGGACAAAATTTGCTTATGAGGTTCTTCGATTTGGTTGTGCTTGTCTGAATACAAGAACAAATGGTACAATACATTTTGGAATCGTGGACAGCAAGGAAGACAAAAGTTATCAGCACGGTCAAATAGTGGGAATTCCTGTGCATGACAAGGACTGGTTTGTGGATGCATTAGACTGTATTGAGAAAGTTTTTACTCAGAATGATGCTGCTAGGGACTGTATTCGGCCACCAAAATTCATTGAAGTCATTGAGAGGGATTGTGAGGAGCAAAGATTTGTTATTGAAGTAGACATCGTTCCTGACTTCAATTTGGTAAAAGGAAAGGCCTTTCAAGTGGGGTTGCCAAAGTTTAATGGGAAGAGCAATAAAGTTTTACTTGAAAAGAAAGCTATGTATCGACGGGTGGGAGCCAAATCCGAGCCAGTCTTAGAGGATGATATGGTTCAGTTTATACAAGGCCTTCAGGATGTAGATCTCAAGCGGCAAAGAGCAGAATCTAAAAGAAACTGTGATATCATGCCTCCAGAGAATTTAGGGAGGAAGATATCGGTTCTGCTCACAAATGGGAAACAGTATTTAGATGACTCTCTCCGATATATACTTGTCACAAATGAGTGTGAAGAGAACAATCTCAAACATATAAACTTTTTAATGCGTATGAGAATATTATGTGTCTTTGATTTTGACCCAGATTCTGATAGCAGGGGTCTATGTTCTACTTACAAAAAACACCATGCTACAAACATCCATTCCTTAAAGAGCTTTTCCACTGAAAGTGGGCTGAGCACAAAAGAACTGAAAAAGAATCTCTCCATGGTTAATCAGACTACCTGGATATTCTGCAATGGGCGTAGCAATTATCGGGGAGGAGATGAAACCTGTGATGAAAACACCTGGATCAGAACAAAGAGGAAATATCTGAAGAAAGTGATTTCTTTATTCTGTGATGAAATCCTACCAAAAGGCTACTTCACTGTGATCTTCCTGCTGCTATCCCGCGTGGAAAAGCCAATTGTAGAAACATTTCAGGAGTTCTACACTGAACTGAATGGCGTGGAGAACATAATGTGCATTGCAGAGAATAAAGAACATTATGAGAAATGGGCCAGTCTAGCCCAAGTCTCCTGCCCAAAGGAGATACTGGAACAGAGGAGTGTTGTTGGCATGCAGCTTAGTCATCTTGATGCAACTGTACAGAGTCTCTTCCCCTTCTCATGCAAGAATAGACGTTTGCCAGTTTCCACGAAAGGCGTGTGTGTCCTTGAAACACCTGACGAGGAAAGGATGCACACACTGGAGATACTGTGTGAGAATGAATGCAGCGATCTCAATGTAGACTCCTTGACTGAGCAACAAATACAGGAGATAGAAAGTACATTTTATCGTGGTGGCAAAATAAGATGGAAACATTTCTGGCTGGCAGAACAAAAGAAATGTGAAGATATAATACACCGCGATGCATGTGTCGAAGTTGAGGATATTCTAGAGAACATTTTGCATGCAAACTTAATCAGAATTCCCGTTGCCAGAATCAAAGTTGTCCATCATCCAGGCAGCGGAGGAAGCACAGTCGCAAGACAGATTCTTTGGAAAAAGAAGAAATATTTACGATGTGCTGTAGTGAAACCATCTTGTTCAGTCTCCATGGTCTGTGAGCATGCCATAAGGCTTAGAGAATATGATGAAACTGAGGTGAACCAATGCCTCCCTGTTCTGCTCCTGATTGAAGACAGGGATGAAGAGTACATTGATGATTTAAGGGACGAGTTAACAAAAGCAATGGCTTGTAAGAAGCCGTGTTTCATCCTTCTCAGCTGCAAAAGGTCCAATTGTCCAGAGATGCAATACAAGTCCTCTCCATTGGCTACTGTTGCAATTACTCATAAACTCAGTGACAAAGAGAAAAATGAATTTGCAGCAAAAGTTAAAACACTAGAGAAGCAATTCCGACCTGAATTTATTATCACATTTGTTTTGATGAGCAAAGAGTTTGAGGCCAGATATGTAACAGATTTTGTGGAGCATGTTATGCTTGGGGTGGAACAATCTTCTGATGTCACCCGTTTGATGACCTATGTTGCTCTTCTGAACAGCTATGTAGAAAACTCTTTTCTTTCCCTTTCACACTGTGAGGCCTTTCTAGGACTGGATGCCCACACAAAAGGTCAAAGTGAATTAAGGCAACATAATTTTAATAGCTGTCTAAGTGAACAAGCAAGACTGATATTTATTGAACTGGTGGAGCCAATGTCTTGGATTAGCTCCATTCATATCATACATCCTTTGGTTGCAAAAGAGGTTTTAAAGCAACTTTCTGGAAATTGCCCTCAGAGTAAAATAGCTATGGACCTTCTAGGAGAAAATGTTTTATTCACCCACAGATTTGGCCGGGAAGAATTCCTCAGGTTCACTAGAGACCTGTTTTTCAGAAGGCACAAAATAAGCAGGGGGGATACCGTTGACACATTTTTATCGCCTCTTATTGAGCACGTTTTAGAGATTGAACCAGAAAAACAAAAGGCAATTGATCTTTTAAAAGCTGCTTATGAACGATTTGATAAAGATCCTTTATTTGCACAACAGCTTGCTCGATTGCATTATAAATATGAGAAATTTGAAGATGCAAAAAAATGGGTCGAGGTTGCTAAAGAACAACTAAATGATTCATTTATTTTGGATACGGAAGGGCAGTTGTACAAACACTGGGTGAATAGTTTATTGAGTAAAAACAGTAATGTTAATTTAGATGAAGTCGTTAATGTCATAGAGATGGCCTTGAAATCCATGGATTGTTTTCGTGCGGAACAAAGAGCGGCAAAATCTGAAATGGACATCATCAATAACTCTGGCTACTTTGGAGAGGTTGAGGTTGGATGCCGTTTGCTCAAGCTTCTTTCGACACTTGAAATATTTCCTCCAACCAAAAATGGAGTCAACCGTGAGCTATTACAGTATCTGCTAACTGACCATATTCCTGACATTGTCAGAAAACCCTGGTATAGGTTTCATAACCGTCTGAAAGGACTTCACAAAAACATATACAATGCCTTGGCTTGGATTTCTGAAGAACTCAGTTACTTTCAGACTGATAAAATTGATGATGACAAGCAGACAGTGGTGGAAGAAAGCAGGAGAAACCCACACACATGGCTGATGGGAAGAACAAAGGTTTTTGCGGAGTTTTTTATTTCCCAGCTTTTACCCTCCAGTGATGAATCTGAATCTCAAGCTTTGCTCAATACATTCTTCCGAAAGATGTATATCTTCAAACTGGGCGGTGGAAGCCCAACTGCAATCCTTTCCCTGAGGTCAGATAAGAAAGGTCACAGCGCAGAAGAAAAACTCTCAGAGATATTAACTCTCTATGAAGGTATCTCAGAACCAGGAGGACTGGATGATATTGATTTAATTAATTACATAATGTGCCACATAGTACTTGGGTGTGAGTCTCCTGGTTCCCCAAGGCTACTTTCTTTACAGAGGTTACGAGATCTATCCAAGCGTTTCCAATCAAAGAATAAGTCTTTTCCTGCAAGTGCCTACTTTCTGCTTCTTCTCCTTTTCTGGCCCGATAATCTGGTTGATCGAGAAGATGATGCTGGCAAAGACCAGATATTGAACATTGCTCTGCAGACTCTAAGGCGATTGCAGGAAATCAGAATAAAGAATGTTCCTGTGCGGAAGAAAAGAACCAACGTGCTCTTTTTTATGGGGCATGGGCCTGGCCTTCTCAAGCTTCTGCACAGACATCAAGTTGAAAAGTTGATGAAAGGTCCGGTAAATGAGTGGAGATTAAAATGGGCCTATGGGATAATGGTGAAATCAGAGAATGCGCAAAGACTGCTAAAAACTGTGTCAGGGTGGACAGAGGATGGGAAGGTCTATGTACAGGGGTACAGCAAACAACAAAGGTATGAAGTTGTGGTCCTGAACCAATCATCAGTGCCTCATGGAAGTGAAAACGTCACATTTTACTTAGCCTTTTCTTATGCTGGACTCATTGCCTATGACCTCAAAGTACAAGAATAACTCATTCTGTTTAATTAGGCATCTGGTCCAGGGACTGAGGAAGCCCAGCATGCTGGTCTTTGTTATTGGCAAGGGGTCCTCAAATAATAAATCTATAGATTAATTTGTTCATCTTTTATGCTCTGCCTACCATGTCCCAGTTGCTTATTACTGTTACCATAGAAAGATTGTTGATAATAGCTGTTAGAAACTGGTATTAAGGTGAAAGAACAACTTACCTGACACAATGTCAACATCAAAAAGGATTTATTCTATTGAGGTCCACAGATCATCAAATCCTTGTCCTAGAAAGACATCCTTCCCCCCGAGTTCTCTCCCTTTTTTATTTTTTTCCCTTCTTTCGTCTTTCTCTTCTCTCCCCCCCACTCTCCTATCTCCCCATCTCTCGTTCCTATTCCTATTTCTCCCTCTTCACCACCCACCCTTTCTACATCCCACACATATCAAAAGAGTGCCAAGAAGCATTGCCTAATGTTCAATAATGGCTAATATGTTTATTAAGATGATATGATGGCTTTACTATAAAACAACGTATGTTTTACATTTGTTTATTAAAACTAATACAAATATTTAATAATAATAAAAAAATCCTTGTCCTAGAAAGAAGGAAGATTTGGAAAATAGATTATATTTATATATCATAATAATATAAATATAAAATAATCAGAGACTTCCTAGAATAGTAATAGTGATATCTGAGAGTTTTACAAAAAAGTAATTTGGAGTATTAGAGTTACAAAATTGGATATTCAAGGACTAATACCATGGCACGCTCAAATAAAAGGAGATCATTTACTATAATTATAAAATGTCAAATTCTATTGCAACAAGAGGGGAGATTTGCATTTGTTTATACGTCTTACCCTCAAAATATCCCTGAATAAAGGATCACATATATTTGGTAACAAAAATGTAGAAGACAGCACCATCAAAGAATGTAAATTGAAAAAGCCTTTATTAGCATTACTTTGATCTGAAAAATGAAACGTTCCAATCATTAGTTTGGCAATACTCGGCCCTTTGTCAAGCTACTAATTCATGAGTGGTCAAACAGCTTTATACATTTTCACATAGCACCACCTAGTGGCTTGCTACACTATAATTATATTACAAAAAAGAGTAATAAAATACAGATGATTCCATAATAAACCTACAATAAATCTACATATTATTAGAGAAACATATCCATTCATATGCAAAGAATTGTATTGATGACCCACCATATGAAAGAAAAAACATAAATAACAACCTATTTAATCACCGAAATATCGAATGCAAATCACTCCCGGTTCAGACCATGGGGTTCTAAGGCCTCTTTTCTCAACAATTTTTTAATTCTGCCCCTCCCCCCTCACCAGAGTTTTTTTAAGTTGTTGAACCCCATGGACCATTTAAGGTAAAATGACATGACACACTTGACTTGAACTTTTGATTTAACGGCAGATTTATGTTCACGGATTCTCTATTTTACCATACGCGTCATCTGTCTAATATATAACTGCCCACAGGGGCATTAATAATGTATACCACATAAGCAGATATACATATGTGGGCTCCTACGTGGATGGCATATAATGTCTTATTTTTGATAATTAGAGCAGCAATTGCCAGGGCCCAGATTTAAAAAGGTCCAAATCACTGCAGCCATTTCTATGTTCTTCAACAGGCAGATGAGACATATATACAACAAAGAACCGATTACAAGAAGGAGGAGGGGTTGGCCTAAAGGATAAGCAATCAGACTCCTGCGTGGGAGACCCTGGTTCAATTCCCAGCAGCAGCTCCTTGTGACCTGGACAAGTCACTCAACCTCCCATGTCCAGGCATATCAAGTGGGCTTATATATGGGCAATGTGCCTATGTATAGTGGCTAGCTTGGTTGCTTTTATTTTTTTCAGTGGCTACATTTACATTTCCCCATCACAGTTAGTGTCTATTGCAGCTGACCCTGGTGGCCCAGTGGCTTACCGTAAGCTAGTTCCGGCTTCCGCGTTCCATATTGTGCGCCTCTGCTAGTTTTAAAGGTGATGACGGCAGCACGCATTGGCACGAAATTCGAATATCAAGTGTTCTCCGAGAGAGAACACTTGATAAAGGAGGTTGCCCCTCCGAAACGTTGTGTTTGAGATTTAAATAAAACACCTATGTTTTAGCACATTTGCTACTAGTGTGTGCCATCCTACTTCTTTCAGCATGTGCCGAACATGACACCTGGTTATTACAGGTTAGTCCTATGAACACATTCCGTGTATCTGTCATTGCAGATGATGTTAGTGAAGCATAATCCAATGTTACAGGTATATCTGTACATAGCAACCCCTCCCCTACTGAAGTGATAGTGGCATGCTCCACATAAGTATTGATTTTAAATCCTTCCTGGCATAAATCCAACCTCCCCAAATATATTTGGAAATGTCTTCAGAAGTTGCAGCTTAAGCAGAGATATCAAATTGTGGGTATCTCTCACACTCGCATGCAATGTTCCTTTTTTTCTAAAAGGCTTAGTATGCAAATATTTTTATTTGCGCAAATTACAGGAAGGCCATCTACTATAGAGTCAATGTTTAGCAAATAATTAAATAATTATTACCTTTTCTCTGTTACAATGAAACAATATCTTGTACTTGATGGTGACAAAGCTGCATGAATCCATATTCATAAAGTAGACTTAAGGTATGGAGATCCAAATTACAGAAACACCCCAGGTCACATTCCAGATAATAGATCCAGTACCTGTACTAACCATGTTACACATGATCCAGATTTTCTAGGTTGCCTTAGGTTCCATGGCCGTCTTAATAATGTAGCTTTTTGTTGGGATGAAATCATTTGCTATTTGAAATCAGTGATTATGTTGGGTATTTGATATGAATGTAAGTGTATGTTTAACACAAAAGGAGAATGATTCCCAGAGCACAGTTCCAATCTTTTTAAAAACTTGGTACAAGAACTGAAGTGTTTGTACCTCACTTTCACCAAAATATGGGGATTATGTACACGCCCTGATTTCTATATAACTAGAACTGATTAACAGTAGGTTAATAATCAAGGAAAAAGTATAATTAATATAATTTTATATTTAAAAGGAATTTATTACCAACATAAAACAGGTTATAAAAATCATGTTTTTAGGTCACATTTGCATTATTTTATTTTTTGCTCAATGAACGAGGCAATGTGAGCATTTTAAGTCAATATAATTTAGAGATCTTTATTTAAAGGGGAAGTAAAGCTACCCTGGCATTTTTTTTGTTTTTGTACAGCTACACAGCCCCTTCCCCATCATGCCCAGAACTACAGAGCTGCTCAGCAGTGCTGGCCCCACTTTTACCCACGTCACTTCTGTTTCCAGTATCCTTCAGTGAGCAGGCCCATACACACTGGGAGCTAAACTGGGATCTTCGGTTACTGTACATGTTCCAAGTTAAGATAAATGATGGAAGTCATACGCAGGGACCGATTTATATAGTGGGCACCCCTAGGCCCGCTGACGTTCATAGCCCCCCGTCCCCTCCCTTTTATTTGCTCAAATGGGGATTGGCGCATGGGAAATTAAAAAAACAATTTTATCTCTTTCACGTCCCCAATATTTCTGAACCAATGTGGGTGTGGTTGGACAGCATGCTGCCCTCTAAAATCCAGGCCATGGTGGCCTTTCCACAAATTGGGGCCTGGCAATTGCAGGACAGATATGGAAAAGTCTGATTATTTTGTAACAGTCTTTACTGAATATGTTTAACTCCTATATCAGATCTCACCAACACAGAGCCAATTGTTCTATTCCTTTTATAGGATATAAGGGGCAAATTGGAAATGCCTCAACAGCAGGAATATCATGCTTTAACAAGCCCCAATATCTACAAAAAAATCTTTGAAACCTCAGTACTAATAGTTGTAAATTTGGAAACAAAGAGGATCTGCTTTGATTTGCTTTTATTACTAAAATCTAACTTCTTCTGATCCCCTTTATATCCATGTTGTTGTTTCAAAAGGGACATGGGATATCCTCTCTGAACAAACTTTTGCTCCATTTTATCCAATCATTCAGTTAATACTTTTCCATCTGAGACAATACATTTCACATGAAGAAACTGGGATTTTGGAAGTGATTTTTTCATTGAATATAAAGAAATGACTTGAAATGGAGCAACGTGTTCCTATCAGTAGGTTTAACAAAAAGAACTGTACCTTATTTCCCACCCATATTAAGTACCATGGTGTCAAGGAATGCAATTTTTCTGCTCAACAAAATATAATGTAGAATTAATTTTTAAGAGGTAACAATTAATTTCTTGGTAAAAAGTTTTGGTGAACACATCATCTATAAATCATAACCAAATCGTACAATGTTTCTGAAACTGCTGCTTAGAATATATATAACTCATTTCAAAATTATTCATGAATGTTCGCATAGGATAGAGCCACATTGGACCCCATTTACATACCCATAATATGAATATAGAAATCATCTTGGAACATGAAATAGTTGTTATAAAGCACCATTTAAAGGCAAATTTTTTTTTGAGATCCATCCATAGTCACATCTCGCTACAATTTTAAATGGACAGCCCCCATCATGTGGTATGGAGTTGTATAGACTCTCCATTTTTGATCGACGAAAATTGAAAGGAGGGACAACACAGAATCAATACAAGAAATGATTGGGTGGCCATGGGGGCTGTCCAACCATTTGTGTATTTTAGGAAGTACAGTAGAACTCCCATTTTACATCCCCTGATTTTAAGTTTTCCCTCATTTTACATTGTTGTTTTGTGATCCTATCTATACATTATGCATAATATATTTCCCTGGATTTACATCATTCTGGTCCACTGAAAAATGTAAAATGGGGGTTCTACTGTATGTAAAAAATAGGGGTAATAGGAAAAGACTATTGTAAGAATTGTGCCAAGGTAGTGTTAATAACCTTCAACCTTTCCTTCTATAGCAAAAAGTGGGTTGGTATCAACCTGCCGGTAGGTCTCAGTAACCCCAAGCTGGTGCTTAACCTCATTTACATAGAACTCTCTGTCTATAACTACTAATGCTCCTCCCTTATCCATCAAAGATTGATCGTATCTATACTCTTGTAATGCCCAAAACTCCCTCTTGCTCAAATGCAAAGGAATCACATGCAAATCACCATTCCTAGTTCAGCTGTATCTCGTTTCACATTAGACATGAAGGAGTCTACAAACACATTATCTACCTCAGGTTTATAATAACTCAAAGGTTTAAGTCCCATTCCATGACCAGATAAAGTGTTAATAGTATCTATTGTTATCAGAATGGTCAAATGCAAACTGCACTTTTAACTGAATATCTCTGAAAAACCAATAAAGTTCAATGTCCAATTGAAATAAATCCAGGTCAGTCACCACCCAAAAGACAACCCCTTAATCAATACCTGTTGTTGTTCTGGGGAAAGGGGCACATGAGATATTCACCACCGTTTCTGCTTGTATGGGCCAGCTGGAGACCTTTCTTTTTATGTTCATCCCTGCACATCTTCTTCTCCGGAGGAACCTTTTTGCTCACATATATTTGGTAACCCAAGAGTTGTGGTGTAAAAACTCTAATCACAAAATATTCAGAGACAAAATGCCCATGTGCCTTCATTAGATAGTAGACACAAAAAGAACCAAGAAATTCACATTAACCAGAAAGCACAAAGAAGGCATAATAGACAAAATGGCATCAGACTGAGATCAAGATCTACAAGAAGAAATAGGTACATAAAGGAGTAGTTCTTAAAACTCAAATGGGGGACTTGTGCACTATAACTTTATTATAAAACTGCATTTCACATTTATCTACAATATAAAGGAGGGTGGGCGACATCTCACAGGTTACATTTCAATGATGATGATTGAGTTTACTTGGTTATTCGTTTTTTTAGTTTTTTTTACAGGGGTTGTTCACCTTTAAAATTATTTTTAGTATGGTGTTTGTAGAGAGTGTTCTTCCAATTCCAATTGGTCTTCGTTTTTATTATTGTGGTTTATTTATTTATGGTTATTTGGCTTTTCATTCAGCATCTCTCAAGTATGGAATTTTACTATCTAACTGGTTGCTAGGGTCAAAATTACCCTAGCAACCAGGCAGTGGTTTATATGAGAGACTAGAATATGAATAACCAGCTAAATAAACCACAATAATAAAAATAATAATAATTTAGTCATGTAAATTTGAGGTTTATATTACATGGAGGAAATGACACTCCTTGTGGGTTGGAGAGAAGGTATTTCCCCTATTGTAAAATAACAGATGGTGTAACAATTCTTTTCAATACATTAAATCAAATTACTATTCCATTTAATTAAATCATTTTTTTTTTATAACTTGTTTTTATTGTAAGTGATAAAGTAAAATCACAAGAAATACTCGTATATGTTTCCATAAAGTAGATAATACAGTGATTATGACATCAAATATAAAACGTTTTAACAATTTTCTTAAACATTCAGCTCGATTATAGTAAATTGCATGAGAAATAGATCCTATGGGGGGGGGTTTAAGTAGGAGGTCAACAATCTGTTAATCTGGTGACTTCTGGGAGGTGCAGTATCAGGGTACAATTGTAATTAAATCATTTAAAGACAAACTAGGGAGAGACAGTCACACTAAAATATTAATGTGTAACGAAACATGTTTTATTTATGCCCCTAAAATAAGAGAGGATTATATAGTCAATTACGTAACCCCAGTTTTAAGAGTCACATCTAGCAAATCCAGCTAGAAGGGCTGCATTGATAACAATTGCATTTAACAAATGCATTTAGTAGATATGTCCCAGAATCTTCTAGTGGGACGAAAACCCTATAAAATGGGCATTACCTGCATGAAGTCTGTACGTCCGTCCTAAAATTACACTTTGTTTACTGGTAAGTAAATGACTGTTGTAGTTTAGCATTTATCTGGGTCATCCACACACTACATACACACACAAAAATAACTGGAAATAATACACAAGAAAGATATTTTTGGGCACATGGAGGACTGAGTGATACTTAGACAGGGCCACATGGTTCTTTCCTAACTGGAAGACACACCTAACCAATCAACAAAGATTAACTGAGGTCTAGAGTCCAGAAACTGCACCAGATAACCACCTACTGTGCCCCCCCCCCAAGGTGAGTGTTTATGGTGCTGCTACAAAGGGCCCTGTGTCAATGGAGCTGCTACAGTAAAGCTGGCCATAGACGCAAAGATCCGATCGTACGAATCAATGTACGATCGGACTTTCCCATCTCCCGACCTGCCACTAACCATTCAGATCAAAGTCTTACCATTCCGATCAAATAATGTACAAAAGAACAGATCAGCAATGTTCTGCCCCTGACAGCAATCGTACGATATCTATGTCCAACCAAAGCTGGTGACAGTCTCATTCTGAAAATCGTACGATCGGCAATACACGCAGAGATATTATGGGTAGCCGATAGAAATTTTCTAACCTGCCGATCGACCAAACGACCGATCTCTGACGGACGAAAAATGTCGGGACTCTCCACACATGGTCCGAAAATCATACGAATCCACGATTCGTACGATCGGATTGTTGCGTCTATGGCCAGCTTAAGAGTAAGTGCTGAGTGTTGGGGCAAATAGAGAATTTTACTTACCTACTTGACGTAAATTCCTTTTCTTCTAGTCCCGACATGTCAGTACACATGGGGCATTGCCCCTCCCAGACCTGGAGGTAGGACCTATAACATAGCCAATCAAAATGAATCATGACCTATAAGACCACATGACCTCCTCCTCACCACAGTTATACTTTTGCCATAGCAGTACAGTAACCAAAATAAATAATTGGGATGGGAAACCCTGTACTGACATGTCGGGACTAGAAGAAAAGGAATTTACGTCAAGTAGGTAAGTAAAATTCTCTATTTCTTCTATGTCCCTCCATGTCAGTACACATGGGATCTACCAAGCCATGCACCGAAAACAAGGGGTGGGAATAACCAACATAATGCAAAAACCAAACTGATGCTAAGGAGGCCCTGAGAAAAGGCCAGCATCACATCCATCCAACAGGGGAGCTGATAAATGTATATCTCCTGAAAAGGGTAGATAAAAGGCACAAGAACAACATGTCCTAGGACATGGTAAACGATTAACAAGAGCTACAAAATCAACCACAAAATTACAGAGACCGGTACTTGAGGATCAAGCATTGCAGATTAAGAATAAACATATTCTGTTTAAAAAGGTTCCCTCAGTGACAAGAGGGATACCTGCAATATGTTTATCTGACAAAACCCCACCTGGGGAAGAACAAAAATCCTGCAACTGTTAAAACAAAAAAGGTGCCCTAGGACAAAACCAGAATGATGGCAATAGCCATCTCAGAACTAAAACACCCTAGAAACCACCAGGAAATCAATCAGATCAGAAACTAAACACAACTTGAATGCATCTATCACCAGTGCTGGAGAAATACACAATCCTCAGCAATAGCAAGTGGCCCTAAAAAGACTTGGCCCACATTAGCCTGGTCCTGCATCTTAATGGAAGCAGCTCAAACCAGTGCTGACCGGAGTCACCTCTACACCAGAGATCAGTCCAAGATCCACTAACTCAATGCTAATAATACCTAATGAAGACTTAACTAAATGAACACCAACTCTGGGTTATCATAAATCAGCATATCATTGTAACCATTGTAGAGCCATGCTGGTACAGCCCAGTAGCTCCACCAACCACCAAATCTAAACTGGGTATACAACAGCACAAGGATAAGCTGCTGAACCAACCAATGTGACTTAAAGCCATCTACCAGTAAGCTATGCTGTTGCCCCAGCCAACTGCTACACAAGCAAGCAATGGGACCCAAGCCAATTACAGTTCTAGAAAACACCCACAAAAGCCGAGGCCACTACAGCTCAAGCTGCACAATGCTACAGTTTATGCAAAAACTGAACCAAACCTGTGACCATACATAGAAGCTACTGAACCAGCCAACAGCTGGGATCACAATCCAAAAATCAGGCATGCCAGAAGCTTATAGCCTACAAAAACTGGTACCAACCAGCAATGATACACAATCCACTGGCAGAGAGCCAGCCACCATACATGCAACCAGTGGTGGACCAACCAGCTATTATGTATTCCAACATAGATGTGCAAGGCCATTGTCACACTAGCAGGCCAAGATGCCCGTCAGCTGAAGTGTTTGCAAAAAACCAGAGTGGAATTCGAATACACAAGCAATAGTAAATAAGCCAGCTATTGTGAATGCCACCCTTAGGGACAAGGTAACCAACTGCACTGGCACCTGACACAAAAGTCAATTTCCATACATGCAACAACGGAGCACGTCAGTTGTTGAACTTGCAAAACCCTGGTCCACAAGCCAGCCTTATTGATAATAAGCAGTGGCATACAAGACCAAAAACAATGCATCTAAGGCAGAAGAAAAGGTTAGCTGTAAGCCAAGATATGACCAACATCAGCTGCTGAATACCAATCAGCAACAAAATTAGCTATGGGCTGTGAAACTCAGAGCAAACACCAGCTGATGGTACAACCCATGCTAGATCCAACCAAATAGTCAATCATGCCTACTGCTGGTGTAACCAGAACCATACCTGCAAGGATTGCAGACAAGACAAAACCAATGGCTGTTGTCCTGCCAAGGATTGCCGCAAGGCAAACAGACATGCCCACCAAGGGCCACAGCAAGAATAGTAACCATGCCTATCAGCCGCCACAGACTGGCTGGTGACCTATGCACCATAGGTCACAGCCAAGACTGGCAGCCACAAGCCCACAAGGACTATAATAAAAACTAGCGGCCACCTTAGCCAGGGGCCACAGAAAAGGCCAACAGCCCAAGAACCCTGGTAAAAGGCAAGCAAGCACCTAAGTTAAGGGCCATGAAAACAGGCCCGCAGCCATAATAACCCAGGTAAAAGGACAAACAAATGTGCCAAGGGTAAAAGACCACATGAGCCAAAGGCTCATGCAACAGGCCAGCAGAACAAGGGCCCTTGTAAAAGGCCAGCAGACCCAGGAGCCGAGGACCATGGTAAAAAGCCATGGACCAAAACAAGGGCTCTAACCCAAGCCAAGGACCATAATGAAAGCTAGAGGCCACACAAACCCAGCTCCCTGGCGAGATGCCCGAGGCCACACAAAGGGCCATAGACTACAAGCTGGCTTCAAGCATGTTAAGGTGCCAATAGACATAACAGTAAGTGCCCTTTAATCTACCAACAATTAAAGAAGGGAAACCTACAGTCACAAAAACTCAGTAGATGTAGTATAACTACAACTGAGCTCCCAACAAAAGCCAACAGATGGGAATAGAATATCTAAGAGAAGGCCTATATCACACAAAAAGACACCATATAACTCAGAACACTGCCTGTTAAGTGTGGAAACATCATAGGAAAAAATGGGGCACAATGCTGCTACAGCAGAACAAACCCCTAGCCGGTCCTGGAAATACCAGGTGTAATAAGAGCACACTTGCCTACTGTGTCTGCGCAGAGAACTCAGGCTCACAAACCTAAGACCTCAGATGACAACTATACAAGAAGTCAGAGGAATACAGGCACCTAACCAGATAATATGCGCTAGACAGTAGGAATAATCCAGACAGATCCTTGGTGGCAGACTGCTTCTAAGGAGCAGACTCAGGGGCGTAACTAAAGAGGAAGCAGACCCTGCGGCTGCAGGTGGGCCCAAAAGGTATAGGGATCCATGAGGCCCAAATAAAGAGCAATTTCAATACGTATTGGTAAAAAAGCACAACCTCTGGATATGTTAGGGACCCTAAAATGAATTTGCTGTGGGGCCCAATGACATCAGGTTACAGCACTGAGCAGACTCAATGTAAGGAAGGGGCTACCATACTGCTTCAGCAGTGCAAGCCTCCAGCCAACCCTGCAAGCACCCAGTGTAATAAAAGGCAAATATAACCTCTGTGTCTGCACAGAGGACAATAGAAACAACAGAAGCAAACTGAGGAGTATCTGCACATTACCTGATAGCAATGAAAAGTCCGCAGGTTGGAAACTTCAGCTAGAACCCTGATAGCTTGCAGCTGAGGGACATAATTAGCTTATTAACATGCAGACTTAGTACCTTGTGTAACTGCATTTTGCACAGAGGACTCCAGCTCACAACATACGACTTCATATAATATAAGAAGGAACACAGGCAGCTTACCAGATAGCTCAGACTTGCCAGCAGGAATATCCAGTCCAGTGGAACACTGCTTGTTAAGAGCAGACTCATAAGAAAGGAAGGAGGTGCCATACTGCTTGAGCACATGAGCCAATATAACCACTGTCAGCCAAGAGGATGCAGGTTCACCCATAGAAAACTTAAAATATTAAACAGCAATAGCAAAGGGGCCAAAGGAACACCTGCACCTTACCAGATAGTGACTAGTTAGCTTGATGGAAACTCCAGCCAAAGTCCTGATAGCTTTCAGCTGAGGGACATATTAAGCATATTAACATGCAGACTTCCCAGTGAAATTAATGTTTCAAATACACAATGGATACTGAGAAATCAAAATCTCTGGATTTTAGGCAGAGGGATTCACCAGCCAGTACTTAAAGTGCAGCAAGAGCCAATACTGTATTTTGCACAGAGGACGCCAGCTCACAACATAAGACTTCAGATAATACAAGAAGTCAGGGGAACACAGGCACCTTACCAGATAGCTCAGGCTTGTCAGCAGGAATATCCAGGTGGAACACGGTTTGTTAAGAGGAGACTCATAAGAAGGAAGGAGGTGCCATACTGCTTGAGCAGTGCAACCTCTAGCCCTTCCTGGAGGTGCCAATATAACTTCTGTGTCTGCACAGAGGATGCAGGTTCACTCATACAAGGCTTAAAATATTAAACAGCAATAGCAAAACGGGGCGAAGGCACACCTGCACCTTATCAGAGTGGCTAATTAGCTGGATGGAAACTCCAGCCAAAGCCCCAATAGCTCTCAGCTGAGGGACATAATTAGCTAATTAGCATGCAGACTTCCCAGTGCACTACACACAGTAGATAATGAAGAATCATACTCACCAGCTTCAGGCTGTTATAACGGCCCTTTTGCCGAAGTTCTGTAGAGTTCTGTAAAGTCTCACATAACTCAAAAGAAAAGGGGAGTCCAAAAAGCTCACAGGTAACAATGTGGGAAGCCCACACCTGTGTCTGTTCCCAAAAAACACTAGATTGAATCTTGTGCCTCGCTGGGCATATAGCAGGGGGGCTGTTTTAGCACAGGGCTAGGACCATGGGTATGCCCACACCTGCATTTCTTCCCAATAAGCGATAATTTACAGATTATGCGTCTTGAGGCATCAGGTAAATTCTTCTCCATTACCTGGGAATCATCCCTCTGTGTCCACACAGAGGTAAAAAATAAGCAAAAATAAATAAATAAAAATACAGAAGAAAAAACAAAAGGCTCACAGGTAATAATGTGGGAAGCCCACAACTGTGTCTCTTCCCAAAAAGCACTAGATTGAATCTTGTGCCTTGCTGGGCATATAGCAGGGGGGCTATTTTAGCACAGGGCTAGGACCATGGATATGCCCACACCTGCATTTCTTCCCAATAAGCGATAATTTACAGATTATGCGTCTTGAGGCATCAGGTAAAATCTTCTCCATTACATGGGAATCATCCCTCTGTGTCTACACAGAGGTAAAAAATAAATAAATAAATAAACAAAAAGAAAATGCAAAAGAAAAACAAAAACTGTGTTTGATTTCTCTCAAAATTCAACAAAAAATAAAAAGTGAGGAGGGAGATCCTACCTCCCTGTCCAGTAGGACAAAAAATAACTGTGGTGAGGAGGAGGTCATGTGGTCTTATAGGTCATGATTCATTTTGATTGGCTATGTTATAGGTCCTACCTCCAGGTCTGGGAGGGGCAATGCCCCATGTGTACTGACATGGAGGGACGTAGAAGAAATCAGATTTCTTGCCCTGCCCCATGTTCTCCAGATGTGAGAGGTATAATCCTATACTCAAGGGAGCGATGGCAATATAATACGGCTCCTTTGAATTATTAAACCAGTTTCTTCTGCTATTTCCCAAATTGTTCCCCTTAATTATATCAGCCCCAAATCTGCATCAAATTTCCCTTGTCTGGAGTACTGCACCCATGCACCTTTCTTTGGGGAGCTGGCAAAGGGGCAATTTCCCAGAGAGGAGGTGCTATATAAATTATATAAATATATATATATATTAGGGATGCACCGAATCCACTTTTTTGGATTCGGCCGAACCCCCGAATCCTTCGTGAAAGATTTGGCCGAATACTGAACCAAATCCGAACCCTAATTTGCATATGCAAATTAGGGGTGGGAAGGGGAAAACATTTTTTACTTCCTTGTTTTCTGACAAAAAGTCATGCAATTTCCCTCCCGCCCCTAATTTGCATATGCAAAATAGGATTCGGATTCGGTTCGGCTGGGCAGAAGGATTTGGCCGAATCCGAATCCTGCTGAAAAAGGCCGAATGCTGGCCGAATCCCGGATTCGGTGCATCCCTAATATATATAGTGAATAAAGTACCCCCTCTTGTAAAATATAAGGATATTATAAGTTACTGAGGAGTTTCATGACCATATAAAAACACGAGGCCGAAGGCCGAGTGTTTTTATACAGGTCATGAAACTCCGAGGTAAATTCTAATATCCTCATATTTCACAACTGGAGGTACTTTATTTATTATAATACACAAGTTTTAGTGAGTCATGTGACAGAAATTACATCAGAACTCACCGTTTATAACTGATGACATCAGAACTCACCGTTTATAAGGATATAATTTACAAGATATTCATGGCTTTTGTGTATTATATATATTTATATATATATATATATATATGCATTTATGCTGCTGCCTAGTATTGCTGGTTATGCTGGTGAGTGGAGCCAAGCTGCAGTAAGTGTTATGGGATTAAATCTGCTTTCTGTAGGTCTGTTACTCGTAGGTGCAATATATAGTACAGGAATGGGATCTCTTATCCAAGAATCCGTTATCTACAAAGCTCAGTATTACAGGAAGGTGTTAAACATATTTCTATTTTTTTTCTAAATGGTTTGTTTTTTCTCTTTAATAGTAAAACAGGACCTTGTACTTGTGGACACTCCTTGGGTCTTTATAGCCTTGTACTTGAGCCTGACTGAGCTGAAAGAAACTATACTGGGCAAACTATCCTTCTGAGTCTTGAGCATTCCTGATAAGAGATCCTTTAACTGTAACCTATGCCTTAGGCATAGAGGTGGGGCTGGGGCAGGCAATATATGATTGACTGCACAGATTTTTCAATACATTTATACCAGGTATACAGTAGATGTTTTAATAAGTACAAGTTCTGACCTGTGCCCACAATTGGATGACATCACTTTTGTGTTTATGATGAAATCACTTTCAGGGCAGGGGATAGATTTGAGTGGGAAACAGTACAGGTTGAGGGGCAGATACTGTTCCAGTCAATCATAGCTGTGCCAGCCTCTAATATAAAGATTTATATAATATTTCCACCAGTAAATAACCTTAGGAACAATCACACACATTGTGACTCCAACACTCACAGAACTGGGTAAGTTCCCTGTGATGCTTTATAAGGCAAGACAAGTTGATGCAGCCAATAAGAATGAGCAAAGAGCTTTTTAGCCCCAAGCCAATTAACATACATCTATAAGCGATTACCTGGTTTAAAGGCTAAATAGCAGCCAGGCAATATTTGGCTACAATTCGTACATGAAATACAGAAAGAAATCGCCAGTGCTCTGTCTGACTCACGCTGTGGCGTTGACCAGCTGCCGTAAACACCATTGTCCCATCGCTTGGAATAACCCACATTCTGGAGTTGTCTAGCTGCTGAAATGATAAAAGCCAATATTTGTACACAAAGAGAAAATTTGTCAGTGCTCGGTTTGCCTTTAAAAAATAATTACTTAAAAGCTCCCAGCTTTCTCGCTAGAGCTCCTGAGCTAAGGGTAAGTGCATAATGGTCTTACTTCTCAGTTACACTGGTTCCAGGCGGACTTGATTTTAAATGCACTACAAACTTACAATGCTCACAAATAGTGTAGGACTCACGTACAATGAGGGGCCTTGACGTGGCATGTGAGCTTACATATTTTGGCCAAAGTGTGGTACTAACACCTCATTTTTTGTAATTATTTTTTAAAGTCAAACTGAGCGCTGGCAAATTTTCCCTTTCTCTTTGAGCCAATAAGAATGATCTCTTAGCACCTGGGTGCTCCCTGGGGATTATAGAATTTGTTCAGCACTGTGGACTGGACTGCAGGAATTTCCTACTAGGTAACAAATGTAACCCTGGGAACCATTTGCTCCAAACATTCACTTGCCACTTTGGCTTTCATATTCACATTTCATAATAAATTCTCTTCTGGGGGGGTCTGTACCCTGAGATTTTGTCAGTGTGACTCAACCTTTGGAATAAGAATTGAATAGCCCTGGGAATGACATGACCCTGTTATCATAGTGGCACAATATAGAGTTTTTAACTGTTTACAAGCACATGTATATGTGCAACTGTGTTTTTTGGCGTTACAAACACAACTGTTTTTTTTCTATTGTCTTTTGAACACGTGTCAAGCAAACGAAATGCAGCAAGTTGTGCCTATAAAATACACAAGCAAAATTAATCATGCAGCCATTGATACTGCCATACAAATATACAGTCATATGAAATAGTTTGGGAACCCCTCTCAGCATGCATAACAATTTACTCCACTTTTAACAAAAAAGATAACAGTGGTATGTATTTCATTTCCCAGGAACATCTGAGAACTGGGGTGTTTTCTGAACAAAGATTTTTAGTGAAGTAGTATTCAGTTGTATAAAATTTAATCAAATGTGAAAAACGTGATCTAAATTTAGAGTTAATGATCAGGTGCAGTGTATTTGTTTGGACCCAATATTTCCTGTGCAGCTTGTGCTGAAATTTATCCCATCCCTTCTCAGATATCCCCCACATGGGGCACTTTCAGCTGTATTAGGGTGAGAGGGCTGATGGGGTGCACTTGATATTATGTGTGAATGGGAGTGAGGAGCAGGGGTTCCAAATAAGCACTGAGTTCTGCACTACCGATACCAGGAACTATTCATTTTCCTGGCCATCCTCCCTATCAACATAGAAAAGCACTCATGGGTTAATTCCCTCTGAATAAAGGCCCAGACAGAAGAAAGGGATTTTTAAAGCTATAAGGCCCTCCCCTGTCAGTCCAATATATAAGCTGAGAAGGAAGGGTATGTTGATATGGCAGATGGCCAGGAAAAGAAAATCTTGGTAAGTACGAAATGAGTTTCTGTTTTCCTGGCCATCCCCATAAACATAGAAAAACACTCATGGGTTATACCCAAGCAATGGTAATGGGGGAGGGGGGAAATGGAAAATATTATGATGCTTAGAATTTATTCAGAAGAAAAAACACAAGTTATAACAGACTGCCTAAACTGAGCTTGAGAAGAAGAAAATAAATCTAACTTGTAATGTTTAATAAATATGTTAGGTGCTGAAACACCTGCCTCTGCTGCCCAAGAGGCTGAGATAGTCCACGTGGAATGGGCCTTAACTCCCTCCGGCGGTGGTCTGCCTTGCTCCTGATAAGCCTCGGTGATGGTCTTCACAATTCTTAAAGTGGACTTGGCTACTGGTTCTCCCTTTCTTTTCCCCACCGGAATAATAAACAGAGCTTTAGATCTTCTGATATTAGCAGTTTTCTTGATATAAATCTCTAAACACCTCTCGACATCTAAGGCAACAAGTTCTCTCTGAGAGGAGTCAGATGAAACTAGAGATGGCAATACGATTGTCTCATTAATGTGAAATCTGGAGACAACCTTTGGTAAAAACTCAAGGACAGGCCTCAGTACTACCTTCTTTTCATGAAAGCTAGTGTAAGGTGGATCCACAGAAAGCACCTTGAGCTCACTTATCCGTCTGGCTGATGTGAGCGCCACAAGAAAAAAGGTCTTCAAAGTTAAGATCCAATAGGAGCATATTCCAAAGGCTCAAGCGGGGCCTTTTTTAGAGCATCCAGCACTATAGGAAGATCCCAAGTCAGGCGAATTGGTCTTGCAGGAGGTCTGATTCTGAGGACAGCTTGAAAAAATCTTTCTATCAATGGCTCTTTAGCCCACTTCTTTTCCAGAATAGCAGATAAAGCGGAAATTTGACCATTAAGAGTACTTAGACTAAGGTCTTTCTGCAAGCCTTCTTGAAGAAAATCTAAAAGTTAAGGAACTGAAGGTTTGCAGGGATCCACTCTATTCTGAGATGAACATGAACAAACACAATCCCAGATCTTGTGATACTGGGAAAGTGTGGATTGCTTTCTCACCTTGACAAAAGTCTGTATGACTGCAACCGAAAACCCAACTCGTCTTAGGACTCTCCTCTCAACCTCCAAGCCATGAAGCTGAAATTTTTGGGATTAGGGTGTTTCTAAATTCCTTGAACTAGGAGATCGTGTATGTGAGAAAGATTTAGGGGTTCCTGTACAGAAAGACGTCTCAGTAATGGAAACCAGGGCCAATTGGGAAGAATCGCAATCACCTTCACTCTGGAGATCTTCAGCAAGACTCTCATGATTACTGCAATAGGTGGAAACACAATAGCAAAGAGACCCTGCCAGCTCTGGAAGAAAGCATCTGTTGCCTGGGCCCTCGGTGACTATGCTCTGGAGAAGTTCAGAACTTTGGCATTGTCTTCCATCACCATCAGGTCCACCTCTGGACAACCCCAAATTGAGGTTATCCAGATAAAGGCAGTTGGTTTAAGGGCCTATTCCCACTTGGGCAAGGTATACCTGCTGAGAAAGTCCGCTTTCACATTCAGGGGACCTGGGATATACCGGGCTTTTAAATCCAGAAGATGAGATTGAGCCCATTCCATTATAGGTATTGTCTCCCCGAAGAGAGCTTGACTTCAAGTTCCCCCTTGATTCTTCACTAGAAGGCTCACAAAATCTTTGTGTTTGGGGAAGAAAAGTGCTTTTCCCGCCAGAGGACTTGGAAATTATTTCATCCAAAGGTTTGCCAAACAATCTCTTTCCCTCATAGGGCATCTTGCAAAGCATATTCTTTGATGCTGTGTCAGCAAACCAAGACCGAACCCAAAGAGCTTGATGTGCCGAGACTGAAAAAGCGAACAATTGAGCTGACAGTCGTGTGAGATCCAGAGCTGCCTCAAGACAAAAAGTAGATGCTAAACGAAAATCCTCTGGGGACTCCAATATCTTTTCTCTTGGAGGTTTATCTCTCACGGCCAGCTCCAAATCTTCTGCTCATAAGGCCATGGTGTTAGACACTAAAGAAGTATTAATTGATGACTAGGAAGAGAGGTGGAGGTGGAAGGGGCAGAGAATATCCATTCTTTCCTCATTCTCACTGGGCTTAAAGTTAAGTGTAACTATTATTGAGTCTGTCTGTATCTCTTTTCAGCACGTCTGCGTCATGGGTTGGGATATGGGCAAATCTAATTAATTGCCATTGTAGTGTAACTTTCTCTTTAACAGTTGCCCAGGATGTACCAGCACTATAAGATGTGGGCAGTGAGGCACATGCCCAGGTACCATATGAAGCACCCACAAGTCTCTGGGCATGATGTTCAAGAAAAGGAGTGAGAAGAGACACTGGCACAGGTATGTCTGCTGAGCACTTCTCTCTTAGGGGCTGGCACAGAGTCCACAGTATTGGTTTGTCAGTGGCAGACAGGGGCAATGGAAGAGAAGGGCAAGACAGTGCAGTACAGAGTTCAGTTACACACTAATCTATACAGCACAACCCCATTGCCTCACTAATCTATACAGCACAAATCCATTGACTCAGCACTTCACACTCATTGAGAACATAATTTAGTAAAGGACTGAGACAATGTCCCACCCAGTGCCACGAGTTTCTTCTGTGGTGACCGATGAGTTGCTCTTTGTACCCCCTTGGGTTGCTGTTCTGTTAGGCACCAATCTGCTCTTTCTGCAACCTAAATGCCAACTCAAGCTTAGTAACTTACCTGCAGAAAGTAATGTACGGCACCAATGTGCGGGGCAGAGAGGGCAGGGAGTGGTGCAATTTGAGGGTTAGTTCTCATTTGGATACAGATTTCTCCCCATTTAAACACTGGTATTTCTTAGCATTTATATAGTGCTTTACAGAGAGTGTGTCATTCCCATTAGTCCCTGTACCATTGGAGCTTACAATGAAAGGCCCATCAGTCTTTGTCACAGTAAGCTTACAATCTAAAGTCCCTGTAACAAACCCATCAATCCCTGCCCCAGTGAGCTTACAATCTAAGGTCCCTCTCACATTCACACACAGTAGGGTGTGCTATCCACTAAGACACAGTGCTGCTTCTGCCTCATAGGTACCTATAATATGCCCCACTTGCTTTTGGGCGGTTTTTAACTGACTTGAATTTAATGTGCTATGTGGCTGGAGGAGTCAGTGGTGCTGCAGTAAATGTATCATACTTATATCACGTCAGTGCAGGGTAGGTGGCTCCCTATGAATATATCAGTGTGGAGAGCTCTGAAGTCCATAGCAAAAAGCCTCAAACTATCACCCCCTGCAGGAACATCTATATTACCATAACCCTGCCAGTGGGGCTTTACTTCACTACATATGAAAAATAGGAGCCACTTATCTATAATCCTATTCCATACTATGTGCGTAGTCAATTCTACTCCCAGCTTCAAGCCACACCCGCATTGCCCTACCTGCACAGGTGCACATCTCTCATCTCAGCATTTACTGTACTAACTGTGCAGCAGGGAAAGACTCGGCTCTCTGTTTAACTCATTCTCCTGGCCACAGCTACAAGAGGGAACAGGTAACACACCATGGGCTAAAGTGTATATCTGCTGTATTGTGTGTGTGTAGTGAGGCAAAATGAGATCAAGGGAAAATAGGGGGTGTTAATGTTGGATAGTGTAGGAAGGCAATATGATGTCAGGGGAAGGGACTGTAACAGTTGAATAGTGAGTATAGTAAGAAAAGATGGTGTCAGGGGAAGGGACTGTAACTGTTGGATAGTGTGTATAGTAATTAAAGATGGTGTCAGGGGAAGGGACTGTAACTGCTGGATAGCTTTTTAGGTATGTAAATACAACATTCCCCTGGTACTGTGTGTTGGTGTATTCAGGCATTGAGTTAGGAAATTGATGGGAGTATCAGTGTTGTAGGGGCGATGCCTTTATAAATACATTCCTGTACAGCAGGGATCCCCAACCTTTTGAACCCGTGAGCAACTTTCAGAAGTAAAAGGAGTTGGGGAGCAACACTAGCATGAAAAATGTTCCTGGGGTGCCAAATAAGGGCTGTGATTGGCCATTTAGTAGCCCCTATGTGGATTGTAAACCTACATTGAGGCTCTGTTTGGCAGTACACCTGGTTTTTATGCAACTTAAACTTGCCTCCAATTCAAAAATAAGCACCTGCTTTGAGGCCACTGGGAACAACATCCAAGGGGTTGGACAGCAACATGTTGCTCATGAGCTACTGGTTGGGGATCTCTGGTGTATATAGTAAGGAAACATGGTGTCAGGGGAAGGGGCCATAACTGCTGGATAGTGTGTATAGTAAGGAAAGAAGTATCAGGGGTTAAGCAGAAAATCCTTATATATTTATACTGTATATCGATAGCAAGTTACACAATGCTTTACATTAACATAAGAAACAGGCATCATACAGTAATTTAACAAAGAAGGGTTACAGAGTATGGATCAGAGGGCCCAATACACAAGAGCTTACAATCTAAAGCGATGTAACTGTGGGATGTGTATAATTAATATGGGCAGATGTTGTCAGGGGACAGTGTATAAAGTAGTGTTGAGTAAAGTGTTCGGGGGGGGTGGAACAGAATCACCATTGAAAGATGTATTTTCAGAGACAAATCTTTGTGCAGCGCCATGAGAGGAACATGTTGGCCAAGGAGTGTCGTTCAGTGGTTCATGTGCAATTATATTCTATAGAGATATTGCTCCCTGGGAAGTGTCCAATCATCTTGCTCAGTCCTGCTTTCACTTCCTTTCATCTGAATGTGATTATTTGGGCAGAATTATTTCCTTTTGTATTAGTGACGGGGCATCTCCCCACACACCCAGGCATTGGGCACTGGATTGTTTCCTTCCTTCTAGGTGTATTTTTGTTTTGTTTTTTTTACTGTGATGTCACTCCTCTGTAACCTCTGGCCCTGGCACTTACCTGTGTGTTCATTTTTGAGCATGGTGCTTCACAAACAAAACTATTGACTTAATATTTGGTAGACCCATGGGAAGCACCATCACTCTTTATGGATATTTCATATGAGTGTAGTGAACAAATGCCATCCCCTGTTGCTATCTATAGTTTATATACTGTATAGCAGAATAATATAAAACTCTCTCCTGGGAAAAAAAGGCTTTAAATTGGTCTTTATTTTTAGTTAATTATTTGCCTTCTTTTTCCAGCTTTGAAAACGGGGGTCACTGACCCATCTAAAAAAATACTCTGTAAGGTTACACATTTATTGTTATTGTTCCTTTTTCTAATTCATCTTTCTATTCAGGCCTTCTGCTGTTTATATTCCAGTCTCTCGTTCAAATTAATGCATGGTTGCTAGGTTAGTTTGGACCCTAGCAACCAGACTGCTGAAACTGCAAACTGGAGAACCGCTGAATAAAAACCACAAATAATAAAAAAGGAAAACCAATTGCAAATTGTTTCAGAATATCCCTCTCTACATCATTATAAAAGTTAACTGAAAGGTGAACAGCCCCTTTAATAACTCTATTGGTTTTGGAACATAATTGGCAGATGGAGTCCTGGTTACATGAACTCTCTGCAGACTAAAAAGGCAGAAAGTTGTACAGGTATTGGATCCGTTATCTGGAAACCTGGTATCTAGAATTACAGGAGGCCACCATATTAAACACTTTAAAAAATTATTTCCTTTTTTCTCTGTAATAAAAAAAACAATACCTTGTGCTTGATCCCAATTAAGATATACTGTAATTAATCCTTATTGGAGGCTGTGATACAAATGGGACATGGCAGGCCTTGTATGAATGTGAGTGTGATCAAGTGTATCCAACATGGCTCCTTAGTTACAACATGGATGTACTGACATTAATCGAGTCAATGGAACAACTGGAGTTGAGGTAATTAATAAGGATATATTAACATTAGTTAGAGGCAGGAGTTGCAGTAATTAACTCATAAACGTATTAACATGTTTATCAAGGAGGAAGCTCATATCTCATTTACATGGTTATAATTTTAGGCATACAACCATTGGTCATTCTCATGGTCACAGTTCTGGGCGTATGGCCATTATTTTGTTATATGTCCGCAATTAGGATTAAGACCAAATTCTGTTAGGATTGATTATTTTATTGTTACACTAGTATAAAAAAGGGAACTCAGTTAAGGGGGGTTCAGGACTTCATCTACAAGCAGACGTGTTGTATAGAACCTTGCCCGATTCATCTGGCATTGAGAGTTTGCTGTACCTGGCCCGGGGTCCCCCATCTGATGTTCCTCTCAAAAGTCTGCCAAGGGAAACTCGCCTAGACATTTTGTTGTGTTCAATCGGTGATGTATTCATTTCTTACAATATATAACAATATATTATTCTTATCTAATATTGATCAGTGTGTATGTGTTTTATTTCTATCCCTGCACGTGATGTCTGCCAAGGGTAGCTCGGCATTACAGAGGCAAAACAATCTTATTAAGTTGTTTAATGTTTAAATTATTTTTTAGTAGAAAGACCCCCTTATCCAGAAAACCCCAGGTCCCATACCTGTATTGTACTTTAAGGGGCACATTTACTAAGAATGAAAATACTTTGGTTTGTGCTACTGCCACATAACAAAAAGTGTCTATGGTACCACTCAACAAATAAGTATTAAATGAGTAAAGATACAAAAATATAATAGAAAAAATAATAAAGGAGAAACCACTCAAAGTTCACCTCAGTCCCAAGGTGCAAAGACAAAAACACTGTATCCAAAAGGATGTGAGGATCTCCAAAAATAAAGAGACAAATATAAAAAGTAGACAAATTTATTAGGACATGAAGACCTAACGCGTTTCGTGCCTATTGGGGCACTTACTCATAGGCACATTTACTAAGGGTCGAAGTGAATTTTGGAATAAAAAAAACTTCGAATTTCGAAGTATTTTTTGGGTCCTTGACCATCGTATAGGCCAAATTCAACTCAAATTGAAAATACTTTGAATATTCGACCATTCGAAAATCGAAGTACTGTCTCTTTAAAAAACATTGCCACCTTAAACCTGCCGAATTGCTATGTTAGCCTATGGGAACCTCCCCAGATTTTGAGAATCGTTCGATCAATCGATTAAATCGTTCGATTCGAACGATTTCAATGAACGGTCGAACGATTTTACTTCGACTGAAAATGGGCAAAAAAATTAAAAAAAGGGAAAGTTTGACTATCGAATTTCGAAGTTTTACTTCGACCCTTGATAAATCTGCCCCTAAATGTACTTTGGTTAAAGATGAGTAAATCATGGCCATGGTCAGTGATTAGTAGACACCAGACAGGGCTGATTCTCTAGGCCTGTGTATAAATACAGGTTGAGAATCAGCCAATCCGCTGGCTTCTGCTTACTCCTATGTCCAAACTGGCAGACCTGTGTTGGTCCGGCTGCAGACACAGTGGAGTGGATATTAAAGGAACAGTTCAGAGTGAAAATAAAAATTGGATAAATAAATAGCTTGTGCAAAATAAAAAATGTGTCTAATATAGTAAGCCAAAAATGTCATGTATAATATATAAGGCTAGAGTGAATGGATGTTTAACAGAACAAAACACAGCTTTGTGTTTTGCAGCTCTCTAACTCTGAGTTAGTCTGACTTTAAGTGGGCCCACATGGTACATAACTGTTCAGTGAGTTCGCAATTGATCCTTAGCATGCAGGTCAGATTCAAAAGCAACAGTTATGATTTCCCCAGTTTTTATACTGAACAATTCCATGTGAAAATGCATACAAATAAACACCTGATGAAGGATCATTTGAAAAAAACAATAAAACACTAAACTTTTTGCGGTTCTCCAGAGTGAAATTTATTTGGATTTTTGAAGTTGGATGGCTTTGGCGGTGCCATTTCTCTGTTTAGAGGAACCTTAAAGAACAGTTACAACAAAAATATAAGCATTTAAAGTAATATAATACACTGGTACAATTGTATATTTGCTTCACAAACACTACTATAGTTTCTATAAATCAGCTGCTGTGTAGCCATCTTGCTGAGCTTCCCTTTGCAGACTTGGTTGCAGGGATAGAAATAAAACACACACACAGATCAATATCAGATAAGAATAATATATTGTAAGAAAATTAACACATCACCATTTGAAAGGTTCTATACAACACGTCTGTTTGTAGATGAAGCCCTGAGCCCCCCTTAACTGAGTTCCCTTTTTATACTAGTGTAACAATAAAATAATCAATCATAACAGAATCCTAACTGTGGACATATAACAAAATAATGGCCATACGCCCAGAACTGTGACCATAAAAATGACCAATGGTTGTATGCCTAAAATTATAACCATGTGAATGAGATATCGGCTTCCTTCTTGATAAACATGTTAATAAGTTTATGAGTTAATTACCTCAACTCCTGCTGTTCCCTTGTCTCCAACTAATGTTAATATATAGTGAATAAAGTACCCCCTCCTGTAAAATATAAGGATATTATACGTTACCGAGGAGTTTCATGACCATATAAAAACACGAGGCCGAAGGCCCAATATTGCCCACCTCAAGGCATATCAGAGAGAGATCCGCTCGTTTGGCAACATCACCAAACGAGCGGATCTCTCCGTGTATGGCCACCTTAAGGCACCATATTGGATACACTTGATCACACTCACATTCATACATGGCCTGCCATCTCACATTTGTATCACAGTAGCCACAGGGCAGCCACTCTAAATGGAACAGGCTGCATGCAGATAAGCTCTGTCCAATACAATGGGGTTAGATTCCTGCATAAGAATTTAACCCATTGTATATCACAGAGCTTTCCTGCTATCTAACCTGTACTGTCCTATTTCAGAGTAGGACTGGGCAGCTGAGCTTTGTGTCCCTCTCATAGTATTCTCTGAACTTCACTGCATGTTCACAGACTGTTGGAACTGGGCACGATGAGTCTACAATGGCGCAGCGTAATGTTTGCCTATATTTCCAAAGAATCTGCCGAGCAACTGTGCTACCGCCGCTCCCTGGCTGGTGTACAAGTTTGATCCTGTCGACTGGCTGCCCCCAGGTCTACACAGAAGTTTATTTATAGAAACTATAGTAGTGTTTCTGTAGCAAACAAAGACATGTACTTGCCCCCAGCATGCTTGAGCAACAGGTCAGACCTAGTAGGTATGAGTCAGACAGATGAGACTATATCCTCTCAAGCTGAGGGCAGAACGGCTTGTCAATAGTTACTGCTTCCGAATCATATTCTCTCACAGCTTTTTTGGGAAAACTTCTGTAAATCCTTTTCCAGAATTTTCTTCTTACCAATACTCACTTTTGTCTCCCACAGACCCTATCAACTCGGCTTTACTCTTCCAATGGGTAAGTTGCCAAAAGTTGCCATGGCTAGTGCTGATCTGGCTGATTAATATCTCAGCATTGCTCCTAATGCCCTGCTTCCATTTCAGATTACAGATCAATTCCTGTTAAGGAGTGGACAGAAGGGGACGTTGGTGAGTGGCTGCGCTCAGTTCATGTAAAGGAGAATTACATTGAGAAGCTACTGGAGGAAGAAGTCAACGGAGAGGCTCTTGCAGAACTCGATGCCACTTTCCTCAGACAAAATCTCCAGATGAAAGAAGGACAAATTCAGCTTTTAATCAAGAAAAGGGACAGCCTTTTACAACAAGGACAAAAATCGAAGACTCTACTTCAGATCACTGTGGCCAGTGAAAGCAATGTACCAAATGAATTACTAGCTTCCAAAAACATCCAACAAGGGGAAAGTGAAGGTTTAATGCCCCATGAAGGCCAGGACGTCCCACCTGCAGAGAAAGAACACTTTGAGTGCAGCAGATTTAATAGTCAGAACCAAGAAGGTCCCGTAGGCCAGAGCCAAGGAGATACAGAAGTCAAGGAAGTTTGTATAGAAAATAAAGTCACCAAAGATGCAAGTGATAACCAAGAGCAAATAAAAAAACTATCCAGTCTATTTGCTAACAGTGACCAATGGGCTGGTGACTATCAGTGGCATGTCTTAGTAACTAATAAGTGCACAAAGGAACAGGCTGAGCACCTGGGCTTCCTAATGCGTCTGAGAGTCTTATGTGTATTGGATTTTGACGAGGATTCAGAAGCTTCGGGACTCTGTTTGGAATATAAGAAACAACATGCGCCCAATACATTTTCTCTAACAACATCCTTCAGCGATGGGGCAAAGGATAAAGATATGATCAATGAGCTGGGCTTGTTCAGACAAACCTGCTGGATATTGTGCAATGGAAATCAAGATCCTGCAGATGATGATGAGCCCTGTGATGAACAGACATGGATCAGGACAAAAGCTAAATATTTACAGAAGGCGGTTTCATTCTTTTGTGAGGATACATGGAACAGGGGGTACTTTAGGGTGGTATTTGTGTTGTTTTCACCTGTACAAAAGCCAATGGCTGAAGCATTCCACTTATTTTATAGGCAGATGCATGGTACGGAGTATATAACTTGCATTGCAGAAAATGAGGAGCATTATAAAGAGTGGGCCAGACTGGCACAGGCTTCCTGTAGCCCAGAGGAGCTGGAGTCTATAAGTATCATTGGCCTGGAGTTGAGTCAGGTGGATGCTACCATTCAGGACATGCTGGCAGTAACAGATTACAGAAAGAACCTTCCTCTTTCTACCAACGGTGTTTTTGTCCTTACCCTGCCCGATGAAGAAAGAATCCATTCCTTGAAAATACTGTGTGAAAATGAGTGCAGCAATATCAAAGTCAAGACCAAGGAAGAGCTCCAAGCATTTGAAAGCACCTTTTACCGTGGAGGAAAAATGGAGTGGAAGCATCTCTGGTTTGCGGAGCAGAACCTCTGTAGTAAGTTCTTGGAACGCGACGCATGTGCTGAGGTAGACAAAATTCTGAGTAAACGGCTAGATAAAAACTCAGCAGCACATCCAGTCGACAGGATCAAACTTGTACACCTGCCAGGGAGCGGCGGTAGCACAGTTGCTCGGCAGATTCTTTGGAAATATAGGCAAACATTACGCTGCGCCATTGTAGACTCATCGTGCCCAGTTCCAACAGTCTGTGAACATGCAGTGAAGTTCAGAGAATACTATGAGAGGGACACAAAGCTCGGCTGCCCAGTTCTACTCTTGCTTGAAGACACTGATGAGGACTACGTAGTCGAACTGAAGCATTGCTTAATGGAAGCTGTGTCGTGCCGAAGAATGTCACACACAAAATCTTGTTTTGTTATTCTAAGTTGCAGATCACGGGAGCCGGAAAGGCTTTCTGAGGTACCTCACGATGACACTGTCACGGTCACCTACACACTGAGTCCCAGGGAAAAGACACACTTTGCTGAAAAAGCACAGGAACTTTCAAAGCATTTTCCCAAGGAATCCCTGATTACTTTTGATCTAATGTGCCAGGGGTTTCAGAGGCAGTACTTGGCTAACGTTGTGAAACAAATGCAGAAGAACATGGGCCCCTCTTCCCCCGAATCCCGATTACTAAGGTACATAGCACTGCTGAATATCCATGTCCAAGGTTCCTTTATGCCTATTTCCCATTGCCAGGCACTGCTTGGAGAACAAATACATTTCAATAAGACAAAGAGAAGTCATTTCAGCACACATTTAAGCAAGCAGGTGCCTCTCCTGGTTGTTGAATTTAAAGAGACCGACGGCTGGATCTTTGGAATTCGGATCTGCCATCCATTAATTGCGGAGGAACTCCTGAGCCAGATGATTCACTCTTATCCTCAGAGTCGGATTGCTATGGATCTTCTGCAAGAGAACATTCTGTTCCAGCACAGATATGGGAAAGAATACTTCATGAAGTTACTGAAAATTCTTTTGCTCCGGCGACAGAAAAAGATGAAGGGAGATGATACGGACACATTGTTCTCACCGCTTATTGAATATGTTTGCAGTACTGAGAACAAACAAGAGAAAGGCCGGGAGCTTCTCCAATGTGCATATAAGAGCTTTGGTAAAGATCCCTACTTTGCCCAGCACCTTGCCAGGCTGCACTGCAACCATGAGATGTACGATGAGGCAATAAAATGGGCTGATATTGCTAAACTTCACTTTCCCCATAGTTCCTTTATCTTACATACAGTCGGTCAAGTATACAAGCAGAAATTTAATGCAACTACTTCCTTGTGGAACAAGAATTTATCTGTACAAGATGCAGTCAGCATTATTAAAATTGGACTAAAGTCAATGGAATGTTTCCGGGAAGCACAGGAAGCTGCAAAGTCCAACATGGATGTAATGAACAGCTCTGGGTACTTTGGGGAAATTGATGTAGGCTGCAACATGCTGAAGCTTCTTTCCACACTCAATATATTTGCAAGAGACAATGGGAAACAGCAAGAGCTCCTGTATTACCTAGTGACAAATGATAAGCCTAAGGAGACCATACAAGCCTGGAATAAGATCCATGACAAACTGAAAGCATTGTATCAAAACATGTGCAATGCCCTGGAATGGCTTTCTGATGACATAGGGTACTTCCAGGCAGATGGGTTTGGCGGCAGGGGGCAAAGAAACTATGAGAAAAGCATTACTTTTGGCTCCCCTATGTGGCTAGAAAGAAAAATTAAGACATTTGCTACATTTTACAGTTCCCAGCATCTGCCTGAAAGGATAGAATGTGAGAACCGAGGAAGGCTGAAGCACATAACCAAACGCATGGACATCTATAAAGAAGGCGGTGGGAGTACAGCTGCCATACTGTCCCTGCTGTTTGATTCAAATGATGGAATATCTGTCAAGAAACTGCAGGATATTATAGACTTGTATCGACCATGCTGGGCAGATGAAACTCTTCTGGACTACTTAAAAGGTGCAAGTATGGATGACCGGGATGTGGTCCAATACATAATGTGCCATATTGCACTTTCATGTGTAGATCCTGAATGTCCAGGCCTTTTAACCTTTGCACAAATGCTTGAAGTGAGCAAACGATTCATTCAGTCCAGGGAAACCTATAGCCCATGTACTTATCTGATGCTTCTATTGCTTTACTGGCCAGACACTCAGGCAGACACAGAAGATGAAGAAAAAAACAACATTCTGATCAATGCAATAAAGAAGGCTAAACAACTGCATGAAATAAGAATGAAAAACGTCCAAGAAAGGAAAAGAAGGACAAAGGTCCATTTCTTCCTGGGACAGGGAAACTCCTTGCAAAAGCTGCTACATATCAGTAAGATTGAAAAACTTGTCAAAGGTCCAGTGAGTGAACACTGTCTCAAGATGGAGCCCCAAAAGAGAACATGTGAGGGAATGATGAAGCGAGTCCCTGGGTGGGTCATAAATGGGAAGATTTACACAGGACACTGCAAAAACCCCAGTCTTGAGGTGCTGCCCATAAATCCCCTATGGGTTCCTCGTGGGAATAGGAAGGTTACCTTCTATTTGGGCTTTGCTTATAAGGGACTGGTTGCTTACAACATAAAATAATAGGGCATATTCCACAGCTTAACTTTCCTGGAATCCCCTCCATAGCAGGCCAACAAGAAAATGAATGCAGGTTCTTACCTGGAAGGGTCTGCTATATTGTAGCATTATAAGGCATAGTAAAATATTAGAAATCCCAGAGTAGTGCTGCTATTCACCCAACTATTCATGAAGTGTAAAGCAAGTAACATCAAAATCATTCAAACCAAGAATATGTAGAGCAGTCACGCACAAAGGCAATCTTCCACCAGGCAGTAAAATAAGTAAAATATTAATTATGTCAGATCAGCATTGCCTTACGCGTTTCGTGTTACACCGTTAGTCATAGGCCTATGACTAAATGTGGCCATACATGATAAGATCCGCTTGTTTGGCAAGGTCACCAAACGAGCGGATCTTCTCCTGATATGCCCACCAACGGCAGGACGATATCAGATGTGGTCCGCGATTGCAGGAAAAATCAAACCTGCCCGATCGATATCAGGAAGATTTTTGGCCAGATATCAACCGTGGAGACCCTTCGGAAGCCCCCACACACAGGCAGATAAGCTGCCGAATCGGTCTAAAGGACAGATATCGGCAATATTAATCTGCCTGTGTATGGCCACCTTAAGTGTGTGTAACACAAACTGTGTAAGGCTATGCTGATCTGACATAATAAATTATTTATTCTATTGCCTGGTGGAAGATTGCCTTTGTGAGTGCCTGCTCTACATATTCTTGGTTTGGACCCTTCCCCTTTCTGAAGGCTCAGGGCAGTGCACCTGGGACTCTTCCATAACTTGGTGAGTCTATTTAACATCAAAATCATTGTATAATAATCAAGGAACTGAAATCTTATTTTTATTTTGCATTTTGATTTTTAACAATATTGGGATAAGCCCTTTAGATAGGAAAGAGAAAAGGGAAGAGAGATGAACAGAGAGGAAGAGACAAGCTGAGGGGAAGTTGCCAAGTCGAGAACGTTACATACAAAGGGCCCAAACTGTCAGTACAGACGCTTGGGTTATGTCTATCTTCACCTCTGGAGGCAGAACAGAAAGATTAACTTCTGATCCCTCCCCTGGTATATATAGTCTGGCTCCACCTACCATCCCCATTACTTTTATAAAGCTTTATTAGGTGGAGTATTTCCCAGAAAAAATAGTAGTAACCTCGGTCAAGAGCATTTAGAATCATAGTTATAATAACCTAGTGTCCACTGACCCATACTAAAATCAGCCTGGGTGGGACTTACTGTCCTGACAGTTCGGGCCTACTAGAAAAGGATTTTCTGGTAAGTCTAAAATCCCTTTTTCTCTAGTCGGCCCTCCTGTCAGATGCTTGGAGACGTCCAAAAGCTGTCTCGTAATTTCAGGGTGGGTAAGACAAAACTGTGTAAGTTTGAATTCTTTACTAAGAATCATTGAACATGAAAACATTAGCAGTATTACTATTAACTTTGTGTTATCATTAAAACCATGAAAACATTTGTTGCCTCATCAATAACCGTGCATTAATAAAACAATCAAACCTCTGTTGCATCATCATTAACTTTGCATTAATAAAACAATGAAAAACATTTGTTGTGTCATCATTAACCTTGCATTAATAAAAAGGTGGAAAAGTTACCTGTGCCATTATTAGTGAATGAAAAGTTACTGTGGATATCATCACTCTACTATACTACTGCTGCCTGTAAAACTTGACAAAGAAGGATGAATTTGAAGCAGACATGTAGTTTGTAGAACTTAATAAAAGTGTTGGGGGACACCCAAGTGGCTGCCCTACATATCCATTCAGCTGTAGGCAAATTCTGAAGGGCCAAGGAAGTACTCTATGCTCTGGTAGAGTGAGCCTTGACTTGGAACGGTTTTGGTTCACGTTTCAATTCGTAAGCCTTGTCAATAGTATCAACTAGACAAATACAAGAGTCCTCTGCACTCAACCCATAATCAATATATTTAAGACAGAGACATTTTGTGCATACTGCTACTAAAAAATGCCTTACCCTTTAAACAAAACAGGGATTGTTTGTCCATATATTGCAATATATTTAAGATGGCCAACTACGTCAAAGTCATCCCATATTCATTAAGAATTCTATTGCTTCATTATACATTTTACAAAGGGACCAAGTCTAACCTGCAACTTACTTGCTGATTTCAAAGTAAAACTCCCAAACTTGGCTGCCCTTTTATTAGACACCAGTGGGATCACCTGACTATAGTTGGGAAGGGTGGGAGCTATAACATGGAGCTGGTCACTGCTCCTATATAAACTATAACGAACAAGGGAAAGTTGTGCTCACCACTATTTTTTAAAACCATTAGACAGGGGTGCAATGAGGCTGTGACCACAAGATACATATAGACAAATACAAGAGTCCTCTGCACTCAACCCATAATCAATATATTTAAGATATGGGATGACTGACGTAGTTGGCCAATATATTGCAATATATGGACAAACAATCCCTGTTTTGTTTAAAGGGTAAGGCATTTTTTAGTAGCAGTATGCACAAAATGTCTCTGTCTTAAATATATTGATTATGGGTTGAGTGCAGAGGACTCTTGTATTTGTCTATATGTATTTTGTGGTCACAGCCTCATTGCAACCCCGCCTAATGGTTTTAAAAAATAGTGGTGAGCACAACTTTCCCTTGTTCCTAATAGTTTCAACTAGCCATCTGGCATGGTTCGCTTAGACACCCCGAAAACCTTGCGTGCTGTGGAGTATGAAATCAACAGTGAATCCGACTTCCAAATGCAGCCATCCTGTTCAAATATGTCAAAACAGCTCTCACAACATCCAGTTTGTGTAGTTGTGACTCCTTATCACTAGTTGGGTTAAGACAAAAGGATGGTAAAATCAGTTCTTGAATAATATGGAACCCTGAAACTACCTTCGGTAGAAACCCTGGTACAGTTCTGAGGACAACTTTATCCTTAGGGAGGACCAACCATGGTTCCTTGGAAAATACTGCTGCCATTTCTGACACCCTTTTTACAGATGTTATTGCTATAAAGACAACCACTTAATGTCACATGAACGGATAGGTTCAAATGAAGCTTCCTGTAGTGTTGAAAGCACTAAAGATAAATCCCAAGTGGGGGAAGGGTCTTTGAAGTGTGGCCTAGCGTGTAGGTCTCTTAGTAAATTGTTGTATAGTGGCGTTCTCTGAGGCCTTTAGTAAAGCCGTCTGTAAGAAATTCTGTGATTACTTGTGTAGTGCTGTCACTCCAGATTAACTGTCTGGCTGTGCACCAGTTTATAAAAGTCCTCCACACCTTGTGGTATGCCTTCGCCGTGGACAGTTTTCTCGCCTGAATTAGTATCTTTATGGTCGATGTCGAAAATCCTTCTTACGACCACAGCTGGGTTTCAAGTGCCAGGCCGTCAAGCGGACCATGGCTAGATTGTGGTGCCTGCCTGGGCCCTGGATCAGTAGGTCCGGTCGTAGCGGTAGTCGCCACAGCCTGGAAGCTGACATATTGATCAGGTACTTGTACCATAGCCTGGTCAGCCAATCTGGTGCGATTAGTATGGTTGGAACTCGTTCCTGCTTTATCTTGGCAATTATTCTGGGGAGAATTGCTAGAGGTGGGAACGCATACACTTTGTTGAAGTTCCATGGAATTACCAGTGCATCTGTTAATGCTGCTCTCGGATCTCTGGTTCTGGAGCAGTAGCATAGAAGTTTGAAATTGTGTCTGGATGCTAAGATATCTATGTCTGGTATTACCCACTTCTGTACCAACTGAGCAAACCCTTCATCTTGCAAGGCGCGTTCTCCTTGGTCTATAATTTGTCTGCTGAGGAAGTAGGCTTCCCAGTTTTGGAGGGGGATGAAAACTGGTAATATAACTGGGACAGTCTTTTCTGCCCATGTCATCACTTTTGCTGCCTCCTGCATTGCCAGGTTGCTTCTCATCCCCCCTTGTTTGTTGACATAAGCAACTGCTGTGGCGTTGTCAGACTTTTGTCTGTTGAAGGTTTTGATGGTCTTTGTTCCAATGACTCTAGCTTTTTGTCCATTGGATCTTTAAATGCTGGCTCCTCTGTTGGGAGGATAGTTTGTTTAGATAAACGTGCAATTGCAGAATCAACCCTTGGGGCTTTATCCCAGATTTTGCGTTGTTCTTAAGAAACTGGGTTAGTATTATAGAAGCCTTTGGTTAATGATGCTCGACGATCTGGTTGAGACCATTCGTTATCTATAGCCTGCGATATTGCTTTTAACACTGGAAAAGAACGTGTTTTCTTTTGGTGTACTCCTAGTACTCCATCTGCTTTAGATAATGGCACCGTCTCATCTTTGATTTCCAAAGTCTCCATCATTGCCTTTAAAAGTTTGCTAGAGACCTCTGTCTTGGCAAAATTATTTGGTTGTTCTGTGTCTGAGTCACTGTTAGAATCTGACTCCTGGTGATCTGAAGCCTGTAGGTCTGAGACACTCACTAGGCCAGTTTCCTCATCTGGAAGAGATTCCTCTGGGTCTGAAAAATCTGGGGATCTCTCCTGAGACCTGTGCTTTCTATTAGAGGTTGTATATTGTGGAGTGGGTTGAAAGTGGGTAGAATATTCCATTCTAGAAAATCCCCAAATTGTGGAGGAAACTGGGATGTTGAAGGTTGCTCCTGTAGTATTGGAGCTGAACGGTCTTTTGTCACCAGGGGAGAGTTGGTGTTACTCTGGTGTTGCATCTCTTCACTATGGGCATTCTCTCGGAGGAAAAAATTGTTCTCTGAAGTGGTGGGACCCTCTGGTGACAAGGTAGGTGCCTATGTGGGCTTGCAGCCAGAACAATAATTATGTTCAGACTTCCTCAAGGTGTGCTGTTTACTGGGCTTTCTAGCTGACTTTGAAACTAGAATGTCCTCCCTTAACTCTGAGTGAATCTGACCTTTCCATGATGAGATTCCTCTTCTATAGGACAAGCGACTTGCGTGGGCAAAAGTTCCTTATCTCCTGCTGTGTACTATTAAAATCTGCCTTACAGTATAGTACTGAAATTATTGTGTGCCTATCACACACTTATTTAAGAGCTCCATGCAGCTTATCTGTTTGCTGCAGCACTTGTGTTTGCTGATGACATGGCTTGTACGACGCACACTGAGCAGCGTTATTGCATTCTGCCTGAGGGTCGCGACATCAGAGGCACGGCGCTTTGCTTTTCACGATACTAACAGCAATGCGCGCCAAACAATGGCGCCATGTCTGTAAAGATAAGAGGAGGGCTTTGCTAGCGCTCCCCTTTCTAATTATTCTTACGTTACCTTACGTGTAGCGTTTGCTTGCAAGTCACTCTGGGGACTGTGAAAGGTAGTTCTGCATACCTATACCCCACTTTTCAGGCAGAAAAAGGTGTTGCTAAGAACCACCATACCTGAGGTAATAAATACCGGTTTATTGATGCCCACAAGAAGGGATTGCTGACCGCTGTCCAGCTGTGCCTTTCCATATACCACTGATGCTTGCCTGGCCAATTCCACTTGCTGCGAACTGCCAGCAAGGAGGGAAAATCGCTAAAAAACACTACACTGCGGGGTGTTTTTTTGACCGGTTCTGGTAAGCTTTTGAAGAGGATCGTTCTAGGCTGGGTGGGGGACTTGGGTTTAGTGTCCTCATTTCTTGTATTTTATTTTCAGCCATGTCCTCTCGCTCTGAAGCTAGGGATCACGAAGAAAGATCCAGGAGATGTGGGCTGTGCAAGATCAGGCTTCCACGTGATTTTCCGAAGAGAATTTGTTCGAAGTGTTTCAAAGAAAATATTCAACAAGAGACACCGGAGTCAAAGTCTGAATTTATGTCCTGGTTTAAATCCAATATGCAGCAAACGTTTGATACGTTTAAAGTCTTTTCTCAGGTTCAACCACAGGCACGTACTTCTGCAGCTAGCCAGGTGGGGCCGCCGGAATTAAATGATGTTTTGATGGACTCCTCCGATGATGATGATATAAAGGAAGATGCCTATGTATTTTCAGTAGAGAATATAGATCATCTGGTTAAGGCTGTTAGATCTTCGATGGATATAAAGGATATGGACAAGCCTCGCTCCAAACAAGATATGATGTTCTTGGGTCGTAAGAAGTCACCTAGAGTAATTCCAGTACATGGAGTGATTTCAGATTGTTTCTAAGGAATGGTTGAAGCCTGAAAAGAAGTTAACGCTACCTAGAAAGTTAAAAGCTTTGTCTCCATTTGATGAGAAGTTGGCAGTCGCTTGGGATGTTCCTCCTCAGGTGGTTGTGGAGGTGTCCAGATTAGCAAAAAAGACGACGATTCCAGTTGAGGATGGAGCCAGTTTTAGGGATCCCATGGATCGTAAAACTGATGCCGCTTTCAAGAAGCTCTTTGAATCTTCTGCAGCAGGATTTAGGCCAGGTGTGGCCACGGCTTGTGTCATTCGTTCTATTAGACTAGTAGGGGTACAGGCTCGATTTGGCCTCTCATTTAAAACCTTGTTTTCTTTGCACAAGAATTCCCAGAGTTTGTGATGAGAACATATCTTCTCAAGGGAGTTCAAGAGTTTGTGCAGTCCTGTGTGTTGGTTCCAGTTCCTCGAGGCGAAGAAGGAAAGGGATTTTTTTCTTCAGTATTTTTAGTCCCCAAACGGTCAGGCAAATTTCGTATGGTAATCAATCTGGTTTATCTGAATACTTTCATGTAGAAGATTCATTTCAGGATGGAAGAAGTAAGAACAGCAATTTCAATCTTACAAGAAGGAGATTTCATGGCGACGATCGATCTCCTTCATATTCCAATTTGGGAGGGACATTAACAGTTCCTCAGAATTGCTGTCAGAGATTGGCACAAGACAAGTCATTACCAGTTTGCAGCTCTGCCATTTGGGCTGTCATCGTCCCCTCACATTTTCACCAAAGTTTTGGTGGTAGTCGTGGCTTTTTTTGAGAACCCAGAATGTTCTAATTGTTCCTTATCTGGACAACTGGCTATTGAAGGCGTCTTCCCACAGTCTGTTGCTCAGCCATTTACAGAGGACGATTTCCTGTCTAGAAACATTAGGATGGAAGATCAATTATCAGAAGTCAGATCTCATTCCATCACAGAGGAAGCAATTCTTGGGGGTCCTGCCAAACTCAAATTAAAGCCGAACTTACCTTCCTCAGCTGAGGAAGATGAACCTGTGCAGTTCCTTGATGATTCTCCCTCAGCAGAGAGTAGTCTCGATCAGGCAGGCCATGTCAGCTCTGGGAGCAATGACAGCAACAATAGAGGCGGTACCTTGGGCCAGACGGCACATGAGGTTTTTACAGAGAGCAATACTGAGAATTTAGAATGGCACAGAGAGCTCTCTGGACAATCCCATGATGCTACCTTCTCATGCGAGACACTTGCTGACTTGGTAGAAGGACCCGAACTTGTCCAAAGGAGTACCAAGCAGTGGATCATTCTCACTACCGATGCCAGCAGGCAAGGATGGGGAACGACTCTGGAGCAGAATGTCTGGCACGGCATATGGTCTACTCAGGAAGCGTCTCTCTCCTCCAACCACCGGGAGCTCCTGGCTGTTTGGAGTGCTCTCAAAGCAACGGCACACTTGACCAGAGGTCAGGCGATAAAAGTCAGAACAGACAACACGACAGTTGTGGCTTATCTGAACAGACAAGGAGGTATGCTCAGCTGGAGCGGACACTCAAGATTCTGAGTTGGGCAGAAATAAATCTGCAGACACTGCAGGCTAGATATATAGATATATATAGCTAGATATATATAGATATATAGGGGAGGGGTTATATATAGATATATATATATATATATATAGATAGGGGAGGGGTTTTATTCTTGTTTCCTGTACCTAGGAGGAGGGGCCCTATCTCTCTTTGGTGTGCTGCCTGAGGAGACCTGAAGAAAAGACAATTTACCGGTAAGAAATTCTTATCTTCCCTCCCATCAGTCATCCGTTACTTTCTAGTTTCTAGGGCACTGTAACAGCTATGCATTTCAACCATGGTCTTCAAATGGCTTAAAACTTATCAGGGCATCCCCAGGCCTGGTATACGAGTTTCTGCTTGGGTAAGGAGTCACAAATACGTTTTTTTTTCCCAGAAGTTCAATGCTGGTGGTTCCATGGAATTCCAATGTAGCAATATTGCCTTTTTTGCATAATAGAACAACTGCAATTTACACAGTTTAGCTGGGGTCTTAGAGGTAGTGTTTTCGCAATACCCAGGAGAAAGAGGCTGGGTGACCGTATATAAGGAAGTGCTAGGGCTGTTACAGCATAATGGAGTACCTCTCGCCAGTATCCCATAATTGTTGGGCATTTCAAAAAGACATGGATGAAGTTACCCACAGCATTAAGACACTTGGGACACTAGTCAGAGACCCCCTAAATCCTAGATAATCTCTGTGGGGTGTTAAGGAATTGGATCTGTATGTATTTGTCCCTACTACAAATAGTGAGTTGGGGTACTAAAGCTAGGGCATCTTTCCACATCTCTGTATCCAAGTCTGGGATATCTTCACACCAGTGTTGTTTGGCTTTATTCAGTTGGGTAGTGTTGGACTGCAGTATAATGTATAAATAATCAATATAATATACATGTAGGTTAATACTTTTAACTGTGATATCTTTCATTTCTATTTTCAGTTCTTGTATTTGTAGCACTTGTGGGACTTCTAATATTCAGTTGTACATGCATGGCCAGTTCTGCAAAAAAATAACTTACAAGTATGGGATCTGTTATCTGGAAACCTGTTCAGAGAAATACGAATTATCGGAAGGCCATCTCTCGTAGACTCAGTTTTAATAAAAAGGATTCCCTTTTTCTATGTAATTATATTATTAAAATATAATTATAAAAGAGTACCTTGTAATTTATACCATAAGTGGGCTAAAAAAAAAAAATTAAACATGAATTAAACCCAATAGGATTGTTTTGCCTAGAATACGGATTAATTATGGATTGATTAGGTCTTACTTGGGATCAAGTAAACTCAAGGTATAGAGTTTCATAGTATGGAAATATCCCATATCTGGAAAACCCCAGGCCCTGAACATTCTGGATAAAAGGTCCCATATCAGTAGTAACAATAAAACTTAAGAGGCAATACCACTGGATATTGCACCAGAATACGAGTCCATTCCCATGTGCATTTGCTCTTATTATTAAGTAGACTTGATCAGTGATTGTGGTCAGGCTATCAATATTAAACTTACCAAGGATATTTTGCTGGGGGCATAATCAGAACTTGGGGAGGGGGGGGGTCTGTTCAATGAATATTATAGGTATGTTAGAACTGCCTGTGCTGTAGATGCAATTAGAAGCTGGAATTGTTTCCTGTATTCTACAAAATAAAAGTGATCTTATTAAAAGCTGGAATGTGCCTAATTGCCAGTACAACATTTAGAAATACTCCTTACAGTTCAGAGACCACTGTTTAATCAGCAGCAGTTTTTGTTGGAGCCCCAGATCTGATGTGCTTGGAACCCCAGTCTTTCCTGCTGTAATGAAAACATTATAAAATAGTTAACAATGTGCTATATTGGCAGAAGGCAGTCTTACCTCTGCCTGTGAACAGTTTTCTAGAAGGGTGGGCAAGGCTGGGGTAGAACCCTTTACACCCCAACCAAATAAATTAGGAGCAGAAGATAAGAGAAGCCCAAGTTTGGTTTTGGAACAGAACGATGAAGGATGGCATTGACTTATACTTTACATCTTCCTTTTTTTTCTCAAAACATTATTGTTCTCTTAAACATTATGGTTCTCTTATGGCTGATGATCATATTGGACATTATTGTGCTGCATGCTGTACATGTGTGTACTAAGTTGTTATATAATACACAAGAGCCATGAACATCTTGTAAATAATATCCTTATAAACAGTGCTTAATTCCACTCAAATGTTGGAGTGCTCTACCTCTGTATTCCTTCTTTGGGAACAGGTGCTAGTCAGCGTATTACCCAACCTGCCACAGGTTGGTAAGTCACATACAAACCAATGGGCTGCTGCACACTGATAAATGAATCAATTCTTTAGTTGTGCAATTTATTGGCTCATACAAAGTAAAGAATTGATTCATTTATCAGTGTGCAGCAGCCCATTAGATTGTATAAACAGTGCTCAGTGATGTCATTGGTTATAATTGGAGCTTAGTGATGTCATTTGTCACGACTCACTGAAACATATGTATTATAATAAAGTACCCCCCGTTGCAAAATATGAAAATATTAGAAGTCACCATGAACTTCCATGACCTGTATAAAAACACTCGGCCTTCGCCTTGTGCATTTATATGGTCATATAAGCAAACACTTTGTGAATGAGATGCTACCAGTTTAAAGCTCTGTTCTTTAGCTCAGCTACTATTTAAAATAGCCGAGAAACTTGAGAAACCTCATACCATAAAGCTGTAATATGATGGGTCTGTATCCCTTTGCATTGACCTCTGTGGGTCAGGAAAACAACAGTAGAGAAGGTTAGGCTTTGCTTAAAGGAGCACTTGGTCCACTATATTACTATCTCTCTTGCAACACTATATTACTATCTCTCTTGCATCACTATATTACTACCTCTCTTGCATATATAGCATTCACTATGATGAGAAAACTCCATGCCCCTGTACCTTTGCCTACACTGGGAAAGATGGAATCCCAGTCATTGAGCTCTTGCTCTAGCAGTGCTGCTGGTTTGGAAGCAACACCAAGAATATTTGTGGATGCACAGAAATTATGGACAATGCTCAATAATAATTACCAGAAGACTTCGTATTTATGCACCAATAAAAAGGTTTATTTGGATGACAGGGTCTCTTTAAAAACATTCCTCTGTACAAACAATGAAGTACAATAAGTCACATGCAACAGTGAAAGAGGGTGAAGTGGAAGTAAAAGGGGGCACAACAGGAGTTAAAAGGACATCAGCTATATTAGTAGAAAATTACCTTGCTGAAGGCCACTCAAATAGGTTTCTAGGGGCTGCACTATGTGGCCAGAGACCTTAACCAGAAATGGACCTTAGATCATACATACCTGTGACACTTATTGCCTCAGAATAAACTGTGCTTTGTCATTCTATGTATTGTACTATTGTAAGTTTCATAACGGAACCCACTCCATGAAACAAATAAAATGGTCCGAGATCAGTTGCACCAGGGATTACTCCATCTAAATACACTTTTTGGGTTCATAATGTACAGCTAGTTACTCTATAGGAACTAGCATATAACAAGAATACACTAATAAAAATCTTACCTATTTCAGACGCACAGAACATATCGCTGTACTGGCCAGCTTCTCATGCATATCATACCCAAAGCATTGCACCAGTTTAAGGACTCTTCCTTGAATAGACATGAATTAACAGGTAAATAAAATGCACATAAACATATTTCAGCCCTAAAAAAAGATGTCTTGTCCCATATCAGGTGGACGGTGACTGTGTCACACACCATGTTCAGACACTTGCAGAGAAGACTGCTCTCCTGTCCAGTCCTGATTTTATTCAGGGCACAGTGGCATCATCTTGGGGTAACGGAACACGCATACGTGTGTGTGTACGTGTCAGATGCACCTCTTGCTCTTACATGTATGGGATCCGGAAACACGTTATCCAGAAAGCTCAGAATTACGGAAAGGCTGTCTCCCATAGACTCCATTATAATCAAAAATTTTAAAAATTATTTCCTTTTTGTCTGTAATACTAAAACAGTACCTTGTACTTGATCCAAACAAAGATATAATTAATCATTATTGAAAGCAGAACCAGCCTATTGAGTTTATTTAACGTTTCCAAGATTTTATAGTAGATTTAAGGTATGAAGATCCGTTATCCAGATCCCGAGCATTCTGATTAATAGGTTCCATACCTGTACTGGCTTATGAACATACTGGGGCTTATTTATAAACACTGGGGCAAATTTGCACCTGGGCAGTAACCCAAAGCAACTAATCAGTCAGCTTTTTTTCATCCAGCTGCAGGTTGAACAGTGAAAGCAATTATCTGATTGGTGTTCATGGGTTACTGTTCAGGTGCAAATGTGCCCAGTGTTTAGAAATAAAATGAGCCTTAGTGTGCACCTCCCCAGTGCAAGTGAAAGCTTTAAAGACAGCAATGGTCACCTGATCTCTGTGCTAATACTACAAACAGTGCTCGAATAGAATAACGGGCTCCACTGTGGGCAATCTCCATGGCTCTGACTTGGCATAGCTGCAGGGGCTAGCTATGACTCAGGGTGATGCAAAATTAAGCTTTAAATCTGTAAAGTTATAGTGAGGATAACTTTGCCTTTAATCATGGTAACGTGGAACTGCTCTGAAGATATAAGACTGACTTGCCTGCTAAATTTCCTAGGCCAGAGATCTACTTGGCAAAAATGCTCCCAGGTTTAAAGAGAATCTATCCTTAAGAAGAACCCCCTATTCCACAACGGGTATACCTACACCCTATGCTCCCATGAGAATAACTTCAGGAAACAAAACGGGTAACTAGTCACTACCTCTACACCTGACTAAAGAGCCAGGGAAATTGCCCTACAGCTGGCTAATAGGGCAAATAATGTATGGTAACCTTCTTCTCTGTTTGCCTTAAAACTTGCCATTCAGACAATGATTACAACAGAACAGACTGAATGGTTTGACAATGGGTTCTGGTTAAGTCAACCCTCGATTTTATATCCCGATTTTATGTATTCCTGTATTTAACAGTACCTTCATGTTCTAATAGATTTCAATGGGAGCATTTCACATTATAATTATGGACCATTTTCATTAAAAATCCATTCCTTCCGTCAATGCTAGTTTCCCCATATTTAAAAAAAAAAAAAAAAAAAGTTTACACTATTTTTACAAGAAATCCCTAGTTTTACATACCCTAATTTTAAGTTTTTCCCCCTGGAAGGGTTTGACACACACTCAATATTGCAGAGGTAACATACATCCATGAGCTCAAACACATAGGCGAGTCACCATCTGGCACTGCACTAGGCAGAAGGAATGTCTGACACTGTACTGCCAGTAAAAGTAATAATATTCCTTCCCACGTACTAGAATCCTTGGCATGGATGATGGGCAGATAGTACTGTTTTAGTGCTCTTTCTTAGCTTCAGTAAGTTTCTGGGGGGAAGGGGTTATCATACATACTGGCACGTAGTGAGTAGCAGAAGAGCTGTGAAGAGTCAATGCTTAGAGCGCAGAAACAAACAGCGGAAGGAACAAAAAGGCTACAAGTGCAACGAGAGACAGACAACATGCAGATGTTAAGGACACTCACTCCTGTCACACAGCCTACACTGCCCACTGGCTGTGAGTGAGATGGGGCACACTCTTTAGGGGTACTCAAAGTCATTAGGTGTAGCAGTGACACTGCAGAACAGACTGTCGTGTTTCAGCAAGACCCAGAGTTTAGGTTAGTTATAATAAAATAAAAATGAAGAAGGAACATGAGTACTTACAGGTAACAACTAACCTGCACTGGCAGTTCTGGGTACTGTCGCCTCTACCAGTGAGTAGCGGACATGCTGTTTGCTAGTTAACAGAAAAATAAATTGAATTAACTGAAGAGCAGCATCCATGGGTTCCCTGTAAAGCAACCCAGTTTTAACCAATCACAAAATACAATTGCCCAGTTTCAGCAACAGGACAGAATTTGTCCCCTCCCAAAATAAATTCCTTGACATGTAGCTTAAAGAGGAAACATTTTAATGCCCCACTTAAAAAATATTATAAATATGGCTGTTGCCAGATAACTGGATACCCAGCTCATCTTGCATTCATGATACCCTAGTGACCATCAGAAGAATATCTCCTCGAAGTGCAGGTTTCCACAGGTGTAACTGCATGGCCATGCTAACTGGGGCTTGCAGACTAGCTACATCATCATTGGCATCTAACACCATCAAATTCATACACAATGACCAACTAGAAACCACCAATCTGAGGGGGCAGGTTTAGGTCACAAGAAATGCATGATAAGGATAAATAGCACAGCTAGCGCAACACTCATATTAGGTCATTTCTGTGAGCCTACAATAAACGGAGGGATGCAGTTATGCACAGTCAGGGCAGTATTTTCCAGAACCACATTGATCTCAATTTCTAGTTAAGTAGAATGTGTTATATATGTTATATGATAAAAACCACTGACCCATCAGACTCCCATCTAAACATCAAAGAAGCGGCAACAATGCTTCCTTTCACTCTGATAACTGCCCCATTTGCAGATATAATATAACAGCTACCAATGGTCCATTGGAGCAAAGGTTCCATGGCAGCTGCAGGCTGGCACCTATCTAATGTGTGCCCACACCATTGTTTTAATCATCTGCATGATAAACCCTCCCTCTTCTTTCAGGGGTTTCAGACTCCTGTACAATATTGAGTGCAGTTTAGCAACTGAAAGTATAAAGATACAAGAAGGCAACATAAGTAGAGGTAATGCACATAATAAAGTGAATAAAGTACCCCTTAATGTAAAATATAAAGATATTATAAGTCACAGAGGAGTTCCATGACCATATAAAAGCATGACGCCGATGGCGGAGTGCTTTTATACAGGTCATGGAACTCCGAGGATACTTCTAATATCCTCATTTTCCAACAAGGGGTACTTTATTATAATACACAAGTTTTAGTGGGTCATGTGACAAAAATGACCACTTCTCACGGTTTATAATTGATGACATCACTAGTCACAGTTTATAAGGATACAATTTACAGGATATTTATGGCTTTTGTGTATTATAAAGGGATTTTGTACTCAACCAATATGTCTGCACTGACAGTTTGGACATGTCCAGGTTCACCTCTGGGTAGGACAGAAGAATTGGTTCTTGGCCCCTCCCTCGGGATATATTGTCTGGCTCCACCTCTGAAAAATTGATAAGGATATGAGGAGACAGCAAAGGAGGAAGGAAGGTCAAGAGACAACAGAATAGTGATAGAGAGATAAGATGGATACAGTCCTTTTACCCATACTAAAATCAGCCTGGATGGGACTAACTGCACTGACAGTTTGGGCCTACTAGAAAAGTATTTTCCGGTGAGTACAAAATCCCTTTTTCTCCAGTCAGCCCACCTGTCAAAGTGCAGACAAATGGGGACATCCAAAAGCTGCTATTATCTAATCCGGCTTTATTTAATATCAGAGGTACATTAGTGGGTAAAAACTAACGTGTTGTGCCTGCTAACCTGTGCAAACATCACATGTAGAATGATTAAGGGTAAGGCCACACTGGACGTTTTGGGGAGATTTGGTCGCCTGGCAACTAATCGCCTTGTTTTTGCGGCTACCAATCTCCCCAAACGCCTTCCCTGACTGCGCCAGCTAAAATGAAAAACTTTTTCCTTTTAGCCGGTGCAGAGTGAGGGAAGGCGTTTGGGGAGATTGGTCGCCGCAAAGACAAGTGTGGCCTTACCCTTAGTAGTGTCAGAAGTGCATATCATTATCACTTAAAGGTAAACTGGTACAAGAGGTGAATATCATTTACATTTAAAAGTAAAGATTAAACATGTCAAGTGATGTGTAAATATAAATTAATAGAATAAATGACTATATATCCATATTAATCCAGCATGTGCACTACTAAGAAAGAATTCATCATTATACATAATTTTATATATATATATATATATATATATATATATATATATATATATATATATATATATATATATATATATATATATATATATATATATAAAGAAGAACAATCAATATAATGTGTAAACAAACACTAGGTAAATTTCTTTGAAGTAATCCAAATAAATTTTTACACTCATTTTCTATATTATTCTGATACTTATCTAAAATAGGTTATTCATCCCTTTGTTAATATTTTTTATTTCAATATTACCTATAATGATTTAGTAAAACACGTCACATAATAGTTAATTCATAAAGCCATAAAAAGATGGATTATTTCATATAGCGCAATCCTCCAATTTCCCATATTAATTAAATTGTATTTATTTAATCTATGATTTAATTGATCAATTCCAGTTATCAATTTGAATTCTTAATATTTATGATTTTTAATTTTTTACATTCCACCAATCTATAATCCTTAACACTATTTAAAATTTACAGTAAATTAAACTAATTTATTATTTCTTATTTCTAGATGTTTTTCAACTATTTTGTTTCTTATTTCTAGATGTTTTTCAACTATTTTGTTTTAAGTATTTATAATTTGTTTTAATTCTTCAAAATGTTATTTTAGATTTTTTGTAAATTTTTTTACTCATTTCTTATAATTGGTCTTTTTGTTTGTTTCCATCCCCACAGTATTATTCATGTCCCCAGTATTGAGCACACCTCTAATCTCCACAATATTGTTACATGTCTATAATCCTCCCAATATTTCACATTGGTACAGCTCCTTTCTGATACCCATTAAAAAAGCATCCCTACCCTGCTTTATGGCTGAGATTATAGCTTGTTTATAGCATTCGTTCAAATTGGCATATTTACTCTTTGATCCCCATTATGAGCAACTGTGGAGGGGAGGGTTAAATATACTAATTGAATGATAATGTTAAACTACAATCCCTATAATTCATTGTAAATGGCAGGCTTCTGAAAAAGGGCATGTCTTTATGACATCAACTTTGGTGTGGGGGGAGAGGATCAACAGGATTGACTCCTCCAGGGGGATGCAGATCTGAAGTCATGCCAGGGGGCTGGACTTTGTCAGGAAGGAGGAACATACTGGGAGCCGATTATGATGACACCTTGTCACAGACTATGCTGCTTTTGAGTTTGGCTACACAGGATTAGCAAAAGCTCGGTTGAGGATGCAGAGATGAGATAAGGCTATTGTTTCACTATGTTATAGGTTTAACTCTGAAAAAACACTACTTTTTTTATTGTTAACTTTACTATGTAATACTTAAGAGATAGAGAACCCTATCTCATGACAGTTTTAATTTGGATTACTTCAAAGAAATTGACCTAGTGTTTGTTTACACATGATATTAATGATTGTTTGTTTTTCTTTCTATATATTTGATTATGTATAATGATATATTCTATCTTAATAGTAGAGATGCAGATGTTCCGCACACCATAAGTGGCAAAAGACCTGGGTGCTAATCCAAAAGATAAATGGATACAGGTGCAGGGTGGGACAGCACTCCAAGGATTTGAAGACAAGGATATAATGTCAAGAAAGTGAGCAGGTTTATTCAATCCGACGTTTCAGTTCCACACAGGAACTTTCTTCCCTGAAGAAAGTTCCTGTGTGGAACTGAAACGTCGGATTGAATAAACCTGCTCACTTTCTTGACATTATATCCTTGTCTTCAAATCCTTGGAGTGCTGTCCCACCCTGCACCTCTATCTTAATAGTACACATGATGGATTAATATATATATAGTCATATTTATTCTATTAATTTATATTATTTACACACCACTTGACATGTTTAACTTTACCTTTTAAATGTGAAGTATATGCATCTCTGGCATCAGTTTACCTTCAAATGTTAATATGCACTTCTAAAACTACTTAATCGTTTAACATGTGATGTTTGCACAACTCTGAGGAAGTGCCTAGCTTAGCAGGCACGAAACACTCGTTTTTACCCACTAATGTAGCTTTGATATTAAATAAAGCCATATTGGATAATAGCACGACTTGTGTCCATTGATCAGCGCCCAGAAGCAAGCGATATGAGGAGGAGGAGTTTGTGGTCGATATGGAACTTCAATATCACCTTTGATAAGAAGCCCGAACAGTCCGAAGGACTACTTTATCACTGTGGATGATTAGCCATGGTTCCTTATGTGAAAGGGCCGCTATTTCGGAAACTCTTTAGGCCGACTTTTAGGGTTAGCTACTTCAGGTTGCAGGATTGCATGGATTCAAAGGGTACACGCTGCATGGCCGATAGCACTAGTGTTAGGTCCCATGGTGGTGTGAGGGTCATGGAAGGGGGGTCCGAGTCAGAGAGCCCCTTTTAAGAATTGCTGAATATCTGGGTTTTCAGACCATTTGACCTGCGATAGCATGGACATGGCCAAAACTTGAGTCTTGACGGTGCTGGGTACCAGGCCTTTCTCAAATCCTAAATCTGAAGTGAGGAATTTGGTTATCATCTGTGATAGGCTATGTTACCAGGTTAGCCGATGCGCATAAAGAGTGGAAGGCTTGCCAGACCTTGTGGTAGGCTTTGCTGTGGACATTTTATGAGCCCGAATGAGGATGTTTACTGCTGGAGGCAAAAATCCCCTCTGGGTCCATAGCTTGGTCTCAAGTGCCAGGCCGTCAAACGAAGCATGGTTAGATTGGGGTGTCAAGCTGGCTCCTGGAGCAGGAGGTCTGGGCGTAGAGGGAGCCGCCATGGTCTGGATATGGACATGTTCACTAAATCCTTATACCACAGTCTGTTGGGGCAGTCTGGGGCAATCAGAATTGCCGTTACCTGTTGCCGTTTTATCTTGGCAATGATTCTGAGAAATATTGCCAGTAAAAAATGCATATACTGTCTTGAAGTTCCATGGGGGGGGCATGGTGTATGTGAATGCTGCCCTTGGGTCTCTGGTTCTGGAGCAGTAGCAGGGGACTTTGAAATTGAGCCTGGATGCCAGCATGTCTATGTCCAGCAATCCCCATTTTTTACCATCTTGGAGAAGAGCTCTTGATGAAGGCTCCGATGTCGCTTTAAAGGAGTTCACCAAGATAGGATAGCACATAGATTCCCATGGTCCTCAGGTGGGCTGCATGCCAGCATGTCTATGTCCAGCAATCCCCATTTTTTACCATCTTGGAGAAGAGCTCTTGATGAAGGCTCCGATGTCGCTTTAAAGGAGTTCACCAAGATATGATAGCACATAGATTCCCATGGTCCTCAGGTGGGCTGCTATAGGTGTCAGGATCTTCGTGAACACTCACGAAGCCGTGCACAGGCCAAAGGGTTAAGCCATGAACTGGAAATGTTGGTCTCCTGCTGTGAAACAGAAACGTTTGCGAACTTGGATGCATGGGTACATGGAGGTATGCGTCTTGAAGATTGATTGAGTTCATAAAGCTTTCAGGTTCCATGAAGCCTATGGTTGACCGGATTCCATTTTGAACTTTTGGTTGTGGATGAAGACATTCAGTTTTTTTTAAATCAAGTACTGGACAAAAAGTACCCTCCTTTTTTGTTACTAGGAACAGGTTGTTCTAGAACTGATGTAATGACTCCCGCTTGCCAGAGGGATTTTACAGTCTGGTGTAGTATGTGTTTTTGAGGAGTACTATTGAGGGAACAAATCGTCTTGGCAGAAGGGTGGTGAAGTGTATTTTGTAGCCTTCTTGAATTATTTGTAAAACCCAATTGTCCGCAGTAGAGGAATCTGGAGAGTCAACCTCCTACTTTGGGACTTGGGTTTTGTGGAGGGCAGTCATGTAGAAGTTCGGCTTTGTCGTGGGGACTTTCCTCGGTCTAATGGGTTGCTGCCACTGTTGTCTATTTCGCCTAGTAGTCTGGTCTGTGTTAGAGCTGGAAAAGTTGGTCAAGCAAAAGGATCGAAAGCTTGTTAGGTGTAGACCTGTTTGGTTGATCAATACTGCCGTTCTTTCCTTGCGGAAGGAAGGTACTCTTCCCTCCTGTTACCTCTGTGATAATTTGTTTGAGGCGCAGGCCAAACAAAGATTCCCCCATGTAGCATAAATGTAGCAGTTTATTCTTTGATGCTGTATCTCCCAACCAGTGACGTAGGCAGAGGGCGCGTCTAGCAAACACTGAATTGGCAGTAGACTTTGCCACTAGTCTGGCTTTTTCTAAAATGGAGGTGTCGGGAAGGAAAGTGTTGTATTCGGTCTATTGATGTCCCATGATAGTTCTTCAGCTGAAGAGGGTGGGTGGTGGGTGATCTATTGCACCCAATGTTTTGCTGTGCGGGCTAAGCCTGCTGCTGCTGGTCGCAGGATTGCCTTGGTCTGAGGGTTGCAGCTCAGAATCTTGAATTGATAGGGCATCAAGATTAGACGCAGGGCCTTCCTCAGGGTCCGAGAGGTCAGACAATGCTACGTTTTGTAGTCTGAGACTGTGGGTGAGATGACTGAAAAGTAGTCTTAATCCAAATTCCGTATTGGAGGATGGAGTTGTGGAGCGATTGGCTGATCTGAAGCAGTCATGTGCACTTTGTAACAGTCTTTTTGGACTGTAGGTAGCACCACATACCTATTTACTGTCTAGTATAAGTGCTATGAACATTTTGGGCATAACAGTAGCTCAGCATACTCTGCCCTTGGTTTAGTCAGAAGTCCAGGGAATGGTCGAAGCGTCGGGAGACAGCTCAGCATGCTTCCTACCCTGCGATCGTAGAATTTACAATAATAATGTTAGGGGGGAAAAAATTGGGAAGAAGAGATTTCTATCCTTCAGCTCCAAGGCAGGACAAATAATCTGGGAAACAGAGGTGGAGCCAGCCAATATATCCGGAGGGAGGGGCCAAGAGACCAATTCTACTGTCCAGCCTACAGAGGTGAACCTGGACATAACTCATATGTCTGCACTGACAGGAGGGCTGACTAGAAAAACTACAGGATATATTCACTGGCTGCTAAGGTTAATGCTTTTGAAGACTCTTGAGATAACTCCCGCCACTGAATGGGTTTATCATGGTGCTTATTGTATTGTACTGGGGGTGAAATTCCCACTGGTGGGTTGGAAGCACAAAACAATCCCTGCATGTGGCTCTTAAGAATATAAAAGGCTGAAAAGCCATCAGTGCTGCCCTGTGCTTTATATTCTACAGAATCCCTGGCACCCCTAACATGTTGTTCCTGGTTTGAAGCACTCATCTTTTCACAGAGTGGGAGTCTGGGAAAAAAAGCAAGTATGGTTTTATCAGCAATTACCTCCACACACAGTCCATTTCACAAGGAAAAACTAATCAACACTTAAAACATTGCATCCAGGCAGCCAAATGTATCTACATGTGTATGCCAGGAGATGCAGGAAGGAATATATTAACAGACAGCACATCCTATAAGCTACCAAAGGCAAAAGCGAGAAAAGTTACAAATAATAAAGGATTGGTACCTAGAAACCCAATCTGGGAATCTGATCCAGATATGGTAAGAGGCTGGTTGGCTGAGGATGTTACACGATGCATCTGTGAGCTTTGTAAGAGGCTGGTTGGCTGAGGATGTTACACGATGCATCTGTGAGCTAAAGGCACACTCCCTGCTCTGTCTTCAAACAGACCGCCACCCTAGCTGCACCTGCTCAAATGGAATCCAGTCCAGGTTTATGATCGCACTTGGCCTATAGTCCATTTTTATATGGTTTATTCAAGCATAAACTGTATAAAAATGGACTATAGGTCAAAAACTTCAGAGTTGAGATGTAGGAGCACGAGAAGCCTGTTGTCACTACATATAAAAACCCACCACATATGGGCACACAGGGCACTGGATGCTCATTATATATTCAGTAGGCCAGCCAAAGAGGGACCATATTTGTGGTCAATGCAATAATAAACTAAAGGCAATTTGAATGTCTGTCATCTAGTTTGCTATTAGCCAAAGAGAAAGGGCAGATTTCCAACCACACATGGCAATGTACACTTTGTCTGTAACATTTGGCTAGTGGCTTAAACACGCCGATTTTATCAGTCACAGGAATGCTCTGTGGTGCCTCTCGCTTCCATATCTTCCACTGCTTCATTCACATTCCTAGAAGGACAATCTCCTGTCCGTATAGACTGCCTGTGAGCAAAGTGGACTGTGTCAGTCTGTTCAAACTGCTTCACCAAGCCCAACAACTGCACAGATGTTCAGGCTATACCAGTCACACCACATATCCATAGTTTTTTTTTATATGTAAAACCAATTCAGTGTTCTCTCCAGGCTGTTTTGGACCAGCATGAAACACATTAGGCTTTTTTTGTGGGGACAAATGGGTTTAACGTTTATAGATGTGAGTTTTTAACTATAAATGCATGAGTATATTTTTGTGGTTTAATACATGCAGAGATATTGGTAGCTGAAATAAATCTTTTAACCTGTCTGATCAACTGAACGACCTATTGCACAAAAAATGTTGGGACACTCCATACACAACATACTCCAAAAATCATACAAACCTTTGTTTAGGATGGCATCTTTGCGTCTATGGCCAGGGCCAGTTTAAGAGCAAAGGAGGAAGTTGGGTTCTGGCTTTTATTTTAGACATCTGTCCACTCCAGCCTTTATAGATTACATGATGGTTGCTGCTTTATCTACCGGGCTTACATCACTGTGCAAAGGCAATCTTAAATTACACTGTAGAAAATATACCATCTTTCCCTCACCTATAAAGATCTGGTTCTTTTAACTGCCCCTTAAGTTCAGGTTCAAACACTGAAATAAAGTCTGAAATATTTTGAGGTTCTGGGCTCAATTGTTATGGACAAAAAATTAAAACAACCCCCCCACCCCAAATAACCAGATTCTTGGTTCAACCTTTATAAACAGAAAATGAACCTCATCCCCAAATCACCAAAGGGAGAAATAACTATATTCATTGCAGTTTAGCTTCTGGCAGCTGCTAGTTTGAATGAACCTGATGTGAGTGGAGCAGGAGTGGAGCAGGACACCCATTTCATATGGAATGGGTGTCAATGTATAACTAGAAGGGAAAAAGTTTGGATAGTTACTATAAAAATGAAGCACCCATAAGTATTTTTTTGGGGGTGGCCCAAACATACAAGGCTTCTGCCTACCATGGGAAAACTACAGGAATACAAGCAGACTTAAAATAAACATGGAATATCCTCAACCGCCCCCAAATCTGGTCTTAAACAATTAGTATACTATATAAATATAATAAGAACTGTATCCCAAGGGATGAAGTACTAGATTAGTGCTGGACCTATTATCTGAACCCGGATGTGAAAATGAAATATCACAAAGTAAAAGTAAGATGCCTAGAGGAGCACAGCAAACACACCAGTCTACAATTGGATAGCCCTGTTTCAGCACCCCCCTGCAGTCAGACAACACTACACAGCAATGAACTGAAATGTCCCTAAATGAAATAAAAGGGGCTTTCACCAAACTTGCTGCAAGTTTGGGGACATATATATCCAACAGCTAAAGCTGTGAAAGCCCCGGAAAGAAAAGAAAATAAATCCCACTTGCCTCAAACTGAACAGGGCAACACTGAGACTCAGCCTCAGCCTGTCCCATGGCAGTGCTATAAGGAGAAGAAAAATGTATATTTTAGAACAGGTCCTATATTGTTTTATCTGATACACATGCAAATGTCATTTTTTTCCAGGTCCATTAACAAAAGTCGAATCAATAGGATCTTATAACATCTAGAGACAGAGACTCATCAGTGGAACAGGAGCACTTCCTACCTACCTACACATATATAGCTGCCTTATCAGAAAAGGAAAATAAAATGTAAAACAAAATCAATAATTTTAAAGGGATACTACCACTACATTGTTGGCTTCCAACAGAAGCAGACCAAGTAAATAGGTTACGGCTGTACAAACAGCCCTACGATTCACAAGAAGCAGCTGCTATACTGGACTCTGCTTCAGGCAACTATACGATCGAGCCGAGGCCAGTTCGTAAAAATATCATTCAATGCGGTGCCTTACACAGCTCAGCAAGGGCAGCGATCAGAGACGAGAGGCCTAGAGCTAGGGTTGGGCCATAAAAATTTACAGTTCAGACTGTGATTGGTCTATACTAGACAATGCACCCAAGCAAATCATATTTACGAAAATGATTAGAAACATCATTTATGTCAGGACTGGAGGTTACATCAGGAGCTGTTGTTGCATCCAGGCCACAATATAGAAATAGTGTTCTAGCAGATACATAGGGATATGTAGTAAAAAGAGGGTAAAGCAACCAGATGCTTTCTTTAAAAACTCAACTAGTAAATGCTACCTGCTGATTTGTGGCTATGCGCTGCTAGCCTTATTACTGGCCCCCAGTGATCAGCACTGAATAATACCTCTATGAGAGAGCCCCAAATAAAAGGGTGTGCAGCTGAATAAATCACTTGTTTTGCTTCTGTTCGATCCCCATTTATGGTTTGGAATGGCAGAATCCCTTTACTCTTGCAAAGCAGCCAGACCTGTACACATATTCAATGGCTTGATTTGGGCAATCTAAGATATTGGAATGGCAGAATCCCTTTACTCTTGCAAAGCAGCCAGACCTGTACACATATTCAATGGCTTGATTTGGGCAATCTAAGATAGGGCTCTCTTTACCAACTTCATGCAAAGTCATTCCTTCATTTACAATGAAGTGACCAAAGCAACAGACAGTAGGAGCCATCAGGTTAACCTGAATAAACTTGCTAGTTCCAAGCACACTAAATAGTGACACAGTCACACAGACAACACACCACCACTGGCAGTTTGTACAGTGCAGCCTCTGGCAAATTACAATGCCACGGAACCCCAAATGTGTTTCTTTAATATATTCCCAGCCCCAAAACTCTGTCAGTCTGTATCAGGGCCACAATTACAAAATTCCACAGCTGCTTAGCGGAAAAAGTATCACCAAAAATAGATCAGGCTTAATACAACCGATAAATGCACCCTGGACTTCCCTGCTGTCTGTGCTCTTGTTCAGAATGAGGGTCCCTATTGGCTCACCAAGGAAAACGTGTGTACACCGATTGCTTTCACAATAGGAAGCTGTTTCTGGTAATGTGTTTTTCTATATCATAAAACAGTAATATTATAAAGAGGACAGACACCACTACATACCCTACACACGTTATCTAGCGGGGTTAATGAGGTTTGGGGGCTGGATTTGGCCCCTCCAAGATTTATGGGTCATGTAGTAGTGAATTATCAAGAGTACTAAATAGAAAAAGTTGGACAGCGCCGGTCTACAGCACTCTGCTTTAATTAGTATTAGTTAACAAATGAACAGCCAGCAGTTAAGTGCAGAAAATGTGACAGAATACAATAGACTTTAAATGGGGCAAGTTTGAAATATTTCTGTTTTGGTGATTTTTCCCTTTAAGAAACAAGTCTCCATGAATACATTGCAGGTGAGCCCAAGAATCACCAATCACAGAGTTAACCAATCATTGCTAAGGCACAACCACAGCAGCGCTAAGGTACACTTCATTCAGAAATGTGATAAACATTATTTTAAAAAAATTCAACGTGGGCAGGTCTGGCAACTTTGCACAAGATTTACAGGAAACATTTGCATGCAACTAAAGCATCATTTAAAAAGAAAAAAGTATTTAGAGCAGCTGCAGTTATGCAGCATATGTTACAGCAAAAATAGTGTGGCATGCATTGGTACAAACCTCACAGAGCTGCTCCACAGCTGGTAATGAATAAGAAGTCAGAAAGGTTTCGCTTGTTTTATTACACAATGAAGTTCTTTACATAACACATAAATTGGCTGAACTTTAGCAGGTGGGGAGTCAGAGACCTAAATACAGTAACTTAGGTGCAACAGATACAGCCCTCACCAACCACTGTTGGGGACCAAAGTCCAACAGCACCCTAGAATGCTGTGAAGGCGTTATAATACAGAGAGCAAAGTAACATTACAGAACTTGCCTTTAAGGTGGTATTTGGCGCCTTCACATTTAAACGAACCATATTTACTATACGCCACTTCTAAAAACCTAGATGAAACATGAAAAAGAAGCCATACAGTATAAATTGCAATATCAAGGATATTTCTGGTTTATTTTCCCACAAACTCCTGCCCACAAATAAAAATAACCCTCCCACAAGTAAAACAAAATGTCCAAAAGTTCCGGGTATGTAGGGGACACGTTTTAGTCACAATGAAGATCTAAGTGACGGAAGCTTGGCTATATACACAGCACAAGATGAGAAAAGGTTTAATCTCCAAACCTATTTATTGGTGCAGAAACATCAGTAACGGCCACCTTGAGACATTACAGGAGGTCTTATCCCCATGAGAGGCCTAGGGGGCCCACCTTGATAGGGTGGAACCATGGGGGGTCCTTGTCCATAGGGAGGCATTGCACCAGGATGATAACCGGCCATTCCTTGATGTGGGGCACCATACTGACCTGCAGAGATAAATAATACATTACATTTTCAATATAAAACCTAGAGTCAATATCTAGCGCTAGTAAAATTTTTTAAGGGCAAAAACTATAACAGTTGTCTAGTAATCTTCTATAGAAATAGAGCATATAAGCATGCAAACCCAAAATGATAATTGATATCTGAATAATCAAGTCACAACTGCAGCCCTGAAAGATACAGAGACCTATGAGAGGCACGGCTGTGGAGTCGGTACATAAAGCCTTCAGCTCTTGACTCCTCAGTTTATGGTACCTCAGACTCCTCTTTTTAAAGGAACAGTAACACCAAAAGCTGAAAGTATATCAGCTGTGCACTGGTAAAAGCTTTGTGTTTGATTCAGAAAAACTACTATAGTTTATATAATCAAGCTGTTGTGCAGCATAGGGGGCAGACATTCAAGCTGGAAATAAAGGAGAAAAAGCAGGGTGACTGTGAATTTGAAAGATTGAATTAGTAAAGCTCAGCTATGCTATGAGTATAAACATCTTTGCTTAGCTCACAATTTCCCCCCGGCTTTTGAAGACAGTAGACTAACACTAGCACAAGATACTAACCGTGGGGTGGCAATGGATGCCTCATTCCAGGCTGAGGAGCCATCATGGCTCCCAAAGGCCCTACTGCTGCACTACCCAGATTATTGATGGGAACCTGACCAGGCCTGGGTAGGTTACGATGATATTTTGGAAGCTGAGCACGCTTCTCCTCCTATGAAATGACAAGAAAGAAATGTGCACACATAAAAATTTACAGCAACTAGAACATGCTTTCACATTTGCACCTATTACTGATGATACCAATGTCTACTAACAGCATCTTAGTAACAAACTAAGGGCAAGTACTGCATCGGTCAGCCATTTACTAGAGCTAAGCATCATGGGAAAATAAAGCTACTCTAACATCTATCATTCAATTTGGGTGCTGGGCATACAATGACATGACAAAGAGTGCAAACACTGTGGAGCAGTACAATTCTTAGAACATCATACAGACAATAATAACTGTTCAGTAATAACCCACCACATTTGAATATTTCCTCTCACTACTTACCAGTGATATATCCTCATCTGGGTGCACCAACTTACTAGTGGCACTAGTCGTTGTCAGGGTGGCAGGCTTACTTGTTATGGAAGTGGATGGTTTAGAAGCAGTGCTATTTGTTGTGCTAGTGGTTGACATAGTAGACTGTGTGTAAGCAGGGAATGTTGGTTTAGGAGGTTCTGCAGAGGTAGCAGGGACATTGTTCAAGGGTTTGAAATCCGTTCCCACAGGTCCAGCAATGGCTGCCTGAGCCTGGCAAGAAAAGGAAACCCATAAAAACCAGTCTAAGAGATACAATCAACAACATTACTCAAAGCAATGACTGCATTACAACTGCCAGCAGAAGCAAGACACAAAGCAAAGAGCTACCACTCTGCATATAACTAAGCTAGGATACATATTACACCTAGGTGGACTTGATTCTATAACAGTTCCTCCCAAATCAATGTGAAGATTCCAGCACTGCAATGGCAGATGCACTGGGGAGGCATAACAACTCGAAAGTTCAAAAGAGAGCTATTTTCCTATAGAATAAGCTTCCGGAGCTCCCATCATTGGTTCCACCTGGCCCTACTACTACAGTGCTTTTGTTTATGAATTTGCTCCTCCACAAAGGGATTGAAGCAGATTTCATGATCTTGCATATAAATACTAATCACACAAATAGTATCCATGCAAAAACTAATACTGGAGCACTCAAATGCACAGCACGTTACACACATTAACCCTTTAGATGAACAGACAAACTTAGGGGACATTTCCATGATTTGAGGTAAGGGCACAGCTGTAGGGTAATTAACAGCAAGGCCACAAGGAGTTTGTATCTGCAGCTCACAATGGAACATGAGATATAGTTTTAATAGTGATAGGCGAGTCCAAAGGGTTAATGTGAGAAGCGAATGAGAATGCCGGTATTTGCTGCCTACTTGCGCTGTGCTAGGAAACAGAGCTTTAGAAGGTGCAGACAGGCTTTCTGAATTGGAGGCCGCTGTACTTGAGTTTGTGACAGGAGATGCCATCTGCAGCACAAAAAGAGGAAAAGATGAAAGAGACTAGAAGTGGTAGCTCTGAACCTGTGCTAAGGAACAGAGGGTTTGAGTTATAAATGCACATAGAAAATATATGTTATAGCAAATTGTGCATCAAAACCAAGAGAATGGCCAGTCTGGGCTTCACAGGCAAGTACCTACGTCTATGCAGATTTTCTATAGCGTATTTTTCCAAAGACAGTAGTATAAAATCTGTAAGGGGACAAACCTGTCTCCTATGTGCTTGCCACATCATTTACACCCAACAACAGGGTAGGCAATTCATTAACATACTATCCATAGTTATTGTTCCAAAGGCAGGGAGAGCTGTGTAAAGGGGACAAACCTGTCCAACATCTTCCTGCCAAATCATTTACATCAGTAGCAGAAGGATATTTATTCACATACTAGCCATAATTATGATTCCACAAAATTGTGTCAAAAGACACATATGCCTTTATATGCCTCCTGTGTTATGTATATCAGATGCTGAGCAGTTGGGTATTCAATCTTACCTGTCCAGCGCTAGGGAAGAGGGGTTTGGGGACAGTCTGCAGAGCTGGGGCAGAAGTGCTAGGGGCAGGTAATCTGCTGACAACAGCTGGAGACAATGCAGGTTGCACTTGTGTCACAGAAGGAATACCTAGGCGAGGCCCAACAGGAGGCGGCACACCTAAAAATAAGTAAATACACATACTTAATTTACAGCATTCTGCAAATGTTCAAAATCAGCATAACTGCCTCTTACATGTGAGATTAAATGGAAGCCATGCTGCCAAGAGAGAGCAATAGGTCTTGGTCCTTGCCCAGCTATACATATCTACACACGACAGTGCACCCTCATGAATTGTGGTTAATCTGCACATCATTATCTTTATTGCCAGAGCAATCACATCATACCTGGAGGCAATCCAGCCATCATAGGGGGGATACCAGGCCCATGTGGATGCATCATTCCACCCATTGGCATCAACCTGATTAGAAAGAAAAGGTTACAACATATTGCATGGAAGGCAAATGTATGACAAAATAATCTATTCTGTTAAAGGAACAGTAACATCAAAAAAGGAAATTTTTTAAAGTAATAAAAATATAATGCAGTGTTGTCCTGCACTGGTAAAACTGCTGTGTTTGCTTCAGAAACACTACTATTGTTTATATAAATAAGCTGCTGTGTAGCCATGGGGGCAGCTATTCAAAGGAGAAAAGGCTCAAGTTACACAGCAGATAGCAGATAAGCTCTGTAGAACATAATGCTATTTGTTATCCATTATTTATCCTGTGCCATATAGCCGTTTTTCAATTTCTGCCATTGCTACTCAGCAGCTTGTTTACATGAACTATAGTAGTGTTTCTGAAACAAACACATCCGTTTTACCAGTGCAGGGCAACACTACATGATATTTTCATTACTTTAAAACACTCAGTTTTTGGTGTTACGGTTCCTTTATATGGAATGGTGCTTACCCATGTGGGTGCATCCCTGCCATTACAGGTGGTATTCCAGGGATGAGAGGGGACACTGCTGGCATTAGAGGTGGAATGCCTACGAAGGAAACATGACATTATCACTACCAGGTAACAGTGATCTAATGCACAGAATCAAGGGGCAAGTGGGTTCAGAGTCCCATTATAACACAGAAACGGACATTTAAACTGTTTATTACCTTATGCATGCCGTAATAACTCTGAGGAGGACAGACACGAGGCCTAAGATCATTGGTGGCATTATTGAAAGCCAGCAGCCAACACACCTGAGCTTGTTTACAGCCATATAACATGAATGGCCAGCCTGGGCTTCACCCTCTCTGGGCGGGTGGCCTAGCACTCATCGGGTAGCATTTTTTGGATTATAGATGCCCTTTAAATCATAGTGGCAAGTCAAATAGGTAACTAATAAAAGAAGAAATACCCAACCTGGTGTTTCAATGTGTACACTAATAGGAAACTGCAGCAATATTAAGTCAATAGCTATAGCGCCAATAGAGTATTTACCCGGGGGCATTCCTGGGGCACCAGGTAAGCCAGGAATTCCAGGCTGTCCCATTGTAGGCATAAATCCCTGCTGTGTCTGCATCTGTTGAAATGAAGTGGATGGTGCTGTGTCATCATCGTCATCATAATCAGAATCATCCTGGTTGGTTTTCTTCTTCTGACTATCAACTGCACAAGAGAAAGCCCAAATGCATTAGGCTTATCTAGCCACCCTAGTAGCACATGACATGACTGCTCCCGACCAATCACGCTATATATTCTATCTTTAACTTCAGACTTGAAAAAGTGTCTACATTAATAAGAGTGTCAATCAGATTTTAAAAAGGGGGTGCTCACTATATCATTTAGGTATGTTCCAATAAGAAATCTCACCTTGTGTCTTTTGTTCAAGTATTCGTCTCCTTTCTTCCATGTCTTTTTCAGGGATCCCTTCCATGCCATATATTTCCAGTTCAATGTCTGTCCTTCCAGGGATAGCATTTGGCACAGCATCTATGGTCTCTTTGTGTACCTACAGAGGAAGTAAATGGCAGTCTATCATCCCAAATACATTCATGATCAATCAATTATCATGCAGTTATACACTGCCCATTACCCACAAGAGATGAATCAAGTGAGATTTAGGTCTTCTCACTTCTGGTACCTCCCCCAACCCCTTATCTATGTGCCAACACATTATCTCTCGATATCGAAGGGACCTTTTGAAATTTTCCCAAGAAATTGAATAATTTGATTATAAAGCAGGAATTAACTAAAGCTCCTACCTATATATTTATGGTCACCTTAAATCTTTGATACATACTATTTTACAGTCAGTGTTTAAAACAGGGCATATGTGCTAAATGCAGTCTGACAGGCCCACCACACTGGCTATACATGCAACTAACAACTCAACCCCCTCCCTGCAAAGCTGGAGTACGTACCTGCATGCAATGGATGGCTAAGCCTGGGCCTGTGTAAAGCTTCTTGTGACAGATGTGACATTTAAAATGTTTTGCCTTTTGATGCTGAATCAGGATTTTCTCATCATCAAAGTCTCTGTTGCAATACCTGTTGTGTAGTTAAGGGACTATACAAACATATAAATCCTCCCTCCGCCCCCGCGTATCAATATTTCACATTGACACCTCAATATAACACGCTGACAAAGTGCACACTTACTATATACACTGTCAAGCTTAGATAAACACTAGATTATCATTAATAACTCTGTATAAACACAAACACATAGCGCAGTTCAACTAATGGGTATACACATGCATACAATTTACACACAAATACAGACCTGCCTGATCCCCGTGTCTGGGGGGGGGGTGTCACCCCATCACACAACCCTGATCCCTGCATGTGGGTGTGGGGGGGGGTCACCCTAACAGCCATCCTGACCACACAGTTCAGTAACCCATAGCAAACAGATATATGCTTTTGAACATGCAGTCAAAACAGATTAGATTGGTTACTATAGGTTACTATCTGGGATTATGACTTGTGTTATATCTGCGAAACGCCAAGTATAAGGTACCATCACACTACACATATTGCCACTCGGGGTGCACTTGTGAATAGCACGGATTAACCCTCACCTGGAATACACTGCCCCCCATTTTACAGGTCACTGTCTCAAACTTCAACACTCTCCAAAAAACAACATCGGACCCCACACACAGACGCCTCTCATGACTCCTATGCATATTATACAACCAGACTCGTATAAAAACATATAACAACCACTCCCACATACTCACCAAACACTTCCCCTAGACACATAGGGAGCCACACACACTCCCGCCCCTCAACTTCTACACTGCTCCACGGGGCTACACCGTGCCCCCATAACTCATATTCAACTTACATTCAGCCCATATTTCCCACTTAGAACCTTCCCACGCACAACAAACCCTTCCTTACCCCAAAAGTCCCCATACACAGCCGGCCCTACTGAACCTTATACTACCGGTGCCTCTTATGTTACCCCCCCGACCACCTTTTTCTCTTTAGACAAGGGCCCGACACAATGGACGGTGCCTTTGGCCTCGCTCTAACCGCCACAGGGGCCAAACAGCTGACGGGTGGGAAAAGGATACCAGCACCATGGCTTGAGCTGCTTCTTCTTCTTTCTCCCCATTGTACGAGTCGGGCCTCCGTGCTATAGTCTCCCTATCTCTCTCTGGAAGAACAAGATGGCGCCGACAACAGGCTCTGATTCCTCCTACTCCCAGGGGGCAGCGCGGCAATGGAGGGAGGAAAGAGCGGAGGGAGGTGTTCGAGCCTGACACTGCCATTTTGGTTCCTGGCAAGTCCATTCTAATACGTATCAGATCCGGATGGAAGGGGTGGGATTTAGCACTGGCACAGACTTATTGTACAATTACCAACCTCTCCTGTCTGGGATACACTGGCATGGATGTGTAAAAGACATACTTCCCAACATTTTGGAAATAAAACCCGCAGCCGCCTGTTTTTGTGGTAGCACTCCCTAATTACCATGTTCATTTTACAAAATGTTGCAGTTTATGAAAGTTTGAACATGTTTCTGTGTGTTTTTTCCAGTTATTACAGATTTGCCAATGAAGGTGAATTGCCCTTTAAGCTGTGAGTCTAACTTTTCCCAAGGGACCACCTTATCTAAATTGTTACAATTATTTATTTGCTTTTCTCAAAATTGTTACAAAGCATCTTAACTGCACCTTGTGTAGGGTTGCCACCTTTAAAAAAAATCTTCACCGGCATGTGGAGGGGGTGGGGTTAAAAGGGCGGGCTGTGACACTGAAGGGGGCTGTGCGTTGACGCGCTAAAGGGGGTGGAGCCAAATGCACACATTTGGCAAGAAGCCCAGGCAGTGGCATAACTAGATGTTACTGGGCCCCACAGCAAATTAATTTTAGGGCCCCCAACATAACCAGAGGTTGTCCCAATATAGGTTGAAATTGTTCGTTATTTTGGGCGTCATGGGGCCCCTATACCTCCAGGGTCTGCTTCCTCTGTAGTTGCACCCCCGGAACAACAACACCCTTTTCAACAATGTTTATCTCCATCTGATAAACTATGTATATACACTTACGGCGCCCACATATATATCATGTTCTCATCTCTAATAATGAAATGTATTTATAGGTGGTGCGCATGAATATAACAACCTCCAGCTTCCTAGGACAGCTGCAAGTAATGCGCTATGGTTCCAAACAAGCTACCAAGAGCGCAGAAAAATCGCAAGCGCAATACTATGGTTACTGTGTGTAACCAGCGCATTTTCCGATCTTTGCCTTTCCGCCGTTTTACCTTCCCTCTCATTATAGCCCCATGTCTCCACACGAAAGCTGGAACCCTTACTTTCCCATAGAGTACCCAACCCCAACCAAACACAGAGGCTGTAGGTACCCCACACTTTTCCATATCACTCTATCATACTGTAAAGACAGGAACCATGCTCTCAGCCAATGAATGCTGGTCCTGGTTGCTCGGTGACAGGTGAAAGCTCCGCCTCGTGACGCAGGCGACCAAGAACTGCTTAAGAACTGCTTGAGAAGGGCTGCGGAGACAGTGGAAGTAGCAAAACGAAGTAGACACTGAGGTTGTTGAAGCACACTAGTTACGGAAAGCCATGAGACAACAAATATACTGGATGTTAGACATGGAAATTTGACGCATGCTTGTGTGAAAGGCGGAGGACATCAATTTCGGCTGGGCCCCCTCTCCTCTCGGGCCCCTCTGTCGTTGCGGGGTCTGCTTCCTCCCTAGTTACGCCACTGAGCCCAGGAAAAAATGGTGAGTTTGGAGCAGGCTGGGAGCAGGCCACGGGCTTTTTTTAGGTGTATTACAAATTTACCGGCAGCTACATTGCCAGTAAATTTGTAATACTGGCCCGGCCTTGGCTGGTGCTTTACCGGCTAGGCCGGTAAAATACCGGCCGGGTGGCAACACTAACCTGGTGGCTGTTCTGGGCTCTATGCCAAAGCCAATTAAGTTAGAATCTTAAACTTTTCCCAAGGGACCTGTTATCTCGTATTGTTACAATACCTTATCTAGAAATTGTTACAATTACTTACTTGCTTATCTCAAAATTGTTACAAAAGTATCTTATAAGCAGCTGTGGCTGTTCTGGACTCTGCCAAAACATTGTTTCTTTTTCTAGCTGTTCCGTGCAGTGAAAAACTGGACTATCCAGTACAAATGAGGGACTGCGGGTTGAGCTGGCAAAAGAGGGACTGTCCCTCTAAAAACGGGACAGTTGGAAGGTATGAACCTACATCCCCGTCAACCTTGCGGGACTACAACTCACAGCATTCCACTGACAGCTACCATGCATCTTGTATAGGACTTCAATTTCTAGCCCAGTGGCCCTGGCCGGTACATCTTTGGACAACAACTCTCAGCCAAAGTTCCCTCTAATCTGGGGCATAACTACAGAGGAAGCAGACCCTGCATCTGCAGGCGGGCCCAGGAGGTATAGGGGCCCCATGAGACCCTAAGTCATATACAATCTCAATAAATATTGGTACTCACTGTACCTCATATCACATGGTGTTTTACATTACAATGCTTATCCTCCATGTGGGTACATACACACATTTTTACAGAAGCCTCTCAGTGATTACTGGTATGTTGAACTCCCCAATTCCGTGTGGAAAAAAGGACTCCCGTCTGGGGGGTAATGTGTGCATATGGCCAACAGGTGGCGCCGAGTCTGCGGGACTCGAAGGCCCTGGAACGTTTCTCTCCTGGTCCAGCGCTTGGGGGGAAGGGATTTCCTGCGGACCCATTTTGTTTACTGCCACCTGGCTGGGAGATGCTACAGACACAGAGCTCCCTGGCTGAGTCCGCTGATGGGGAGGAACTGAGGGTCGAGGAGGGGATCTTGGATGGGAACAAGGATCAGAGACCCAGCAGCACTGCTTTCCACTCTCTGTATATTTACCTGCCCGGAGGGTGAGTGTTACTGCCTGACTCTACATAATTATCATTGCGCTTTGTATTTGCAGACTAATTCCTTCTCCTACTCTTTCTCAAGTCATATTTTCTATATGGCAACCAACTCCTACTGTGAGTAAGGTAGTTAGCTCCCCAGCAGCAGCAGCAGCAGCAGCAGCATATACTCGCTTTGCCTGTAGTATGACAGCAGCTGCACCCTCCCTTCTCTTCTCTCTGCAATATGGCGCCACTGCCCTCCTACTATATGTCTATATAATACTATGCAATGCAGGGTTGTCTGGTCTCATTAAATAGCCAAAAGCAATTTTAGAATAGCCCAATCTGTACAGTGATAACGATTAGAATAATATACCTGAGACCCAACCTTCTCTTAGCCCTCACCAACCTGGAGTCCATGCCCATTGCCCAACCCCAAAATAATCTATATCTGTTGCACACAAAAATGACATGCCTCTGCACCCAGTTCATACAGGTTGCTGTAGTTTTACTTCATGCCCTGCTTACCATAATTTACATCATGCCGTTGTGTTGCTGTATATTGTGCCAGGAAAGCCTCACTGGTTTTATAGTTATTTGTAAATGTTATTGATATTTTCTGTCAGCCTGTCTCTTACTGTTCTATCCTCTGCTTTCCCTGACTACTGGTAACATTGAAACGTATCAATAGTCAACTCTTCAAGGCTCCAGTTCCCAAAGTGCCTTGCATGTTCTGTAAGTACAGACCTGAGAAGAAGGAAACTTACCAAAGCGTGCAAGGCATTGTGGGGTACTGGAGTCTTATCTCAGTGCTGTATTCTCTGTAGTAAGTGCCCCCCCATAGGACTTGTATTACATGACTGCTTTTGTTCCCTTTGTAGTGGCTCCCAGTCTGGCACCGACACAGAGGATGGCAGCTCTGCAAGTGCGGCGGGAGATGCAGTCTCCATTGAGGACTTCAGGTGCCATAATTAAGAAGAAAATAATAAGTGTTGCTGTTTGTTCAGCATTATTAGCTTATTGTGTCCAGCCCTCCTCTGATGTCATATTTTTGACACAAGTGGGGTAGCTAGGTAACTTCTCAACCTTGGGGGGTGTAGGATGGCCAGTTACTCAGTACATCTCCAGCTGCACTTACATGCCCCCAACCCTCAAAGACCTCGATCTGACTGTCACTTGGAACTTACCAGCTGAGCTTGCAAGAGAACAAACTAAAGAATAAGTAATAGTGGAAAGAGAAGGTCATTTTGGGAAGGAGCACTGACCAACAGTTGAGAGATAGATCAGGGATGATATCAAAAAGCAGAACAGAAAGCAGCTGAAGGGCAGAACACAAAAGATGTCTAGAAGAGGGCACTTGAGTATGGGTTACATTCTCTACAACAAGGTAAAAGCTCATTAAGTGTTGAAGAGAAGCAAGATGGAGTGATAAAGAATGGGAAGTAAGGAATGTAGAAGTGAGGAGGCAATATTAGGAGCAAATGCAACAATATAATAAACCGGCGAAACAAACAACAAAAAAAACAGTTTTTTTATTCAAATACCCCCCTTTTGTCTGTTCATTACTGTCAGCACATATTGATAAGATACACGGGTTGGTAGTTGGGAGCTAGGATTGAGGTGGGAGTCATAATACAAAGGGATGGGTGTAAGTTTAGGGTTCTAACTCTCCTGTACATTGCGGCTGCTTTTCAGTCTGTCGCTGGTGGACACAAACTTACCAGACGAGTCAGAGTTGGAGTTGCGGAGCTTCATTGCCAAGCGTCTGTCCCGTGGAGCCTTGTTTGAGGGGATGGGAAATGTTGCTTCTCTGGAATTGAGGTGAGGGGTTAAGTACAATATATCAGTCATCGTTTCCTCTACTGCTCTATGTGCCCCTACCTACCTACCCATCCCACGGGGGGGGAGGGGGGCTTCTCTATATAAACTTCTATGTACCCCCAAAACCTTACATCATCTATTTTTATTCACTTGTGGGTTCCATATAAAATGTAGGAGTCAGTGTAGTGGGGGCTGTGGATTTGGGTTTGCAAATGGAAATCGGGAATCAGTGTAACAGAGGGGTTCCATATGCAGTTGGGTAATCCATGTAACAGGGAGGGGGAGTGAGAATTGCAGGAATCCATATGGCATTCAAGACTCCGTGTAACAGGGCCTATGGAATGTAGGAGTTGAGTAATGAAGAGGAGATGATTATGGGTTTATTCTGTGTACGTGAATTGTGGGTTAATTCCCTGTTTTCTCTCCAGCTCCCCAGAATATTCCCTGGGATGTTTTTATTGCCTCTTGCAACCAGACAAAGAGGGGGAAGCAGCAGACCCGGAGCTCAATACACGCTCCCCAGAATATGTTGTCTGCTTTCTAGGAGGTTCTGAAAAAGGACTTGACTTATATCCTTTCCTGTTCTGAAGATTTTTTTTTACCAAAGTAAGCATTATCTGCATTTTGTTCTGGGGTACTATAGCTTTGTTAGGGATACCCAAACCTGACTCTCAGTGGGAACTGTAATCCCAGCCATGGTTTTAATGTAACTGATAGATAGAGATGCAGTCATAGTAGTAACATTACTGATGGTTGACGAGGCAGTGATACTTATAATGTTACTGATGGATGGAAAAGCTGCCATATTGATAGTTATTTATGGTTGGAGAAGCAGCCATATTAATAATATTCAGTTTGCTCCCCTGCCAATTAAGCCACATGTAGCAATGTTGGGGGGCCCTAAAGGTGATTCAGCTGACCCCAGCACGTTTGGTAGCTTCTGCTGCACCGTGTTGCAGTTGTGGCACAGGGATGCACTGTATATTTTGCCAAGTTGTAATGCTCACTGCAGTTTTTTCCTTAATAACAAACATTCCGATTGGAGCTGGACAAACACGCTGAAGCTCTGAAGGCTAAACTTGATCCCCAGGTGAGAATGGGACCTTACAATGCTTTTGTGGCTTTAGACCTTTTTGGGTGTGTTTCATGCTTCATTTTCTGTAAACTGCAGTGTTATTCAGCAGATTGTGTGCTGATTTGTTAGGCAGTCACCTTTCTGTCCCAAACAACTCCTGCTCCTATTCTAGTGCAGGTATTTGACTAATGGCATGTGGTACATTGCTAAGTGTTTTTCCACCTGTAGCTGAGCAATCTGGAGACTGATATCAGGCCTCACCTCAGCAGCTGGTTTGAATCATCCGTGCAGCCAATCCAGAGAATCGTACACCTATTCCAGGAGAAGCTGGCCTACTTATTGTATGCGGTGAGTATAAATCTAGGGCAGGAAAGAGTAGGATGGGGAATATCCCCAAAGTTATGCAGCCAATCCTGAGAGTTGTGCACCTGTTCCAAGAAACACTAGTCTGTTTCATGCATGGGGTGGGTTGCAGGAAGAATCTCTCTCTAGTGCAGCCAATCCAGAGAGTTGTATGCCTATTGAAAAGAAGTGAGGGAACCTTACACACTATCTCCTTACCTTTAGGCGCTGAGTTACACTCCAGTAGAAGTGAAAAATGCAGATGACAGAACCCAGTGTGACATCAACAGGTAAGTAGAACAGTAGATAAGTATCATGCAGAGACAGCTGCTTACACTGAATAAAGAGCCAATAGTGGTAACACAAGGTGCATTTCACAATCACTTGTAGGTGGGCATGAGATGACACGCAAATGTACACTGTGTGGTTGCACAAAGCTCCCAGTTCTTGTGTTCTCTATTTATCACTGACCTGGTGTTTATACTGGCAGGTTCATGAGATTGGCCAGTCTCCAGGGTTTGGTTCAGGAGGGGACTATGACGTCTCTGTGTATTGCAATGACTGAGGAGCAGAAGAGATCGCTCATTGTAGACTGCAGTGATAGACAACCAAAGATACTTAATGCTGGTGAGTGCTCCATTTCCCTCGAGCTTTCAGTTTGCCACATTTTTTTCTCTGTACCTCCACAGGAGTGGGTTTAACCCAAGTATAATCTCATTAATACATTGTTTGTTTTCTGCACTGGAAGCTGATGGTTCTGGTCAGCCAAACATTTAGCATACAATGGATGGGCCTATCCTTAGAAGCTTTTCGATTGAGCTTTGTTATTTATTTAAATTTAATAGCCTTCCAATTATGCCTTTTCTGGGCTGCAAGTGAAAATACTATCTGTTTTCATGAGAGGGTGTCCCTGAACCGAGCAAATTAAAATACATATTGACTGCAAGGCTTATATTTCTATTAAGGCCCTGTATAGGTTAATAACTGGCGCACAAGGCTATAGCGGGGGAGCTGCAACAGCTATAGCTAGTCACATGATGTTATTCTTTCAGGTTGACAAGTGGAAGGAGTAGGGAAAAAACAATCATTTGTGTACTTTTATCTATACAGTGAGTAACAAGTTCTGTGAAGACTGGATGCAGATTGTTATAAACAGCCCTGATGGGGGCAATCCCTTCCTTTTCCACCAGAAACTGGAGAATTTTAAGCTGAAGGTATTGCCACTATGTAATCTAATGCAAACCCATAATGCTCTTCTTTCTGCCACCGGTGAAATTGGTGTAGGTATAGTGGGGAGGTAGACTTAGACTTAATGAATCTAGTCTTCCTACCGATACTAGTACTAGATTTAATGCTTTAGTGCAGAGTATGTATGGGGCTTTAAGAGAATACAACTATCAATACTCCTATAGTGTAAAGCATAGTAGGGAGTTAAAGAGAGTATGACCTTGGGAAAAAGAGCAGCCGATGAGCATAAAGTACAGAGAATAAGAGCTCTATATCCAGGTAGGTAGTGGGGGAGAATGGATTTGTTTACCCAGCAGCAAGTTTCTGTCTGACCATGGGAAGAGAGCAGCCCAATGGCTAGAAATTATGCACAGAGATAGGTACTGAGGTGGGATTAGTGGGCTAATGTAAATTGGTGCAAGTAGAATTAAAGTGTAGATGTTCAGTAAGAGAACTCTGAAAAGGCCTCATTAATTCTCCTTGCTGAGCAGGCAATCCAGGATATGAACAACCTGAAGCGCCTGATCCGCCAGGCAGAAATGAACCACTACGCCCTATTTAAATGCTACATGTTCCTGAGAAACTGCGGCAATGGCGATATCCTGCTGAAGATTGTGAAGGTTGAACACGCGGAGATGCCTGAAGCCAGCAGTGTCCTGAGGGTCCTGGAAGAGTTTATCCAGGAGGGTGGGTTTTCTGCTCATAACTGCTGATTCATTCCTAGAGTGCCAGATGTTAGTAGTCACTGGCTAGCTTACGTCAGTCCAGCTCTCTTGTTTTAATGACCACAGGCAGCAGTACCTTGGATCCTGCACTTTCATGAACTTGCCAGGGCAGCATGCTTATTACACTAAATACAAAGCCCCCCGGGCCAGTCTCATAGCACAGCTGCAAACTCAACAGGAGCCCAAAATGCCCAAGGTTCTCTGCATTCAATGTTTATATTTTGCACATCTCCTGTTTGTGGTTTTGTCACCTTCATGCCTCGCTCTAGGGATTAGCATCTCATACTAGGAGCAGTCGCAGGCGCCCCAAAGATTGATTTATCATACTGGGAGCAATCACACAAGCCCCGTAGATTGGTGATCTGTACTGAGATCAGCCACAGGAGCCCTGGCAATTGGTGTCTCATATTGGGAACAGTCCTAGAAACCCTGGGTATTTGTGCCTCTTATTGAGGGGCACCAGTTTCTGGAGTCTCTCATATGGAACAGTCACAGGAACCCAGAGGATTTGAATCTCGCACAACGAGCATTTATGGGGCCCATGGGTTGGTGGGTCCCAGTACTGTAACTTTACAGAATTTTATGGTGCAACAAAACGATGATGACTTTACCTAATCACTAACATTTACTTACAATACTTCAGTATTGGATTTAACATTAATCTTTAACTTGGCCTTTTTGTGGGTAGATATCTTTAGTGTAAATAAGGATTTTATAGAAATGTACAAGATGAAATGTTAGGTCCAGGGCCGGGTTTAGTGACCAGGGTCTAAAGCAGTGTTTGTAGCCCCTGGAAAAATATATTGCCCTTGCCCCCTGCTGGATGCAGAAACATGTCACTTTACAGCTGTTAAAAGTTGCAGCAATATGGTTAATGCTCCTCTACTTCCCAGACAGGCTCCTCAATACTACTGTTTGTTGTACAGTAAATTAGGAGCAGCAGAGTAGTATCAAGTATTTCCAATATGATTGGTCTTTCAAAGCCAATTAACCAGAGACTGGTTGAAAAGTCAAGCGGGGTCATAACGTAGCGCACATAGGTATGCAAGGTGCTCGATGTGTCTGCCCCTAGAGTTGCCCTGTGAATTTTGTTTCTTATCCAAGGCTGAAGCTTTCCCTCTGTGCAGACTGAACACTGTCTTAGTAATGTCCTATTGATGGGCAACCTCCATTGCCTGACTCCTTCCTCATACTTGTGACATTTCATATCAGATCTATGTCTGATTTTGTGCAATCTCCTTATTGTACTTGGTTCTCAATAAAATGCTGATTGATACCTAGCCATTGTGTGCCTGGCCATGAGAAGCAACTTTTTACCTTCTAATTTGATTTATGCTCTGGGCACTTTCATTTGTGTTATGTGTGCGCTGCTTTGTGTTAAGTGATACCAGTGTATTTACCCCTGTAGCCTTCCCCAACTGAGCAGGAATGGAACTCAGACCCAGCCACACAACTTGTTTCACATCCCTGGTCTCAGTTTTGTTGCTCTGTTTGCAATGTGTGGAATAAGTGACCTGCCGGCTAGCATTGGCAAAATAGATTTAATGAGCATCATGTAATTATTGCCAGTAAACAAAATATGTCTACTATATAGAGCAGTACAAAAATATCAATGGCACATCCTCTGTGGCATCAAATTGTGCAGTGATATGGTGAAAGTTCCACCATTGTACTGTGTGGGTAACCCCAGCAGCGAGGCATGGGTTTATGCCAGGGAGTGTTACAGTGTGTGTAATTTCTAGTGCTGCCCTGTGGGCGGGTATCCCCACACTGTAAGAATATAGCGATATTTTGACTTGCATAATGCCAGCTCAGAGACACAACTTAATGGTATAAGCTCCAGTGCTGTGTCTGTAGTTCTCCCACCATGAAGTCTGAGCCAGTGGCAAGTACCATCCTTCAAGCAGAGCAATGCAGAGGGATTTATGGGATTATGGTTGGCTCACTGAGTGTTCCCAGCAAATGGAATGTCACTTAGCATGAGATATAGGCTGTGTGGATGGGTAGGGGTGGTTGTGGTACCATTGCACACACAGTGTATGCATTAAATGGGCAGAGGAAGGAAGTGGGACATGGGTAAAAACACCTTGACCTTACTTACTGGGCAGATATATTTATTACTGGTGTTAAAACCCATGCATTGCCCTAGCCCTGTTTCCTATGGACTCCCAGTAGGAAACAAGGCTAGGAGTGGAACCAATGAAATGTAACTCCTCCTATTGCATGAGGTGTCTGCAGGTGTATATACTTGTGTCTGCTGGAACCAATGAAATGTAACTCCTTCCTAGAAACTGAAAATTGGAGCCATACATCTGCTTGCTGGGGCTGGAACCAATGACATGTCACTCCAGTCCCAGAGTCTGTACAAAAATATTCAATGTGCACTGAATCAGGAGAGGTGGCTGATTTGCACAATATTATCCATACTTCCACCTGAATGCTTGTGAATACAGTGGGGTAGCCACTCAAATCCACGGAGGCTTCCTTGGAGCAGTGGGCAGCCTCACGCCAAGGAGACTGAAAGCAAAAATGTTCCACAAGATGGCAAACGTCACAAAGAAAATGTAGATGGCAAGAAAAATCCACCAGAGAGACTGGTCCTGAAGTCTTTGCTCATAGTTCCTAAGGATAACAACCCCCAATGTGATGCCAACCAGCACTCCCCCAAGGTGAGCCACAAAACTGGGGTGAGGGCATGGGGGGTATGAAGACGGGTAGAACCTCAACCAGACGGCCCGACCAAATTCAAAGCTCACTGTAAGGATAAAGCAGAATGAGGGCAGGGAACATGCATGATATTCTTACCTTGGGCTTTTAATTAAATGGGAACATATCAATACTTTGTTATACCTTCAGAACAACGAATGCCAGGGGACCTTTTTTTATGCTTCAGAGCTGGGTTTTTGTTTTTTAAGACTAGTATTTTACATGTACTGCATACAGAATACAAAGTTAGCTACCCAAGTTTGGTTGGGATAAAACCTATTTGTTTTAGCCCATGCATTTTAATAAACAGCAGGGCTCACAGAATAGGAAGGTTCCCTAGAACAAAAGCAGAGTGGGGGTATGGTGGGATAAATGGAGGAGCCAGAAGCCGACAGTGTTAGGTCGTGGGCGGGGAGAGCAGAAGGAACCACTCAACTCTAACTCGCCCATGATCCGAAGATTTGATGTGGCAGCCGGCCCGACGCACATGTCCCGCAGGTTTTGGGCTGCTCTGCACTAACACAAGAAAAGCCAGGCTTCAGTCCTCTATCAGGTCAGCCTTGCTGCTGACTGGTTCCTATACTACAGTGCAGTTTGCTAAGAGCCGATGGCTCCCCTGCTTATCCTGGGAAAGGAGGTAGTCGGAAGTGGAATAGATGGGAGGGACTAGTAGGATTTTTTAAGAAATTTTCAAGAAATGAGCCAGAAAACACATTTTTTTTTAGTATTTTCCTTCTAAGAATGTAATGCACTGGCACATTCTTGTTTTTCACGCAATATATCTCCTTTAGCACATAACATGGAAATATTTTTGTATATATAGTAACTATCGGTGCCTTGGGCTATCCTAGATTCTGCCCTGTCATTCACTCCTCATATCCAGTCACTTATTAAATCATGTCACTTCCACCTAAGGAACATATCCAAAATATGATCATTTATCACCCAAGATGCTGCCAAAATTCTTATTCACTCTCTCATCATATCACGTCTAGGCTACTGTAACTCTCTTTTAATTGGCCTTCCCCTCCAGAGACTGTCACCTCTCCAGTCCATAATGAACACTGCTGCGAGGCTCATACACCTCAGCAACCGCTCTTCCTCTGCCTCGCCATTCTGTCAATCCCTGCACTGGCTTCCATTACCTTTCAGAATCAAATTCAAATGAATGACACTGACTTTCAAAGAACTTCATAACTCTGCCCCACCCTACATCTCTGAACTCATCTCTATATACTCACCCAACCGCTTACTACACTCCTCTACTGATCTGCTACTCAACTCTTACCTCTCATTACCTCCTCACATACTCGCATTCAAGACTTTGCAAGGGCTGCACCCCTCCTCTGGAACTCTCTCCCATGGTCTGTCCGACTTTCTCCCAACCTTTCTGCTTTCAAGAAATCTCTTAAAACACACTTCTTTCGAGAAGCCTACCCTCACTCTGCTTAACTACCAAATGCAACACCACATACAGTACCACATTTCTCACCCACTTAATTCGATCTTGCCCACTCCCACACCTTGTGTATTACTCCCTTCCCTTTAGACTGTATGCCTATGCATAGGGCCTTCCTAACCCTTTTGTACCTGTATTGATTGTGATGTATGTAACTCCATATGTTCTATGTATATAATTCATGTGATTTAGTTGTACAGTTTTTGTACATTTACTTTACAGTGCTACGCAATATGTTGGCGCTATATAAATCCATTTTAATAATAATATTCCATTCAAGTAAGTAGTGGATTCCTGTCCTACATTATACAAAACTCAATCGTACTGTCCAGATGCCATTAACATGCAAACTCTAACAATATCTGTACAACGTTATCAGTAACACTACCAGCAGTATCGCACACATGCTGACGTATTAAGCAACTGGCATTGGTTAGCTCAATGGAAAACAATGCTGTCACTAACACAAGTCACAGCTGTGGCTCATTACTTACTACAGATCAGTGCAAAGGCGGTACGCAGCAGCTTGAACTGACACTTCATCCCTGACCAGTTCTGAAAGAGGGAAAAGGGAAAATTGTAAGAAATAACAAAAATCCCCCCATTTTACTGTATTGCTAACCAATCTCCCTTTGTTACTGACTATGAGCCCTCTGTTGCTGCCTTGCCTGAGCCCTCCATGCTACTGACCGCATCTCCATGTTACTAATACCCCAGTATTAATGATTAATGCTCTCTGCTAATGACCAATTCCTGTGTTGCTGCCTTGCATTACCCCTTTGTGTTTCTAACTTAATGACACCCCCATGTTACTGACTGATAGCCAGTGTCGTAACTAGATATTACTGGACTGGATTATTTTTCAGGCTCTCAAAATGTCTAGACATTGACCTGTTTTACCAATATTTATTGGAATTCTATATGAATTAGGGCCTCAGGGGGCCCCTATACCTTGTTTCTGACATCCCTGTGTTACTGACTGATACCCCTGTGTTATTGACAAACTCTTGTGTTACTGACTGATTGACCAGTGTTGCTGCCGTGTTCAATCCCTCTGTTTTTGTAACCATGTGTTTGTGAGTGAAGGTTCTGTGTTACCAACTGATCACCCCTGTATTCACATGAGATCTTACCATGACAATATTAGCCAAATGAGCAGAAACAAGGGCATACACTCCACCAGAAGCTCCCACCACAGGGGCACTCATATCTGCAACTGACACAGCCAGCGACCCTTGGAAAGACAGAGGGTTTTCAGTTAGACTTTGTCCATAATATAGGAATTCAATAAGTTGGCCACATAACAGTCCATCAAAGTCAACCTTCCCAAAATATTCTAGAAATTGGGGGTGGGTGGGAGTAGTCTCAATTGAGTAGATTTAAGACCTTAGTTGCCATTTGCCAGTCAGTGGTTTGGGGACTTGGCTGATTTGTCTCAAATAATATACATTTTCTAGTGTCAGGTATACAGGCTGAGTATGATATAATTTTACTTTTTGGAATCGGATATGTGTGTGTATAGTCAAGGGTTGCACATCGGATTGCGGTTAGTGTGGTACTATTATATTATAGTAATGTTCAAGTATGGGAAAACACAGGCCCTGGGGCCAAATAGGTCCTTAAAGTCTACAGCCTGTGCTTTCCTGAATGAATAGATGGGGAGCCTTAGTGGCTACTACTTGAAACTCATAGGCACCCTGCACAGCCTGTAGCTTGTCTGACACCTCCCCTCATGCCTCCCACCAGCAGCACTTTGGTGGTAACATCAAACAAATACGATCAAGAGTAAGGCACCAATATGCTGTTCTGAGCTAGTGGCTCTGCCAAACCATTAGAGAATATGGGGGTTTCTACAACCCCCCCCCCCTCCCCAGTGCTCTCCCTGCTGTCTCACTTGGCATGGAACTATATAACCATCCCACAGCACAATCTTTCTTTTAATTAGATATTGATCACCTGCCACTGGTTATGTCTCTGCCTATTCAAAGATACCTGTGTTTCTCCAGAGATAAGATGCTGGCTGTTGGTGGATATGCTAACCTCTCAGCTCCACATTCCCCCCAATTGCTCAGTGGGAGGGGGGTAAGTCCCAGGGAACTCTGATGCTCACATGGTGTATGATTCCCAGGACAAAATGCAATGAATAGGCTGAGCAGCGAAAGGGCCATCTGTTGTACCCTGGGAAGAGGTAAGACCATTCTAAACTGTTTAGAAGTGCTGCTTAAAGGGCATGTAAAGGCAAAAAAATAAAATCCCATTTTTACTTTCTTTAATGAAAAAGAAACCTATCTCCAATATACTTTAATTAAAAAATGTGTACCGTTTTTATAAGAAACCTGACTGTATGCAGTGAAATTCTCCCTTCATTTACTGCTGTGGATAGGAATTGTCAGATGGTCCCTAACTGCTGAGCAGGGAAACAATCATACGTATGAACAGCTGGGGGAGCCCCTGCATTACTTCCCAGCCATGCAGAACTCTAAGCAGCTTTGTTTATGACGATCCCTAAGCAGCCCACACTGAGCATGTGCACAGTCTTAAGGTGGCCATAGACTCAAAGATCCGCTCGTTTGGCGACATCGCCAAATGAGCGGATCTTTCCCCGATATGCCACTAAACTGCGTGGCTATATCGGGGGTAATTCGAGCGTTCGGCCGTCGAATTACGATGCGCCAAGCGGCTTCGACGGGTCGGTCGGGTAAAAATCCAACCTTCCCGATCGATATCGTGGCCAGATATCGATCGAGATGACCCGTCGGAAGCCCCCATACACGGGCAGATAAGCTGTCAAATCGGTCCAAACGACCGATATCGGCAGCTTTATCTGCCCGTGTATGGCCACCTTTAGTCTTGCAAAGATTTTTAACAAAGTCACAAGATGGTGACCCCCTGTAGCCAACTTTGAAAGCATAAATTATTTGTTTGATTAGGCCTGTGGTGCAGTAAGTTCATGTTTATATTTAGTATACAAAATACAGCATTTCTAGCCTTATTCTATTTTAGACTTTACATGCCCTTTAACTGCCATCCCTCATCCCTTTTTATAGAGCTGGAGAGCAAAGCTTTACCTGCCAGTATGCCTGCAATGTACACAAAACTGATCCGCAGAGCACCATGCACCATCTCTAGTGGCACCCCAACCAGCAATTGCAGGGCCACATTCACCCCCAAATGTTCAATCCTAAAGAGAAAGCAAAGTTACAGAGGGAAAACATTTACAAAGACAAATATATAGGGGGAGGCACACACCATTGCACTTACTTATTCTATTCTGATGATCATGTGGTCAGAACCTGTTTAGTAACATTCTCCACTTTTCTAACCACCACACATGAGCACACACACACACACACACACACACACATGCCCAAGCACAGCTGCAAACCAGAGTCCCTTTAGTACAGGTCAATTATACTGTACAATGTTACTAGCAATTCTGCTAGTTCTGGGCCTAGGATGTACCATTTCCCTATGGCTGTAGCTCCCAGTGCAACACTTAATTGTAACACATACAATACAGATATACAGAGCCATGTTTTACTGGGCTGCCCATGGATACATTTCTGCCATGTTCCTTGCTAAAGCTTAAAGGAACAGTAACACCAAAAAATCTAAGTGTGTTAAATAAATGAAAATATCACGTACTGCACTTGTAAAACTGATCTGTTTGCGTCAGAAACACTACTATAGTTCATAGAAACGAGCTGCTGTGTAGCAATGTCGGAAAAAAAGGCTGTATGGTACAGGTTAAATAGTGGATAACAGATAACACCATTATGTTCTACAGAGCTTATCTGCTATTTGCTGGATTATATTCGTATTACTTTAAAACACTTTAATTTTTTGATGTTACTGTTCTTTTAATTGCAAGATGATTTTCTGATATACCCCAATTCTCCTAATGATCCTCCTCTATTCTGTCCTAAATCTACTCTACTTTAAGCTTCCTTATGCTCTTCCTCTGCTGTCTTCTACACTGCCCAGATTCTTCTCATGCTCTACCTCCACTGTCCTACATCTTCTCTCTCTAATCTTCCTAATGATCTAATGATCGTCTTTACTCTGTCCTTTATCTACACTACCCCAAGCCTCCTTAGACTATTGCTGTAGTTTGTCATTTATATTCTCTACTGAATTCTCCTAAATACTCTACTGTTATACATCTACTCTAACTTCTCTATTATCTATTCTACCCTAAGCCTCTTAATGCGCATCCTTTGTTGCCTTTCTTTTACTCTGCCTCAAGCCTCCTAATGATCTTCCTCTACTGTGTGCTTCATCTACTCTGCCCCAAGCTTCATCCTATTGCTCTACTTTGTATTTGTCTACCTTATAGTTCAACATTCCTGTGTTTTATCAATCCGTTATTTAAGTGGGTAGCAAAATGTCCTGTATTCAATTGCTCAGATCCTCATGTAGCCTAATCCCTAGCTGACTGTACCTGCTTTCCTCTCCAGTTAACCCATTCTGAACATGCCATACTGCCATTTTCTTTCTTAATATCTTAAAATTTAGCTGTACTCCGCCCACTATAATCAGCTAGTTTTCCCTTGCTGATTACCCTATTCCACCAACCCTTTCTTTCTGTATCTTGTTTATACCTTTGCTGCTTCCTTTCACACATCTGATTCTCCATCAGTTCTGTCTCTTTGTCCCAAGCCCCATTAATTTCATATAAGCACATTTACGCAGCAAAGTATATTACATTTCTCTCTTGCTACTGTATATCTCCCTTCCTGATGTAAACTTATGGACAAAGGACAAAACAGGGAACTGCATAATATAGTGCATGGCAGAGCCCCTTAGAGATTTGCCTTTAGCCCTCCAGCTACCAGACCCATAACCAACCCAAATTCCATAGGGGAGCAGGCTGAACAATCTTGGAAAGTGCTGATGGTGAAGAATCCACTTTAGGTGACCTTGGGAGACCTTCCTTCCCAGAGCTTTTCCAGCTGCAGTATCAGTATGTATATATATATATTTATTTATTTGTTTTTTCCAACACAGCATCATTTCCCACAGCTAAATTCTTGCTGCAGCAAGTGAATTGCAAATGGTGCTCAGCCCAGCACTACCTTTCATACAGTCCACAATTCTACCCCCATCTGCCTTTGTGTTTTCCCAGCAGGAAGCCCCAATGCCACAGACGGGAGAGAGTCTCAGCCTAATGTGTGTGGCACCACCTGCTATTGGCTCCTAAATCTAGCCAGCAATAAATCTCATTATCATTACTGGAGAAGGGGGGTCTTGTCTTTATACTGTCTATTCTTTCCATGTAGAAAAAGATAGTGTCCCTTAGAGAAATGCAACTGCTGCAGAGCCTCAGAATATGCTAAATACAACGTGCTTATAAAGGCCACACACGCTGGACAATTGGTACACCCCCTAAATCCCCCCCTAATTCTAGGAACAGTCCTAATTCCTAAATTAATTTCTCTTACGCATCCCACTGCTAAAATAAAGTTATTTCACAAAAAATGTTGCTTTTTTGTGCGCAGGTGTCAGGTTGTAGAAACTGGACAAAAACTTACTGGATCATTTATTTCTGATCTACTAGGATTAATACACAAATACTAATAAAGAAACCATTTCTACATATAGTGGCATATTCTCTGGCCAGTTTAACTGTGCTGCAGGGACACCAATGATACTCACCCAGCATGCATAAACATGTAGCTGAGATATCGCCAGGCTTGAACACGAAGTTGTGGGTGGTATACTAATGGGTTGCTCTTCAGGTACCCGGGATGGGTGGCTTGCAGAACAAATCTGTCCAGGACCAGCCCATAGTAGACAAAGAAAGCAACCTGGGACAGAATAACATATTAAAACATATAACATATTTAACATAACATATTTACACTAAAAATATGCTACCACCTTATAGTATTATTTGATTAAACATTCTAAAATGTTTAATTTTTTTAGGACTTTAAGTATAATCTACGCCCTACTGTAAATTATAAGGAAATTAGAAGTCGTTGAGGGGTTCTGTGACCATATAAAGGCACAAGGCTGCAGGCTGAGTTATACAGGGAACTTTGAGGATCATTTTAAGGCATAATTTACCTCCCTACTGTCAATTATAAGGATATTAGACCTTGAGGGTCAAATAATTTTATACAAGGAACGTATGACTTCAAATATCCTCACATTTTACATCATGGGCTACATTATTTTTTGCAATACACAAGTGTAAATGAGTCATATGCAGAAGTGACATCACTAGGCACAATTTTTAAAGATATATTGTACAGGTCACTCATGACTCTTGTGTATTATAGAAATATTTGGGAGGTGCAGGGTATCAAACCATGCCCTGATCCCTACATTTAAAGGGGTGGATCACCTTAAAGTAAGAATGGCCACGTCTAATCAATTTTTCAATGCATTATTTATTTTCTATAGTTTTTTTAATTATTTGCCTTTTTCTGACTCTTGCCAGCTTTCGAATGGAAAATAAATGCTCTGTAAGGCTACACATATTTATCGCTTTTGCTACTTTTAATTACATGTCTTTCTATTCAGGCCCTCCCATATTCATATTCCATTTTTTATTGAAATCAATGCATGGTTGCTAGGGAAATTTGCAACCAGATTGCTAAAATTGCAAACTGGAGAGCTGTTGACTAAGAGGCTAAAAAAACACAAATAATAAAAAATGCAACCCAATTGTAAATTGTCTCAGAATGCCACTCTCTACATCATAATAAAAGTTAACTCAAAAGGGGAATAACCCCTTTCATTTGGTTAACAGATGCAAAGCAGCAGTTTCTATGGACTTGCCTCCACTATTGTCACAGTGATGATAAACCAGGGTGGGGGGCATCCTGTGTAGTTATCGTAAAACCACTTGCGATCAATCTCGCGGGGTAGCGTTTCGTAGGCCATGTGGCGGATGAGGCGCTGGGCAACACTCAGACCTGACTCCTCCAGAAGGCCCTTATTGCACAACCTACGGTTCCCCTGGAGAATGGCACGCCGAAAACTGTTGGATCGCTTGTTGCTCATCTGAAAGACAAACAGAGGAGTATATTCAATTATGGATCTTAGTACCGGAACTGCTCTGTGTCTGCCAAACTGGTATTTTGTCAAAAGACCTACAAACTGGCTCTTTAAATAGAACAGGGGCTGTTGTATTCATATTTACTTATTTAATAACAAGTTAGAGCAGCCAGCAACTATGCAACATGACTGAATTGTTTAGATTATACAGTGTAAATGCCAGCAATAGGCACATCCAAGCTACAGCCCATAAACTACATCTCCCAGCATGCCCAGACAGCCAGTGACAGGATTGTACTGTATTGGTTCCATTAACAGCTTTGTCCAACCTGGAACGTTTATACAGTTCATTTAAATATCTGCTCCCTCTGAATGTAGAATTCTTACAGAACATTTCTGCCACATTCTGTCTGATTTTTCAGCCTTTTCCAACCTTATAGCTATTAATAGAGCAGGAGGCCTGGGGTGAGTTGAGGAAGAGAGCAGGGATGGTCACTATTCTGTAAGGAGTATGGCTCTAACAGAAGACCGTTCTTGCACATATAATTATGTTCAGTATATATGTAATCGGCTCATTACTGATACCTACAAGGTGATTAGTGATAAAAGCCATTTTCATTTAATAAAGCCGAGCTGCTGGAGCTGTTATTTTGCACTCAATAACAAGGAAAGAGTGGGCGAGATTCCTGTGCCATGCTCAGCTGGCAGAGTACAGAATAGAAATGAAAGCATCACATTTTTGTACATAGAAGTGATGGCTCTGTTTGGTAAGTGGTACACGCATATACTCCACACTAACAGACAGCTTTAATAGGAGCCACTGTGTCAGTCCCACTACTCACCCCTGGTTTATGCAAGTGAAATTAGACAGGGGGTCTGCACAACCCTAAAAGAAGGGTAAGTGCACTGCTGCCATCTGTTCTAATTAGTTCATAGGTGAAGCTCAGAACAAAGCTGATTCTAATAGAAGAGCACTGACTCATCTTGTTCATGTGACATGTAGCAGCTAGCCTTCCACTAATTTACCCTCAGGGTCCTTCTTCCCTGTATTCCAGGGATCCCCAACCTTTTGAACCCATGAGCAACATTCAGAAGTAAAAGGAGTTGGGGAGCAACACTAGCATAAAAAATGTTCCTGGGGTGCCAAATAAGGGCTGTGATTAGTCATTTAGTAGCCCCTATGTGGATTTTCAACCTACATGTAGGCTATATTTGGCAGTGCATCTGGTTTTTATGCAGCCAAAACTTGTCTCCAAGCCAAAAATTCAAAAACAAGCACTTCTTTTGAGGTCACCGGGAGCAACATCCAAGGAGTTCGAGAGCAACATGTTGCTCACAAGCTACTGGTTATGGGTCACTGCTATTCTATTAGGCCCTACCCCACCTAGGATTGCCACTTGGTAGATATATTACTGTCTCTGCCTGTAAAAAATTATACTTATATAGCCAAAAACAATAATATCGAAGAAGGATAAAAGTGAACCTTACCCCCCTCTAGACTAGTGCCTACCCTACCCCAAACTCTCAGCCCATCCATCCTCTTCCAAAGAGAGACAAAGATGACCCCACTGTGTTATACAGCTATAGCGGAAACCACCTGACATTCTTATACCAGTGAGGAATCCTAATTCACTCACAGGCTACACTTATGAATGGGGAGACACCATCTTCTCACCCATGCCTAACACAGACCAGTCCTCAGCCTAGTAAGGCCACAAATCTGTACAGAGAACTGACAACAGCACGGCAAGGTGAAATCCCTACTCCTCCCACATACCTATACTGCTAAGAGCCAACAAGTAAAATAGAGCCCCAATAAAAAATAATATCCCTGTTGATGCATGGATTCAGTTAGGCACACCCCATTATTGCATATATGCCCATGATCCTCTCTAACCCTGCCTACTTCCCCACAATCTCTGCCCTCTTCATAAAATTGCATCACCCCTCTGCCATGGGGCCCCTGAATGGATTGCCCCTTTGTAAGTGGACCTATGTCAGATACCATGTTTAGAGTTCAGCAATAGTTCTTGATCAGTAGGTTTTATTGGCACTGCTGCTAGCATATGGGTTTTGCTGGGTGCCGCAGGACATTTTGGCAGAGGCAAACAATAATGACTACAGCGTTGCACATGCCAGGGCTATATTGTGCGCACATTCTGTTTGATAAAGAGCTTCAGTGCCTGTGGCAGACGCTTGGCTGATGGGGAGACAGAAGGAATAATGTCATTGTAATTGCTGTTCTTCTCAGCTGTGAAGGCTGCATTCTCAGGGAAATTATCTTTATCTCTTTCTCCGTCCTTTCCAGTCCCATGAACAGTGGGGGCAGAGGCACTTACAGACACAAATAGATGGGAGGCTTGCATGACTCCCACGAGCAACCAAGGCACTACTGGGCACATCCCTTACAATGGCTACCATGTTCTCTGTTTGGCACATGCAAAGGTGGGCTGCATAGCAAAGCAGCACAATTATGGCCACCCCAATGGTAAAGACAGAATAAAACAGGGCTGTGATTTGGCTGCTATGTTACTGGCCTGATAAAATACAATACTTGGTGCAAACATTATTAATTGGGGTGTGAGCCCATTTATCAGTAGGCCCTGACCATCAAGCACATTAGCAAAAGAAGCAGGACAGCATTTTCTCACCAGATTGATAAAATCCTGGTAGCCAATCATCCCATCAGCCTTACTGTCTGCCAGAGCGAGCAGGACGTCCAGCTTGTGTGGGTCCAGATCTGAGCCGTGTTTGTGCAACAAGGTCCAGAACTGCTGGGTGCTGATATAGCCAGTGTTCTTGGCATCAAACTAGGGAAAGGGCAGAGACAAGTGTGAAAATCATCATATGTGCCCTTTACTGCTGTGCCAACGTTAAGAGGATAGTGCTAGTAAATAATGACCCCCTTTTATATTCCCTTTTCACGCATGCAGACAGAATATTAGTTCGTTGTCAATTGTTTTTTGTTTTGTTTTTTATATCTAGCTAGCTAAATCAGAGCAGGCATACCTAACTAGCAGTGCTGTAGCTGTAAATGAGTGATTCTGAGTGTAAAACCTCTGGCATAAAGCAAACCAGAATGGCTGTTTTTGCCAGAAAGTACTTCATACTGTTTACTTGCACATGTGAAGGATTTGTTTTCACTGACAGTGTCTCTACACTGAACTCTAAGCACAGACAGTGCCAGCTACACTCCCCAGTACAAACCTGCATAGTGTTCCATACTACAATGCTGACAAACCAGAAACACTGGGTGGGATCATAAAGATCCAAACCTGAGTTTGCTGCTGGCAGCTTTCTCTACATGTACTCTGTCCCACCCACGATAAACATACCATGCTACACTCATACTGTAACTATCTATCTGTCACCTGGCATTGGCAGCCATGGTGCAGAGAGCACTAACCTGCTAGTTCTGCTTCAGCCCTAGAAGAAAGAAAGTAATCTGGAGTATGAGAATTCCCTAACCCCAGGCAGAATGTGTGAGCATGTGGGGTAGGTTACGGCTTCCTATTAAAGATGACCCCATTCCCCTGTAAGACATCCTGCTGGGGGAATACAAAGCCCCCCATGCTAATGGGCACTGACACAGGAGCATTTTTTGCCCCTCATTAGTAGGTTTCTTACTGGGAGTGGATAGCAATCTCTACATCTGCTGAACCAGAGGAACAGTAAAGTGTAAAACTGCCCAATGTACCAGAAGCATGGGGAGATACAATAACAGCCTTCATGGTCCCTTGTCACTGCAGGAAAAGTCAATACCCAACACTATATAAAATGCAAATTGTCCTGGAGTGCACCATTACCTGAATCATGATGTGGGATGTGTACAGCCAATTTATTATAATTATTGTAACTGGTCTGATGCTGCCTCACTGATGTACTATAGAACTGCAGGAGACGGTGGCGCTATATTTATGATATTATAACTACAGTCTCCATATAGAGGTACAACTGCTTGTACAACTTAGTCTATGCAGAGCTGCAGGGGTGGCGCTATATAATTAATAAAGTCACTATATAAATGCACAAATGCCCCATATTCCAATTGCAGCCTCCCCCTCTCCCAGTACTCTGGCCTTTTTTCTGGACCCCTGCGCCAAACCCCATAAATTACACAGACAAACAAAGGACCATTGTGTTGGTGCATGTGATGACCCCTCAATGCCCCAAGCAGCCGGCAGACCAGGGTAAAGTGCCCTGAATGAGATGCACCCAGATGGCACAGACACTTAACCCCCCCCCCCCAGTAAAACTCAATAATCCCTTTATGCAAAGGAGGTGGAAACAAGCGAGCGACAAGATCTTTAATCTCAACACAAAGAGCCTTTCTCTGAGAAATCCCCCAACAAATACAGGGCAGCATGCCCGTTCTACCCAGGCATATTATACTCATGGCAAGGGGAAGCAGGTGTGAACAGCACAGGGGCAAATCCATTCTTCTATTCATTTAAATGCCCTTCTCTGTCCAAAGCAAAGAGATTAGGCTACGCAAAAGCTGCAATATGCATCTACTTTTTTTCATCCAGCATTCCCACTGCTGTCCCATGGGTAATCTCCCCCCATACTCCTTATAAACTGTACAGTTGCTGAACTCTGCCCCCGAACAATAAGTTATATCCTCATTCTGTACTGATTACCATAGGTATAAATACAAATATACAGAGAAGGAATGTTAAGACTGTTCAATAAACTGCCTTTAAAGAACTGACCCACTGAGTAAAGCAAACAGAACTACTACATAGCCCCATCTGCTGGCTGAAGTAAGGCAGGATGTGGGCAAGCCCATTGGTTGCATCTCTCTTGGGAGTATTTTACACACCTGTAATCCATCTGATGAAGATCACATTGCCCTTCTATAGGTTGGAAATGTATGTAAGTCCCGGTTGCCTGAGGCTGAGCACACATACCCCATTGGAAAGCTGTTGAACCAGGAGATGTTTCTGCACAAATAGTGAGGGGCACTGGGTTATTGAGTTGCTAGGGACAGATGAACCAGTCTTTGGTTCAATTACGGAGACCACAGATCACTGGTTCTGTAACCATCAACCTTCATAATGTGCTCGGGGGCACCCAAAAAGCATTTGCTACACCCTCAATAAGCACTCAAATAATGAAGGCAGCCACTTAGGCCAGGCCATGGCTTATTATTAGGTTAGCACTAAGATACAGCCGATATGTTATGGTTATGCAAACTGTTTATCTATGATCACCAATCAAACCTTTGCTATCATTACTCTAACTGCACCAACCCAATTGCAAGTTATGAATGACTGGCTCAGGAGTAACCAAACAACTAGTTTCGGATTAGGCCAAACCCTGAATCCTTTGTGAAAGATTCAGCTGAATACCAAAACCATGATACAAATCAGAACAAGGAAGGTTGAAAGAGAATTGTTTTTTTTACTTCATTCTTTGTGTGATGAAAAATCAAATATTTGGATTTGGTTCACCAGACAATCCTGCTGAAAAAAAGCTGAATACCAAACAAAATTCTGCATTCTGTGCATCCCTACCCAAAACCTATGGTTCGATATGGAAAGAGAGCAGCATTTATAGGGAAGGGGCTCTGTGGCAACTCATAGGGGTGCCAGTTACCCCCAGTCCTTTACCATTTTCCATCATATCCTGCACTCACAGAACCAGCAGAACCCTTGCACTCTTGGCTAGTGACCTTGTAGCCTGTGTGCTTTGCTAGTGACCTTGTGGCTAAAAATTATCTCTGGCAGAAGCTTTAGAGTGGTTTCATGTGAGACTATTAGCCCCCATTAATAATTTTTCTTCTCATCAATATACACACATTATGGTACAAGGATTGTACCCCTGTTCCTGGTGCTATATCTACCCACAAAGGACCAGGGTATGGTAAAAATGCCAACACAATCCCTCTGTGCACTATGGAAGATGCACAGAACATTGCCAGCTGCTCAGACACCTCTGCAAGCCTGTTTGATCTATAAAAAGCCCGAGATGTGAAATGACAAAATGACGACATCTCCGGATCTGACTCCCACAGTCTGCTGCAGCCTGGCCCAGCACAAGCACCATGGCACAACACTACTCCCCAGTAGTTACCTGAACTGATCCTCTGCTGGGAACCCCTAGGCTAAGATCTGGAGGGTTATACTGGAGCCCTAGCACTACATGTTTCTCTTACTTGTTCATAACAGCACATACCATAAGTGGTTACAAAATTAAGCACACTCTTTGAAGCTGCTGCCGGCCTGCGGGGGCTCAAATCCATGCTTGGGGTGCCCAGTGTGAAAGTCACCATACGTAGAATTTGTAGGTTTATGTTCTAGAACTATAATATCGTGGCCATGTATTTATGTCTAAAACACAATGGATCAGTCAGCTAAGTCATAGACTGAATAAAGAAGGAGGCTTGATCCCCCAAAAGATTGAAAACCACTGTTCTACATAACTTCTTAGCCTTTTTCACTGTCAATGTCACCTCTATAGAGCGGCTATTCTTTGCAAAATCTTGGGGGGTTAACATAGCATTGCTGTCAATAGCTTTGTAGGTGCTACAACCAGCGGGTTCTGCACAAATGAAAGCACACAGCGAAAATGGTGTTTGTTTAAAAGAAATGCAGTGCCCAATCTATACCCATACATCTCACACTGCAGACCCACGTCTCACTGAGGCACATGCTCCCTCCCAGCGTCTGGCATTGTAATGCCTCTGTGCACTTTATAGCACCGCTGACCGTTTGTACCTCTGGCACAGCCCCAAAGCACATAAACTTGAATTGTGATTATTACTCGGAGCTGCAATGAGGATACACCATGCCCTGAATCACTTCCCTCAGCTCACTGTGAGCTGGACCCAGGACTACATTAAATATCAGTGCTTCTTTAGACGCACAAGAGAAATATCTACTGGTATGAATAACCCCCTGGGGGTTATTCATTCCACATTCCACTGTTCCCGTCTACCTGGCAGGCTGAGGCACATGTGTGCAGACCCCAATCAGAGATTTCCTTCCCAGGCTGCTGTGTGGTCTCTATAAAGGGAAAAGCTGTGCCCTTAATCACAGCTGGCAGGGACTGTATGGAGACCAAAAGGATTCCCTTATTTAACTGACAGAAGCCCTGGCTCTGCAAATTATCTACCCAGCTGCTCTTTAATTGACTGGAAAAACTATTCAGTGCATCCCTTCATCTGATCCCAAGCCCCTCGGCCAAGTGGGACATGTTTCAGAAGGGTGGCTACTTGAAGGCACGGGGGGTGCAAAGGGCCAGTGTCCCTTTCTGCATGCCAGTTGGCACTCTATGATGGAGATCATGTAATAGACAGTAAAAAACCTCCAGGCACGGGGGGGGGGGGCGTAATAGGGTAAGGTAGGGTATTTCCCTGTATGGAAAGATCTGAATGCCATTGAATAGGGAAGAAAACAGTAGCTAGATTATTTTACAACAGTGGAGTATGTGACCACATTATGTGCTGGGTGGATCCCTGGGAGATATATGAGAGGGCATGGGTGCTGTAGGAATGCCAGGACTTGCCTTGCATTGTTCCAGGGCACTGGGAGACAACACTTCTGGATTTTACACCATTCTGCCTGCTGGTTGCTATTCCTGAAATGCTATTGCCCTGGCGACTCATTTTTGACAATGGCTGGAATGCTAATGATTCAGAAAAACCCTTTATCTTGTTCCACATGGAGACAACAGTCTGTGCCATTGTATTGGGAGTGGTGCGGGAAGCAGTGTCACATTACAAAGGCCCTTAACGGTGTTCATTATTTAGCAAACAAGTATGATGCTGGCAAGAAGAGCTCTACGGGGCCACACGCAAGCCCAAAGTGTCCATCTAAGCAGCACATTAGCACTTCCAGAGATTTGTACTGGTGAGGGCTGAAAGAAAATCCAGCTCCAGAAATGGGCATGCACCCAACAGTACAGTCTCCCAATAATCCATATCACACACAACATATTCAGGTACAGGTCTGGGTGTCCCAACAGAAGGCCAGTCAGGATCCACAGAGAGTCTTCAGATACAAAGACTCATCCCAAACATTCCAAATCAACAGGCACGTTATCATGTGCCAAACGGAATGTCCAAATGGAATATAAGGAGCATAGTTCAATATACAGTCAGTGCCCAGGTTACGTACAAAAAAGGGTCTGTAGGTTTGTTCTTACATTGAATTTGTATGTAAGTTGAAACATATACATTTACTCAAATGCAACAAGACAGATGTCTTTATTTTTACCTTTATGTGCTCTGCAGTAGACAACACATGCTAGAGGGGATTGGGGCAGGTGGTTGCTAATAAAGGCCAAGGAAACCATAGTACATTATTGTAATAGCCTCTGTTTGTAAGTTGTATGTAAGTCGGGTGTATGTAACTTGAGGATTCCCTGTAATGATTTCTATAAGACTATGTGCAGCAACTCACCCATAAGCAAGGGAAAGTAAAGGAGTGGAAAAGGTAGCTGGGGCTGGGGGCAGATACACATAGTGCAACAGAGAGGAGAAACAAGGCACAAGAGTAGAAGCTATATACAGTATATATTTATAGATATATAGATATAAACAGTTAAGCACATAAGAAAGATAATTACATGCCATGACACCCCCAGACCATGGTACATACCTGATCAAACAGTGATTTCCAGTGCTGGTTGGAAGCAGGGAAAGTAAAGAAAAAAGATAAATGGAGACAGTCATATTGATATATATAAATATATATATTAAGGCTGTCCTGAATGGCACATGGCATTTCATTCTGAGCATTTCCTTAGGAAACCAATAAATAATTAACGGGGTTTTGCTTTGCTGACATAAGTGACCTTAGTATCATTTTCATTTAAAGGGACAGAATGCTTGTAATTTACATTCAAACGATAGAGAAAAGAGAAAGATAAAGGTTCCAAAAGACAGACACAAAGACAGGCACATATGAATCCTGGCTGCTGCCCACCAAGATACATGCACCTCCAGGTTCATGATCACTTCCCAGGGACAATAAGTATACACTCAGGTTCAAGCAAATGTCTCACAACGCACATGGCAGATCTGTACCCCCCAAGTTAAAATCCTAATTGAAATATACAGCACTGCTGGTTGAGATGCCTCTGTCAAGTTTAGCTAGAAGAGTGAGAGAAATCAGAAAGCTTGACTGACATAGAGGAAACAAAACCATATGACTTTTACTAGACAAACCTATATGTGAATGACAGGGGAGTCTCAATTTGGAATGCTCTGTTATACAGATAGCTAGAATCTCAGCCATAAATCAGGGCATTGGTAACAGAAAGGAATTGTGGCACTGTGCATATCTAATCCAAGTCCAAACCCCTGATCCAAGTCCAAACACACTTGACACTGGGAGGTGGTATTTTTAAAATGATGCTTTGGGGGGGGGGGGATTTTTGAGGATGGAGAGAAAGTGATATAGGAACAGGCATGTATAGTGCAGCTCCATGTACATTCAGTGCCAGAATCCTCCAGCCTCCAGATACTATCAGATAGGGATGCACTGAATCCACTATTTTGAACCCCCGAATCCTTTGTGAAAGATTTGGCCGAATACCGAACCGAATCCGAACCCTAATTTGCATATGAAGGGGAAAATGTTTTACTTCCTTGTTTTCTGACAAAAAGTCATGTGATTTCCCTCAACGCCCCTAATTTGCATATGAAAATTAGGGTTTGGATTCGGTTCGGCTTGGCAGAAGGATTCGGCCGATTTCGAAATCCTGCTGAAAAAGGCCAAATCCTGGCCGAATCCCGAACCGAATCCTGGATTCGGTGCATCCCTACTATCAGACCTTACATCACTGATACTACTAGCTATCCCATAACCCAGTCCTTGAATGCACCAGCCAGAGAGTACCGGGCGAATAATATACTGTACAGGAATTTGTTTATAAAGGCATCGCCCCTACAACACTGATACTCGCATCAATTTCCTAACTCAATGCCTGAATACACCAACACACAGTACCAGGGGAATGCTGTATTTACTTACATACCTAAAAAGCTATCAGATGCTACATCAGTGATACTGCCAGCAATTTCCTAACTCAATGCTTGCTGAATGCACCAGCAAGACATTTCTGGGGGAATGATGTATATACAGTATGTATTTATTAAAGTTATCAGCCCCCAGAACTAATATTTTCAAGAATTGCATAGCACAATGCCTGAATGCACCATCAGGACAGTACTAGGGGAATGTTGTAATAATATATAATTCAACCTTCCAGCCTCTACAGCCCTGACACTCACAGCTATTTCCTAACACTGACCCTAAATGTACTAGCCAGACAGTATTTGGGGGATATTTTACTTATAATTATGTAGCAGTCCCTACACTACTGAATTCTGAATTCAACACCCGAGAAGAACATCAAAAATGTTGTCGTTGTCTATAGAGCACAGTGTCGGACTGGCCCACCGGGATACCAGGAAAAGTCCCGGTGGGCCCAGGTGTCAGTGGGCTCTCATACTGCTAAACATTTGGCTTATTTCACGGTCATTCCATATTTCTATGAGAACAAAGAGGCTAAATAGATAGAATAATGGATTATAGTATGTAAAGAAAAGATACTAGGAGAATAGAGGTTGGGTGAGGAAAGGAAGAATAATAGTACTGAGAGTGGGCCCCTGGTCTAAGGTTTTTGGGTGGGCCCCTGGTCTAAAGTTTTTGGGTGGGCCCCTGGAGTCCCAGTCTGACACTGATAGAGCAGTTCAGTTCATACATCCTATGGAAGAAGTGGGTTATACTGTATGTGGATAATGTTTCAGGGCTGCCTTTAGAGTAGGATGGGGAGTTAATGTGCTCTAGGTCTCCTAGCACAAAATGCTTTGGGGTAATGCTTCAAATGGTACAGTAATAAATCTAAAGGTCACCATAGACGCGACGATTCTTCTTGCCGAACGACTGATTTTAGGGAAGCCCGACCAATCCTTCGAAATTATCGTGCGGTTAGTGGGATTCGAACGATCGTACATCTTACGGTTTTTCGGCCGACATCTGTCAGGAAATTGATCGGCCAGGACGCCAGGTCAAAAAATCTTTGTCAGTCCCAGTGCAAACTATCTATGTTTGCAGGGCCAAGCAGGCAGCTCCCCTTTGTTTTCCTGGCAAATTGGTCTTTTTAGTTGATGGTCAATTCGTACGATCGTACAATCGTTCTGAGAAGATCGTGGTCTCGCGATCAGGATCTGATCTTTTAAAAATCTCAACATCTATGGCCAGCTTTAGGAAGGGAATCTTCCTACCCTCTGTGGTAACTACTAGTAACGTTTTCTAATGAAGTAAATATGTGCCTGGTCCAACTGAGAAGGAAGCCAGTGTTTCTGAGCACGGGGAAGTGGGGAAGGAGTTACTGCATTTAGAAGGGCACGAGTAGAGACTAAAGACAGCAGGGGAAATAGCCGTGGCTGCAACTGACAGTTGAGAGTTAAAAGGCAGCAGCCCTCTCCTCCAGCACAGTTTAGCGAAACTTAGTAAATAAATAGTATATAAATAGACATAGACACTTAGGTAGAAGGAACAAAACCTATTTACGTCTTCCGCAGCCATTGGCAACGCATCCACTGACTCCAGGACCTCGATGTGATCTGCTTGGGATCCGCTGAGCACTGCGGGGGATGAGCTGTGCCCGGGATCATTCAGCTCCCCCATCCTCGCGCAGGAAAGCGTTTGTCGCCGGCGGATTTCAGGAGCGATGGCACAAGTTCACCCGGCAAAGTTTCAGACGTGGTACAGTCCGAAGCCCCCTTCCTTGTGGCAGTCGCGTGAAAGCCACAAATCTCTTGTTGTTGTTGTTGTTGTTGTCATATTCCTCCTGAGGAGAGATGCGCGGCGACTGGGGGAAAGCGAAGAGGCTCCATATCCATCTGCGCCGCTCCTCACCCTGCGGATCTGTCAGGGAGGGGGGAACATTGCAGGACTTTCCCTCAGTCAGGACAATTGCACTGACATCATGGTTCTCTGACGAGGATCCCGGGAACGAACCTTTTTCCGCCAGAGTCGAGCAATGCAATGACTCTCAACTCTCTTCAGGGAAAGGCTATTGATTTCACGGTGTGGGGAGAAGGGCAGGGAGCCGCAGCTGTTTATTACGCTTCTGTTCTGTGTTGCCCGCAGCCCACCCAATGGGCGGATTCTGCCACTATCACCGCTATGGGGCTAATTATGTTGTGCCGGGATCTTCTATTTCTCACAGGAGCACTGAACACATGCAAACACTGGCAACAACCCTCCTGCTGCTTATAAAGAACTGCCCAGTTGCCCCTGAACTTTATAGATATAACTCATGCCCTGAAGCCCACCCACCAGCTTGTGTTTAGTTACAACTCTCTGCAACCTCCAGACACAATGCAACACCCCCATCACTGACTGGTCTACTGAGTAAAGCAAGGCCAGCACCTATGTCCCCTATAACTAGCAGGCAATTTATATACAGACATAAAAGGCTGAACTTGAGGGACTTGTGTCTTTTTTCAATCTAACTTACTATGTTACTATACAGCCTCCTATCAGTAGAGGCAAATAGCTCTGGTGTATTAGTAAGACAAAAAGTTAGTAGAGAATTGAGCTGCATGTTGGTGGTGGCTATTCTCAATTAATTCTCAATTCTATGTGAGCAGCTCAGCCCCCAGACAGCTTAATCAGCATAGGAGCCAAGATGGGGGCCATAGGCATACAAAATGTGGGCAAGGATCAGGAGTGGTGTCTGCAGTTCAACAGGGGCCATCCTTGACTCCTGACATTAATGAAGGGAACATGCTGGAGGGATACTCGCAACTGTCACTATTTGGTTGCCAGATGCTGCACGGCCAGTTGGGTGCAAAGAAGACCGGGAGCAGGAAGGATGGAGGGGACGGGTTGTTTACATTACGTATGTTCTTCTGCCCTACCCAAGCACAGTCTGAGCAAGAATTTATTACACATGTACCAGCTGACTGTCTCATTATTGGCTGAAATTGAGGTAATGGGTGGGACACCTGCCACAGGCCCTTCCCACAGATCTTGGTTAAAGGATCTCACATTCCCTGTGTTAAAATTAATCAAGGCAGTAGACAGCAAGAAAGAGGGGGCAGGATCTTGCAGAGTAATTATATTTGCCTCTTAAGGTGGCCACACACGGGCAGATTAAAGCTGTGGATATCGGTCCTTTAGACCGTTTTGGCAGCTTATCTGCCCGTGAGTGGGGGCTCCCGACGGGTCCTTCAGATCAATATCAGGCCAAAAATTAGGCGGATATTTATCGCGAAGTTCGATTTTTTTCCGCAATCCAGGACCGCATTGGCTAGTTGATGCGGTTCTGCGACTGGTCGGCTGTTAGTGGGCATATCAGGTTAAGATCCACTTTTTAGGCGACCTTGGCCACCTTTACACGCAAACAACTCAACTCAGGCATGCGGTGGCATGTTTCATCACTAACGTATTAATGCCAATGATGGGTTCTCCTAGCATATATATGTGTGTGTGTGTTCCAAGGAATGACGCACTCCAGGACTTCATAGTGAGATCAAGCAAAGTGAAGTTTGTTTGTCAAATAAACTTCACTTTGCTTGATCTCATTATGAAGTCCTGAAGTGCGTCATTCCTTGGAACACGACTATCTGCACTATATATGACAGCACCCAGGCAGTAAAACTCTGCTGGATTGGAGTGCACCACAGCCTGAACTGTGTATATATACAGGTATATATATATATATATATATATATATATATATATATATATACACTCCAAAAAGCTGACGCACACCAGGATTTTTCTTCAAAAAATGCTTAGTTTATTAGATCGACGTTTCGATCCCCAGAGGGATCTTTATCAAGATCCCTCTGGGGATCGAAACGTCGATCTAATAAACTAAGCATTTTTTGAAGAAAAATCCTGGTGTGCGTCAGCTTTTTGGAGTGGATATACAATTTTCCTGTACAGCACCTAGGTAATTGTTCAAGCAGTGTGTGCCTAAGCCTTTGTACATATATTTATATATATATATATATATATATACACCCAAATACCAAAGAAACCGCACTCCCAGGTCTTTTAATGTGAAAAAAAATCAAATCATATTTATTTCCGACATTTCGGCTCCTAACTCAATGGCGGAACTACCGGGGGAGCAGGGGGTACGAGCGGGCCAGGGCCCGCACCCCCTTTATTCCCCCCCAGGCAGCTCACACGCCACTGCCAAATGCGGCCAAATACGGCCGTACGGAGGGGGCGGGGCCCGGCTGCGCGTCACGCACCAGGGCCCGCCCCCCTCCAGTGACGCTACTGTCCTAACTCAAGCTGATTTGAGTTTCAAGATTTGATTTTTTCACCTTAAAAGACCTGGAGTGTGGTTTCTTTGCTATTTGGATGTATATTATATAACCTGCACTCAGGCGTTTGACATATTTTTGGAGTACTCCAGGTGGATAGTGTTGTTATGTGTATATATATATATATATCATATAAAGGCACAAGGCTATTATACAACTCTGAGAAGCACTCCTAAGGTTAATGTACCTCCTGTCGGGCATAAAATCTGCACATCTATGGCCAGTTTAAGAGAATACAGAACATCGGTACTTACTGTAGGTGATGTTATGCAACTTCTAAATCTGCACTGCCATCTAGTGACTGCTTTGAACCATCCATCGAAACCAGCATAAGTACTATGTCCCAGTACAAAGAGGACAAAGTGCAGAAACATGGGGCTTTGTGCAAGTTTTTTGCAATTTGCCTTGAAACAGAAAACGAGTTTTCATGACAGGCCTGGACTGGTATTTTAAGTACAGGCCCAAATAGTTCCCCACAGGCTTTCTGACTTTCTGTGGAACCTCACAGCAGCCCTTCTGGCATTTGCCAGAACCCACAGATTGCCAGTCCGGATCAGCTTCATCAATTTAAAGATGAATCCAGCAGTTACAACTGTGAGCTTATAAGCACCAACATCAGTGCAGTTGCCTGTGTATATTTGGTACATTACCAGACCATTTTTGAGGTGAGGTTATCATTGTAGTTCTCACTCACTAATGATACAACACCTGCCAGTGAATAAAATGAATGTTCAGTACACCACATTTCCCCATCTCTATTCAAACCTTTATCATAAGTCTGAATACTGCCCTAATCAGGATGCAATGATAGATGTAACCAGGACAACAGATCCAAAAAGGTACAAAAATGGCATGGTAATACCTTCACCTACTGAAGTCACGCATTTTCATGCTACTTCATCCTGGGCAAGTGATTGTTGTCTTCCCAGCTACAGAACTCTGATTCCCTTTGCTTCCTGCTCCTGTTTGCACATGAAGAAGGAAACTAGATTCATTTAGCCAGGGGTAGTTCGTGATGGTGGTGGAAATTTCATCCAAAGGAATCCACTGCCTATAAGCACTGCTAGTGTTGGTCCACTGTCTCCAAAAGCCTTGGGGACATGGGCGTCAGCAGAAAATTTTACAGGGGGGGGGCCTTAAGGAAGAAAACATATTACACAAATTACTTGCACCCATATTTTGGTTTCCACACAAACCTAACAACAGCTTTTCTATAAATATATAAAGTAGGAAGTGTTGCACATGAATAGCAAACTCCTTGTTTGCCAGGACATCACTTGATCTTTTCAACTTTTTTAGCACAATTACTAGCCAGTGGTTTGTAGAATGTTATTCCCTCTAGAGATCTAGTAACAGCTGGATACATACAGTGAAGCCTCCATTTTACATACCCTCATTCTAAGTTTTCCCATATGTTATACCATTTTTTGTGGTCCCACCAATATATAATGCATAATACAGATTTATTTTGTTTAATAAATACCAAAGGATGTGGTTTATATTTTTGAGCTTTGGCAGTGATATAGTGCCTTGTATGTTGTGCATTTAACTTCTTTCAGTCATATATAAACTATAGTAGTCTTTCTGATGCAAACACAAAGCTTTTACCAGTGCAGAGCAACATTACATTACTTTGATATACCTTCAGCTTTTGGTGTTATTGTTCCTTTAAAAAGAGAGGAGTCTGAGGTACCATAAACTGAGGAGTGAGAGTTGAAGGATTTATGTGCCTTGCCTCTCATAGGTCTCTGCATCTTTCAGGGCTGCGGTTGTAACTTGATTATTCAGATATAGGATCATTTTGGGTTTGCATGCTTACTGTATATGCTCTGATTCTATAGACTGAGTGAGGATTACTAGACAACTGTTATAGTTTTTGCCCTAAAAAAATGTTACTGGCACTAGATATTGACTCTAGGTTTTATATTGAAAATGTATTGTATTATTTATCTCTGCAGGTCAGTATGGTGCCCCACATCAAGGAATGGCCGACTATCATCCTGGTGTAATGCCTCCCTATGGACAAGGACCCCCCATGGTATCAAGGTGGGCCCCCTAGGCCTCTCATGGGGATAAGACCTCCTGTAATGTCTCAAGGTGGCCGTTACTGATGTTTCTGCACTAATAAATAGATTTGGAGATTAAACCTTTTCTCATATTGTGCTGTGTATATAGCCAAGCTTCCGTCACTTAGATCTTCATTGTGACTTAAACGTGTCCCCTACATACCCGGAACTTTTGGACATTTTGTTTTACTTGTGGGAGGGTTATTTTTATTTGTGGGAAATAAACCAGGAATAACCTTGAGATTGCAATTTATACTGTATGGCTTCTTTTTCATGTTTTATCTATGTTTTTAGAAGTGGCATATAGCAAATGTGGTTAGTTTAAATGTGAAGGCGCCAAATACCACCTTAAAGGCAAGTTCTGTAATGTTACTTCGCTCTCTGCATTATAACGCCTTCACAGCATCCTAGGGTGCTGTTGGACTTTGGTCCCCAACAGTGGTTGGTGAGGGCTGTATCTGTTGCACCTAAGTTACTGTATTTAGGTCTCTGACTCCCCACCTGCTTCAGTGTGAGTTCAGCCAATTTATGTGTAATGTAAAGACTTACATGACCCCAAAATTGTCATCTAAAGAAATCAGTGACACTTTAAAACATCTTGGAGAGCCACTTCTAGCCCCCAACCTGATTAACCTGCTAGATGACTTATGAAGTGTAGGGTATGTAACCTCTAGGGGTGTCTATCCCCTATATAATATTACTGTTTCATCATAAATAAAAACACAATACCAGAAACAGCTCCCTATTGTGAAACAATCAGGGTACATAAGTGAGCCAATAGATGCCTTGTAATGCAGCTGTTTGTCTCCCCTCCCCCCCCAAAAAAAGAAAAAAAAATACTTATGAGTGCTTTATTTTTAAGTAACAAAAACTTCTTCCCTTCTAGTTTTGCATTGACACCCATTCCATTTGCCACATTTTAGTTGTCCTACTCCACTCCCATCAGGTTGGTTACCCAAACTAGCTGCTGCCAGAAGCTAAACAACTGCTATGAACAGAGTTATAGCTCCTTTTAGTGATTTATGGATGAGGTTAATTTTCTGTTTACAAAGATTGAACCAAGAATCTGGTTATTTAGTGGGGTTGGGGGGGGGGTTGGTTTCATTTTCTGTCCATAAAAATTGAACCCAGAACCTCAAAATATTTCAGACCTTTTTTTATTCCAGTGCTGTTCGAACCTGAATATAAAGGACACTTAAAAGGACCAGATCTTTATAGGGGAGGCATTTAGCTTGCCTTTGCACAGTCATGTAAGCCTGGTAGATAAGGCAGCAGCCATCGTTTTCAATATACAGTAGTTAGCCAGAAATATAATCTATAAAGCCTGGAGTGGACAGAAAATAATAGCCAGCACCCAACTTCCTCCTTTGCTGCTCTCTTAACTCTTTAGCTGGCCATAGACCCTCTGGAGAGAACACTGAATCAGTTCTACATAAAAAACTATGGATGTGCGGTGTGACTGGTACAGCCTGACCATCTATGCAGCTGTTGAGCATGGTGTAAGGGCCCGAAGGCACAGTAGGAGTGCGGACCAAGGAGGAGGCAGGTAACAGCCGAGTTCGAGGTAACAGAAGGATAAGGCAATAGAATAGTCGAAGTTCAGGCAAAAGGTTCAGTCCAGGCAGCAAAGGGTCAATCCGAATAACAGGCAAGGTAGGTACACAGGAAATCAGTCAATAATATCACACCCAGGAATTCACGAAGATAAACCTATACTTGGGCAATGTCTGTAGTGTCCAGAGGGCTTTATATAGGCCAGGTTTGGCGCCAAAGTTTGGGCGCAATGACGTCATGACGCTGGCATCCTGGCGCTGACGCTCTGATGCCGGCGCCCATTCTGACGCCGGCGACCATTCCGTCGCCGGCGACCAATCGGCAAGCGGGAGGACGCAGGCGTCATAGTGCTGCGACCAGCAGGATCCACATGGTGGGGCCAGGAGTCGCCATCTTGGACGCCGTCGCCATCTTGGACGCCATCGCCATCTTGGGAAGAAACCTCTATTTCCATTACAGTACCCCCTTCCTTAGGGGGGGCCTCAGGACCACCATGACTAGGACTGGATGGAAACTGTTTGTGAAATCTTCGGATAAGAAGGGGAGCATGGACGTCCGAACTTTTCACCCAGGAGCACTCCTCAGGACCAAACCCCTTCCACTCAATCAGATACTATAACACACCCCTGGAAATCCGAGAGTCCAGAATCCTCTTGACTTCAAACTCCTGGTGCCCATCAACAAGAACAGGAGTAGGAGAGGAAGAAGAAGAAGAAGAAGAATTTGTTGCAGGCTTGAGGAGAGACACATGGAAGACATTAGGAACCCGCATTTCGGGGGGAAGCTGAAGACGAACCGCCACAGGATTAATAATCTCAATAATAGGAAAAGGACCGATGAACTTGCGGCCAAGTTTGGGAGTAGGGACTCTGAGACGGATGTTTCGTGTAGAAAGCCAGACTTTGTCACCAAGGTTATATTGAGGAGACAAAATTCTTTTCTTGTCAGCGAATTTCTCCTGAGAAAGAGAACTCTTTTCCAAATTAGCCTTAGTGGCGACCCAGATAGCAAGCATGTGAGCGGCTTGATCATTGGCTGCAGGAACGTCTGTGAGAAGAAGGTCTTGAGGAAATGCTAGAGTATTCAACCCATAGACACAAAAGAATGGAGATTTCTCAGAAGAAGCGTGCATAGCATTATTGTGAGCAAATTCCGCCCAAGGGAGAAGATCTGCCCAGTCGTCCTGGCACAAAGACACATGGCAACGAAGAAATTGCTCCAAAGCTTAGTTGACTCTCTCTGCAGCTCTATTGGATTGAGGGTGGTAGGCAGAGGAAAACTGGAGAGAGATATGAAGTGCTTTACATAAGGATCTCCAAAATTTGGAAACGAATTGGGAACCTCTGTCGGATACCACTTCAGCCGGGAATCCATGAAGGCGAAAGATATGCTGAATAAATAATTTAGAAAGTTCTTGAGCAGAAGGCAGCTTGTGTAGAGGAATGAAATGGGCCATCTTGCTGAATCTATCAATCACGACCCAGATGACCGTATGACCGAGGGAGACAGGTAAATCCACAATGAAATCCATCGCCAAATGAGTCCATGGACGGAAGGGAATGGGCAAAGGTAGAAGCAATCCCTTAGGAGGAGAGTGACCGGACTTGGAAGCAGCACAAATGGAACAAGAAGAGATAAAGTCTTTGACGTCCTTTTGAAGAGAAGGCCACCATACCAGGCGAGACAGAAGTTCAGTAGTCTTCTTGATTCCAGGGTGGCCGACCTGTTTGGAATTATGGGACTGAGAAAGGATGGAGTGACGAAGATCTGGAGAAACAAATGCGACTCCCAAAAGAGTATCACCAGGAGCAGAGGACTGTGCAGATAACAACTGGGAAGCCATGGTAGGAAATAAGGCAGCAATAATCTTGATGGGAGGCACAATGGGTTCAGGATCTTCGGAACTAGTATCTTCGGGAATGAAGCTTCTAGAAAGAGTGTCTGCTTTCTTATTTCTGGACCCTGGACGAAATGTGATAATGAAGTTGAATTTAGAGAAGAAGAGTGCCCATCTAGCTTGCCTGGGATTAAGACGTTTGAGAGACTGGATGAATTCAAGGTTTTTGTGATCAGTAAAGATAGACACAGCCACAGAAGAACCTTCCAACAAATGTCTCCACTCTTCAAGCGCCTGTTTGACAGCCAACAGTTCACGATTTCCCACGTCATAGTTCTGCTCAGGAGAAGAAAACTTTTTAGAAAAGAAAGCACAAGGATGCAATTTCCCATCGTTAGAAGACCTTTGGGACAAAACAGCTCCGGCCCCGACATCAGATGCATCCACTTCAATGAAAAATGGTAGAAGAGGATCAGGGTGTCTAAGGATTGGAGCCAAACAAAAAGAATCTTTGAGAATCTTGAAGGCTTCTAAAGCTTGAGGAGTCCAGCATTGAGGTCTTCCACCTTTCCGGATGAGGGACAGGATAGGAGAAATTTTGGACGAGAAGCCCTTGATGAACTGTCTGTAATAATTGGCAAAACCAATAAACCTCTGGATAGCTTTAGTGCTGGTGGGGAGGGGCCAATCCTGGATTTCCGAAACTTTAGCTGGATCCATCTTGAAGCCTTGTTGGGAAATGATGTACCCCAAAAAAGGAATAGAGGAGACTTCAAAGGAGCATTTTTCCAGCTTGGCGAAAAGATTATTTTTCCTTAGACGAGATAAGACTTCCCGCACTTGGACCCGATGTTCGGTAAGGTTTGAAGAAAAAATTAGAATGTCGTCTAAGTACACGACCACACTTAGGCCAAGTAAGTCCCGAAAAACATCGTTAACAAGTTCTTGAAAAACCGCAGGAGCGTTACAAAGTCCAAAGGGCATCACGAGATACTCGTAATGCCCATCCCGAGTATTAAATGCGGTTTTCCATTCATCTCCCTCTCTGTTCCGGATGAGATTATAGGCCCCACGAAGATCTAACTTGGTAAAAATGCTGACACCCTTGAGCTGGTCAGATAACTCGGAAATGAGGGGAAGAGGGTAGCGGTTTTTCACAGTTATCTTGTTCAATCCGCGATAATCGATGCACGGTCGTAAACTGCCATCTTTCTTTTCAACGAAGAAGAACCCTGCCCCAGCAGGAGAAGAAGATGGACGAATGAAGCCCCTCAGGAGATTTTCCTGGATGTACTCTTTCATCGCTGTGGTTTCAGATGGAGAGAGCAGATAAGTACGTCCTCGAGGAGGCATAGTACCAGGAAGAAGTTCAATAGGGCAATCATAAGACCGATGAGGAGGTAGAGTTTCAGCAGAGTTTTTGTTGAAAACATCAGAGAAATCTTGATAGGTAGGAGGAATTGCGGGATTTGGAACAACAGAAGATACCTTGACCAGGGACTGGGCCGGAAGACATTTGAGTTGCAGACCAGTCAATGACAGGATTATGGATGCGCAACCAAGGAAGTCCTAGGACTACAGGAGTCGATGGGCAATCAATTAGCAGAAACGAGAGTCTCTCAGTATGCAAGGTGCCCACTTTGAAAGATAACTCCTGAGAAGACTTGAAGATGAAGGCAGAAGAAAGAGGCCGGTCATCAATGGCTAGGACTCGAGTGGAACTGCCAGACTTTGAAGAGGAATAGAATGACTTTCTGCAAAGGCTTTGTCCAAGAGGTTTCCAGCTGCGCCGGAGTCAAGGAAGGCTTGAGTAGAGATGGTCTTGGAAGCAAACTGGAACTGTACTGGAAGAAGAAAGCGATGAGCAGAGGATTGGGGAAGATGATCAACTCCGCCCAGGTAAGTTTCCCCAAACTTACCTAGGCATTGGCGTTTCCCGACTTCACAGGGCACTCATGGGCAAAGTGGGATTTGCCCCCACAATATAAGCAGAGTCCCGCAGCCCTTCTCCGCAACTTTTCCTGTTCGGAAAGACGAGCGCGACCAATCTGCATAGGCTCTTCAGTGGTAGTGGGAGAAGGAACCGGAGCCGAGGAGGAAGATGAGGCAGTGCTGGGAAGAACCGGTCTCTGGAAGCGAGGAGCCAGGGGAGGTTGAAACTTTCTCACTCGTTCTTTAACAACTTGGTGTTCTCTTTGACGAGTATCCACCTTGACTGCCAAGGCCACAAGATCCTCCCAGCGTGTAGGTAACTCTCGTGAGACCAAATCGTCCTTGAGGCGCATGGACAACCCATTGTAGAAGGCAGCATGATAACTGTCGTTGTTCCAGTTGGTCTCGGCAACCAGTGTGCGGAATTCGATAGCATATTCGGGCACAGAACGTGTTCCCTGACGAATCTGGAACAGGGAAGAGGCAGACGCTGCCCGGCCGGGAGCATCAAATACGGTGCGCAGATCACGGATAAAGGCCTTTGAGTCATCAATCAGGGGATCCTCTTTCTCCCACAGCGGAGATGCCCATTCCAAAGCTTTACCAGTCAAGCGGGTAATGATGTATCTATCCCACCTTGGCACGTTCAGAGACATATTGATGGGGTAGCAGTATGAACTGGATCTTACATTGATTGATGAACCCTCTACAAGCCTCAGAATCACCACTGAAGGGCGGAGGTGCTGGAATGCGAGGTTCAGAGACATGAACCGGCGCCACTGGAATAGTGGCCGAAGCGGAGGCAGGAACCTGAACAGTAGGAGAGAGCGCAGACAATTTCTCCAAAATGGCCACAAGGGCTTGGCCAAAGTGAGTCTCCCGAGCTTCATAGGCCTCCATGCGTGAGGCTATCCCACGAAAAGCTCTTCCGAAGTCTGGTTGAGCCGAGGCCTCCTCAGATGGGTCCATGGCCCAAGTATAATGTAAGGGCCCGAAGGCACAGTAGGAGTGCGGACCAAGGAGGAGGCAGGTAACAGCCGAGTTCGAGGTAACAGAAGGATAAGGCAATAGAATAGTCGAAGTTCAGGCAAAAGGTTCAGTCCAGGCAGCAAAGGGTCAATCTGAATAACAGGCAAGGTAGGTACACAGGAAATCAGTCAATAATATCACACCCAGGAATTCACGAAGATAAACCTATACTTGGGCAATGTCTGTAGTGTCCAGAGGGCTTTATATAGGCCAGGTTTGGCGCCAAAGTTTGGGCGCAATGGCGTCATGACGCTGGCGTCCTGGCGCTGACGCTCTGACGCCGGCGCCCATTCTGACGCCGGCGACCATTCCGTCGCCGGCGACCAATCGGCAAGCAGGAGGACGCAGGCGTCATAGTGCTGCGACCAGCAGGATCCACATGGTGGGGCCAGGAGTCGCCATCTTGGACGCCGTCGCCATCTTGGACGCCGTCGCCATCTTGGACGCCGTCGCCATCTTGGGAAGAAACCTCTATTTCCATTACACATGGTGAGGCACTTTGAACAGACTGACACATAGTCCAGTTTGGTCACAGGTAGTCTCTATGGACTGCAGATTGTGTCCCTTCTAGGAATGTGAATGAAGCAGTGGAAGATATGGAAGTGAGAGGCACCACAGAGCATTCCTGTGACTGATCCAATCAAAGTGTTTGAGCCAATAGCCAAATGTTGCAGACAAAGTGTACATTGCCGTGTGTGGTTGGAAATCTGCACTTTCTTGGGCTAACAGCAAATCAGATGAGGTAGCAATGGCACTTCTGTGTCTTTAGCACAGACATTCAAATTGGCTTCAGTTTCTTATTGCATTGGCCACAAATATGGTCCCACTTTGGCTGGCCTACTGAATATATAATGGACATTCAGTGTCTGTGTGCCCATATGTGGTGGGTTTTTATATGTAGTGGAAACATCTGAACTCTGAGAAGTGTTTGAAGCATAAACCATGGAACCTTTGCTCCAATGGACCGCTGGTAGCTGTTATATTATATCTGCAAATGGGGCAGTTACCAGAGTGAGAGGAAACATTGTTGCCGCTTCTTTAAAGTTTAGATGGAGTCCGATGGGTCAGTGGTTTTTAACATATAAGATATATAACATATCTAACACATTCCACTTAACTAGAAAGTGGGATCAATATGATTCTCGAAAATACTGCCCTCCGTTTATTGAAGGCTCACAGAAGTGACCTAATATATGAGTGTTCTGGGTGGCTGTGCTATTTATCCTTATCATACATTACTTGTGACCTAAACCCTGCCCTCTCAGATTGGTGGTGCCTAACGGGTTATTCTGTAGGAATTTGATAAAGTTAGATGCCATTGATGATGTCGCTGGTCTGCAAGCCCCAGTTAGCATGGCCATGCAGTTAAACCTGTGGAAACCTGAGTAAGGATGCACTTTGGGGAGATATTCTTGTGGTGATTAGTAGGGCACATCATGGACGCAAGATGAGCTGGGTATCCAGTTATCTGGCAACAGCCATATTTATAATGTACTTAATTTGATACGGTGGAACTCGCACAACACCTATTTAAGTGGGGCATCAACATGTTTCCTCTTTACGCTACATGGTCGGGAATTTATTTTGGGACGGGGACAATTGTATTTTGTGATTGGTTAAAACTGGGTTGCTTTACAGGGAACCCATGGATGCTGCTCTTCAGTTAATTCAATTTATGTTTCTGTTAACTAGCAAACAGCATGTCGGCTACTTACTGGTAGAGGCGACAGTACCCAGAACTGCCAGTGCAGGTTACTTGTTACCTGTAAGTACTAATGTTGCTTCTTATTTCATGATAAATAACATAAACTCTGGGTCTTGCTGAAAAGCGACAGTCTGTTCTGCAGTGTCGCTGCTACACCCATTGACTTTGAGTACCCCTAAAGAGTGTGCCCCTTCTCACTCACAGCCAGTGGGCAGTTTAGGCTGTGTGTGACAGGAGTGAGTGTCCTTAACATCTGCATGTTGTCTGTCTCTCGTTGCACTTGTAGCCTTTTTGTTCCTTCCGCTGTTTGTTTCTGCGCTCTAAGCAGTGACTCCTCACAGCTGCTAACTATGTGCCAGTATATATGGTAACCCCCTCCCCAGAGACTTAATGGAGGGAAGTAAGAGTACTACCTGCCCATTATCCATGCCAATGATTTTTGGGCAGAAGCTGTGGAACGTGGGAAGGAATAGTATTATTTTACCTGGCAGTTCAGTGTCTGACATTCCTTCTGCTGCCTGGTGCAGTGCCAGGTGTTTGGGTGCATGGATATATATTATCTCTGGAATTGTATGTATGTGTGTGTCAGACCCCGATTTTATGTTTTCCAGAGCACTGGGGAAAAATTTAAAATTATAGCCAGTTAAATGGAGAAGCCTAACCACTGATGTCTTATTCTGCAGTGCATATATAGGCTTATCTGCCAACAAGGAACACCATAAGTCTATGCTTCCCTGTAGCAGGCAAGTCAGTCGTATATCTTCAAAGCAGTCCCATGTTTGGCAGTTGCAATAACATGATTAAAGGCAAAGTTAACCTCACTATAACTTTACAGATCTCAAGCTTAATGTTGCATGATCATGAGTCATAGCTAACCCCTACAGCTATGCCAAGTCTTAACATGTGAGAGCCATGGAGATTGCCCACAGTTAAGCCCGTTGTTCTATTTGAGCACTGTGTGCAGTATTAGCACAGAAATCAGGTGACCATTGCTCTCTTTAAAGTTTTTAAGTTAATGACTGATTAGTTGCTATGGGTTACTGCCCAGATGCAAATTCGCCCAGTGTTTATAAATAAGCTCCAGTGTGTTCATAAGCCAGTACAGGTGTGGGACCTATTATCCAGAATGCTCCGGATCCAGATAACAGATCTTTCCATAATTTAGGTCTTCATACCTTAAATCTACTAGAAAATCTTGTTAACATTGAATAAACCCAATAGGCTGGTTCCGCTTTCAACAATGGTTGATTAAATCTTAGTTTGGATCAAGTACAAGGTGCCGTTTTAGTATTACAGAGAAAAATAAATAATTTAAAAAAGTTTGATTATAATTGAGTCTATGGGAGATAGTCTTTCCGTAAATCGGAGCTTTCTGAATAACAGGTTTGCGGATAATGGATCTTATACCTGTACATGCAAGCGCAAGAGGGGCATCTGGCACACACTTGTTCCGTTACCCCAAGATGATGCCACTGTGCCCTGAATAAAATCAGGACTGGACAGGAGAGCAGTCTTCTCTGTAAGTGTCTGAACATGGTGTGTGACACAGTCACTGTCTACCTGATATGGGACAAGACATTTTTTTTAGGGCTGAAATATGTTTATGTGCATTTTATTTACCTGTTAATTCATGTCTATTCAAAGCCCTGGTGCAATGCTTTGGGTATGATATGCATGAGAAGCCGGCCAGTACAGCGATATGTTCTGTGCGTCTGAAATAGGTAAGATTTTTATTAGTGTATTCTCTTGTTATATGCTAGTTCCTACAGAGTAACTAGCTGTACATTATGGACCCCAAAAGTGTATTTAGATGGAGTAATCCCTTGCGCAATTCATCTCGGACCATTTTATTTGTTTCATGGAGTGGGTTCTGTTATGAAACTTACAATAGTACAATACATAGAAAGCAGATTAGCAGGGGCTGCATTTTGCAGTCATGACAAAGCACAGTTTATTCTGAGGCAATAAGTGTCACAGGTATGTATGATATAAGGTCCCTTTCTGGTTAAGGTCTCTGGCCACATAGTGCAGCCCCTAGAAAAATATTTGAGTGGCCTTCAGCAAGGTAATTTTCTACTAATATCGCTGATGTCCTTTTAACTCCTGTTGTGCCCCCTGTTACTCCCACTTCACCCTCTTTCACTGTTGCATGTGACTTATTGTACTTTGCTTTCATTGTTTATACAGAGGAATGTTTTTAACGGGACACTGTCATCCAAATAAACCTGGTTTATTGTGCATTAATACAAAGTCTTCTGGTAATTATTATTGCACATTGTCCATCATTTCCGTGCATCCACAGATATTCTTGCTGTTGCTTCCAAACCAGCAGCACTGCTAGAGAAAGAGTTTTATGACTGGGATTCCATCTTTCCCAGTGTTTAGACAAAGGTACAGGGGCATGGAGTTTTCTCATCACAGTGAGTGCTATATATGCAAGAGAGAGTAATATAGTGGACCAAAAGCTCTTTAAGCAAAGCCTAACCTTGTTGTTAACCTGTTGTTTTCCTGACCCACAGAGATCAATGCAAAGGGATACAGACTCATTTGGTATAATGATGTCTCTCAGTTTTCTTGACTATGTTACATAGTAGCTGAGCTAAAGAACAGAGCTTTAAACTGATAGCATCTCATTAAACTAAAGTCAGGTAAAAAAAAAAACAGGGCATATTATAGGTACCTATGAGGCAAGGGCAACACTGTGTCTTAGTGGGTAGCACACCCTACTGTGTGTGAATGTGAGAGGGACCTTAGATTGTAAACTCACTGGGGCAGGGATTTATGGGTTTGTATAGGGACCTTAGATTGTAAGCTTACTGTGACAGAGACTGATGGGCCTTTGATTGTAAGCTCCAATGATACAGGGACTGATGGGAATGATACACTTTCTCTGTTATATAAATACCAGAGAATATTAGTGTTAAGATGCAACTGACAGGGAGAAATCTGTATCCAAATGAGAACTAGCCCTCAAATTGCACCACTCCCTGCCCTCTTAGCCGTTAGCATCCTACATTACTTTCTGCAGGTAAGTTACTAAGCCTGAGTTGGCATTTAGGATGCAGAAATTGGCAGAAAGAGCAGATTGGTGCAACCCACAGCAACAGAACAGCAACCCAAGGGGGAACAAAAGGCAACTCATCAGTCACAACAGAAGGAACTCATGGCACTGGGTGGGACATTGTCTCAGTTCTTCACTAAATTATGTTATGTGAAGTGCTGAGACAATGGGGTTGTGCTGTATAGATTAGTGTGTAACTGAACTCTGTACTGCACTGTCTTGCCCTTCTCTTCCATTGCCCCTGCCTGCCACTGACAAACCAATACTGTGGACTCTGTACCAGCCCCTAAGAGAGAAGTGCTCAGCAGACATACATAGACTGTCTGCACTTGGCTACTGACAGCACAGGACATGGGCAATGGTAAAGGCAACTTGTGCCAGTGTCTCTTCTTACTACTTTTATTGAAACTCATAGCCAAAGACTTGTGGGTGCTTCATATGGGACCTGGGCATGTGCCTCACTGCCCACATCTTATGGTGCCAGTTCATCCTGGGCAACAGCTAGTGCTGGTTAAAGAGAAAATGACCTCACAATGGCAGTTAGATTTGCCCATATCCCAACATCCCCTGGTATAAGAGTGTAGAAAATAGATAGAGACAGACACAATAATAGTTACACTTAACTATAAACACAGTGAGAATGAGGAAAGAATGGATATTGGGAAGTTGATTTAGGAGTCAGAGCCAGCAGTGCAAGAAACAGAAAGTGACACACAGGCACAATGACAATTACACATAATTATAAACCCACTCATTATAAACTATATTTTATTTTATTAGGTAAAGTTCCCCTTTAATATCACATGATTTTAATGCAAACCAGAGGGAGCAATTTTCTGCTTACAGCAGGGAAATTATTATTTATTGAGCTTATATTTGAATATGCAAATTAGGGGTTTGATTTTGGCTCTGTATTCTGTTGCTTCCAGACATGATGGTGTCATTCCCAGGTACCATGTCTATAGTGATTGTAGGTCTTCTGAGAATTGGACTCCCAGCAGCCCCTGCTTTGGCTCTTTCATAAACACTGGCACTACCCACCCAAGCTGCTTGTATATACTGTACTTACTCCCCCTATTGGTAACTGTTTGCCCTGCACCATCTGTGACTTGGGCTCACCCTGTGTGTGAGGGCAGAAATATGAAAATTTCCTGGTATCAGTACTGCAGTGCTTATTTGGAACCTCTGCTCCTCACCCCCATTCACACATAATATCAAGTGCACCCCATCAGCCCTCCCGCCCTAATACAGCTGAAAGTGCCCCATGTGGGGGATATCTTAGGGCTCTTACACATGAGCGTTTTTACCTGCGCTCCCCTGCGTTCCGTTTTTCGGCATTCAGCCACAGGGGAGCGCAGGAATAGACGCATTTCATTATTTCAAATGGGGCTGTACTCACACAGGCGCGCGTAGGCGCCAAACGCAGGAAAAATGCAGCATGTTGCGTCTCAGCCTGCGTTGGCGCCTACATGCGCCTGTGTGAGTACAGCCCCATTTGAAATAATGAAATGCGTCTATTCCTGCGCTCCCCTGCGGCTGAACGCCGCAAAAACGGAACGCAGGGGAGCGCAGGTAAAAACGCTCATGTGTAAGAGCCCTTAGAAGGGATGGGATCAATTTCAGCACAAGCTGCACAGGTAATAGAGGGTCCAAACAAACACACTGCACCTGATCATTAACTCTAAATTAAGATCTGTGCTGCAGACTGCAGATGTATTGGAGCAGCCATGCAATAGGCACATAAATCAAATAACTTTCCCTTTAGCTTGTTTAAAGGGGTGAAGTTGTAATATTAACATTAGCCAAGCCTCCTCTTTCTTAAAGGGGAATGTAGGCACATATTAGGTAGGTACATGGTTTCACCAGTTTATATGGAGCATACAATATGGGCTCTATACAGTAGCACAGACTGAGCACCTGGGCAATAAAGAACTGGTCCCAAGGTCCCTGTGTGGCACTTTTCTTAGTGGGGCAGTTATTTATCTTTTGGTGTTGATAAACTTGCCACTATTGCCCCCCCCCATAACACCAGGCTGCTCACACTCCATTCAGTATGGCCACATGTCCTGCTGCAGGCTACACTTATTTTCTCTGGAGCCATAGGGAAAGTCTCTCAATAGGGACAGTTATATTTGTCTGGCAGTATCATTGGCTGGAGAATTTACTGTCCGACTTATGGCTCTGACCCATTCGCTCTTTTTTTTATGCATTTGACACACAGGTTTGAGTGCACCTAAACACATCAGTTGATTGGAACGTTTAGGGCAGGACTCCATGGATGATTCTGGCAAGATCCGACGCGCTGCGCAAAAATGCGACTGAAATATTGTTGATTAACGCTGCAACACGATCCAGCAATAGAATTACTTATTACAGTCGCATCTGACGTGACATCTGCGTTTTTGTGCAGAGCGTCGGATCGCGCCGGAATCGTCCGTGGAGTCCTGCCCTAAAGGTATGATTGGCTGGAACAGTATCTGCCCCTCAACCTGTACTGTTTCCCACTCAAATCTATCCCCTGCCCTGAAAGTGATATCATCATAAACACAAAAGTGATGTCATCCAGTAACATAACTAGATGGGGACAGGCCCTGGTGCGGGCCGTGAACCCGGGCCACCACCCCCTCCACGCCGATTTTCTTTGCTGCTGCAGTCGACTGCAGCCGGCTACATAGGGGCGAGATCTGCTGGGGGCCCTGTGGGCGTGCTGGCCCTGGACCAATTGCATCCCCTGCTTCCTCAGTCGTTACGCCACTGATGTCATCCAATTGTGGGCACAGGTCAGAATGTGGCAAAGCTGCTAAATTTCTAACTTGTACTGTCCTCCAGGGTTATAATGATCATTGGAGCAGAGCTCACCCCTGGCACAGTGATCTGATTCTGTATTTTACTGCTCCTGGGCTGCTCTCGTTGTAAATTAAAGGAACAGTAACACCAAAATTATTTTAAGGTAATGAAAATATCATGTAGTGTTACCCTGCACTGGTACAACTGATCTGTTTGTTTCAGAAACACTACTATGGTTCATATAAACAAGCTGCTGTGTAGCAATGGCACAAATTAAAAAAAAGGTTATATGGCACAGGTTAAATAGTGGATAACAGATAACACCATTATGTTCTACAGAGCTTATCTGCTATCTGCTGTGTTACCTGAGCCTTTTCTTCTTTCAATGGCTGCCCCCCATTGCTACACAGCAGCTTATTTATATAAACAATAGTAGTGTTTCTGAAGCAAACATAGCAGTTTTATCAGTGCAGGGCAACACTGTTCCTTGAGTGACAGTCCACACGAGCAGATTCGGGGAGATTATTCGCCCCAGCGACAAATTGTCTCTTGTTCAGGGAGACAATCTCCCCGAACTGCTTTCCCCCTGCCCTCCACTGGCTAAAATGAAAATTGCCCATGGCAATTCACACTCGGCGCTTTGTTGTCTGAAGTCACCCAAAGTTTCCTCGTGAGGCAAAGAAAAGTTGGCACCAGGTTTAAAAAAAACATTGGTGGCAGGGGCCTATAGAGTTTTAAAATAATACATTGGTGGCTAGGCGTTCAAAAAATTAAAAAAACACATTGCTGTTCAGTAGAACTGAACTCGTGGCTTCAGGACTTAGACTTTGCCTCCTTTCGTGACTTCGGGTCTTTATGCGGTTTCAGGACTTCAAGTTCGGAAAAGATAGAAGTGGCTGGAGGGAAAATATGACATGATTGGTATGGCCAAAACATGGCTGAATGAGTTGCAGTTAACATCAGAGGCTATACTTTGTTATATGTCTGTTTGTTAGGCCGGATTTAAAAGCTTACATAAAGGAGGAGGTTATGTTAGAAAATGAGGGGGCAGAAGACTTATGTGTGGAGTTCTTCACCAATTGTATAGAGTCCAGCCATACTATAGACTCCCTAATGTAAGTGAGGAGGCTAAGCTCCTGATGCAAATAGAAAAAGCTGCTAGTTTGGGTAAAGTAATGATTATGGGGGATTCTAATTTCCCAGATATTGACTGGAGCAACAGTACTGCCAGATCAGTAAATAAACTTGTTGCATGACAATTTTATGGCACAGGTTTTGAGGAGCCTACCAGAAAAAATGCTATTCTGGATCTAGTGATCTCAAATGACCCAGAACTTATAGCAAATGTGCAAGTCATTGAACCCCTGGGTAATAGTGACTATAATGTGATATCATTTATATCATGTCTGGTGCAAAAAACAAATATACACCGGGCAACAAAAAACATGAATTTCAGAAAAGCTCATTTTAAAGAGCATTGATTGGGGCATTACGTTTTCAGCTAAAGACACAGAACAGAAATAGTTATCATTTAAAATGATATTAAATCATTACTGTTTTCAATTTATTCCCTTAAGGAGTAAATGTAGAAGCTCTAAGACTAATCCCTATGTGGCTTAATATAGAAGTAAAGAAGTTAAAAGGAAAGAAGAGAAAGGCATTTAAAAACTACAAGTCTGTTGGGACAGAAGCTGCATTTAATGAATATAAACACTATATAAAATGTTGTAAATCAGCAATCTGGAAGGCAAAGAAAGCAAATGAAGAGTACATTGTGGCGGAGGCTAAGACTAACCCCAAAACGTTTTTAAATATATTATTAGTAAAAAGATGCAGGTTGAGAGTGTTGCTCCATTAAATAACAGTATGGTTGTAACAGATACAGAAAAGGCAAATGTGCTAAATCAGTTCTTTTCTTCAGTATATACAATAGAGGAGTCTGAGTTCCCAGGCTCAATTCATAGCTGCACTGATGGCTCAGCTCAATCTAGTCAGTGGCTGACTCAGGATATGATCCATAAAGCTTTAATAAAAATTAATGTAAACAAGGCTCTAGGGCCTGATGGCATACACCCCCAGGTTCTAAGAGAGCTTAGTTCAGTTTTAGACCAGCCCCTATTTCTAAATTTTCTCAGATTCACTTTCATCTGGTATGGTACCTATGGATTGCAGAAAAGCTGATGTCATTCCAATATTTGAAAAGGGATTAGCCTGGTAATTATAGGCCAGTAAATTTGACATCTGTGGTGGGCAAATTATTTGAAGGCTTGTTAAGGGATCACATTCAAAATTTTGTCCTAGTGAATGGCATTATGAGCAGCAATCCGCATTTATGAAGGATACGGATTGTCATGTCAGACAAATTTGATTGCTTTTTATGATAAGGTAAGTATGATGCGGGACAGTGGGGGGCAGTAGAGGTGATGTATTTGGATTTTGCCAAAGCGTTTCATACCGGGCCCCACAAACTACTGCTTTCTAAACTAAGGTCTGTTGGGCTTAATGAAGTCGTTTGTACATGGATAGGAAACTGGCTACAGGATCAGGTACAGAGGGTGGTTGTTAATGGGACATTCTCCATTTGGAGTAAGGTTCTTAGTGGGGTCCCTCAGGGCTCGGTATTAGGTCCACTTTTATTCAACTTGTTCATTAATGACTTAGGGGAGGGTATTGTAAGTAATGTATCAGTGTTTGCAGATGACACAAAACTATCCAGCCCAATTAATTCCATCCAAGATGTGGCATCCTTGCAACTAGATCTTGACAAACTGGCAATCTGGGCAGCTAAGTGGCAAATGAGATTCAATGTTGATAAATGTAAAGACATGCACCTGGGATGTAAGAATATCCAAGCCACTTATACCCTTAATGGGACTGCACTAGGCAAATCCATTATGGAAAAGGACCTTGGAGTCCTTGTAGATGATAAACTTGGCTGTAGCAAGCAATGCCAGTCAGCAGCATCAAGGGCAAATAAGGTCTTGAGCTGTATTAAAAGGGGCATAGAGTCACGGGAGGAGAGGGTCATTCTTCCACGCTGGAGAAGAGGTGTTTAAGGGGTGATATGATAACTATGTATAAATAAATAAGGGAATCATATAATAATCTCTCTAATGCTTTATTTACCAGTAGGTCTTTCCAGCTGACACAAAGTCACCCATTTACATTTAGAAGAAAAGAGGTTCCACCTAAATATTCGGAAGGGGTTTTTACAGTGAGAGCTGTGAAGATGTGGAATTCTCTCCCTGAATCAGTGGTACAGGCTGATACATTAGATAGCTTTAAGAAGGGGTTGGATGGCTTTTTAGCAAGTGAGAAAATACAGGTTTATGGAAGAGCTCATAGTACAAGTTAAGTGACTAGACCGATTGCCATTTTGAGTCAGGAAGAATTTTTTCCCCCTATGAGGCAAATTGGAGAGACTTCAGTTTTGGGTTTTTTGCCTTCCTCTGGATCAACTAGCAGGTTAAAAAAGTTAAAAGGTTGAACTTGATGGACATGTGTCTTTTTTCAACCTTACTTACTATGTTACTTTGTTCTTAGCTTGGCAACTTTCCCTCTCTTCCACTCTGTTTGTCTCTCTTCTCCCTATTCCCCTTTCTCTTTCCTATCTAGAGGGGTTATCCCCCCCTCTATATTGTTAAAAATCTAAATGCAAAATAAAAGCTTAAAACAAAAGGTATCCATTCCTTGATCAGATTTACAATTTAGTCAAGATATTAACAATGATTTTGGTGTTACTTGCTTTACACTTTATGAATAGTTGGGTGAATAGCAGCATTACTTTTGAACTTCTAACATTTATATATTGCTACAGTATAGCAGACCCTTCCAGGTAATGACCTGCCTCTATTTTCTTGTTGGTCTGCGATGGAGGGGATTCCAGGAAAGTTAAGCTGTGGAATATGCCCTATTATTTTATGTTGTAAGCAACCAGTCCCTTATAGGCAAAGCCCAAATAGAAGGTAACCTTCCTATTCCCACGAGGAACCCATAAGGGATTTATGGGCAGCACCTCAAGACTGGGCTTTTTGCAGTGTCCTTCTGTGTAAATCTTCCCATTTATGATCCACCCTGGGACTCTCTTCATCATTCCCTCACATGTTCTCTTTTGGGGCTCCATCTTGAGACAGTGTTCACTCACTGGACCTTTGACAAGTTTTTCAATCTTACTGATATGTAGCAGCTTTTGCAAAGAGTTTCCCTGTCCCAGGAAGAAATGGACCTTTGTCCTTCTTTTCCTTTCTGGGACCTTTTTCATTCTTATTTCATGAAGTTGTTTAGCCTTCCTTATTGCATTGATCAGAATGTTGTTTTTTTCTTCATCTTGTTCTGTGTCTGCTTGAGTGTCTGGCCAGTAAAGCAATAGAAGCATCAGATAAGTACATGGGCTATAGGTTTCTCTGGACTGAATGAATCTTTTGCTCACTTCAAGCATTTGTGCAAAGGTTAAAAGGCCTGGACATTCAGAATCTACACATGAAAGTGCAATATGGCACATTATGTATTGTACCACGTCCCGGTCATCCATACTTGCACCTTTTAAGTAGTCCAGAAGAGTTTCATCTGCCCAGCATGGTCGATACAGGTCTATAATCTCCTGCAGTTTCTTGACAGATATTCCATCATTTGAATCAAACAGCAGGGACAGTATGGCAGCTGAACTCCCACCTCCCTCTTTATAGATGTCCATGCGTTTGGTTATGTGCTTCAGCCTTCCTGGGTTCTCACATTCTATCCTTTCAGGCAGATGCTGGGAACTGTAAAATGAAGCAAATGTCTTAATTTTTCTTTCTAGCCACATAGGGGAGCCAAAAGTAATGCTTTTCTCATAGTTTCTTTGCCCCCTGCCACCAAACCCATCTGCCTGGAAGTACCCTATGTCATCAGAAAGCCATTCCAGGGCATTGCACATGTTTTGATACAGTGCTTTCAGTTTGTCATGGATCTTATTCCAGGCTTGTATGGTCTCCTTAGGCTTATCATTTGTCACTAGGTAATACAGGAGCTCTTGCTGTTTCCCATTGTCTCTTGCAAATATATTGAGTGTGGAAAGAAGCTTCAGCATGTTGCAGCCTACATCAATTTCCCCACAGTACCCAGAGCTGTTCATTACATCCATGTTGGACTTTGCAGCTTCCTGTGCTTCCCGGAAACATTCCATTGACTTTAGTCCAATTTTAATAATGCCGACTGCATCTTGTTCAGATAAATTCTTGTTCCACAAGGAAGTAGTTGCATTAAATTTCTGCTTGTACACTTGACCGACTGTGTCTAAGATAAAGGAATCATGGGGAAAGTGAAGTTTAGCAATATCAGCCCATTTTATTGCCTCATCGTACATCTCGTGGTTGCAGTGCAGCCTGGCAAGGTGCTGGGCAAAGTAGGGATCTTTACCAAAGCTCTTATATGCACATTGGAGAAGCTCCCGGCCTTTCTCTTGTTTGTTCTCAGTACTGCAAACATATTCAATAAGCGGTGAGAACAATGTGTCCGTATCATCTCCCTTCCTCTTTTTCTGACGCCGGAGCAAAAGGATTTTCAGTAACTTCATGAAGTATTCTTTCCCAAATCTGTGCTGGAACAGAATGTTCTCTTGCAGAAGATCCATAGCAATCCGACTCTGAGGATAAGAGGGAATAATCTGGCTCAGGAGCTCCTCTGCAATTAATGGATGGCAGATCCGAATTCCAAACATCCAGCCGTCTGTCTCTTTAAATTCAACAACCAGGAGAGGCACCTGCTTGCTTAAATGTGTGCTGAAATGACTTCTCTTTGTCTCATTGAAATGTATTTGTTCTCCAAGCAGTGCCTGGCAATGGGAAATAGGCATAAAGGAACCTTGGACATGGATATTCAGCAGTGCTATGTAACTTAGTAATCGGGATTCGGGGGAAGAGGGGCCCATGTTCTTCTGCATTTGTTTCACAACGTTAGCCAAGTACTGCCTCTGAAACCCCTGGCACATTAGATCAAAAGTAATCAGGGATTCCTTGGGAAAATGCTTTGAAAGTTCCTGTGCTTTTTCAGCAAAGTGTGTCTTTTCCCTGGGACTCAGTGTGTAGGTGACTGCGACAGTGTCATCATGAGGTACCTCACAAAGCCTTTCCGGCTCCCGTGATCTCCTGCAACTTAGAATAATAAAACAAGATTTTGTGTGTGACATTCTTCGGCACGACACAGCTTCCATTAAGCAATGCTTCAGTTCGACTACGTAGTCCTCATCAGTGTCTTCAAGCAAGAGTAGAACTGGGCAGCCGAGCTTTGTGTCCCTCTCATAGTATTCTCTGAACTTCACTGCATGTTCACAGACTGTTGGAACTGGGCACAATGAGTCTACAATGGCGCAGCGTAATGTTTGCCTATATTTCCAAAGAATTTGCCGAGCAACTGTGCTACCGCCGCTCCCTGGCTGGTGTACAAGTTTGATCCTGTCGACTGGATGTGCTGCCGAGCTTTTATCTAATCGTTTACTCAGAATTTTGTCTACCTCAGCACATGCGTCGCGTTCCAAGAACTTACTACAGAGGTTCTGCTCCGCAAACCAGAGATGCTTCCACTCCATTTTCCCTCCACGGTAAAAGGTGCTTTCAAATGCATGGAGCTCTCCCTTGGTCTTGACTTTGATATTGCTGCACTCATTTTCACACAGTATTTTCAAGGAATGGATTCTTTCTTCATCGGGCAGGGTAAGGACAAAAACCCCGTTGGTAGAAAGAGGAAGGTTCTTTTTGTAATCTGTTACTGCCAGCATGTCCTGAATGGTAGCATCCACCTGACTCAACTCCAGGCCAATGATACTTATAGACTCCAGCTCCTCTGGGCTACAGGAAGCCTGTGCCAGTCTGGCCCACTCTTTATAATGCTCCTTATTTTCTGCAATGCAAGTTATATACTCCGTACCATGCATCTGCCTATAAAATAAGTGGAATGCTTCAGCCATTGGCTTTTGTACAGGTGAAAACAACACAAATACCACCCTAAAGTACCCCCTGTTCCATGTATCCTCACAAAAGAATGAAACCGCCTTCTGTAAATATTTAGCTTTTGTCCTGATCCATGTCTGTTCATCACAGGGCTCATCATCATCTGCAGGATCTTGATTTCCATTGCACAATATCCAGCAGGTTTGTCTGAACAAGCCCAGCTCATTGATCATATTTTTATCCTTTGCCCCATCGCTGAAGGATGTTGTTAGAGAAAATGTATTGGGCGCATGTTGTTTCTTATATTCCAAACAGAGTCCCGAAGCTTCTGAATCCTCGTCAAAATCCAATACACACAAGACTCTCAGACGCATTAGGAAGCCCAGGTGCTCAGCCTGTTCCTTTGTGCACTTATTAGTTACTAAGACATGCCACTGATAGTCACCAGCCCATTGGTCACTGTTAGCAAATAGACTGGATAGTTTTTTTATTTGCTCTTCGTTATCACTTGCATCTCTGTTGACTTTATCTTCTATACAAACTTCCTTGACTTCTGTATCTCCTCGGCCCTGGCCTACGGGACCTTCTTGGCTCTGACTGTTAAAGTGTTCTTTCTCTGCAGGTGGGACATCCTGGTCTACATGGGGCATTAAACCTTCACTTTCCCCTTGTGGGATGTTTTTGGAAGCTAGTGATTCATTTGGTACATTGCCTTCACTGGCCACAATGATCTGAATTGGAGTCTTCAATTTTAGTCCTTGTTGTAAAAGGCTGTCCCTTTTCTTGAGTAAAAGCTGAATTTGTCCTTCTTTCATCTGGAGATTTTGTCTGAGGAAAGTGGCATCGAGTTCTGCAAGAGCCTCTCCGTTGACTTCTTCCTCCAGTAGCTTCTCAATGTAATTCTCCTTTACATGAACTGAGCGCAGCCACTCACCAACATCCCCTTCTGTCCACTCCTTAACGGGAATTGATCTGTAATCTGAAATGGAAGCAGGGCATTAGGAGCAATGCTGAGATATTAATTAGCCATAAGATCAGCACTAGCCATGGCAACGTTTGGCAACTTACCCATTGGAAGAGTAAAGCCACATTGGTAGGAGCTGTGGGAGACAAAGGGGAGTTTTTGGTCAGAAGAAAATTCTGGAAAAGGATTTACAGAAGAACAGTTTTCCCCAAAAAAATGTGAGAGAACCTGCTTTGTAAGCAGTAACTATTGACTCATACTAGGCCTGACCTGTTGCTCAAGCATGCTGGGGGCAAGTAAATGTCTTTGTTTGCTACATAAACACTGATATAGCTTCTATAAATAAACTGCTGTGTAGCCCTGGGGGCAAGGCCAGATTTATATAGTGAGCACCCCTAGGCCCGCTGACATCCATTGCCCCCCATCCCCTCCCTTTTATTTGTGCAAATTATCATAATTGAAACCAGAGCAATGGGGATTGGGGCACAAGGAATTTAAAAAACTATATTATCTCCTGCGCATCCCCAATGTGGGTGCGGTTGAGCAGCATGCCGCCCCCTAAAATCCTGCCACCCTAGGCCTTTCCACAAATCCGGGCCTGCCTAGTGCCATTCAGTCTGAAATAGGGCAGTACAGGTTAGATAGCAGGAAAGCTCTGTGCTATACAATGGGTTAAGTTCTTACGCAGGAATCTTACCCCATTGTATTGGACAGAGCTTATCTGCATGCAACCTTTTCCATTTAGATTGACTGCCCTGTGGCTACACAGCAGCTGATTTATAGTAACTATAGTAGTGTTTCTAAAGCAAGTACACAACTGTACCAGTGCAGGGCGACAGTATATTATATTTGAATTACTTTAAATGCTTATATTTTTGGTGTAACTGTTCCTTTAGACTTCTTCCAGATCGGGCTTATACACGGGCCTGTTAGCGTTGTATCTGCACTGAGAGCCACTGCAGCAGCCTGGGTGCAGACACATGGGGGCACATTTATTAAAGGGCAAATTGTGGATGTTTAGAGAACATTCACCAAAAAGACAATGTGCCACAAGATTGCCTATTTACTAAATGGCTACAAGGAAAATTCACAAGGTAAAAACCTCAGCGCTACAGAACTTTTACATTGTTTTGTCTGCAAAAATTCTGTAGCGCAAATCTGGTAATTTATCGAAGTGCGAATGCTACCCTTTTTGCTAAACTCCAATCACAAAGATAGAGCAGCCACTTTTAAATCACAGTTTCCACAGTTTCGGACTGGGATGCCTGGGGCCCACCAGGAAACCTCATTTCAAGGGCTCACCCCACCCAGTACAAAATAGCGCCCACAAATAAATATCAGAGTCAACATTTTTATTTAAAAAAAAGAAACTTGAATGGCCGTAATAATATTAAATTAAAATATCTTGTTCAACTCTCCAGTTTGGAATTTCTGCACTGATCTGGTTTCTAGAGTATAAATTACCCTAGCAACTAGGCAGTGGTTTGAGTCAGAAAAAGGCAAACAATTTGAAAACTATACAAAATAAAAAATTAAGACCAATTGAAAAGTTGCTAAGATTTGGCCATTCTATAACACAACAAAAGTAAACTTTAAGGTATTGTATATGATCCAAAATTATATTATACAGTGAGCCCAATTGGCTAGCGTCCTCACAATATAAAGTGAGACATAACATTTCTAGCACATTATTTAGTCAAGGGCACTGGATTCAGGGACAACAAACTGTGTTATGTATCAATCCCCCAGAAAACAAATTAGGATAAATACAGAGCTCCATGTATAAATTTACCAAGGCAGGATATTTGCAGGCTCAACACAAACTGCAGCAGAGGCCAACAACTAAAAACAGTATAGCTATAAATAAAATGCACAACACTTTACTCACATATTCTTTCTTGTTGTCCCAAGCTTCTTTTATTCTTTTGTCTTCCCCTCGCTATCGATTTGCACTTCCAGTATTTCTGCCCTTGTACTTGTACCATATTTTATTCTCTTGCCTCTTCCTGTGATTACCCACGTTACCACCCTCTGCTCCTCTCTCCTCCACTTTCTTGTGCTCTCTACTTTTGATTTTTTTCTCCCTTTCTACACAGCCCCTCTACCTGTTTAATCTCTGTTGTTTTGTGCTTTTCTGTTTACTAATAATATCTCCTTTTTTTCTGGTCTCTTCTTTCCTTATGTCATGATTTTTATCACTTTTTACTATTTTCCCCTCCTCCCATTCCCTGATTCTCTTTTCCACCAGTATTCTTTTCATATTCCATTTCAGCCTTCCTCTCCCCATCTTTTGCTAATCTATTTTGCAGCTACCCACTCTCACACTCATACATGTTGCCTAGGCATGAGTAAATTCCACCATAATGCTGTAAATCTGACTTGCCAGTAGGGATTATTGAGAGTCTGTAAACACAAAGTGAAGAGGAAATCGTAAAACTATTTCTTCACAATAGGAAGACTTTAGAGGGGAGGGTGGGGTAGAATGCAGCACGCACTGCCCCTGTGCCCAGTGATAGAAAACATCACTACAGCTGTGAATGTGAGCTCCGCGAAATGCAGGGTAAAGCTGGCCATAGACGCAAATATCTGATCGTACGAATCATTGTACGATCGGACTTTCCCATCTCTCGACCTGCCACTAACCATTCAGATCAAATAAAGTAGTTAAAGAACAGATCAGCCGATCTGACAGCAATCGTACGATAGACAAAGCTAGTGACTGAAAATCGTACGATCAGCAATACACACAGTCACAGAGATATTACCCGCAGCCGACAGAAATCTTTTTACCTGTCCGATCGACCAAACGACCGATCTCCGCTGGACGAAAAATGTCGGGACTCTCCACACACGGTCCGAAAATCATATCTTTGCGTCTATGGCCAGCATTAAACAGGGTGGCTGGATAGGAAAGTTAAAATTTACACCTCCCGCACGGCTCAACCCCGAACACAGTCCCATCTGTTGTGAAGTTTCCTAGTACAGGGCACCAAAGGCAGGCTGCCGATCACTCAATACAATTATGTAATACGCGTCCTGCTTTCACCACCCCCTTCTCTCTATGGGGCAAATTCACTAAGATTCGTAGTTGTGCCAGGCGTAACTTCGCCGCACTTCGCCAGGCGTAGTTTCGCCAGCGCTCCACAAATTCACTAAAATCCGAAGTTGCGCTCAGGGGTAGCGTAAGGTTGCAAAGTTGCGCTAGCGTTGATTCGCTAAGCGATGCGAAGTTACGCTAGCGATGGTTAATTTGCATACGGCGCCAAATTCAAATTTCAATGGAGGAATATGTAGCAGCACTACAAATGCCTGGGAAACCTTCAAAACATCAAATAAAATTTTTATTTTGTCCTACACATGTGCCCACTGTATAGTTAAGTTGCCATGAGTTAGGAAATGTAGGGGGGAAGGAGGGGAGCCCCAAAAAAATTTTTGATCTTTTTCAGCCTATCACCCATAATATAGAAAAAACGCCAGTGTTTTTTGGGACTTAGAAAAAATGTGAACTTTTTTTGAAGCAATCCCTATCTACTCTATTGCGCTTCGCCTGGTCTGAGGTGGCGAAGGAAGTCTAGCGTAAAAGGTAGCGTTCAGTACAATGCGCGTGTTAGTGAATTTGCGTAGTTACATCAGCAAATTCGCCAGGCGTAAGGGTGCGAAGTAACACTAGCGAATATACGCCAGCGTTCGTTAGTGAATTTGCGAAGTAACGAAAATGCTCAACGCTAGCGAATTGATGCTAGCGTTAGGCGCTTTGTGAATTTGCCCTTAATATCTTTGTACTCCTTGTAAATCCTTACCATTCTTTCCCCATTGCTGGTAACATACGAGTGCAGGAAGTTCTCAGGAGGAAGCTACAGTTGTCACGGGAACCCAGTGAAATGTGCATGCAAAGAGTCTAGGGGCCCACTGGGTTCTTACCTGGGGCCCCGGCAGGCGAGTTCGACCCTGCCTTTCCATGCTACTGAAAATTTGTCAGAGAAAATTCTATTAAGAATATAAAAGAATGTACTGGTGAATTTTCCCAGGAGACAATTCACCACAAATCTCTTGAAAAAGTGAACTTACGATTTTTAGTAAATATGGAGAAGTAAAATGAAGCAAACTTTAGTAAATGTGCCCCATGGAGAGGAATTCAGCATGGAAACTGGTGTGTATGCATTTCCACATTAAAGGGATTGTTCAGTATCAATAATTGTGATCACCATATCTTAAATCTACATAAAAATCATTGAAAACATTGAACAATTATTTTGCCTTCAATAAAGACTAATTATATCTGAATTGGGATCAAGCCCAAGGTACTGTTTTATTATTACAGAGAAAAAGGAAATAATTTTTTAAAGAGTGATTTATTTGTTTACAATGGTGTCTTCCTGTAATTCAGATTTATCTAGATACCAGGTTTCTGGATAACGGATCCCATGCCTGTACAACTTTCTGCCCTTTTAGTCTGCACAGAGTTCATGTATCCAGGACCCCATCTGCCAATTATGTTCCAAAATCAATAGAGTTATTAAAGGGGTTTTTTATTCAGCAGTTCTCCAGTTTGCAGTTTGAGCAGTCTGGTTGCTAGGGTCCAAATTCCCCTAGCGACCATGCCTTGATTTAAAAAAGAGACTGGAATATGAATAAGAGAGGGCCTGAATAGAAAGATGAGTTTAAAAAAAAGGAACAATAACAACAGTTAAGCCTTACGGAGTATTGCCCCGTCACTAATACAAAAGGAAATAATTCTGCCCAAATAATCACATTCAGAAGAAAGGAAAGTGAAAGCAGGACCGAGCAGGATGATTGGACACCTCCCAGGGAGCAATATCTCTATAGAATATAATTGCACATGAACCACTGAACGACACTCCTTGGCCAACATGTTCCTCTCATGGCGCTGCACAAAGATTTGTCTCTGAAAATAAATATTTCAATGCTGATTCTGTTCTACCCCCCCTGCACACTTTACTCAACACTACTATATACACTGTCCCCTGACAACATCTGCCCATATTAATATACACATCCCACAGTTACATTGCTTTAAATTGTAAGTTCTTGTGCATAGGGTCCTCTGATCCAATTTTTACTCTGTAACCCTTCTTTGTTAAATTATTGTATAACGCCTGTTTCTTATGTTAATGTAAAGCATTGTGTAACTTGCTGCCGATATATAAATAAATGATGATATATAAATAAATAATGATTTTCTAACTCCTGACATCATCTTTCCTTACTATACACACTATCCAACAGTTACAGTCCCTCCCCTGAAACCATCTTTCCTTACTATACGCACTATACAACAGTTACTGTTCCTTTCCCTGACACCATCTTTCCTTACTATACACATTATCCAATAGATACAGTCCCTTCCCCTGACATATCTTTCCTTTCTATACACACTATGAAACAGTTACGGTTCCTTCCCCTGACACTATCTTGCCTTGCTACACACACACAATACAACAGATATACACTTTAACCCATGGTGTGTTACCTCTTACCTGTTCTCTCTTATAGCTGTGGCCAGGAGAATGAGTTAAACGAAGAGCTGAGTCTTTCCCTGCTGCACAGTTAGTACAGTAAATGCTGAGATGAGAGATGTGCCCAGAGTGCACCTGTGCAGGTAGGGCAATGCAGGTGTGGTTTGAAGCTGGGAGTAGAATTGTATACGCACATATTATGGAATAGGATTACAAATAAGTGGCACCTTTTTTTTATATGTAAAGCCCCACTGGCAGGTTCACAGTAATAGAGATGTTCCTGCAGGGGGTGATAGTTTGAGGCTTTTGGCTATAGATTTAAGAGCTCTCCACACTGATAAATTCATAGTGTGCTACCTACCCTGCACTGACGTGATATAAGTATGATACAATGTACCAGCCTTGGCATTTACTGTAGCACCACTGACTCCTGTAGCCACATAGAGCATTAAACTCAAGTCAGGTAAAAGAAGCCCAACTGCAAGTTGTCAGCAAACAGGGCATATTATAGGTACCTATGAGGTGGGGCAGTACTGTGTCTTACTGGGTAGTACACCCTACTGTGTGTGAATGTGAGAGGGAACTTAGATTGTAAGCTCACTTGGGCAGGGATTGATGGGTTTGTTATAGGGACCTTAGATTGTAAGATTACTGTGACAGAGCCTGATGGGCCTTTGCTTGTAACCTCCAATGATACAGGGACTGATGGGAATGATACACTTTCTCTGTTATATAAATACCAGAGAATATTAGTGTGTAACTGACCTCTGTACTGCACTGTCTTGACTTTCCCTTCCATTGCCCCTGCCTGCCACTGATAAACCAATACTGTGGACTCTGTGCCAGCCCCTAAGAGAGAAGTGCTCAGCAGACATACATAGACTGTCTGCATTTGGCTACTGACAGCACAGGACATGGGCAATGGTAAAGGCAACTTGTGCCAGTGTCTCTTCTTACTCCTTTTATTGAACATCATAGCCAAAGACTTGTGGGTGCTTCATATGGGACCTGGAAATATGCCTCACTGCCCACATCTTATGGTGCCAGTTCATCCTGGGCAACTGCTAGTGCTGGTTAAAGAGAAAGTTACCCTACAATGGCAGCTAGATTTGCCCATATCCCAACCCATGGCGTAGAAGTGTAGAAAAGAGATAGAGACAGACACAATAATAGTTACACTTAACTATAAACACAGTGAGAATGAGGAAAGAATGGATATTGGGAAGCTGATTTAGGAGTCAGAGCCAGCAGTGCAGAGAACAGAAAGTGACAAACAGGCACAATGACAATAACACATAATTATAAACCTAGTGAGAATGAGGAATGAATGGATATTGGAAAGTTGTCTCCGTAGTCAGAGCCAGCAGTGCAGAGAACAGAAAGTGATACACAGGCACAGTGACCATTACACATAAACCCAATGAGAATGAGGAAATAATGGATATTGGGAAGTTACTTAGAACTATATTTTCTTTTATTAGGTGAGTTCCCCTTTGATATCACATTATTTTAAAGCAAACCAGAGGGAATAATTTTCTGCTCACAGCAGGGAAATCATTATTTTCCCTTTAGCTTGTTAATTAAAGGGGTGAAATTGTAATATTAACATTAGCCTCTTTCTTAAAGGGGAATGTAGGCACATACATGGTCTCACCAGTTTATATGGAGCATACAATAAGGGCTCTATACAGTGGCACAGACTGAGCACCTGGGCAATAAAGGACTAGTACCAAGGTCCCTGTGTGGCACTTTTCTTAGTGGGGCAGTTATTTATCTCTTTGTGTTGATAAACAAACAGCTATTGCCCCCCCCCCATAACACCAGGCCAAGTGCTCACACTCCATTCAGTATGGCCACATGTCCTGCTGCAGGCTACAATTATTTTCTCTGGAGCCATAGGGAAAGTCTCTCAATAGGGACAGTTATATTTGTCTGGCAGTATCATTGGCTGCAGGATTTGCTGTCTGACTTATGGCTCTGACCCATTCACTCCATTTTTATGCATTTGACACACAGGTATGAGTGCACCTAAACACATCAGTTAATGGATACATTTATATTCTGCCTGATCTTCATTGCGTTTGCATTTTATTGTGTTTTTAGGCACAACTTGCTGAATTTCTTTTGCTTGGCATGTGTTCAAAAGAATAAAAAGTTGTGTTTGTAACTCACAAAAACACAGTTGCACATATACTTATACAGTGCTTGTAAACACTTAAAAACTCCTGTGTGTCTTTGTGCTGACAATCTATATTGTGCTACTATGATAACAGGGTCATGTCATTCCCAGGGCCATTCAATTCTTATTCCAAAGGTTCCTTTGAGTCACGCTGACAAAATCTCAGGGTACAGACCCCCCCCAAAAGAGAATGTGTTATGAAATGTGAATATGAAAGCCAAAGTGGCAAGTGAATGTTTTGAGCAAATGGTTCCCAGGGTTACATTTGTTACCTGGTAGGAAATCCTTGCAGTCCAGTCCACAGTGCTTTCTATTGTAACAGAATAAATTCCATAATCCCCAGGGTGCACCCAGGTGCTAAGTGATCAATCTCATTGGCTGCAGGGACTTGTTTTGCCTTATAAAGCATCACAGGGAACTTACCCAGTTCTGTGAGTGTTGGAGTCACAATGAGTGTGATTGTTCCTAAGGTTATTTACTGCTGGAAATATTATATAAATGTTTATATTAGAGGCCGGCACAGCTATGATTGACTGGAACAGTATCTGCCCCTCAACCTCTACTGTTTCCCACTCAAATCTATCCCCTGCCCTGAAAGTGATTTCATCATAAACACAAAAGTGATGTCATCCAATTGTGGGCACAGGTCAGAATGGGGCAAAGCTACTAAATTTCTAACTTGTACTGTTCTCCTGAGTAAGGTTATAATGATCATTGGAGCAGAGCTCTCCCCTGGCACAGTTAACCGATTCTATATATAACTGCTTCTGGGCTGCTGTCTTTGCAAATTAAATTAAACATTAACACCAAAATAATTTTAAAGTAATGTAAAGTGTTGCCCGGCCCTGGTAAAACTGCTTTGTTAGCTTCAGAAACACTACTATAGTTCATATAAACAAGCTGCTGTGTAGCAATGGTGGAAATTGAATGTACCCCCCCCCCTAAAAGGGAGTGGTGATCGATCCAAAATGCTCTTACAGAAGGAATGCTTTTGGATTAATAAACTTAATACTATAGTACCATATGGCCTCAATGAACAGTTGTCCCTTACATGTTTTCTGACCCAGAGATACAATACAATGTATATACTAATCATTACCTATTTGATCTTAAGTGCCATATTTATATAATTACACTGTTATTTGGTATAGTCGATACTTTGGTATTTTTATTATCATAGAGAAGTTTGGAGAGATAGAGATCTGTTCAAGAGATAATTCTGATACATTGCAATAATGTTGTAATAACCTTGATGTATTGTGTTGGTGGGTGTGTCCTCCACTTCCCTCCCCCAGTAATTAAGGGATTGTGACTATATAATGCATTCCAATATGTGAATCTGGATCTTGAAAACGGTCTTAGATCAAGACAGAAAAGTGGATCCTCACGACCATGTTTTTAACTTTTGGCTAAATAAAGAAATTACTGTTTTTTAAACATTCCGGTGTGCGTTGCCTACAAAACAGAATTGATATATATATATATATATATATATATATATATATATATATATATATATATATATATATATATATATATATATATAAATAAAAATACATTAAGGCTGTCCTGAATGGCACACTAATATTTAAGCAATGGCATTTGATTCTGAGCATTTCCTTAGGAAGTCATTAAATAATAGATGGGGTTTTGCTTTGCTGACATAAGTGACCTTAGTATCATTTTCATTTAAAGGGACAGAATGCTTGTGTAGGGACCCTGAGATTTGGGTTAAATTATTCACGCAGTTCCCCTTTAGTATTTGGACACCTAAGGGTCCTTTAGTTAACTCAGGCAGCTATGTCCCTTGCTGGTTCCAAATTAGTTCACGGAGATTGTCCACTAGATGGCACTGTTTGTCAATATAAAGGGGTTTAGCGCCACGCGGTCTGGGTCTGTCCTGGGACTTTGCCTCACTGAGAGGTACTACAGGTCCAGGTCTGCCCGTGAAATTAGTTAAGTGTGAGTTAGTGAATACAGTTATAGTCAGTCTGCAACCTCCAGACACAATGCGACACCCCCATAAACCACTGGTCTACTGAGTAAAGCAAGGCCAGCACCTATGTCCCCTATAACTAGCAGGCAATTTATATACAGACATAAAAGGCTGAACTTGAGGGACTTGTGTCTTTTTTCAATCTAACTTACTATGTTACTATACAGCCTCCTATCAGTAGAGGCAAATAGCTCTGGTGTCTTAGTAAGACAAAAAGTTAGTAGAGAATTGAGCTGCATGTTGGTGGTGGCTATTCTCAATTAATTATCAATTCTATGTGAGCAGCTCAGCCCCCAGACAGCTTAATCAGCATAGGAGCCAAGATGGGGGCCATAGGCATTCAAAATGCGGGCAAGGATCAGGAGTGGTGTCTGCAGTTCAACAGGGGCCATCCTTGACTCCTGACATTAATGAAGGGAACATGCTGGAGGGATACTCGCAACTGTCACTATTTGGTTGCCAGATGCTGCACGGCCAGTTGAGTGCAAAGAGGAAGACAGGGAGCAGGAAGGATGGAGGGGACGGGTTGTTTATATTATGTATGTTCTTCTGCCCTACCCAATCACTTACCATGGACCAGCTGACTGTTTCATTATTGGCTGAAATTGAGGTAATAGGTGGACACATGACACAGGCCCTTCCCACAGATCTTGGTTAAAGGATCTCACATTCCCTGTGTTAAAATAAATCAGGGCAGTAGACAGCAAGAAAGAGGGGACAGGATCTTGCAGAGTAATTATATTTGCCTCTTACACGCAAACAACTCAACTCCGGCACCCTGTGGCATGTTTAATCTTAGATCACGTATTAGTGCCAATGATGGGTTCTGATAACATATAAAGGCACAAGGCTATTATACAACTCTGACAAGCACTCATATAGTACAATGGATAATGTACCCCGTTGTGCATAAAATCTGCACCTCTTTGGCCAGTTTAAGAGAATACAGAACATCGGTACTTACTGTAGGTGATGTTATGCAACTTCTAAATCTGCACTGCCATCTAGTGACTGCTTTGAACTATCCATCAAAACCAGCAAGTACTATGTCCCAGTACAAAGAGGATAAAGTGCAGAAACATGGGGCTTTGTGAAAGTTTTTTGCAATTTGCCTTGAAACAGAAAATGAGTCTTCATGACAGGCCTGGACTGGTATTTAAAGGAACAGTAACACCAAAAAATGTAAGTGTTTTAAAGTAATGAAAATATCATGTAGTGTTGCCCTGCACTGGTAAAACTGATCTGTTTGCTTCAGAAACACTACTATAGTTCATATAAACAAGCTGCTGTGGAGCAATGGCGGAAATTGAAAAACGGCTAAATGGCACAGGTTAACTAATGGATAACAGATAACATCATTAGACAGACAGAGCTTATTTGCTATCTGCTGTGTAACCTGAGCCTTTTCTACTTTGAATGGCTGCCTCCATTGCTACACAGCAGCTTATTTATATAAACAATAGTAGTGTTTCTTAAGCAAACACAGCAGTTTACCAGTGCAGGGCAACACTGCATTATATTTTCATTACTTTAAAACACTTTTATTTTTTGATGTTACTGTTCCTTTAAGACAGACCCTGGCATTTCAAGTACACAGTGGTCCAAATAGTTCCCCACAGGCTTTCTGACTTTCTATGGCACCTTACAGCAGCCCCTCTGGAATTTGCCAGAACCCACAGATTGCCAGTCCAGGCCTGCTTCGTTAATTTAAAGATGAATCCAGCAGTGTTACAACTGTGAGCTTATAAGCACCTACATCAGTGCAGTTGTCTTTGTATTTTTGGTACATTACGGGGGTTATTTACTAAACTCCGAATGCAAATATCACTAAAAATTCGTGATTTTTTTTATAAGATCGGATTTTTTTTAAAAAAAAAATCACAAATTTTTCGGAATTTATTAAACCCCAAGGATGGAAAAGTCAGAATCTGAAAATCTGGCATCTCAGACCTGTCGAGGTTGCATATAAGTCAATGGGAGAAGTTTTCGGGTGAAAAATCTGAACCTCACCCTGAGTGAGAACTCTGATTCCCAGTGCTTCCTGCTCCTGTTTGCACATGTAGAATCAGAACACCTGACTATACTGTGAGGAAACTAGATTCATTTAGCCAGTGGTAGTTCATGATGGTGGGGGAAATTTCATCCAAATGACTAGGAGGAGGGGGAGCAGAGAGAGAGAGAGAGAGAGAGAGAGAGAGAGAGAGAGAGAGAGAGAGAGAGAGAGAAACTCATTGAAATGAAGCCTTGTTCTTGTGCTGTTGTGACCATGTGACCAGGGTAAAAGCATAAAAGCCTGACAGAAATAGGCACATTACAGGACTTTCAAAAGACCATGTTTACATTTATTATAGAAACACAGTCACTGCCTGCAAAATGCTTAAATGCCATTTTGTGCAGTAACATTTTATTATATGTGTAGTTACAAAAGGTCCCTTAGCCTATAAAACTGGATGTAACCTCATTACTATGCTATTGTTAGGTCTTAAGGGGCGCTGAAGCCACTTATTCCTTTGTACAAAGCTCAGTAGAACTACACATAGGTGCATTCCATTAAACATTTTGTCATTGGGTGCGGAGTATGAAAAAAGCTCATATAGGTGCTATATCATGTGTCAGTATTTCTCCTTTACCGTAAATATCATGATCATGCACTGGGCCATAAGGGTTAGACTAATGATTCTTCTGCACAAATCTCAATCCTGGGCTCAGTGAAGCTAGACATCCCAGCATCCCATGAAACACGCTGTCATTAGGTACTGGGAGAGAGAGCTCAGTTCAAGTCAACAGGGAAAAATGGGAATAACCCAAATCTGAACCAGGCGCTATATGTGTGTGTGTGTGTGTGTGCCAATATTGGCACTTCAATAACTAGACCACACACCAGGCTGTAAGGGTTAGACTAATGGTTATGAGGCTATAATAATGTTCATCCTCACGGGAATGCTACTAGGGTTGCGGCATGGCCGGTAAAAATGATGGCTGATCCCAATGTAATTAATAGGGAAAAAAAGATAAATATATAGGAAGGCCGGTATTTTTCTCCGGAAAAGGTGGCAACCCTAAATGCTACTTGGTTTTAAGGCCCTGGCAATCCAAGTACACAGAGGCCCAAAAAGCCCCCACCAGCCCACTAAATAGTGACTGTCTATGGCAACTTACAGCAGCCCCTCTGGCATTTGCCAGAACCAACAGATTGTGATTCCGAGCCTACTAGGTATTTCTGGTAACAGTTATATTACCACTGTGAATGTATGGGTGGCCTGGAAGAATCTGCAGTGAGAAGAGTGTCCAATGATTTCCCTGTACCTGTAGCATGAAGTGTACTAAATATATAGCATTTATTATATGCTTTTTATAGGGGAAGGGGGGTGGGTGTTGATTGTAAATTCACCATGGATTTTCTGAGAAATGTGTGGCACCAGAAAATAGGAATAATCTGTGATTCCACTGGCAGCATTCCTGGAGCCTAAAAATAAACAATATGAATTGAAGTTATAGACTGGATTTTAGCTTCCCGTTTACAGGTTAATTATTTAGTCATAAGAAGATCACTCGTCCCTGGCTCAGCAAACAGGTTGATTATTAAGGGAGTAACTAGAAAGCTCTGGGGTCATGGAGCCGTGTTTATGTTACCCTGACAGGCCAGTAAATGAGAAAAATGTAACTAGGGGATTCTGGGAGACAGAGAAAGTTTCAGGGAACAAGTAATAGGCACAACAATCTGTACTTACTCAGACATTCCAGCTTGTTTTAGTCAAATCCATTCAGTTTTCAATTTTTGTGCAGGAGTTGGTTCCTAGAAATAGAAATGTAATTAAAACCACTAATCCAACAGATGCTTCTCTTGCCTTGGGTTAAATGGAGGACAGGGGCCATATTCTGACAGAATGTTCTTGGGAAATTAATTTTTATTGCAGGTAGAACACAAGGAGTTGTACAAACAATAACATTTGGTTTAACCTAACCTCCAATGTTACTGTTTGCCACACAATGCAATTATGCTCAAATGAACTGTTTAGCCAAAAGTGTATGTAGGAGGTATTGGATGTTGTAATAACCTGATACGGTCATGTGAAAAAAATGTTTTTTTCCAGAATGCATCAGTTAATAGTGCTGCTTCAGCAGAATTCTGCACTGAAATTTGTTTGTCAAAAGAGCAAACAGATTTTTTTATATTTAATTTTGAAATCTTACATGGGGCTAGGCATATTGTCAGTTTCCCAGCTGCCCCCAGTCATGTGACTTGTGCTCTGATAAACTTCATTCACTCCTAACTGCTGTACTGCAAGTTGGAGTGATATCACCCCCTCCCTTTCTCCCCCATCAGCCTATCAGAAGAACAATGGGAAGATAACCAGATAGCAGCTCCCTTACACAAGATAACAGCTGCCTGTTATTACAATTTTTTTTTTTTTTTTTTAAAAACACACTTGCTGGTGTTACAACTAGATAAGTGCTAGTGCTCCGGCAACTCAGGCTTTGTGCAGTTTAGCATAATGAGTAAATAAAAAGGAAAGCCCTTTTTAGGGCTCTTACACACGGGCGTTCCGACCTGCGCTCCCCTGCGTTCCGTTTTTTGGCGTTCAGCCGCAGAGGAGCACAGGAATAGACGCAAGTCATTATTTGAAATGGGGCTGTACTCACTCAGGCGCGTGTAGGCGCCGAACGCAGGAAAAATGCAGCATGTTGCGTCTGAACCTGCGTTCGGCGCCTACACGCGCCTGAGTGAGTACAGCCCCATTTCAAATAATGACTTGCGTCTATTCCTGCGCTCCCCTGCGGCTGAACGCCAAAAAACGGAACGCAGGGGAGCGCAGGTCGGAACACCCGTGTGTAAGAGCCCTTAGGATGAAAGCGGACAATGAAACCATAAAAACATGGTATCTGCTTCAGCTCCTACAATTGCCCCCCCCACGTTGCATATTTCCAGCACTCCAGGCTTAGGCCCACCCAGGAATACTAACAGATAAGCTCAGGCCCATCAGAAGTGTAATGTAAAATCTCTGGGTACAAAGACCAAATATTATAATATTTAATGGAGCAAATGGATTAGTGAGGAGAGAGAGACCAACCACTAACATCAAGGGCACTGACCAGGGCAAATATGGTTCATATCTATCACTGTGGGAATACAAGGTAGGACCTGGATATTCATAGTGTAGCAATGAATTTGTAAAAGTGTTTATGTGCTCTCTCTTCTATAGCCCACTCTGTAAGGCACTTACCTTTTTCCTGTATCTTTCCACCAACTGGTCTTGGCACATCGTAAGCATTGTCTGAATCACTGTCACTTTCTGGGGAGACAAAAAGGCTGTTTTGACAATAGGCAGTGTGTAGAATTGAATTATTGTGGCTTTGTCATGGGGATGGGTGTGTGTATGTGTGTATGTGTGTGAGCAATCAGGGCCTATTTATCTATTAATCTGAGCATCCTCTGTGCTCCACAGTCTCACAGCTGGTTGTAACTTTAGACACAGATACATGTAACCATGCTGATCTCCGTTTCATCTCTGTACTTACCTAAAAAGTACTGCTGTGCAGTTACCTCTTCATCTCTGGGATAAGGAGGCTGTGAGCTGCTGTAAATTCCCTTGTGTTCACTAGGATTTAACATCTGTTCTGTGTTAAAGACTTCTCTGCAGTCAAGTGTAAAAAGACTGGACATAGGACAGTAATCTGAAGAATGGGACAGCTTTATATTACAGTTCTGGTCCTTTATATCAGTGGCAGAAGGCAATTGTGCTTTATTACATGTGTCCTTAGAATTACTGCATGGTCCCCCCTTATCAGCAGAATGAAGGAGAAGTGGGGATTCGTCAAAGACATCATCACACAGAGTGCTGTCTGGTCTCAATTCCTCCTGTAATCCCTCACCCGATGTCGAACTTGCTCTTTCCAATAGGCTGGGTATATCGAACCTGAAGGAAAATTAGATCAATGGAGGATCATAGGAAGTGCTTATAACCATACCTGCTGCATATCCTCCTTACCAGTGATTCCTAAGGGTGGTGACTCACACTAAGATTCTAGGGAGATTAGTCGGCCAGCGACAAATCGCCTCTTCTTCGAACGACTAATCTCCGCTAAATGCCTTCCCGCCGGCTAGAATGTAAATCGTCAGCAGGATGGCACTCAGAGCGTTTCATTTACAAAGTTGTCCGTGGTTTCCTTGTGAGGCAACTTCGGAAAACGAATTGTTCTGAGTGCCATCCCGCTGGCAATTTACATTCTTTTTTTTTTTTTTTTTAACAATTATTTTTACTGAAATTTTCCCATTGCATATACAACAGTATTCATGCTCAATAAACAGTAACATATTCAAATATCAGTGTCCTTCAATCATCGACAGTCATTTTACAAATTTCAGAGCTTGAGATGGTTATGCATTGAAAAAAGTAACTCTGGTGTAACTTGTCAATGCATCAGCCGGATTTCACCTTAAGCCATGAACTTACATACATTGTTTATTCACCTGTATATGCACTCAACATCCCTCATGTTTTTCCCCCAACCTAACCCTAACTGGCAGCCAACCATAGCCTAAACCGAGAGGTATATTACCATCTTTTCCCATGAAAATCTCATAGAAATATTGAAAGCTCCATTCTATACTCCGGGGTTATCTCCATTTGAAGCTACTCATCTCCCTACTTTTAGGGGAGGTGTTTGTCCACCCAATCATTCCATATAGCATCAAACTTAGCCGGACAACCTCGTTAATTTGTACATGGGAATATTGTTATTTACCATAGTGATCCATTGCTTTTTTGTGGGCGCTGCGGAATCCTTCCAGTTAATAGCTATTAATTTTTTAGAATAAATAAATTAAGCTGATAGGAGAATTCTAATTTTACGTGTAGGGGTTATACTTTGCACATAATTAAGCAGAATAGGTATAGGGTCCAGAAGTATAAGAATAGAGGAAACCTCCATACATTCCTCTACAATCTCTTTCCAAAATGCTTGGAGCTTGCGGCGGCAATTTACATTCTAGCCAGCGGGAAGGCATTTAGGGGAGATTATTCGCCCAAAGAAGAGGCAATTTGTTGCTGGGCGACTAATCTCCCCAGAATCTTAGAGTGTGTCACCACCCTAAAATGTAGAGTGGAGGAGACTCCTGCTGTATACTTAAGCTGGCCATAGATGCAACGATCCGATCATACGAATCGTGGATTCGTACGATTTTCGAATCATGTGTGGAGAGTCTCGACATTTTTCGTCCGTCAGAGATCGGTCGTTTGGTCAATCGGACAGGTTAGAGAATTCCTGTTGCCTGCCAATAATATCTCTGCATGTATTGCCGATCGTACGATTTTCAGTGGGAGACTGTCACTAGCTTTGTCAGACATAACTATCGTACGATTGCTGTCAGGGGCTGAACATCGGCTGATCTGTTCTTTTACTACTTTATTTGATCGGAATGGTAAGACTTTGATCTGAATGGTTAGTGGAGGGTTGGGAGATGGGAAAGTCCGATCGTACGTTGATTCGTACGATCGGATCTTTGCGTCTATGGCCAGCTTATATCTTACACACACACACTAATGGATCAGTGTGGATACAGATTCCTACCATGTGCAAGAGGAATTAAGTCTGCCCGGCCCTGGTAACTGCATCGATTTCCACAGAAACTCCATCCACACATCACGCAAATCAGCTGTGTCAGCAGCCTGAAGAAAGTTCAGAAGTGCAAATCTTAGGTGAATTGAAGCAGTGACAAGACACTAGGCCAGACAATAGAAACTTAAAAAGGGTAACTATTGTGAAAATTTACATTAGCTTCATCACACTAAAATAAGAAACTTTCTAAATACAATCACAGTGTACAGTTTTTAAAATAATCAAGTTTATCTTCACTATTCCTCTCTCAGCATCGGTTTCTCTTCATTCAGGAGTTGGGTGTCTGTTGGGTGACAGTTAGATCCAATATATTTTATAGAGGGGCTGCTTTTGCCTAGAAGATGTATTAGAGCTCACTCTATTAAAATCACCAGACACATGTCTCTCTACATGCAGAATTTGGGCAGAAGGCAGTTATTTTGTTAGATTTAGTTTGTACTGGAATCAGTTTTTCAGTCAGCTCAGAGTGAGCTCTAATTCATCTGCTAGAAAAGGGAGCCCCCCCCCATAAGATATATTGGATCATTCATCTGACGCCCAACTGCTGCTTGAAGACAGAATGAAGAGAAACAGATGCTGAGAGAGGAATAGTGAATGTAAATGTGATTATAATGTGGCATATTGTGAAACAATGCTGATTTTTTAATTGATTGTATTTAGTTTCTTATTTCAGTATGATGAAGATTATATAAAATTTTAATTTTTCACGATAGTTCCCCATTTAAACAAAATACAGGAATGAAAATTCCTGGGATGAACCATCCCAGGAATGGGCCACGTAACCTATGACCCTTCAGCTGTGAGTCGGTGGGTGCTCGGAGTTAAACAACTGAAGGGCATCGCTCATAAAAGGTGACTGATGCCATTTTGCCTAACTGCCACCATCTTTATGGTTACCCATATTTGAATTCCCTCTGACCTACTTGTAGCTGCATAAAACAGGGCTCATGGTGTCCTATTCTTTAAAGGTTATGTGTAATAAAAAGAATCACTAAGTTTGCCCAGGAGCAGTAACTCTTAGCAACATTTTACCGGTCACCTGTTTAAAAGCAAACATCTAATTGGTTGCTACGGGTTACTGCTACTGGGCAAACTTAGTGCCTTTTATTACATATGGGGGATAGTAACTTATGAGAGAAGTACAGTATAAGAATTTCTAGGTTTTACCTTTTGCCAAGACTAGTACTAATTTTATCTACATGCTGAAAGGCACATTCTGCTTTGTGGCAGGAATTAAGGTCTTATCTGTTAAACTCTTGTATAAAATTACCAAATGAATGGAAGTTGCTATACATACAGTAGCAGCAGCTAGGAAAGGGTTGATCTCTAGAAGACGCACGTGAGTTGAGAGTGTATTGACAAATTCCATTAAGGTGTGGTATAGAAAGATTGGGAAAATGGCAGGTGAGATCATTGGTGAGACTTTACCATCAATTCAAGGTGTTTTTAACAAACGATGTGTTAGCAAGTTAGCCAGTATAGCAGCAGACCTATCACATTCTCTTTGGAAGTTTTTTGATCTCCTGCCATCTGTCAGAAGGTATTGTAGCATTCGTGCTCGTACTGTTAGGTTCTGTAGCAGTTTATTACCCTGTGCTGCGAGACTATTGAATGAATAAGTACTCTTCTAATTCTGGGGTGATGATGTTATTTAAACTGCTATTTAACTTGTATTTGAAATTGTCTTTTATCTGTTTTTTGTGAAATAATTGGGTTTATATAGAAATTCAAGTCATAATACACTTTCTTCAACCCTGGTCCTCCTTAGTTTAGATAGATAAAGAGGACACAAAAAGGAAAGGAGATGGTTGTGAGCAGTGTCAGACTGGGACACCAGGGCCCCACCCAATAACCTTAGACCATGGGCCAACTCTCAGTACTATTATTTTTCCTCTCCTCACTCAACCTCTATTCTCCTAGTCTCTTTTCTTTACATACTATAATACTATAATCTTTTATTCCATCTATTTAACCTTTATGTTCTCATAGAAATAAAGAATGGCCATGAAATAGGCCAAATGTTTAGCAGCATGAGAGCCCACTGACACCTGGGCCCACCGGGAGTTTTCCTGGTATCCCTGTGGGCCAGTCCGACACTGGTTGTGAGAGGAATCTGGTTATTGCACATGCTGTATGGTTTTAAGTATAATATGTCCTTTCCTGGTTGGTGTAGAATATGCACTTTACTGTTATGGTCTAAGTGTTATATGCATTTTTACTGGGTGGTGTATAATATGCATCTTACTTTATTGGTTATAGTCTAAATATAATATGCACCTTATTTTATTGGTTATAGTCTAAGTATAATATGCACTTTACTGGATAGTGGTTTAGGAATGGTGTGTAATTCTATTTTACACAGGAATATACACTATGTGAATAGCTTTTTTTTTTTTTTTTGCACAAGTTTTTTGAAGAGTGGATACCATATTATCGTATAAAACTGAAGATTGTTTTTCTTTTCTGCATACTATTTATTCTTTGCTGTATAGGGTTCATTGCAGAATATTGTGTTTATTGAAGTATGTGTTCACATAAGGTTATATCTATTGTGTGGGGAGTAGTAAGTAACTGGGTGTGGTAATTAGGTGTGTGTGTATGGTTGGGGAGCAGGGAGGGGAAAATATGTAATTTCGTCTCGTTTTATACTTTCTGTATGCAGCAGAGATGACAATAAATCTTTTTTGAATTGACTTGACCATCACAGCTGGTAACAATGTGTGTTTCTTGTTGATAGTATAACCAGCAGCCGTTGTCTTGTCTGTCTATATGACATCACTATGTCTATTGGCATGTGGGGCAGGATCCAGAGGAAGGGGGACAGGCAGCAATAGAAAGAGAAACAAACACGTAGAGGTTATTACTATGCGTTAGAATATATTTCTATTCTATTGCAGCCATTCTGTGTACCAGTCGGGCATTAGGGACTGACTCACCAGAATTTTCCTTTTCCCTGTTTTCATGACAATCTCAAAAGGATATTCCACATCTGTGACTGAGACTCTCCGTACAGACTGCACCTGATAACAATGAAAAGGGAGATATCCACAAAGGGAACAATTGGCTACCTTAGGGTGTCAGCCATTATTTTAAAATGCAGAGAATGCAGGGAGAATGAATCTAAATTATTATTATTATTATGCATTAGCAACGTCAAGATCAATCAGAACCTATGGCAAATGCTTACAAACTGTTGATTTGTATAAAAGAGCAATGGCTCATGGGTATTACTCGTTTTATACATTTACAGTGTACTCAAGAACTATTAAATATATGCTTGTGAAAGGCATGAATCTAGTGACCATATGTAAGAGCCCTTAGGAATAATTTACACCAACATCTAGAGAGCTGCAGGTGCCCAGACCTTGTCCTTGTCCATCAGTATGGCACGTTGTCTCATGGAGAAGTATTATTCTTTACATGGAGATTTGCTGCTTATTTGCTGCTTTTTCCCTATTTTTTCCCCCAGTATCTACCTGCCCAGGGTTACCTTATATTATGAGATAGGAAACTGGGGAAGCCCCATTGCATCAGTTCGGAAATACTTACACTGCCCATGTAATACTGGCCTCTCAGGGATGACTGAAAAAGAAACAAACAGAGCGTTCATATCCATCCAGTGCCATATAAGGACATATTTACAAATGGAACCAAAATTATGTATTCCCTTACGTCCCCTACGGCAGCACCATGAGATTTATTTTGCTTTCCCTTACATGTAGGACAAGTGAGAAAAAAAGAGTTAATTCTCCCCACCCATAAATACCAGCTACTCAAAACCCCCTTTAGTGTTTTTTTGTCCTACCTTCGTAGGCAGGTGAGTGTATTATCCGCGTAAAGGTGGATGCCATATTAACGTTCTTTCTGGTTTTTTCCTAGATTAAAGATGCCAGGTCCCTAGGGGACTTGAAGACCGCAGACTGCATTACCAAGAGGTCTTTCAGTCGGAGGTGCGAGTGGCCTCTTAGGTTTTACCGTCGCCGCAATAGACTGTGCAGCCGAGGGTTGCCCATAAACAAGATGGCGACGATAACCTATGACACGCAACTTAGAGTTGACGTGATTGGTTAAGAGATGTTTACACTGATGATGCGGATCAGGTGTGCTGAAGTTCGCACCAGAGGATCTTTAAAGCTAATCACGCTGTGTTCAGACGCTCCCCTTGTATAGGAGTGTGATCAGCCTGCTGCTTAGACGTTGCTGCCTGGGTTGCAGCCTCCTTATTCAGCACTAAGGTACAAGGTACTCTATGGGCATGCTTTTTACCTAAGATTCCTTTATAATCTATGTGTAAATTTTCATGTTTTTTCAGATGTCTACCCTAGAGCCACCACCTGTCAAAAGACACAGGAAGTCAAAGCATCTGCAGTGTAGAGCATGTGACACACTTCTCCCAGATGACTATGGGAAAAGGTTTTGTAAGGACTGTCTGTCCTATCTGGCTCACAAGGATGTTGAAGCACTTCCTGAAGCTTCTTCTTCGTGGATTAAGGAGTTTATAAAATCAACTATGAAGGATATGTTTAACCAGTTGCAACCTGGCCCAGTCCCTATTGCGGATGATATTGTGAATTCTCCTACAATAGTTAATCCTATATCTTTAGACGGATCAACTCAGGATTCATCCTCGGATGAGGAAGAAATCTTAGCCTTGTTTCCGGTGGAAAGCACTGCGAAATTGATCAGGAGAGTAAGGTTAACGATGGAATCTCTGGAAAGCGAGGATTCGCAGGCAACCACTTCTCAGGTAGCTAAGAAATCTAAAAATTTTCCGGTTCACCCAGTCATGAAAGATTTAATGACTAGAGAGTGGAAAAATCCTGAAAAGCCTCCGTCTATAACAAAAAGACAAAAGCTTTTGTTTCCCATTCAGGAAGAGGAGATACAGTCCTGGGGGACTCCTCCGAAAGTAGATGTAGCCATTGCCAGACTGTCTAATAAAACACTCATTCCTGTGGAAGATGGTTCAGGATTAAAGGATCCTATGGATCGCAAGATGGAGTCCTTACTTAAAAGAGTTTATAATACGGGTACAGCTATTTGTAAGCCAGCCTTGGCTGCCTCGGCAGTGGCTAGATCAACCAGGCATTGGCTCAAACAATTCACGGAGGATATCAACAACAACATATCCCGTGTGGAGCTTCTGGAATCCCTGGAAAAGGTCAATATGGCAGTTGAGTTCTTGTGTGATTCATCCATTGAAAGTATTAAGCTAGCTGCGAAAACTATGGCTTTATCTACAGCATCCAGAAGAGCTTTATGGCTAAGAACCTGGTCAGCTGATTCAGTATCCAAAAACAGCTTATGTGCCATGGCATTTGAACCAGGTCGTCTCTTTGGATCAGAGCTGGATAAACTTTTGGAATCTTTGTCAGGCTCTAAGAATAAGCGTCTTCCTCAGGAAAACCAATCAAATAGGAGCAAAAATTCCTTTTTCCGGAATAGAAGAACATCACCTAAAAGAGATAACTACTTTCAAAGAGACAGAAGAAGGAACGATACAAATTCCTTTCGGCCCAATAGAGCATTCAATTCTTCCAGAGGTGAGAGAGGATTTGGGAAAACCTTCCCACCAAAGAAAAGGCCATCTTTCTGACGCCAGAAGTTTACTGCCGGTAGGGGGCAGATTAATTTTTTTCTTTCCAGAATGGAAAGAAACCATTGCAGACGCATGGATACTCCAATTAATTGCAGAAGGCTACAGAATAGAATTTCTGAGTCTACCTCCTCAGAGGTTTATTCTTACTCCCTTAAATTCTCCAAACAAACAGCTGGCTCTCGAGCAGGCCATCACAGAATTTGTTTCAGCCAGAGTTCTCGAACCAGTGCCTCCACTGGAGATTCATCGAGGAACCTATTCAAAGGTCTTTTTAGTCCCCAAGCCAAATGGGACTTTCAGAACGATTGTAGACTTAAGACAAGTAAATCAGTTCATCCACAAGAAGACTTTTCGTATGGAAACCATCAGGTCGGTGATAAACATACTAGACAGAGGCGACTATATGGCTTCTTTGGATCTCAAAGATGCTTATCTGCATATTCCAATTTTTCATGCTCACAAGAAATTTCTTCGGATTGCTGTGTTCATCAAAGGAGTTCTGCACCATTATCAGTTCAGAGTTCTTCCTTTTGGGATAACAACGGCACCTCGGGTGTTCACCAAGGTTGTGACCTCGATAGCAGCGGTTCTAAGAGAAGAAGGGATAACTCTTATACCTTATCTAGACGACTGGCTGATTACAGCAGTGTCAGCAGCGCTGTTAAAGAAACATTTAAACAGAACCATCGAGCTGCTTCAGTATCTAGGATGGATAATAAATTGGGACAAATCAACCCTAGAACCATCCAGAGCAATAAAATTTTTGGGACTCATCATCAAATCTGCGGAAATGAAGTTATATCTTCCCCAGGACAAGATTTACAGTTTGAGGGAAGCTGTTCAAGAGATAATCAGAAACCCTCTTTCGACAATCAGAGGCTTAATGAGAGTCCTAGGTCTCATGACGGCATCAATAGAGGCTGTCGCTTGGGCGAAGTTACACATGAGACCTTTACAAACAGAGATACTTATGAGTTGGAATCGGAAAGTTTCCTCCATAGATATGAAGATATGTCTCAGCGCAGAGACACGATCCAGGTTGGAATGGTGGCTTCAGGAGAATCACCTAGTACAGGGTCTATCTTTTCAACAGCCGGAATGGATAGTGCTAACTACGGATGCCTCTCAATGGGGATGGGGAGCCCATCTGAGCCATCTAACGGCACAGGGCATTTGGGATCCAATGGAAAGCTCCATGTCCTCAAATTTCAGGGAATTGAGAGCGGTCTACAAAGCCATTATGAGTTTCCAAAGACAACTAAAAGGCAAAAGCATAAAGATTCTTTCAGACAATTCCACCACAGTGGCTTACTTGAACAAGCAGGGGGGGACCAGAGTTCCCTTGTTGAATCAGGAGCTATTCAAGATCTTGAATTGGACAGAGAGACACAGTCCTCGTCTGATGGCGGTGCATATAAAAGGAAAGGAGAATTTCATAGCGGATCATCTCAGCCGGAAAAAGATTGCTCCAGGGGAATGGTCCCTAGATCAACACATATTCTGGAGAATTACAGATCGATGGGGAATGCCAGAGATAGATCTCATGGCCAACAGGAAGAATCGCAAAACACAGAGGTTTTGCTCCTTAAACAGACTAGATCGTCCGGATTATATAGACGCCATGTCAATCAGGTGGAAATTCCAACTAGTTTACATCTTTCCCCCAATACCTATGATTCCCAAGGTTTTACAGAAGATCAGATTGGAGAGAGTGCAGACAATTCTCTTAACCCCATTTTGGCCTCGGAGGAGTTGGTTCTCTCTGTTAATGAGAATGTCCAGAGGACAGTATTGGATTCTCCCGCACTTTCCGAAGCTATTGACCCAGGGGCCTCTGGCATATCAGCATCTTGCGAGATTGAAGATGACAGCTTGGAGACTGACAGGTCCATTTTAGAGTCGGAGGGACTCTCTAAAGAAGTAGTAGACATACTGATTCAATCCAGAAAAGCTTCTACTATCAAGTCCTATTCTAGAGTCTGGAAAAGATTCAGAGACTGGTGCAAGAGGAAACAGATTTCGGAGACTCAACCTTCTGTGCCGGTGTTGTTAAAATTTCTTCAAGAAGGTTTTGATAAAGGGTTATCGGTAAATACTATCAAAGCGCAGATCTCGGCTTTATCTGCTCTCCAAAATAGATCTTTGTCCACTCTACCGCTTCTTAAAAGATTTGTCAAGGCTATTTCAAAGATCAGGCCTAGACTCATTCAATCCTCTCCTACTTGGGACCTACCTCGGGTGTTGAAGAAATTATGTGAAGCACCTTATGAACCTCTGGAAAATATCTCCATTAAGTGTCTATCTTTCAAGACTTTATTTTTAGTAGCCATTACTTCAGCTAGAAGAGTTGGGGAAATCCAGGCTTTATCAATAAAGGAGCCTTACTTGACATTCCTTCCAGACCGTGTTGTCTTGAGAACCCTTCCTAATTTCAGACCTAAGGTTGTCAATACATATAATATCAATCAGGAGATTGTTCTACCAAACGTTCAGGAAGCCCAAGGCCACAGCTCTCAACTGGTCCTTTTGGATGTAGGCAGAATTCTGAAAGCCTACCTAAGGAGTACAGAAGAATTTAGATTATCTGAAAGTCTATTCATCAGTTTTTGCGGAAGAAATAAGGGGCTAAAGAGCTCGAAACCGTCATTAGCACGTTGGATTAGAGAGACTATCCAGACGGCCTACATTAAGGATAATCTCAATCCTCCATTTCCTGTCAAGGCACACTCTACTAGGAAAATTTCTGCTTCATGGGCAGAGGCAGCCAATGTATCCTTGGATCAGATATGTAGAGCGGCAACCTGGAGTAATCCAAATACTTTCATCCAGCACTACAGGGTAGACATCTCGGCTTCACAGGAAGCTTCCTATGGCAGTAGCATACTACAGAAGGCGATATGAAGATACCCTCCCTTGTTACTCGTTAACTCTCATGGTGCTGCCGTAGGGGACGTAAGGGAATAAGTAAATTTATACTTACCGTAATTTACTTTTCCCTTAGTCCCTTAGGCAGCAATAAATTACCCGCCCTAATAAAATACTTAAGCATCGGTCTGTGTGTCTTATAAAAAAAAAAAAAAAAACACTAGAGGGGGTTTTGAGTAGCTGGTATTTATGGGTGGGGAGAATTAACTCTTTTTTTCTCACTTGTCCTACATGTAAGGGAAAGCAAAATAAATCTCATGGTGCTGCCTAAGGGACTAAGGGAAAAGTAAATTACGGTAAGTATAAATTTACTTAATATACTATAAATAATGGTGTGGATTTTATGGATATATATATGTCTTGAGAAAGGTCCAGACTGGACCGAAAGGTTGACAAATAAACTTCACTTTGCTTGATCTCATTATGAAGTCCTGGAGTGCGTCATTCCTTGGAACACGACTATCTGCACTATATATGACAGCACCCAGGCAGTAAAACTCTGCTGGATTGGAGTGCACCACAGCCTGAACTGTGTGTATATATATATATATATATATATATATATATATATATATATATATATATTTATTTATTTATTTATTTATTTTTTAAATTATATTTAAAATACAGCACACAGTCACCCCTAAAAGACACACACTCAGACAATATGTACATTGTGCATAACACATTAAAGGAGTTTAGCTTTTGGTATTCTGTAGAGAGTGATATTCTGATATTCTAGAGAGATGCTTTGCTGACTTTCTTATTTTGTGCAAAGAACCAAGCTATTTTTTCAACAGTCTCCTGTGAACATGAGAAGCAAACTAAACACCCTGTTGGGTGGATAAATCTCAGAACTTGGCAGAACATGCCATATATGAAGATATACCTTTATTGACCTTTAATGAAAACACACTTAACTGGGAGGTTATGGCCCATTTCAGAAGATTTTTTTTCTGAACAGCGGCTAGCCATCCTCCAAGTGACTTGGCACAAAATAGCTGCCATGCCATGTCCCAATACCCCGACAGCTGCATCATCCTGTGCCAGCTCTGTCCACTGCTGTTTTCCGATATGACTTAAATTTCTATAATTTATCTCAACTTGGAACATGTACAGCAGCGTACGCCCGGAACAAGTGGTGCGAAAACTGCCGGGGGGCCCTGAGGGGGTGCGGGCCCTGGCCCAATCGCACCCCCTGCTCCCCCGGTAGTTACGCCACTGACAGTAACCCAAGATCCCAGTTGAGCTCCCAGTGTGTATGGGCCTGCTCACTGATCACCAAGATGATACTGGAAACAGAAGTGATGTGGGTAAAACTGGGGCCAGCATTGGGAGTGGGCTGTGTAGCGGTACAAAAACGAAATTTGTCAGGGTAGCTTTAATTCCTCTTTAAATAAAGATCTCTAAAATATATTCACTTAAAATGCTCACATTGCCTCATTCATTGAGCAAAACAATAGCAAAATAATGCAATGAGACCTAAAAATCTAGATTTTTAGAGAGCACGCATAACATGGTTAGTACAGGTACTGGATTTATTATCTGAAATGTGACCTGGGGTCAGGGCCCACCGGGTTTTTTCCCAGTTTGCCGCTGGGCCAGTCCAACACTGGCCAGTGATGAGAAACAGATTTTTCTGGTAACATTTGCTTTCAGCTGCAATAGACACTAGCTGTGATGGGAAAATGTAAATGTAGCCACTGAAAAATATATATATATGTGTGTGTTTCATCTGCCGGTTACATAGTTACATAGTTAAATCGGATTGAAAAAAGACAAAGTCCATCAAGTCCAACCCCTCCAAATGAAAACCCAGCATCCATACACACACCCCTCCAGACTTTCACATAAATTATATATACCCATATCTATACTAACTATAGAGTTTAGTATCACAATAGCCTTCGATATTATGTCTGTCCAAAACATCATCCAAGCCATTCTTAAAGGCATTAACTGAATCAGCCATCACAATATCACCCGGCAGTGCATTCCACAACCTCACTGTCCTGACTGTGAAGAACCCCCTACGTTGCTTCAAATTAAATTTATTTTCTTCTAGTCTAAAGGGGTGGCCTTTGGTACAAATGGTTGAAGAACAATGGTATGTGGGCAGCCAATCACAGCTCAACTTTCACACAGGAGAGGGCAGACAGCAGTCATATTCATCTAGTTACTGATTGGCTATTAAACTACAGTGTAAAGTGCTTAGAGCTAAGTGGAACAGCTGGGTAGTGCATGTCAGGCTTTGGGGATATTTTCAATTAAGCTTAGCATGTCAAGCGATGCTCCTCCCATGTTAAAGGACTATGCATGCAGGTGCATCTCCAAAACAATACTGCTTAAAAATACATCCATTTCAATGAAACAGTTCAGGGAGTGTTAGTCCTGCAGCAAGAGCTCATAGGGCTGGATGTAGAATTTAGCCATGGACCCATGGGTTCATAGAGATGGTTTGTCCTTCTATAACACATACAGGGATTGAGCAGGACCACTTTCAGGGTGGTTTAATCATGCTGAAGTTCATATCATAGCAGTTGAGAGTCACTCAACTGCTATAACTACAACTCACTGAAGTGGATTAAGCATGCTGCTAGAGTTTATATTGATGGCCATGGTAATTTGATGCTGGCAGGATCATAGAAATGGCTGTAGTGATTTGGACCTGTTTAATTAACTTGTAGGGGGTCATATGTGTGAACCGACACCTGAAGAAGGTAAAGGGAAATAGAAGTGGAGTGTACTGGAGTGGGGCAGAGCAGGAGGGAAGTGACTAGCAAAGGAGATAGAAGAGGAGGACATTGGAAAAATAGAAGAATATATTTTTGAAGAGAGAAGAACTCCCCTATATAACATGAGCTTATTCAGTTGCATTATGTAGAATAGGTACAGAAACAGTATCTGAACTTCCCAGATATTAATATAAATATATTTCTTTAACACAAACATACCTGATTCTATAGATATTTTCCCAGATCAGCTATGTTAACACTGTAATACAGTGATGGATTTATTGCTGGGAAGCTGCTTGGGAGAACATGTCGCTGCCACAGGGTGTTCCTGCCATGAGCAAAACGAGAACCTCAGGTGGCAGTGCCCTGCAGGTTACTAGGGGTGTCAAAAAGCCTAAATTCCATTTCTTAAATAGGAACTCTGGCTCTAGTATTGCATCTGCCCCTCCTCGCCCCTGTATGGGCACAAAAAAGATAAACGTGGGGGGTGAGGAGGGAAGCATGGGGAAGTTGACTAGTGGCAGCATGGGGGGCAGCATTGACCCTGAGCTGCTGGGTAAAATGGTGAAGAACTTAAAGATTGCTTTTTCCTCGCTATAATGGCTTTCAACAGGCCCTAACTAATGTATGAGGCAATTGGCTTACTATGGGGAAAACTTTTTGCCTGTGGGATAGTAACTACCCTTAGCAATGAGTCTTTCAACCACTACCTTCCAGCGTTTTGTTCCACATGCATAAAGTAAGTGACTACTGCTAGAGGTACCGACAGTTGCAACTCATCATAAATCACCACAAGCTAAATGTGAAATCACTAGCACAATACAGGAATTACAGTTCTATTAAGGCTAATGTGCTAGGTGCTCTCAATGGTTGTTGAGATAGAATGTTCCCAAAACTTAATTTGCTACTAATCTCCTCCTTCTCCTCACTTTTGTGCCAAAATGGGTATCTAACAGGGCATAATGTCATCATTAGTGCTTCCTCATTTTGTAAGCAATGGGACATAGATGCAAATACTACATTCCCTAAGGATGAGAATGGGATCCCCAACCATTATTACCCCTGAGCCACATTCACATGTAAAAAGAGTTTGGGGCAACACAACATTAAAAAAAGTTCCTGGGGTGTCAAATAAGGACGTGACTGGCTATTTGCTAGCCCCTATGTGGAATGGCAGCCCACGGGTGGTTCTGTGGCAATACACTTGTTTTTTTACGCATCCAAGCGAGGAATTCAAAAACAAGCCCAGTAACATCCAATTGGTTGGTGAACAACATATTGTCCATGAGCCACTGATTGGGGATTACTACCCTAAGGCATAAATCTTCTCTTATAATAATTTACCTGCTGGTTCCAAAGGTCACATTTTGACCTTCAAAGAGGTATAGCTCTAGTGCCTCTTGGTCTTTATTTAAGTGTCAAGCTTTAACTTAATTAAGTTATGCACTAGGACTTTATTCTCATAAGGCAGAAGATCTGGAACAAAAATGGCATATAGTGATTAAGGGGACGGATGAAAGAATGGCATGTAGCGACTGAGGGGATAAAGGAGAGAATGGCATGTGGCGAATGAGGAGTTGGAGGAGACAATGGCACTTGGCGATTGAGACGATTACTGGTGACCCCATATTAAATTTGCATGGATCCCCAAGGTTTTTATTGTGACTTGCACACATACAGTCCCAAAAGCTAAATTCTCAAGCCTGTGAATTTTGTTTTATAATTAATGCGCCAACAATCACTGGGCACTTACTTCATGCGCCTCCTGACTGGTATAGAAATAGAGAGTTGTATTTTGCAGCTTAAACCAATATTTTGCCCACGTAAATTTCTGTGAGAGAAAAGAGAAAAAGCGAGTTTAACAGAGAAACAGCGTGGCAGGCGCTCTTTGTGCTCTTTACCCTGCCACATAAAGGGAACCTGTTTAATATTTTACCTACTTTTCCTTTATTAAACAGAGACACACTTCACTAAAGTGCAATGTCTGTCCTGGCCATTCTACACGGCAGGAATTTGCAGATAATGAGAAGCAGTTGGAATGATAAAGGAAGTTTATCGAGAGGTTACAGAGAATGCGTTGGGTAGGTATAAGAGGAATACAGAATGTGAATTACATACATGTTATCTCTATAGACAGAGAGTGCAAAGTCCTGGGAACAAAGCCATACACAGTCTGGATACAAAATGGTGCTGGTGAGGATAAAGATGTGTGGAAGGAATGATCATATAACAAGTGCCCAAGCAGGTTGCTCTTTCTTGCTTCTCTGCACATCTAACATGTTATATATAGAGGGAGGAGGACAAGGAAAATGGGTCCCTGCTGAAATTGAGAGTGTGGTATTCACACAAATGGGGCAATGGAGCAGCAACCAAAAACAAGTGGCAAAAATGGAAAAATAGGACACATTCTGGGTTGGTCAGGCAGGTGAGAATTAATGAGATAGAATCAGTTGAGGAGGTGAAAGTAAAATAGGAAACATTCTGTTATTGGATAGGCAAGGGTTAAAGAAAGACAACATTGAATTCAGACAGAGTTGAAGAGGGGCACATTCTGGGTTTGGGCAGGTGATGGTTAAACAGTCAGTAGAAGCAGGTGAGAGTAAAAACTGTCACTGTCTGGGTTTGTGCAGGTGAGGATTAAAGAAAGAAAACACTAAATCCAGACAGGAGAGAGTTAAAAGGGAGGTTAGGGCAGGTACGGGTAAAATTGCAGAATCCTACACTGTGCCGTTTCTGCCCTACAGAATTAGGGGTTGAGTTGCCACTGTAAAGCACCACACACTGCCAGTGCCCAGCTAATAACTGAGAGCACTTCTATCACTGACTCAGCTTGCCACCCCCCCACCCCCAGAACCAGTGGATTTCCACTGTAGACCCCACTTACCATAGTATCCTTCCTCTTCCTCAAAAAGCCAGTGAAGCACAGGTTCTCCTTCACTGACTCTAGAATTTGGGGCACAGCAGCTGCCTCGGGTACATTCTCTTCCATGGTTACAAAAATAACTGTAACTTCCTCATTGGCTTCCAAGTAGTCTTTACTTTGTGCTGTCCCATTGTACTCACAGGGGATATTCACAGTCTGGGAGGGGCCTTCTCTCAATCTCTCTCACTCTGCCTGGATCTCCTTTACAACGGATAAATTGACTCTCCTCTAGCACACACTCCGAGGCACCCTGTAGTGCACACACACATTCCCGTGCACCCTTTATGAACACAGTGCGCACACACATTCCCGGGCACCCTATAACAACACAAACACTCCCAGACACCCATAGCACACACGCAGAGACCTTGTAGTGCACACTCCCAGGCACCCTTTATGAACACACGCACACACTCCCAGGCACCCTGTAAACGGTTGCCACCTCATCCCTTTAAAACCGAACACATGTGAAATACATAGCCTGCATGGCTTATTAGCAATTTATTTATGGCTGCACATAAATCAGTTCAGTCTGCAGCATGCATCTAAGTTTGTCTAATCCAGAGTCAATAAGAAACGGTGAAAAAGGGGGTGCTGCCTATGATCTTGGATAAAAGGGAAGAGCACTTTGATATCTTCCGTTTTAGTGACTTGGGCCAGGTACCAAATAAAGCAAAAAAAAACATACACAAGCAGCAGTACCTTAAGTATTAAGAGTTAGTGAGTGTAAGTGTGCAAACTAAACAGTGGAGGCTCTAATATACTCTCAACTGTACAAATTTGAGAAGATCCTTACAAAGTGATACAGAGAGAGCATACATCTGTTAAATTGTAATAACAACAGGTTGTGAGGCCCCTGACTCATTAACAGTTGTGGGCTGCAGGCCTATGTTTTCTGTTTCTGTAATAAAAGGAGCAAATCCCAGTGAGGCACGTGGGTAATTTTCTTATAGGGAAGAGGGCGGCAGCAATGTACATTTTATGGCCCCAGAGCATTGTATTATACTAATAGTACAAAGTTCCTCATCTAAGGGCGAGATACAGATCAATGAGCACAGAAAGTAACTGCATGGCATATTCAGCAAAGGGAACTGGATGTCACCTTTCACAATGAACTATGGCAACACCATCTAATAATACACCCATGCTGGTTATATATCTATATCTATCTATATATATATATATATATCTATATATATAACTATATATATCTATATATATATATCTATATCTATTTATATATATCTATATCTATATATATATAGTGCAGCATTATTCCATACATGCTGGGAATGCAGGCCCGGACTGGCAATCAGTGGGTTCTGGCAAATGCCAGAGGGGCTGCTATAAAGTGCCATACAAAGTCAGTATTTAGTGGGCTGGTGGGGGCCTCTATTGGGCTAATTGGGCCTTTGTGTACCTGCAATGCCAGGACCTATTTTAATTCTCAGTCCGGACCTGCGGGGAAGTAATGGGCGTATAACTGTTCTGACTCTCACAATTGCACAGCTATACACACACCTACACACAGGCGCAACCTTATATACCTTTTTACCAGCACTGCTACATACAAGTGCCCAGACTAAAAGCCAGTGAAATTTTCTCAAGTGTAAGAGAAAGATTCCTTGTTAGACTTGAAGCATGTTGTGTTAATAAAACAGTTGTGTTGCAGCAGAGACTGTGTTGGCTTGTGGTGTTTTCACATATTACTGGATTCATGTTTGTTCACTATGGTACTTGCACCACAACCCATGGATTGCATGCAAGTACAGAGTGCATGAACAAAAAGGAAGCGTGGAATTAACACCTGCTTTGGGGAGGTGTCGATACTCACATTAACTTGAGCCCAGTGAATCACACGTCAGTGCGGCTATTGGTGCCGCGCACTAGTAGAGACACCATTCACTTGCAACTTCAAATTGGGTGTGCATCAACCCCCGTGCTAAGTTAGAGTAGATAAACACTGCAGCACTTCCTTGTTGCAAAGGTGAATTTATTAGGTCAAAATCACAGGCAATATTTTGGCCTTAATCTTGCCCTTTTCCATGTCTCTCAAGGCCGAAACATTGCCTGTAATTGTGTCCTAATTCACCCTTTTTCACCAAGTGCCTCAGCATTTTGTTCTATAGTCACTTACACATGCAGTCAGAAAAACTATTTCTACTTGATATACCAAAGCAGATGTTCTGTCAATTGATCGTAAGTTACATTATACACTATTTAGAGGGTGATTTAGAGGCTGCAATGATACTGGAATTGTCTGCCCAGCAGCAGCGAGAAGCAGATAAAACACAAGTTCTGTAGGAGGAGGCAGATGCCGGAGAAACACTAAGGGAATACATCACAGTGCACTTGTATGTTGCCTTCTCATTCTTATATCAAGCCCAAAATGCACTATTGCTGTTGGAAAAGTTCCCTGGCAAGCTTTGTCATTCTTTATTAATTACTACCCTGTCTTCAGAACAATGCAGCCAAACCTGTTTGTGCCCCATGTATTACTTGCAGTGCCGTTGCCTCTCGCTGTCCCCCATTTAACTCAGGTGCACACGGTGTCAGTATTGAGGGCAGGAGCACAAACAGGTAGAACCACATTCTGTGCAGGGATAATAATGTAAGCCTAATGAAATCAGCCAGTGCAATGCTCTATCTTAGGGCTCTTACAGACAAGCGTTTTTACCTGCGCTCCCCTGCGTTACGTTTTTCAGCGTTCAGCCGCAGGAATAGATGCATTACATTTTTTCCAATGGGGCTGTACTCACACAGGCGCGTGTTTGCGCTGAATGCAGGTTGAGACGCAACATGCTGCATTTTTCCTGCGTTCTGCGCCTACACACACCTGTGTGAGTACAGCCCCATTGGAAAAAATGTAATGCGACTATTCCTGCGCTCCCCTGCGCTCCCCTGCGGCTGAACGCAGAAAAACTGAACGCAGGGGGAGCGCATGTAAAAACGCTCGTCTGTAAGAACCCTTAATGCATGATATAAAGGCAACATAGCAATTTGTCAGCAGGTGGGCAACTTCATTAAAAGCCCATTTTCTGCTGAGGAAGGTTTCATTCCGGTCATTGAATCATACATATACCTATTCTACCTTCGCCTGGCTCACTCTCTCCAGCCAGCAGTGCTTTATATGTAACAAGCGTTCATGGAGAGGCTGCTGCCAGTAAGGAACCCAGGGTAATATTCTATCTTAGCTCTATGTATATGACGCAGGGAACCCAGGGGAGCTCAACCTCTTTAACCAGTCTGTACGGCAGTTAAAGGGCAAGTCAACCCAAAAAAGTTTTGCCTAATAAAAAAAAAAAAAGTTATTTGTATATGTGTTGCTATTAAAAAGAGTGTTTGTCTGTCCCTGTCTATTCAGACTGTTGATACAATGTAAGACAAACCAGCTGATTAAAGGGATACTGTCATAGGAAAACATGTTTTTTTTCAAAACACATCAGTTAATAGAGCTACTCCAATAGAATTCTGCACTGAAATCTATTTCTCAAAAGAGCAAACAGGTTTTTTTATATTCAATTTTGAAATCTGACATGGGGCTAGACATTTTGTCAATTTCCCGGCTGCCCCAGTCATGTGACTTGTGCCTGCACTTAAGAAGAGAAATGCTTTCTGGCAGGCTGCTCTTTTTCCTTCTCAATGTAACTGAATGTGTCTCAGTGGGACATGGATTTTTACTACTGAGTGTTGTTCTTAGATCTACCAGGCAGCTGTTATCTTGTGTTAGGGAGCGGTTATCTGGTTACCTTCCCATTGTTCTTTTGTTTGGCTGCTGGGGGGAAAAAGGGAGGAGGGTGATATCACTCCAACTTGCAGTACAGCAGTAAAGAGTGATTGGAGTTTATCAGAGCACAAGTCACATGACTTGGGCAGCTGGGAAATTGACAATATGTCTAGTCCCATGTCAAATTTCAAAATTAAATATAAAAAAATCTGTTTGCTCTTTTGAGAAATGGATTTCAGTGCAGAATTCTGCTGGAGCAGCACTATTAACTGATTTATTTTGAATTTTTTTTTCCCATGACAGTATCCCTTTAACAGACCTGTTTTTAAGACCTGATCATCATCAACATTTTTAAAAAAGTAACAACCAGGAGTTAGGCAAATGCTTTCAATAGCAATTGTTTTTCCATATAACTAAAGTTATTGGAATAATGTTTTCTTTTACGTAGGCAAGTTTTGACCTTGAAAGAGAAACAGGCTTTTCTGGTCTTTTGTCTGTAATATATACATTCTGTCCCTCTTGTGTAAGGGAATCAGCAAATACAACTTTTCTGCTGCTCAGCAGCACATACTGCTGCCAAACAAATCAGCAATGCAAAGGTTGTGCAGTGCAAAAATGATTTGTTCTGTTTTAACCTGTGCAAGGCCAAGTAGTCTGTCTGCTTTCTACCTGTTAAAAACAAAAGCTTAGTGACATCACACACATTCTAGAGGTCATCAGAACATTGTATAGTGGATATGCTAGTACAAAGGCTATACAGGCATTAAAGGGGAAGTTTATCGGTCACAGATGGACCTATTCCCAGCAACTTGTACCTGGTCTTTGTCATTAATATTGTAAGAGTTCTGAGTGATTAGCCTTCCTATTCTGCATGTAAGGCCTTTCTATTTAGGCCTTCTTTTATTTACCTTTCGGTCTGATTGCCGTTTGGGTTTTAGGGCATACATGACCAAAAACAGTCAGATTAAAAGAATTGAAATAGGGTGGGATTGAGTCAAATGTGGCACCTTGCATCCCTACTAATTGGCATAGGGCTTAAAGCCACACAAAAAAAGGGCTCCGGGACATATAAATAAAACAGGAGGCATAATAGAGATACACAAGTTTTTTAATGAAAACCACTAGTTGGCAAGTGATGAAAAAAATAGAGGTTTTACAGGAGTTCTTTCTTTCCGTTGGTTGAATTTGTAATTAGAAAAAGGTGCTACCCCCAGGGGTCCCTTTGTCCATTGTGACTCTAGGAGAACTCAGAGATTAAGGTCGCTAGGACGCCGGTGAATTTAGTGAGAAATAAAAGGTGGATCAATCAGAAAATTGCATTTCATTTATAAAATAAGTCTGAAAAAATAAAATAAATAGAAACCCACAAAAATACATAGATATCATCCTTGGATGATAATAATACCCGGAAGCCGCTGAGAAACACGGGGTGAACAGGAATTTACTGCCTTTATGGTTCATCATGCACCTTTCATAGAACAGCCTGCCCTCGGTCAGTCTCATTCACATGAAGGTTATGTCACGGGATGGGTGTGAGAGTCACACCAAAGCTCATGGTACACATGATCGGAGGGGTACGCATGGGTGATAGTAGGAGGCTTCACCTTAATAAGAAGGTAGTTAGGCCTTTATATACACTATGTACAGCCTTTATGAATGTAGTGTAGAAGCAGGACAAGAGACAGCTAAGCATTGCTTACATGCACACTCTGATATTGGGGAGACATCTCAGCACCCTCACTTGTGACCAATAACATTGATCCTTAATGCATCATACTAGCTGCTTCAATCAGAGAACAAAAGGGCATTTAAAGGTGCCCAGATAATGTACTCTGTTTGGGCCTGCAGGGACCTCCTTTGGACTTAAGCTGGGGCATACCAAATTGTTAGTATTGGGAGCGTATTTACCTGCCATGCTCACTTATGTGGTTACTAGGTGAATGCACTTGCTCTCTATAGAGCAGCTAATGTAATCATGAGAGCACAGATGTCTGAGCATATGGCAAACACATACTGAAATGAAGCACACATTCTCATCTTCCAATGAGTACTCTCCAAAACCCACCCATACACTGGACGGGAGAGCAAGAGGAGTAGTGACTAGTACATTAGTACTTACTGCTTCAGATCTCCTAGTACAAAGGACTGGGTCATTACTACAGTATGTACTGCTGTATAAGTCTCAGGCTTGGGCTCTCTGATCTGAAAAGGCCCTGGATTATTGGCCGCAGACATCAGGGGACCCCGGATCTCTACATCTGTGCCCCAATTCTTGCTGTACTTGTCCATTGTCAGGGCAGTTTCACACTCACCCCCGTGAACCTTGAATAATACTGCTGACACATCCTAATTCCTCTTTGTAGTGGACATTCCATGGATAATAATGTTCTAAATAGATCTGTGCAAGCAGAATGGAACGCACTCATAACGTACATTAAAAGGAGGTACATGGGGTGTTGGCTTTGGGGCAATGGCTTCTTCCGAGATCACCGCTGCTTTAGCAAAGCTTTGTACATGGCAAAACCTAGAACGGCAAAGATGGTTGCACCAAAGCTTGCCCGCAGCCAAAAGGTTGAATTTTTCAATTCCGCCTGCGACATGTGCCTGAGGAAAAAGAAAAGACGGACAAGAAAGGGTTAAATTCACATGCACATCTTCTTTTAGTACAAGTCAACAAACAGACACATTGTTGTTATTATTAGAGGGCTCATGGATTTTCCATGTAAAGGTTTACAATTCCCAGCATTCCATCTTTAGCATCATGAACTGATGTCATCAAATAAGATGTGATGTCAACAGAATGAAAGAAGGAAATCTTATACTGGGTAAGTAAATTCTCTATGGCTGTTTCTCAACCTCATTGTTGTCACCCCATCATGTGCTTCCCTGGGGAATGACTGCTGTAAGAAACAGCGCCAGTTTTTAATTAGAATGTAGCCAAATTTATCAATGCTAATACATCGACTCGTGAGTGTGATAATAGAGTCATTAGTGCTTTGACAGTAGAATGTATTAGTAGGGAAATGGGGGCCCCGTCTATCAGCCATTGAGCCTTTCTTTCTGAGTCAACAAATCATACTGCCCCCTAATTCTGAAGTCACAGCTGAGAGAGGGAAAGTGCAGCTTCTCGCTAAACCAAATAAAACATTAAGAAAATAGAAGGTCTGTTCTCCTGAAGATGACCCCTCAGTATCACTTACCTAAGCTTAGAGACTGAATGACAATATACAGTATATAAAAAATATGTCACAGTACAAGCTGATTAGTAATTAATTCCAATTCACAGTACATGGCAACTCAGAAATCAATGCAGTCTGCACTACATTCTTTTACTAATCAGCACTAAATCATCAGCTTCTATGACAGAAACTAAGCAGTGAGTACACTGAGCATGTGCAGTGCCACTGACACACAAAAGATGAACTAACACAGCCCAAGATGGGGAGCTGCTAGGGGTAACTTTGAAGGCCTGGATCATTAATGTTATAGGGCTGCTGAACCTCTGAGCTGATATAGTGAGTCCAGTACATAAAAGATATCTAATCATATTCTTTAAGATTAACTTTTGCTCCTTTAAAGCGGACCCATCACCCACACATAAAAAGCTGAATAATGGAAGTCCTTTGCAAATTAAACATGCAACCCAAATTCTTTTTTTCATTAAAGCATCCATACCTGTGATAAAGATGATTAAATATGTGAGCTGTCAATCAAATATTACCTGCCCCGCCTCTATGCCTGAGGCATAGAGGTGGGGCAATCTTTTACTTTCACTTTCCATTCAGCACTTCCTAGATGTCACTGCTCTCCTCACATTCTATAATTATGTAGGGCACTGCACATGGGCATTAAGTCCCCTATTCTGATGCATACACAAGATTTTGTGGTGATGCACAACTTGATAAGTGTCCACAAAATGGCAGCTGCCTGCTTGCTGGAATTATGTTATTCCAAGACTGAAGGAAACGAAATTCAAATAATATATATAGTGTAAGTAAAGATTAATTTGCTCAATTAACATGATAGAAAAGGATTTGGAATTATTTCTTTGGGTGACAGGTCCCCTTTAAAACAGTTTTCAGTAACTATTCAGTAATTATTGTTTTCAGTACTATGAGGCTGAACATGGTCCTGTGCTATGCAAATAATTTTAGGAATGTATTTAACTTCTTAGAGACCTTTGCATGACATACTTAAAGGGGAATGCTACCCAAAAACTATTTTCTGCACAACGATAGAAAATATACCTTTTTGATCATTATTAATGAAAAGCTGTTAATAAGAATGACTAATGGCAGATATATCAGTGTTCTAAGCTGCCTCTCCTCGTGGGACACACTTTTTTTATAGCACAATATTACAGAACTGGACTGGTGTATATTCCAACCTATACATAAAACCGCTGAAGGTCCTGTCATCTGCAATACCGGGCACAAAAAAAGGAACATATTACATGCAACAAAATCATACACAAACGACTCAAAAAGTAACATGGGGGGGCCTGTCCAGTCGGGCAACTAACTTCAAACACCTTTTTACACAGGAACAAACACCTGGAAAACGTCAAGTTAATCACGTTAAAGAGGGGTCTGTAGGGCCAGTTCCAGAGGATGCCTTGTGAAAAAAACAGTGCAATAGTATGTAAAGACTATAAGGGAGGGTTTCCAGTCTATAATGCTAATCTCCCATGATACACAGACACAGAAGCCAACACAATGATACATAAATAGCTCTGAAGGGAAGCGGTTCAATGTTTGAAAGGCTAAGGCCCAAGATTTGCAGACTAGAGACCAGAACATTGAGAATAATACATGATATCACTGAAGAGCAATGGGGACAGTGCTACACATGGCGCTTACACACACTCACACATCTTTATTTTAGTTAAAAGCCAACTTATATGGTGGGATTGTCTTATTGTGTCAAACACACCAGGTACCTGAGTTCCGCTCTGGTTGAGTGAAGGGAGGACTCCATGTAGATTGAACTCTCCACGTGGACCACAGGATGGACTTGGTGTCCCAGGCTGCTCCCTGTGTCTGTGAGCAGTGCTTCCCCCAAAACATCTATCCCGGCTCTCAACCTTATGCACACACACATGCCTTCAGTTCAACAGCGTCTTCCAACCACAGCCCCTCAGCAACACCAGGGACCCAAATATTTAGCAACCAAAGGGGAATAAACTCTCCCAGTGTACCCTTGCTTTGCTGAATATTCAAGACCATGCACAAAGAAACCAGCTTGACCAAGGCCCTGCACTTTCTGCTCACAAATGGACAAATGGCAGACTGTAAAGACAACAGGTAATGGCAATACAACTGGCACAGAGACGAGGCCTTACCAGCAAGAGCTTCATGGATGGGAGGCCTGACAATGCAAGTCAATTAAATGAACAGTAACATCAAAAAACTAAAAGTGTTAACGTAATACAAATATAATGCAGTGTTGCCCTGCACTGGTAAAACTGGCCCTGCACTGGTTTGCTTTAGAAACACTACTATTGTTTATATAAATAAGCTGCTGTGTGGCAACGGGGGCAGCCATTCAAATGAGAAACAGCTCAGGTTACACAGCAGATAAGCTCTGTAGAACATAATGGTGTTATCTGCTATCCACTAGTTAACCTGTGCCATATAGTCTTTTAGACCTTCTGACAAGCAGCCAAGCCCAGGCCTTAGTGCTGATTTCTCCTTATTATTAGCAGAAAGACAGGCAAAGGTTATGCTGATTTCATTGGCATCACTGTTCCCCTGGCACTGCCCACTTTGTTGTATTATCCTCCAGTTGCTGAACATAAAACCAGTTAGAGATCACACCATGCGATTTGTATCAACCCACATATCACACACATATACATATATATATATATATATATCATATAGTGGTTAGCTATAATGGGTGCAGACACTCTGGATTAGATTCAACCAAGCATGGCCTTGTGTGTGCAAACATGGATTCATTCACTGGCCATGATCTATATGACAGGGTAGAAGGAATATTCTGGGGTTTCAGGGTATATAAGGTGGAAAGGCAGGCTCCATACATACATACATACATACATACATACATGGCTTTTGGGGTGGGTGGGCTGAGGTATTCAGATGGTCTGGGATATAAGTTAATGTTCCATGCCACAATGCATGTCACTTGTTACACTCTACTCCCTGGTCATAAAAGGTTCTGTTTGTGGACAAACAAGTATGCTTTCCCCCCAAAGCCAATAATATTTTCCTCCCAGTAAGAGCTTTGGCCCATGTAGAGTGTGAGTGAGAAACTAGCTCTGTGCCACTCAGATCTTATGTGCCAGCCACCTGTAGCACTAAATGCCTTGCTACCATAAACATGCCAAGAGCACAGGGAATCCATATCACTGACAGGGAAGATCAAGACAGCCATGTAATTCAGCTCAACAAGAGCAAATTGAATATGCCAGGCAAGATGGCCGAGTAGCACTAACTCACCAGAGAATATACCAGACAAGATGACTGACAAGTAGCAAGTGATGTAAAAATGTAAGAGGTGCCTTCACAGGGGGAAGAGAAAATAAAACAACACCCAGTATAACATAGGGTTCTGTAACAATGTCAGTCCCTGTGCTATTTTTGATTACTCATTGGTGGGGTAAGATAGGAACCTGGCAGGACAGGCTAAAGGAATTACATGTACCCTCAAGGCCCATCAACCATGCAGTGGACAAAATAATGATAAAGGGACAGATTCTACATTCACTCATTCAAGATTAAAAAAGCTGAAGTGTTCATTAAATTATTATTATTGTTATATTTAACACACATTGAATATTCCAGTGTTAGGTATTTAGTAGGCAAGAACAATATATGCACAATGCAAGATCCCCCCCCCCTCAGAGCCCTTAGGTCACTTTAGTTGACTTGGATTGAAGATGGACTCCTTTGCTCTAGAGCCCCTTCTGTGTGTATATTAGGGACCATGGTGGCAGGGGCTGATGGGACAGATGTATATGTGGGTAAAGCACCAAATCATTAGTCAGCACTAATAGCTAATTAAACTAGCACATAGTCTTTAAGTGGAGATCCGCTAATAACAAGTCTACTGCAGCAGCAAAGGTTTAGGAGTCATAGGAACTGCAATGCTCAGTCCTGACCAGCAGGTACAGCTCCTGTTGTACTACAGTTGTAACAACTCACCCTGGTGGTCTAGTGGGCTGGCAGGGACAGCCGCCGCGTGGTGCCTCTTCCTACTAGTCGCTTGTTTCTTATGGTGCGCGGTGTGCACACTTCCGCAATTTGTGCGCAGTGTGTAATGACGTCATCACTCTTTGGAGCAAGATTCAAACTATTTGAAGGGGCTTTGTGTTAGAAATTGTTGCCCATTGTTAGGTCTAACTTTTTCGTATCTGGGTGCAATTTCTGTTTTATTTGATTCCGGTTTTGACCTTTGCCTGCCTGACTATTCTGAACTCTGCCGATATTGACCCTTGCCTTCTTGACTACTCTTTGAACGCTGCCTGTACCGACTCCGGCCTGTCTGACCTTGAACTCCGCCTGTACCGACCCCGGCCTGCCTGACCACACTTTTTGTCTACTCCTTGAACAGTTGCCTTCCGTCCAAAACCTTGAAAAAGAACGTGCCCCTTTGCTCGTTTTAGAACATTTGCTTTGCTCCTCTCAAGTTAAGACCTGGCTGCATCTGAGTAGCTGAGGGCTCCTCCCGAGGCCAAAGGCGGCTGCTACAGGCAGATGATTGAGCCGAGACCAGGGAGCTTAGCACTTGTTCTAAATTTAGGGAGCAGTACATGACAACAGTGCTCTCACAGCAGACCTTTGCCATAAGAAGTAGTTTGCATAAAGAGCCAGCCTATCATCAGGTATCCATGTGGATAAGTGATGCTATGAGTTCAGTGTGGGGGGGGGGGGGTCCAGAAGAATAGCATTGCAGTTCTTTTACACAAACCTCATATTATAAAGGGAGGTCACTAAAACAAAATAACAATAAATGCCCTTCCAAAGGGCTACATAAGCTTACATTTTGTTTGGGGGCAGAATAACACAAACACACTGGTTGCTGTGAAGGTTATGCTTGTTCCCAGAACTGCATCCCAACTGTGACCCCCACACATTGTAAGCAAGATAACAAACCAAACTCTAATCTATGTCAGTGTATTTAATCCAAGCCGGGCAATAATGCAGACATATCCACAGCTTTTGCCTCTCCATTTGACTTAAACCAAAAACTGGAAACACACTTTTTGGATTAAGAAATTCAGCAAATTCAGTATTTTAAGGGAAAATAAAACCTGTGCCCATTTCATAAGTAAATTAAATTTTCCCCCAATACTAACCCATGAACAGAAGTTTGATTCTGGGTACTGTCTGCTCCTGTGCTGCTCCCTCCCAAATGGTCAGGCAGGAACCTCCCCTGCATAAGTGAGGCCAATCTTCCAAACTGCTACATAATGGTATACCCCCAGCAAGCCTGAAAATAGGCTCAAGTTTTATACCAACTGGATGGTCTGATAGTTTGGGTCCTGTGCAGATCCATTGGGAGAGGACCACATCAATGAGCTAATACAATCCTCACCCAAATGGATTGTCCAGCCATCTCAATCTCTGATCTAACCATGCATGGCCAATTTTTTTTTCTATGTAACACTTTGGTGTAAAGTGCAATATTGAATTTAACATTCCAGACAGGATATGGGGTTGTGACTTCTCTAGCAGATATGGCTCTCAGAGGCTTTTAGTAGAAGCCGACCCTTAAATCATTTAGGAGAATGTTCCCCAGGGGTAAAGGCCAAGGCAAGGTATCCCTATCCAGCAGTGGATATGTCCTGCAAGGCAATGCTTGATAGTATAATTAGTATGTTAGGGAAGCGGGAACTGTGGATAACAAAATGAACAACCTGTTCACAACGGCAGTGAAGATTTTGTTCTTTACAGACTGGAGTAGGTCTGAGTTGAGAAGGTTCTGACAGAGGCAGAAAGTGCACCTATTGCAGGTACAGAGGCAGCGTAACCGGGCGTGACTGCGGAGACACACAGAAGGACACAAGTTCAGTATCCTAATTGTACGTGTAAACACAGCTATTTGTGTTGCCTACCCCTTCATTTCTTACTGTGTCACGTGACTCATTTAGCAGCTAACTTCACCCTTTAGGTACTTTGCACAGGGAGAAGCCACAATAATGATCTTTAATACAAGTGAGGTGATTCAGGACCTCTATGACACCCCTTATTATTTAGTGAGGGTTAGCATTATCCTGACCAGCCAAAATGGTTAGAAAAAAAAACATTGGGTATCAGCCATGTTTAAGCAGACACACTAGAAAGCAGCCTGAGGAAGAGGGGAAACATCAGGGATGAGAAGAGGGGGAGAGAAAAGACATGGGTATCAGGACTGAGAGAGTGGAGTGTATCAGCAGCTCTTAAGGGATATTAGACCTACCTAGCTACTTAAACAGCTTACCAGAACTCTCTGACAGTTTAATACAGGTGTCCCCAATGTTTTTTTTTACCCATAAGCCACATTGAAATGTAAAGAAGGTTGGAGAGCAACATAAGCATGCAAAAAAAAAAAAAAAATCCTGGGGGGTTCCAAATACAGGCTATGGTTGGCTATTGGTAGCCTCTATGTAGACTGGCAGCCTACAGGAGACTCTGTTTGGTGGTAAACATGATTTTTATGCAACTAAACTTGCCCTCAATATCGGCTGTGTATAATGTAGGAAATGGGTGGGTAAGGACAATTCGTGCACAGATAACAGCATAGTTGTGGGGTCAGAGCCAACAGCACATGGATGTTTGGCACAGTTTTACTATTCAGCAAAGAAACACATGCACAGGCAATGACATTCAGGGGAGTCTGGAAATGGGCATCAAAACATTACCCCTTGTGTGGCCTGGCACTAACTATAGAAGCAGAACACAGCATGTCTAGCCATTCACCCTAATAATCCTTTAGATAACAGAACATGACAAGCAATGTTACCCCATGGCGGCGGGGGGGGGGGTTGGGGGTGAGGTGGAAGAGAGATTAACCCTTACTCTGCCTGGACCATTTCATATACAATATATTTCACTAAAAGGGAAAGAGACTACTCTCCAGGAGTCAGTGAAGCTGCATAAGTTATTAGTACCAACATGTCACATTGATTCTTTGGTGTTGAGCCCTATAACTCTGTGCCTTATCCCACTAAATGCAGACTTCTAGGAGGGAATCCTATGAATCTGCCATAAACGATCACATGGGATCCTGCTGGAAGGCCCAATTCTAGAGATGATGGGGGTCAGGAGCAAAGACACCAGCAAAAATACCTTATAACAAAGCCTCTGTCTGCAATGAGAAAGCAAACAAAGAAACAAGGCACCCTGATACAGGCTTGCAGAGTTGAGTTACATGCCATAGAGAGAGAATAGAGAAATGGTGCACAGAAGGATGATTCAGTAAGAGTAGAGCAATGTTTCTGACAAGGTGTGCTTTGCTCAGGTGAGTGTGAGCAATATGAGGACACCATACAGGATTTACAGAAGAGTGTTCTGGGTACTCACGGATACATGGCCATTGTGGTCATTTTGATAAAGATCTCCCTGCTGGGGCTCTCTGCCGTGTTGCAGGTAAAGGCTTGGGGTGGAGGCATCTTGTGCTTTTTGCAGAATTCTGCTGGAGAAATGCTGCTCTCCTGTTTCACCTCATGAAGATCAGATTTGGATCCTACAAGCAGACAGGGTGTCCGGCTGTCCATGAAGTGTTGCTGTGTGATAAGAAATCACGTAAGTGATGAGCAGTCACATACACTGTACACAGAGCCAAGCATCAGGCATTTAGCAGTAAAAACAAATATGAGTTTCCAGTTAAACTTCAGGAGGCTGGTATCTGCTACACTGTCTCACAAGTCAGAACCAGAACTGCAGGAAGTGATACAAATAGTGCTTTCACTTGCATTTACAAATAGGAGCTTTATGAGCACCAAAAAAAATCACATATATTACAACACTTGTTTAGAATTACACTTTATTTTTATTATACAAAAATTTTTTGGGTGGAATGTCCCTTTAATTAAAGCCAACAGAAACCACAAACCTTAAATATCCTGGCACAGTAGTCAAATGATTTGGGATTAGTGACATCATAGACCAAACAGACTACATCACACACAGCATCAGTGGGAGACAAAGCTTCACACTCCATCACATGGTGCAGCTGAAAGACATGGAAATAGATGGTTCTGTAAAACCAGTTATTAGGGAAGCATATGACTGAGCACTAACGGGCCTTTGATTCTCGGTAGGTAGCATTCACACTCTGCAAAATACTATGTTATCTGCCTCATGGAGAAAATTGTACCTCTATTATTATTATTATGCCATTTCATTCACCAGCAGAACAACAAATGAAGGTATTTGTTGGTTTGATTCTGAAGGACAGATTTCCACTTGCTTTGGTTTATTCCTCAAGTAGAACTCAGGGCTACTAACGACCTTGCAGGCTCTGGGCTCTGTGATTCTAACTTACCAGCAAATACTTCTCCTGGCCATACACATATACCGGGTTAATTGCATAGAAGGACTTATGCTGCTCTCGGATTCTCGTCTGTCTCTGTAATGGAACGAAACAAGAAATGGGTCACTGGCTGCAGCTTTAAGGATCAAGGTGGGACAAGCAGGGATATATACATCGTTCACAGGTCTTGCCAATTCAGGAGGGATCAGCAGCCATGGCAGGTCCAAATTGTCAATCACGAAGGCTGCAGTAAACTACCATAGACTGGTGATGGTGGGGTCACACAAAAATGTAAAAAAAAATGCTGAATCAGAAGTAGATGAAGGGGCTAGAAACTAAAGATCTGGTCAGGTACAGGTGGAAACACTGGCAGGAGATAAACTGCTCACCATCAGGTTCCTCCCTAAATGGGACTGGAGAATCCCACTTTTTCCACTGCCTTGGGAACCAATCACATTGCACCTGAACACATTACGCTGTGTCTGCCGCTTATGCAAGTCAATCTTCTTATCTCTAGTCACTTGGAGAGAAGAAAAAATTAAATGTAAACCTCAACATAAGATGTTTTTTCTGAAAAATATCTGCTGAATCGGATGGCAGCAACGTTTCAAAACAGTTGGGCGACCTGCATGTTTCCCACTGTGTTGCATCAGCTCTTCTTTTAACAATACTTAACCATTTGGGAACTGAGATCACTAGTTGCTGTAGTTTTAAATGGCAAATGTGGTCCCATTCTTAGCTGTATAGGGTTATTAGCTGCTCAACCGTTTGGGGGCTCCTTTGTTTTATTTTCAGTGGGCAACAGGTCAGGACTGCAGACAGGAAGCAAGTTTAGCACCCAAACTCTTACTATGGGGCCAATCTAGTGTAATAAGTGCAGAATGCAGTTTGCTAAAATAAGCAAGACCTTTCCTGGCTAAGATTTTGTCTGGATAGCCGCATGTTTTACAGGATTTACACACATTTTTCCCTATCATAACGTTTTGGAAATGTATTGCTGAGCAATTTCAGTGCTTTGCAAATCAATGCATTCTGTTTTTATTTATATTTTACACAGTTTCCCAACATTTTTAGAAATTGGGCTGTATTTAAAGGGGTGTTTCACCTTCAAACAACTAGTTGTTTTTAGATAGATCACAAGAATTAATGACTTTTTCCAATGACTTTCTATTTGCTTTATGTGACCGTTTTTCTAATATTGAAGTGTCAAGTGCCTTTTTTCACATTCTGAAGCCGCCCTGGGAGGGGGGGGATCGCTGACCTTGTAAACTGTTCTAAATGGATACATTTAGTTGATACATTTCTTATCTTTGTCCCTGCTGAGCAGAATCTCTGGGTTTCATTACAAGGAGCTGTTAGAACTGATACAATAGTTGCCAATACTCCAGAGATGATGCTGAAAAATGTATCAACTAAATGTTGCAAAATTGTATCAGTTTAGAGTCTGCACCTGAATTACTGAGCTGTCAGACTGAAACACAGATTTTCCTACAGATACTACAACAAATGTTGGCCTGTGTGCAGCTGCATTGTATGATTCTGTGGAACTGTTTATATGTGGAATCCTGAATATGAGCTTTGGCTCTGGGTTACCTGTGACTGCCATGGCCTGGGACTCTTGTTCTGTTAGTATGGAGTAGCCCAAATAGCCCAAATACTCCAAGCACCTCTGCACATCCAGGTATGTTGTTAACCTGCCAAATTCCAGACAGAAACACAGTAAACATCATCATAAAAGAAACTGCCCAGACGGGATTTAACATGCCCAATTACCCCAGGCAGACTGTAAAGATGTCTATTTCCCATGAGGAGAACAGGAAGCAATATTGATAAGTCCCAAAAGCCCCTGAATTCAGGGTTTATAATTTGTTTATTAACAGATTCCCTGTTTGGTGTGAACAAGCAAAGATCTGTGTGCAGCACTGCTCACACATATATATCTCACATACAGATGCAATTGGACCCTAAGAACGAATATTTCTTTTAGGTACAGCTGGAATGTAACCATCAGGGAGACCACATTTACTCACGTCCACTGGGACAGGAAGCCCTGGTAGGTGATCCAACCCTTTTCGTTAGTGTAGACTGTGTTATTAACATCAGGACCCCAAGGCATATAAGGGAATACTTGAAATAGATCCTTCAGTTCCTCTGGAGATAGAGCACAATCTCTGTCCTGCAACACAAATTCCTGTGTGAGTCTCACACATAAGTACACAATGGGCAGTCAGAACAGGTTTGTGTCGCATGCTGCTCCTGGCAGTGAAACTGGGGCACTCATTGTATGGGACAAATAATTTAATAACACTTAAGCTCTGGAGCACTCTCCCAGTGTTTAAGTGTAATTTCCCCAAGGACATGCAACTTTTTTTATGTGCAATGAATACAATACAATTACAGAGTACCACCTTCTACTAAACATATTGTAGTACTCACCTGATCGTGTTTATCAAATATACTCTGGAGAAAGAGATATGCGTGATGGTTTAGCTCCGTCGTACAATCTATGGGAACCTTTAACCTGAATCAATCAACAGTCAAATGTCACAAACATATGTTATTTCAAAATACCCTTACCATGTAATGTCACCCTAATTGCCCTAAAACAACCAACCAACCTGCGTATTCCCCCTTCTAGCTTGTCTACGAAGCAACCTTATATACTAATTACAACCTACACTATGATCCAAACAGTCCCTAAAGGTCTTGAAATAACCTTTTCACCTAAAGACACCCACACTGGCAAATACTTGAGACCACAAAGGCCCAAACACCGATCTCTTAGTTCCCAGAATAATGTATTCCCCGTCGCTAGTAATTGGCAGATTAAAAGCTTGGTAACAATGGCAATGGTTTTAAAAAAAACTCTGAAGCAGATTCTTAAACAGCCAATAGAAGGCAGCAATGTCAAGGATTTATATGCCATAACAATAATAAACACCTTATTACTTTTAAATACATCATAGTCTGCAAAAAAAATGCATGGCAATGAGGGAGACATTGTAGTGAGAATAAAGAAAGACTACACACTGAGGGAACAGATATTCTGGAGTCAGTTCCAGGTCATCGTCATATCCAAATCTCCGTAGTACAGTCCATGTGGTCTCATGCCTACCGCGCTGTATAAAGAGCGTGTGGAGAAACAGAAAACCTGCAAAGAGAAGGATTGCAACATTGTTGGTGTGTTCCACGCTTGTGCACCTTTCCTGTAATCCTTCCAATAAAAACACATTCCCATTAATATATTAGTGTTACAGAACACATTGGTTGAAGGAGGGTATTACAATATCATTTGCATAATTGCAGTTTAATATCAATTCCATGAAAAACAGACACTGCCCTCTCACTAACGTATCTGGGGCAGTGAGCACATACAGCAACAACATGGAATCCCACATCAACAATTGGGGGGGGGGGGGAAAGAGAGGAAAATGTTTTGAATGTTGTTGAGTGTTTGCTTTAACTTCCATCTAGCATAATATGGGTTTCATTACGCAGGTTTGGGAGCAAATGTTAACAAGCCACATTTCCCTAATAATAATAATTAGGTTCAACGTCACACCTTGAACAAGGACAGGGAAACTCCAGCTAACAAGAAATCAGCTCCAAAAGCAGCAAATAAACTGTGGATTGCGGAGTCAATGGGGTATTCTGCCAAATATATTGCTATATATCGACAAACAATCCTTGGGCATGTTTTCTAGCTCAAGGCACAAAATGTCTCAATGTCTTCAATATATTGATAATTGGTTGATTGCAGAGGAACTTTTGTATTTGTCTGTATTCAGCCAAAAAACCTTGTGCATGTATACGATTTGCACTTAGTTTGAGAAGGAATCCCAGTGTCTCTGTAACTGTACAGAGTCCAGATGTATTCTGATCTCTGCCTTTGGAAAAAACGCAAGCCAAGAATCTGCTCCTGCTGCTGTCCTGATCGATGTGTCTGCGGCAGAAAGCATTGTCTCCGCCCAGATGCAGGCAGCCAGAGTGGATATCGGCGGAAAAAAAAAATGTGAGCATTAGCATTTTGCAGCCGATATTCACCCCATCTGCCTACAACCGGGCAGAGACAATGCTTTCGGGTGCAGGCACACCTGCTGATCGGCCTAGTCAGGTACTAGCCTAATTAGTGTTTTTTCAGATCCTACCTTTCAAAGTCAGGCCATTGCCAGACACACCATCGTGGACATTCTTTCGCACTACATTCTTGACATCCTCCAGGGCTTGTGGTGCCAGTGGTATGTGAAAGCATATTCTCTACAAGGAAAGAGAGAAATGATTGTTTGTTCCAGGGTCAGAATGCCAGTAATACCTGACATACACACAGTTTTCCTAGATAATGGGAATTATAATATTCAGTCTTACCTGGAAAAAGTTAAGTTCAGCGTCGTTTAAAATTCTGTCATTATCCATGTCTGATATCTTAAAGATGCGTGTCAGGGCTTTCACACAGGCTGGCTTCAGCTGCAGGGAGAGGAACAGTCAAAGCATTTGAAACACAGGATCACAAATACACATACATACATAAGCACAGGAATTAAGGAGAACACAAGAGAGGACACACACAATGTTGCCAAAGGATTTATAATACAGTACACAGTGATTTGTCTACTTATTTTAGTTTCCATAACAGCGCTTCAAAAGATAAATAGTTCAGGCAGGCAGCTGTTTGACAGCATGGTTTAAATTGGAGAAACAGTGGTGCTGCTTTCTAGACATACTCCTAAAGTAATGGACACAAGGTCAACAGAAATTATGGTCCTCAGAGGAGGAATGAGACAGTGAGGCTGGGCATATCCGGGACACAGTCAATTGATTAACAGATCGTCTTATAAGATTGCTGCCTAATACAGCTTTATGAGCACTGGGGTAGTTCACCAAATGAATAGCTCCAAACACAGAAACATATCCAAATAGACAGCTGCACAGAAAGGACAGGGAAAGTTCATGCTCATTCCATCACTTTTTCTCTCGTGCATAACTATAAGTTCAATTATCCTATGGTCTGCTTTTTTTAACCCGGTGTTCTTATATAACTATAAGTTCAGCAAGAAAAAAGGCAGTGTTTGTATAGAGAACAATTCAGTTGCCATCCTGCTGAACTTGTTTCTCTTCTGTACAAGCCACATAGCCATTAATAGGTCATACAGGAATCAAAATTCCATACCTCTTTCTCTTCTGGGCAGTACAGGGGTCCGGTGGGGTGCAGAACAGCTTTCTGAGCATAGTAGAAAAGCTCTGATATGTTTTTCAGGTTTTTGGCTGAACACTAAAAGGTAAACATTAGAGATCAGGAAATAAATACTCAAATAAGTTCATGTGTACACTTAGGAGAACTTTCTCTGCCAGCCCTGAGGGACTCCATTTAATATCCTCTCTTCTGTGCTTAGTACCATGTATACTGTAAGACATAGGCAAGCCAAAAGGTACTAGAGTGCCCTTTCTGGTAATCCGTTTAGTATTGTGACAAACTTTCACTCACCTCTACACATGTTTCTATCTCTGAATATTGGTTCATTATGGGCAGGATGGTTTCCAAGCTGCTGTAATCCAACAGGTCAGACTTGTTCCCCACCAGAATCAGTGGAACCCTGGAATAATAAAAATACATAATGGGTGTACACTCTGACCTACTGCTGGATTTGTATTCCACACAGACATTGCAGTGAGAGGAAAGCAAAATGCCACAATCAGTTAACTTGTGGATATCCTACAATAACTTTGAGCACTATAGTAGCACATTCACTGAGAACTCACCACTTGTGGCTAGGGTTGCCACCTGGCCAGTATTTTACTAGCCTGGCCGGTAAAAATGATGATTGATGCCAATGTAATTAACAGGAAAAAATGCCAAGAATATAGGAAGGACGGTAGTTTTTTGCAGAAAAGATGGCAACCCTACCCGTGGCATGGATTCCATGAATGGAAAGCAGTAGACATGGGCAGTTGCAGTTTCCTGGCTGTGCCAATAAGACTCCAAATGCAGTCATATTTAAATTACTGGCTGTGTTTAAAATGGTTGTTCACCTTCAAACATATTTTTCAGTTCAGTTGTTTTCACACAGCTCTCCAGAAGTGAAGATTTTTTTTTTCAACTACTCTCTGTTTTCTATTTGTACCAATTTTCTAATATTGAAGTTTAAAGTTTTAATTTTCAACTTATGTCTTTCTGAATTAGCTCTGATCAGCTCTGAAATGGAAGTCACAAAATCTGTAAACTTTTCTAAATTGATACATTAGTTGATACATAAACATTAATCTTTAGATTTCAATTTTCAAAAAACATCTTTATTTCTGCTGAACAATTAGAAAACCACCTGAATTGAAATACATTTTGGTGAACAACTCCTTTAAGACTAAGACAAGAAGTGGTTTGTTTAATATTAGCCAGAAGTCCCTGTACCCCAGTATTACACATACCTGTTGTCTTTGTCTGTTCGTTCATTAATAAGAGGGATCCAGTGATTAGTGACCTGAAAGAATGCATGACATACCATTTAATACACTTCATTTCACTTGTTTGAATAAACGCTATTTAAAATGAAGAAATGCAACTCAGAACAGAATACCAGAACGTGTAACCCTTAGGAAGACATTGTGACAAATCCCTGTTTGGCTATAGTTCTCTTCCTTACCTTATCGATAGAGTTCTTGTTATTTACAGCGTATACAATGCAGATAACATTGGCCTAGAAGAAAGGAATAGTCATTTAGATTATGTTAGCACAGCAGTAGCCAGCAATTGGAGTGAAATTTAAACAGCAATACCGCCAGCCTCACTCTGTATGAAAATATCCCTTACACAATACTGTGCACTGCTTTTTTTTATATTACTATAACCTGCACCATCCTGCTACTTATTATTATTATGCTCTGCTCCTTTCTACTATGCCCTGCTTCTTATTACAATCACACTCCTGCTCCTAATTACTATAACTGGCAAGGCTCTGTGTATGTTTTTTTATATTGGGCAGCTGAAACATTAAAGTGTCCACTACAAACACACACACACACACACTCGTGATGGGACACACAAGTACTACTCTTACTCGCGATATCTCCAGGTACAGCTGGTCATCTGTCTGTTCTGCTTCTGCAAAGGAAGAAAGTCACATGCTGTTAGAATGGCCCCCATAACGTGCCCCCCACAGAATGAGCCCAGCTGCAGTTTCTGGTTAAGACATCACATATTATTACCAGAATAATCCACTATGTGTGTTGGGACTCTTTCAGGGGTGACATCTCCAGGGATTGTAATCTCCTCTGCCCGAGCAGGAACCTGAAACAAAAAGACAGAGGAGGAATTGCATTCTGCACATTGCTGGAGAAAGTTTTGCAAGAGAAAGCATATTAACCCAACAATGGCTCTCCATGCATTTCAGGGTGGGCAGCCATTATCCTGGCTAGTACGGCCTGTACAGAAGCCCAATTTATCCTACATTACATTGGGAGATAAATATCCTATATAATAAAGTTGAAGTGTCTCTGCGTCCAGTCCCTGTGTCCGTGGGATTGCGCTACTACGCATGTGCCCCACGGACCGTCTCTGGCGAATTTTTTTTAGACTAGAACAATTCTGTTTTTATAAATGTTTGGCTACATATGTTCTAGCGCCCGTTAATTTAACGGGCTTAATGTCTAGTATTTAATAAAGTCTAAACAGGCTTTGGATGCCATGGCCTCCTGCCATGGTTACCAGCCTATGGCCAATGAATTAAGGGAATCCCTCTGTAATGGACTCCCCTCTGTTTCCCCAGAACTTCAGGAAATCATCAAGCCTGTAAGGAAAATATTCCTGTGCCCTAAACCCACATAGTGGCAGCCAGTAGCATTATAAAGTCATATAACTTACCGCCCCCTGACATATGCAGTAGAACTTACCTCCTCTGGGAACTCCTCGCTGACCAGGGACATAACAAGAGAGGTCTTCCCAACCCTGGCTGCAAAGCACAAGGTGACATGTTAGAGATTTAGAGGGGGTCAAATGCAACACCCATGGGTGGGTACCGCGCTGCCTAAACTGTATTATAACTGGGATGGCAACCCATATAACTGCTGCCCCACCAATGAAACAGGAACCACATGAGCATGTCATATTACATATGAACAATAGAATATATGCACAGAAAGTTCATCTTTAAGTTAACTCTCAGTATGCTATACAATGGCCTGTTTTTAGAAGCTTTTCCACTGGTCAATTTATCCCTTATCTTTTTATCGAAGTCCTCTCCTACTCGCCTTCAAGTTTCTTTCACATCACTGTATGTAGAAATTGAGCAAGCACTTCTAGGAACCAATCTTCCAGGCAGACTTTTCAATTAAAAAGTATTTATTTATTGGAGAGCACTAGGACACAGCCTAACGCGTTTCGTATCAGCAGGATACTTTATCCCCTAGTGCTCTCCAATAAATAAATACTTTTTAATTGAAAAGTCTGCCTGAAAGATTGGTTCCTAGAAGTGCCTGCTCAATTTCTACATATGCTTATCTGCTCCCTCAGCTGAAGGTTCAGGGCGGTGCACCTGGACCCCTTCCTTAAACTGGTGAGTGTTTTTCACTTTGAGACCTGAAAAGACTTACTACATTTAACCATCGGTGTTTATGATCCTAATTCTTTCACATCATTGTCTGGTTGCTAGTGGGAAATCTGACCTTGGCAACCAGATAGCTGCTAAAATGCCAAACTGGAGAGCTTCAGAACAAACAGTGATTAAAAAAATTGTAAAATTGTAAAAATTGTCTCGGAAAATCCCTATTACTAACATAAGCATAAAGGGAGTACTACCGCTATAAATAGACATAGGCAAACAAATATGTTAACCAAGAATGCATTGTTCAGGGCAGCCAAAGGGCAATATATACATTATACAGCCATATACAGAAGTGGCAGACCCATCATGTGGTGCGCTCTTATCTATATAGAGACCTCTGGCTGTCACAATTGTCATCTTATTTCTTCCATATAAGAACACCAGCAAATCATTTAGATGCAAGCAATTCTTGTATGGGTACCAAAGCCAACTACTACAGGGCACCGAAAGTATAATAAACATTTATACTGTGCAAGATATTCTCTATGATGCCAGAATGGTATTCCCCACAGAAGAACACTAATAACTAGTACTATAAATATTTACCCAGTGAGCATCATTGCACCAAAGCATTACCCCCACCCCGAGGGGCAGGCACACCAGACTGTATATATCCACATATATAAAATAACAAGGGGTATTCCTACTGCCCCAGATCTGTACAACCCCACAGAGGTCAAGCAGTAAATCTCTTTGCTTCATACCTCCCGCCGCCCAGGGCAATAGAACTCCACAGCGGGGCAGGTACAACTTGCACTGTATATTAATACATATGTATATTTGCCCCATGATGAGAGGTATTTCGTACTTCCCAGAGCAGCATTACAGCAAAGGAGAGTAGAGAGGCGAGTAGTACATGCATTATTATTACACAGAGGAGCAGGACACTCACGTTCTCCCACCAGCAGGATTCTCACATCCTTCTTCATGGTGCCCGGTGTGTCGGAGGGCCCTACGGCCTGCACCTCCCGCCGGGACCCCGGTGTCACCTCTCAACACGGCCCTCAGGCTGCAGACCGCTGTGTACGGAAGCCCGGCGGGCCCAACCAACTCCGAAGGCAAAGCTTCGTGACGTCACTTTGTCATTGGGCGCTCTGTCCTGTCGGAGCAAGGATACGGTAGCCCGATGGGGGCAAACATATTCCAAAGGCGAACCCGCGTGATGTCACTGTCATTGGCTGCACTACCTTTTCCTTCCAGTATTTCTGTAACGGTAGCGGCTAGTTCCTATCCTAGGAAAGGACCTGACGTCACGGTCATGTGATCTTACCGTGTGACCGCTCCACTGCGGCTTACCTATTCGTGAGCGGCAAATTCAAACATGGGAAAGTGGTAATGGGTTCTAGCGGCGGCTGCGGACTCTTGACAGGACCTGCAACTAAATTCCCAGGGTTGCCAACTTGTATTGTAGGTTTAGTACAGGTTGTAACACCTCAGCTTTTGGGGCAGTTCATTGTGTCGCTGGAAGTTTGTAGGGATTGAAGGGATCACTGCCTCTGAATTTCTGTGGGGTGAGGAGGGATCACAGTGAATTCATGTCAGCTAGACTCTATTCAATATTTATACACCCAAATGCAGCTACAAGATTGTTGTTGGAGCTGGGATTTTTTTTACCATTACTCTCACACAATTACGGTGCAACAATGGCAAGATAAAAATGATGACACAGATATAATAATCTATTCATTAACCATAAACAGCTTTGCTTTTCTGTCATGCACTGAAAGTCTCCCTTAATGGACAATAATGTAATGGACAATTTGGGAACAATAAATTGTATAGAAACTGTTGCCTTGGTGTTTCAAGAGCTGACAGAAAATGTGGAGCGCCCAGTCAATTAATAGAACATGGGATAACAGTCATGAGAGGGACTTCTATTTAAGGACAGGATCATTGCCCCTTAACCTTTTTAAAGGACCAGTAACACCAAGTTAGCTTAACATTTAATTCCCCCCCAAACTTCTATATGAGTCAGGCTTACTCTCCCCTTTGGTTTTCTTTTTAAATCTTGAGCTTCAATCTGACTTCCAAAGTGCTTCATAACAGAATGTGAAAAGGTGACGGAGCTTGAATTCCTCTGTGTGCTGAACCAGAAGTCCGCTTCACATATAAGCTTGATAAAAGGCCGCAAGGCCTGAAACGTTGCTGTGATGCCCTTATGCACAATTAAAGGCTTTTAAGAAATAAGAAAAATACAGTGGTGCTATCTCAAACTTCTTCTATCCTTGATGTTTCCAATGGAGAGTGGCCATTAAAGTGACGTGCACTGCCTTGATTGAATCCAACAATCGTTGTGCTGACTACCTACTACTATACACTGTGGAGATCATAGTTTCATAGTATACATAGTCCATCAAGTTCAACCCCTCCTAATGAAAACCCAGCATCCATACACACACCCCTCCATAGTTTCACATAAATTATATATATACCCATATCTATACTAACTATAGAGTTTAGTATCATAGTAGCCTTTGATATTATGTCTGTCCAAAACATCATCCAAGCCACTCTTAAAGGCATTAACTGAATCAGCCATCACATCACCCAGCAGTGCATTCCACAACCTCACTGTCCGCCTATGTTGCTACAAATTAAAGTTCTTTTGTAGTCTAAAGGGGTGGCCTCTGGTACGGTGATCCACTTTATGGGTAAAAAGGTCCCCTGCTATTTGTCTATAATGTCCTCTAATGTACTTGTAAAGTGTAATCATGTCCCCTCGCAAGCACCTTTTTTTTCCAGAGAAAACAACCCCAACCTTAACAGTCTACCCTCATAATTGAAGTCTTCCATCCCTCTAACCAATTTAGTTGCGCATCTCTGCACTCCCTCCTGCTCATTTATATCCCTCTTAAGGACTAGAGTCCAAAACTGCACTGCATACTCCAGATGAGGCCTCACAGGGACCTATAAAGAGGCATAATTATGTTTTCATCCCTTGAGTTAATGCCCTTTTTTATGCAAGACAGAACTTTATTTGCTTTAGTAGACACAGAATGACACTGCCCAGAATTAGACAACTTGTTATCTACAAAAAACCCTAGATCCTTCTCATTTATAGAAACTCCCAACACATTTAGTATATAACTTGCATTTATATTATTTTGCATAACCTTGCAATTATTAACATTGAACCTCATTTTCCAGTTTGCTGCCCAGTTTCACAACAAATCACTCTGCAAAGTGGCAGCATCCTGCATGGAACCTATAGTTCTGCACAATTTAGTATCATCATAAATAAAGTACTTTCAATGCCCACCTCCAGGTCATTAATAAACAAGTTGTAAAGCAAGGGACCTAGTACAGAGCCCTGCGATACTCCACTAACAAGACTGGTCCAATTAGAAAATGTTCCATTTACCACCACTCTTTTAGCCAGTTCTCTATCCAGGTACAAATACTATGTTCCAGGCCAACATTCCTTTATTTAACCAGTAACCTTTTGTGTGGCACTGTATCAAATGCTTTAGCAAAGCCTAAGTAAATCATATCCACTAAGCTCGCTAAGTACCCTGGGATGAATACCATCTGGGCCTGGACCTTTGTTAATCTTAACATGTTCTAGTCTCTTTTGAATTTCCTCATGTGTGAACCATGCATCATTAGTTGTATTACTAAAATTGGGACTATTAAGAAGGAAACCTTCATTAACTGGTTCCTCATTTGTATAGACAGACAAAAAATATGAGTTCAGAATCTGTGCATTTATTTTGTTTTCATCAACCAGCTGACCACCATCTGATACTAAAGGTCCCACCCCTTCCTGCTTCATTTTTTTATTATTAACATATTTAAAAAATAATTTTGGATTATTTTTAAAAAATATCCTTTTCCATATCAATTTTAGCTTGCCTAATAGCTTCTTTGCATGATTTATTGGCCTCCTTGTACGTTATAAATTATTCGGCTGTCCCAGCTAACTTGAAAGCCTTAAAAGCATGTCTTTTCTTACCCACCTCAACACCAACACTTCTATTGAACCAAAAAGATTTTGCTTTGCAACGACGATCAATGTAACAGCTCCCCTAGTGGTAATAAATACATATTGTTTTGCTTATTGTGCCTATGGGAAGAAATTGTCACTTTCATTATTACTAGGGATTAAACACAAACTGCTGGAAACCTTAATGTCTTCTTGTTTCTTACATTTCTCTAGGGCTCACAGTGGATCTACAGAGGATCTGTAAGATCACTGATTTGGAGAGCATGAGGAAGGACATCATTGACGAAATAAAATGGACAAGCTATGATTATTGTATAGCTAGAGACAGCCTGGAATTAACGAGGTGGTGGAAAATCAGATTTATGGCTGAGGTCCTACAGGAGAAGAGGAAGGCCAAAGCCCAACTGAAATCCCTCTACAAACAACTAGAGGAGATAAACTGGGCAATTTTCAGGAAGTACATGGAAACATATCCAGGTACAGTATCTAATGAATTTATTTGTTCAATTATTACTATTTTGTAATAGGGATGATGTATTGAAAGCCATTGCAATGCTGTGATTTTGTGAAAAACAACCACAAAAAGAACATATAAATCCTGCGCAGCTGAAACCTATTTAGATGCCGTAAAAACTAATAGGAAGTGTATCTTCATCATTTTGGCAAGGAATTGGGATTGGGATCAAATGGCTTGAAAATGCAGAGAAACCTGCAATTTGCAACTTGTCCCATAATCACAGAGGTAAATGGTACATTCGCATTTAGTAATGTTAATTTGCATAACTGCCATATTTCTGATTAAAGTCCCCCAAAATGTTATAGAATTTCTACAGAGATATCACTTGCTAAGGTAAAACCCTTGGGTACAAGTTTAAAGTTATTTTGTTTGGATTTGTAGAGAGCCCACCAGCCACCAGCACCGTCGCAGTTTACATGGTACCACGTATCGATGCACCTCTGTGTAGGTAATCTTCATGACATAGAGGTGAGTGAGCCATTCTCAATTCCACTCCAATACACCATGATTCCACCAGTGGTGCTCCCCCCTTACACCTGAAATATGGTTCCATAGACAGGAGCACCCTTAGGCCACTTGGTAGACCCTGCATTCCTTTTCAATCCATCCCTCAAACTGCAGAAGCCGGGTCTGCAGGCTGCCTGGGATCCAATGGAATGATGAGGAACGCAGGGTTCACTGTGTAGCTTAATGGTGCTCATGTATATGCAGCCATATTCCCTTCTATTTTAGTTCCCTCCACCATAATTCCAACCACAGTGCCCCTTATTTCCCCAATTATTTCTACCGTAATTCCACCAGCGGTGCCACACTTACACCTAAAATATGGTTCCATAGACAAGAGCACCCTCAAGCCACTTGGTAGTCCCTGCATTCCTTTTCACTCCATCCCCCAGACTGCAGAAGCTTGGTCTGCAGGCTGCCTGGGGTCCAATGGAATGGAGCAGAATGCAGTGTTCACCTTGTAGCTTAAAGGTACTTGTGTGTATGCTGCCATATTACCTTCTATTTCCGTTCCCTCCATCGCAATTCCAACCATAGTGTCCCTTCTTTCCCCCTAAATATGGTTCCATAGACAGGAGCACATTTAAGCCACTCGGTAGACCCTGCATTCCTGTCCACTCCATCCCTCAGACTGCAGAAGCCGGGTCTACAGGCTGCTTGGGGTCCAATAGAATGGAATGTAGTGTTCACCTTGTAGTTTAAAGGCGCTCATGTGTATGCTGCCATATTCCCTTCTGTTTCCCTCACCCTACTTCCCTTGATTTTATTTGGCTCATTGATCCTGGGAGCAAATCCGATTGCCGTTAAGGGGTCAGGAAGGAATTTTTCCCTCTAGTAAGCAGATTGTCCCAAGCTTGCCAGAGTTTTTTTTGCCTTCCTCTGGATCAAATAGCGCAGTTTATCTAATTATTATCAATAAAACTGTGACTTACACAAATTTAACATCAAGTTGCTTTGTGTGTGTCTTTATTCTGGGTATTGGTCACATTTGGGAGGGGTAACATATAGATGGGGTGGGGTGAGAATGGAACAAATAAGAAACACTAAAAAGTTAAAGAAGAATGAAAGTGAAATCTACTCATGTTCTTGTTTCATAAGAAACCCAATCAGTGGAAATCAAGTGAGCTTCAAAGCAGAAAGTAGTTTTCTGTTCTGTTAAACATGCAGTCACTCCAGTCTTTATACATTACATTTTTGGCTAACTAACCATATTAGAAACATGTTTTTTTTGCACAGCCTATCTATTTACCCAGTTTTTATTTTTATACAGAACAATTCCTTTAAGCACAGCATAACAGGGGAATTCAAGCTGCCATCACCTTTCTGCTATGGAGCACTTTGGAAGTCAGATTCAAGCTCAAGATTTAAAAAAAATTTTTTAGAGTAAACCTGACCTAGTATTATAGCTATTTGAGGATGAATTAAGTGTTACAAAATGTTGGTGTCACTGTTCCTTTAAAGATAAATTCTATCATCCCGGTGTCTTTACTATAGAGACTTCACAGGGCTGGTAAACACTTGTAGGCTGCAGCTTCATTTATATGCAAAATGTATTTCAATAAGTGGGGAGAAGTTATTGCGGAAAGGGTTACTACACAGGACAGGATATGGTTAAAACTTAGCTGCAAAAGGGAGATGAAGGCAAATTATAGACTAAGAAAACTGAAGGGAAAGGATAAAGTGAATGTATGTGTGCACTTTGTGGAGAACGTGAGATAACATGATATCTTTTCCCTCCTATAAGTGTAATGAAACACCAAAGGTTTTGTTGAGCAAAATGTTTGTCAATTCATTCTTATGGGAACAGCTTGCAAGTGCTAGCTAATGCAATAATGTATTTACAGGCACAAGCAATTCCTACAGAAATGAATTGGGTGGGGGTGGCAATTTGGAGTGGTTTGGTGTATGCTGAAATGGTTCTCTTTCCTCCAACTAACACCAGTAACATCCCGGAAGTATCCATCATAGTTAACAATTCCACTATCACCCCCTCTCCCCAGGCCCGGTGCCTTGGGGTTATCCTAGATTCTGCTCTGTCATTCACTCCTCATATCCAGTCACTTATTAAATCATGTCATTTCCACCTAAGGAACATATCCAAAATACGATCATTTATCACCCAAGATGCTGCCAAAATTCTTATTCAATCTCTCATCATATCACGTCTAGACTATTGTAACTCTCTTTTAATTGGCCTTCCCCTCCAGAGACTGTCACCTCTCCAGTCCATAATGAACACTGCTGCGAGGCTCATACACCTCAGCAACCGCTCCTCCTCTGCCTCACCATTCTGTCAATCCCTGCACTGGCTTCCGTTACCTTTCAGAATCAAATTCAAATTAATGACACTGACTTTCAAAGCACTTCATAACTCTGCCCCACCCTACATCTCTGAACTCATCTCTATATACTCAGCCAACCGCTTACTACGCTCCTCTACCAACCTGCTACTCAACTCTTCTCTCATTACCTCCTCACATGCCCGCATTCAAGACTTTGCAAGGGCTGCACCCCTCCTCTGGAACTCTCTCCCACGGTCTGTCCGACTTTCTCCCAACCTTTCTGCTTTCAAGAAATCTCTTAAAAAGCACTTCTTCCGAGAAGCCTACCCTCACTCTGCTTAACTACCAAATGCAACACCACATACAGTACCACATTTCTCACCCACTTAATTCGATCTTGCCCACTCCCACACCTTGTGTATTACTCCCCTCCATTTAGAGTGTATGCCTATGCATAGGACCTTTCCTCACCTTTTGTACCTGTATTGATTGTGATGTATGTAACTCCATATGTTCTATGTATATAATTCATGTGATTTAGTTGTATAATCGCATTTACTTTACAGTGCTACGCAATATGTTGGCGCTATATAAATACATGTTAATAAAATAATAATAATAATATGTTCACAGCACTGAAAACACTCAAGTGGCAAAATGCTGGGTCCATAAAGAGGGTACACATCAATGACTGTTCCATTAAAAGAGGCTAGTATGTATATAGGATATATTTCATTCTTTAGGCTAATCAAAAGGCTGAAGAATTTGTTGCAATTTCCCATTTACTTAAATTGGAAGCGTGTGGTCTAGGGCACTACCAGACGTGTTCTTCACACTGCTGCTACTTCATCTACTTACCTAAGAGAGCTGCAAAAATTGGAAACTGGCCTTTATTTTTTATAGTTTTTGAATTATTTGCCGCCTTCTTCTGACCCTTTACAGCTTTCAAATTTGGTCACTGACCCCATGTAAAAATGAATGCTCTGCAAGACTTCACTTTTATAGTTATTGCCACTTTTTATTACTCATCTTTTTATTCAGGTCTCTCCTATGCATATTCCAGTCTCTTCTCTCCGGGACCTAGGGTTTTCCTGATAATCAATCTTTCCGTAATTTGTATCTTCATACCTTAAGTCTACTAGAAAATCATGTAAACATTGAATAAACCCAATAGGCTGGTTTTGCTTCAAATAAGGATTCATTATATCTTTGTTTGGATCAAGTACAAGGTACTTTTTATTATTACAGAGAAAAAGGAAATTATATTTAAAAATGTGGATTATTTGGATAAAATGGAGCCTATGGGAGAAAGTCATTCCGAAATTTGGAACTTTTCACAATAATGGGTTCCCGGATAACGGATCAAATACCTGTACAAGTTCCTGCTATCCCATCACCCAGTATATATACATCCAATTAGTAGTTAGCCAATCACAGGCCTGCAGTTACACAAGCAAAGACTAGCCTTAGTCCCCTACCAGGTCAGCCCAGCTGCTGATCCCCAGTATCTGTCTATATTGCACTTGAGTACTTGTAATGTACTTGTAAAGAAGAATTATATCCCCTCGCAAGTATCTTTCCCCCCCAAGATAAAACTGCCACCATAACAGTCTGCCCTCAAAATTTAAATGTTCCACCAGTTTAGTTACACATATTTGCATTTTCTCCAATTATTTATGTCCTTCTTAAAGAGGTGGTTCATCTTTAACTTAACTTTTGGTGTGTTATAGAATGGCTAATTCTAAGCAACTTCTCAATGGGTTTTCATTGTTTTTTTGTTTTTTTTTAACTTATTTGCCTTCTCACAGCTTTCAAATATGGGTCACTGACCCCATTTAAAATCAAATGCTCTGTAAGGCTACAAATGTATTGTTATTGCTACTTTTTATTACGGGTATGGGATCCATTATCTGAAAACCTATCATCTAGAAAGCTCCAAATTACGGAAAGGCCATCTCCCATAGACTCCATTTTATCCAAATAATCCAAATTTTTTAAATGATTTCCTTTTTCTCTGTAATAATAAAACAGTACGTTGTACTTGACGCCAACTAAGATATAATTAATCCTTATTGGAAACAAGACAGCCTATTGGGTTTATTTAATGTTTACATGATTTTCTAGTAGCCTTAAGGTTTGAAAATCCAAATTATGGAAAGATCAGTTATCCAGAAAACCTCTGGATAACAGTTCCCATACCTATAGTTTCCTACCGTTAGCATTATTATCGTATATTGACTTACTCATTTTCTTACATTTTATGTTGTTTAGATTACAACCATTTCTTTTAGCCAACACTGAACTGACTGCAACATCTTACACTGATAACAACTCTTATGTTAACGCACTTTAATCAAAATGATTGTAACTTAATAGCCCATTAGTTGGTATCAGAGATCAGAGAAAATCTCGGAATAAGCCAGCAGAGAAAGTGCCTTCAAGCAAACCTTACGATATATTTTAAATTTCCATTATGCAGAGTGAAATGTATTCAGGTGTGGGATCCATTATCGGGAAACCTGTTATCCAGAAAGCCCTGAATTACGGCATGGGCATCTCCCATAGACTCCATTTTATTTAAATAATGCAAATTTTAAAAAATAATTTGCTTTTCCTCTGTAGTAATAAAAGAGTACCTTGTACTTGATCCCAACTAAGATATAATTAAAACCAGCCTATTGGCTTTATTTAATGTTTACATGATTTTCTAGTGGACTTAAGATATGCAGATCCAAATTACGGAAAGATGTATTATCCAGAAAACCCCAGGTCCTGAGTATTTTGCATAACAGTTCCCATACCTGTTCTGGTTAATAGGTCCCAAGCATTCTGCATAACAGGTCCCATACCCGTACTGGATCACAGGTGGATAACAGGTCCCATACCTGTACTGGATAACAGGTCCCATACCTGTACATCATTTGTATCTTTATACCTACTAGAAAACTATGTAAACATTAAATAAATCCAATAGGCTGGTATTGCTTCCAATAAGGATTAATTATATCTTAGTTTGGATCAAGTACACGGTACTGTTTTATTATTACAGAGAAAAGGGAATCCATTAAAAAAATCGGGATTATTTGTATAAAATGGAGTCTATGGGAAACGGCCTTCCCGTAATTCAAATCTTTCTGGAGAATGGGTTTCCGGATAATGGATCCCATAACTGTACCATAATTATAGTATCTTACAATTCAATGGAGCACGTACATCTTACTCTTATCTGTAACTTGATATTATATCTGCAGAAGCCCCCCCAATGCAATTTGAAAACTCATGAATACCCAGGTATAACCCAGGTATAACCCAAAAGACCAGGCCTAACTAGACTAGTACTGTCTTTGCCTCATTCGTATTAAAGCATAAGTTTATGGGAACATCAGACATTTCTACCGCAGTTTTTATGGGGTTCCAGTTCACCTTGTGCAACAGCAAATTATAGCCACTTTAAATCAGGATGTACAGGTATGGGATCCGTTATCTAGAAACCCATTACCCAGAAAGCTCCAAATAACAGAGAGGCCATCTACCATAGACTCAATTTTATCCAAATAATCCACATTTTAAAAAGGGAATGCCTTTTTTTTCTGTAATAATAAAACAGTAGCTTGTACTTGATCTCAATTAAGATACAATTAATCCTTATTGGAAGCAAAGCCAGTCTATTGAGTTTATTTCATGTTTACATGATTTTCTTCTAGACTTTAGGTATGAAAATCCAAATTAAGAAAAGATCTGTTGTCCGGAAAACATCAGGTCTTGACCATTCTGGATAACAGGTCCCATGCCTGTACCTTGCACTTGATCCAAACTAAGATAGAATTAATCCTTATTGGAAGCAACACCAGCCTCCTCGGTTTATTTAATGTTTATGTGATTTTCTAGTAGACTAAAGGTACGAAGACCCAAATTAGGGAAAGATCCTTTATCCGGAATACCCCAGGTCCCGACATTCTGGATAACAGGTCCCATACCTGTACCTTGCACTTGATCCAAACTAAGATATAATTAATCCTTATTGAAAGCAAAACCAGCCTACTCGGTTTATTTAATGTTTACATGATTTTCTAGTAGACTTAAGGTACAAAGACCCAAATTAGGGAAAGATCCCTTATCCGGAAAACCCCAGGCCCTGAGCATTCTGGATAACAGGTCCCATACCTATACTTTCCCTTTAGAACACCAACACAATGAATTGTGAAACACTAAATATTGTATGTAGGGGGAACCACTTGCTCTGCGGGTATAGTTTTTTAAAAAAAATATGCATAGGGCCCACAGGAATACAGAGGGTTGTACCGGGTATTCTACTCGGGAGGCCATATTCATGGTTACAAGGGACAGCTGCTAGTGGCAGTCTGATAAGAGACTCATCAGAAAACCCATATGAAACAGAATATCTATGTTTTAACTTTAGCATAAAGCAGCACTCAGGTGCGGGATTTGTGGTCGTTTTTCAGGCATGACACTGGCCCATAAAACATGTATTATTGCCTAAATCTATAAGCTGGTCACAATAATGTCCTTTAAGGGGCAGATTTATCAAGGGTCGAATTTCTAAGTGTAAAATACTTCGAAATTCGACCATTGAATTAAAATACTTTGAATTCGAATATTGAAGTCTTAAGTATTTTTCACCAAATTTGGCCATCAAACGATCTAAGTAAAATCGTTCGATTGTACGATTAAATCGTTTGAATCTAATGATTTGAACAATTCCAGCGATCAATCTAAGGATTTTACTTCGACCTCTAAAAATGTTGTACAAGGTTCCCATAGGCTAACATAGCACTTCGGCAGGTTTAATTTGGTGAAGTATTGAAGTCAAAGTTTTTTTGAAGAGACAGTACTTCGATTAACGAATGGTCAAATATTCTAAAGATTTTTAATTTAAAACGAAGTTCATGTAAATTCGAAGTTGTAGTATCCTATTCAATGGTCGAAGTATCCAAAAAGGAACAAATTAATTTTTTTACTTCGAAAATTCCCTTGAATTCACTTCGACCCTTGATAAATCTGCCCCTAATAGTTTTTTATATGACCCATGTAGGATAAATCGAGCTGCAGGGTGCTGGCCTTGTTAGAAAAAGCACTCAGCAGTGATTTTGAAATGAATAAAGGGTGAATAAAATAACGCTTCCCCAATCAACTCTTACGGAACTACAACTCAAAACTGAAGAGGGTTGCAGCAAGGCTGACAGGCCCCAACTTTGAATCTCTGCAGAGCATGAGGACAGCAACAACAGAATAAGAGGTTGCCAGATCAATTACAAGCAGGCCTTACTAGCACCCAGTATGCCCTGCCGTGGTTATGAACGGTGCACAGAATTGATCTGGCAGCCCATTTCTGGCCCCAGCATTTAAAGGTGTTGTTCACCTTTAAATTACTTCTTAGTATGATGAAGAGAGATATTCTGAGACAATTTGCATTTGGTTTTCATTTTTTATGATTTATGTGTTTTTTTTTAGTTATTTTGATTTTTCAATTTTGATTTAAAAAAATAGATAGAGGCAAATAAATCAAAAACTATATTAAAGAATAAATGAAAGCCAAATGAAAAGTTGCTTAGAATTAGCCATTCTATAATATACTAAAAGTTAATTTAAAGGTGAACCACCCCTTGGAAGACACCACTGTGCAAAAGTTGCTTGCTCCTTACAGATGATCCTGTGAGATTTGTCAATACAATATGACAGCCAGGGCCTGGCATCAGTCAGTCTCATGACAGGGGGCAGATCTAGGGATTTGTCCCATTCCCCTATGGACCTATTTCTTTCCCATGAGCTCCTACATGTTACCCAGCACGGCCTCCCTCTATAATGAAGGGCTAATGAATCGTACTCCGGTAACATCTGGGGCGCATGGTTACCAGTAAAGGGACCTATGGGGAGGCTGGTGGTGGGTACTAGAGAGTGAGGGCCCTGTGTGAGGGTGAGTTTGTGGCCCTCTATGAGGGCAAGTATTAGAGAGTGAGGGCCCTGTGTGAGGGCAGTACTAGAGAGTGAGGGCCCTGTGTGGGGGTGGGTTTGGGGCCCTGTGTGGGGGAAGGTTTGGCATCCTGTGTGAGGGCGAGTTTGGGGCCCTGTGTGAGTGGCGAGGCCACAAAGGCCCGGGCCTAGGGCAGCAGAATATTAGGGGCGGCATGTCGCCCAGCCGTTTACCGGGGAGCACAGCTCCCCAGAGCTCCAGGGGACTCGCGTGTGCGCTCGCACCGGAGGGGGGTATGTGGGCGCTAGGACTGCACGGCCAGGCACCAAAACCGCCCACCCACTAAATCCAGTGCTAGGGAACCCCTGGGCTGTGTTGTTGTCTGGCTATGGTCCTGGCCAACTTCAACAAGTCCACAGGCACCACAGCCCCTGGGCAACACTTCTTCAGGAACTCCTGGAAGCCCTGAAACCCCGTGATGCTGCTGGGTGGAACGGGGCTGAGGTGGTGGAGACAGCTTCTGGGGGGCCAAGAGGAAACCACTCCTCAAGGTGTCCCGGGCTGTCAGATGCAGATAATGTACGGAAGAGGCGAAGTCCTGCTATGGACTCAGGGATCCTTCCTCACAGTAGTCTGACAGTGGGAAAGGGTCCCTGCGCATCATACGCCATCATCTTAATCTCCTTCTTCTTCGGTAGCGGCTAGTTCCTACCAGGACCTGACGTCATGGTCATGTGATCCTACCATGTGACCGTTCCACTGCTGATTACCTATTAGTGAGCGGCAAATTCAAACATGAGAAAGCGGTAATGGGTAATGGGGGTCATTGTGCCTCTGAATTTCTGTAGGGTGAGGAGGATCACTGTGCCTATGAATTTCTGTGGGGTGAAAGGGGAGTCACTGTGCCTCTAAATTTCTGTGGGGTGAGGGGGGGGATCACTGTGCCTATGAATTTCTATACATCGTGGGTGTTCAGTAACCAAGCCTTGGCAGAATAACTGCGCAAAGCAAAATTTTACCACTTCGACACCTTTTCACACTTGACACACACTTTGGCAGGAAGGTTTTACAAGCCACAGTGATCCCTTCCACATAGGACCTCTCGCCCACCCTACATTGGGGACAGCTTTGGTATTTCCCATTGTTTCCTGTGTCACTGAAATAGACAATGGAGAAAAGGAGATTTTGTGGACTCACTGTTAAATCTCTTTCTCTTCAGTCGCTTGGGGGACACAGGGCTTCCCTCCCTGGTTGGAGGCCCACGGTTTTCATTAGACATGGTTTGGCATTAGCCAACAGGTTTGTTCATTAATTTTTACTTGGGTCACTTTTTTCGACTTTCTTTGGTACAAACTGATTAGGGCTCCGCCCACTGGAAGGGTATAGCCAGTGGAGGAGGAGCTACTTATTCTTTTGGTTGTGTCCTGCCTCCTAGTGATACGAGCTATACCCCACTGTTTCCTGTGTCCCCCAAGCGACTGAAGAAAAAGAGATTTAACACAAAATCCACAAAATCCACAAATCCACAAAATCTCCTTATTTGGTATTTGCGCGTTCAGGAGACACAGAACTTTACAAACCTGCTGTGTTCTCAAACATAAAATAAATTATGTTTCTGATATATGTGATTGTACTATGTGAAACATGATTTTTTATTTTATTAGACACGTAGAACCCTATACCGTTTTACAGTGGAATTAAACCAAAATTCTAGCATATTTTGAAAGCTCAGGTTGTCCTGAAAAAAAACCAATGTATTGTTTCCCTGGGTAAACTAAAAGACCCCCACATGAAAGGCCCTTAAAGTGAAAGAGTAGAAATTGTCTAAAAACTGCTTGGCAGTAGATGTTTGCATTTAGGACAAATCGGCTGGCAAGGTTAAAAACTACAAGTCTGTTGGGACAAAAAGAATATAAACACTATAATAAATGTTATAAAACAGCAATCCAGAATGCAAAGAAAGGAAATGAAGAGTGCATTGCGGCTGAGGCTAAGACTAACCCCAAAAAGTTTTTTAAGTATATTAATAGTAAAAAGATGCAGGTTATTTGAAGGCTTGTTAAGGGATCATGTTCAAAATGCCTTAGTGAATGGCATTATTAGCAGCAATCAGCATCGCTTTATGAAGGAAAGGTCATGTAAGACAAATTAAATTGCTTTTTATGATGAGGTAAGTAAGATGCGGGACAGTGGAGGAGCAGTAGATGTCAACTATTTGGATTTTGCCAAAGCATTTGATATCATGCCCCACAAACTACTGCTTTCCAAACTCTAAGGTCTGTTGGGCTTAATGAAGTCATTTCCACATGGATAGGAAATTGGCTACAGGATCAGGTACAGAGGGTGGCTGTTAATGGTATATTCTCTACTTGGAGTAAGGTTCTTAGTGGGGTACATCAGGGCTCGGTATTGGGTCCACTTTTATTTAACTTGTTCATTAATGACTTAGGGGAGGGTATTGTAAGTAATGTATCAATGTTTGTACAAAACTATCCAGCCCAATTAATTCCATCCAGGATGTGGCACCTTCAACAGGATCTTGACAAACTGGCAATCTGGGCAGCTAAGTGGCAAATGATATTCAATGTTGATAAATGTAAAGTCATGCACCTGGGATGTAAAAATTTCTACTTAACAAAGAATTCTCCCCTCTATACTTACCACCATCGGATGGGTTTTTTCTCAGAACAGGCACCCTGTACAAGTGATCAGGAAAGCTATAGCCACAATCTATCAATGTAACCTGGAAAAAAGAAGACAAGGTTTATTAATCAATTTAGATGCAGATAAAGCATTTGATAGGACCTCGCACACACATATACGATGACTTCTGAAATTCCAACACTTTGGGATACACATGCTTAATCTTTTCAAAGCCTTATATGACTCACCTCAAACCTTCCTGACAGTTAATGGGTATAACTCAGAAAAATTTTGAATTCAACAAGGAACCTGGCAGGGTTGCCCCCTCTACCCTTTATTATTTAACATAGCATTAGACCCTTTAATACAACATCTCCTTCTTAATAAAACCTTTCAAGGAATCCCTCTGGGACACTTAAAACAAAAAATAACAGCTTTCGCAGATGATATCTTATTATTTATTCAACATCCCCAAACAGATTTGCCCGCAATTTTAGATACCATCCAACTCTTTAGTACCTTCGCAGGCTTCTGAATAAATTGGACTAAATCAGAAGCACTGGATATTGGTGTTGAAGGAACAAATAACAGGAATGACTTTCCATTTACGTTAGCAAGATCACATATAACATATTTGGGTATTAAACTACCAAAAAAACATACCGAATTATACTCTCTGAACATTCGCCATACTATAGATAATACACAACAAGAACTCAAAAAATGGGAGACATTGAACTTAACATTTCTAGGTAGAATTCATTTAATAAAAATGATTGTTTTCCCCAAAATACTATATCAACTGCAGATGTAACCGTACAGCATAAAACCCTCAGATTATAAAAGATTACTCAAACACTTTGCACCTTTATATGGAAACAAAAAAGACCTAGGATAAGCCTGTTTAAGTTGCAACCAACTAAAGAGATGAGTGGGGTAAATTTCCCAAACATACGTGAATACAATGAGGCATCACTCTTACGTTTCGCAGGTGATTGGATCTACAATAGAAATCTATACACCTCAACAGAACTTGATCAAGTACTGACAGGAGGCCTGTCTCTTAATTTCTTACTCCACTCTCAGCTAAAAGACATTCCTCAAGATATGCATGAACATCCCCTATTCATAGACATATACAAGACTTGGAATACAGTATGGCACAGATTTAAACTCACATCAGGCAAATCCATCTATCTCGCATGGATGGGTAATCCAACCTTTCCAATGGGGAAAAATAATAGAACATTACTGAACTGGCAAAATCAAAACTTGAGATGCTACTAAAAAATTCACCATAATTACCAAAGGAAACTTAGCTCAGAAATTCCCATTTCTATCTGAGGACTACCTACTCTCTATTTAAATTCTACATATTGCTACAAAAGCTCTACAAAATCTTTCTCAGATTGATAAAAATAACCTAATAAATACATTATGGCCCAGAGGCACTACAGTTAAGACTACGCCTCAAATCATACAATTAGGACCACATTATTAATTGAAACTCCAAATAATTTTATAAGCAAATGAACCTCAGTAATTCCGCAGACAGAAGCTGCTAAGATACTCCAATTTCACACAAAGACTATGCAAACACTTTCTACTAGTAAATATCAGGAAATGTCTCTTCAGATACTACACCAATAGTAATCTGACACCACTTCGGAGACATCATATAGGTACTACAAATACAGACAAAATGCCTGAAATGCCAACAACCTAGAGCTGACCTCATACACTGTCTATTGCTTTGCCCTAGTATCCAAAAATTATGGGGAGAAGTTCAGGGATATTGGAAATCTCTAACACAACAAACTGCACCCTTTACATTAACATGGGCAATTTTTGGAATACCCCCCCCCCCACACACACACACAATTAAAACTTACATGTTTGGAGAGACTCTTAGCAGAAAGATTAACTGCTGCAACCAGGAAAACTATTTTACATCACTGGCTTTCTTCATCTTCCCCCCCCCCACACTCTCATTAGTCAAGCAATAACTCCATCACATTTTTCATATGAATTGCCTGGAATTTATGACATATAAAGAACAGCATACAGAAAAAATTTTCTTAACTTGGATGAGTTACATAGCCTTCCTTTCCACACACATTAAACACCTACCTATTTTCTCATTTAGACAAACTACCTGGTTTGACACAGAATTACAATTAACAATCCCCCCCGTACAGGAAATAGATCTCTACATCCAGAACCTTTCTTATTCACGGGAACAGAGCCATCGATCACCCCCCAGGAGTCGCCAGATAAACTTAATGTTACATTCAAATTGTTTATTATTTTCAAACTATGATGTAAGGAAATATTGTTATTTTAAATAATCCCATATTCAAGCTATCTACATTAACTCACAATTTGACAGGTTTTAAGATAAATCGCTAAGCTTGTATTGATTTAGTATAATTTATGTACCTCCAAATTTCCATTTTGTTACTTTGTTTATTTGATTTGGAAAATAAATAAAAAGATATGTTAAAAAAAATATATATATATCCACTTATACCCTTAATGGGACTGCACTAGGCAAATCCATAATGGAGATGGAGCTTGGCGTCTTTATATATAATAAACTGTAGCAAACAATGCAAGTCAGCAGCATCAAGGGCAAATAAGGTCTTGAGCTTTATTAAAAGGGGCATAGATTCACTGGAGGAGTCATTCTTCCACTGTATAGAGCACTTGTAAGGCCCCATCTAGAATATGCCGTATAGTTTTGGTCTCCATCACTCAAACAGTACATTATTGAATTAGAGAGGGTACAGAGAAGGGCAACTAAGCTGGTAAAAGGTATGGAAAATCTTAGCTACGAGGAAAGACTGGCCAAGTTGGGGATGTTCACACTGGAGAAGAGGCGCTAAAATCGATACTGACACAATCCTTTAAAAATCATAGGAACGTGCCAGGATCAGGTGCTGCACCCACAATAGTTCCCTCAAAGCCACCGCCAGCCCCGCGAACCTGCATTGACCCGACCCTTTGACACTACTAAAAGATCTTCTGTGCTGTTTCAGTGACACTGGTCTGGGGGCGGCACAATCCTTCCATAGGCTAATTACAAATGAAAACAGAACTTCAGCCTATGCAAGGATCACTCCGCCCCCAGCACAGCATCACGGAAGCAAGGCAGAAGATCCATTAGTAGTGTCAGAGGGTCGGGTCAACGCAGGTTCGTGGGGCTGGCGGTGGCTTTGAGGGAACTATTGTGGGTGCAGCACCTGATACTGACACGTTCCTACGAGGGGAACTATTCCGGGTGCAGCAACTACTTGATACTGACGCATTCCTATGATTTTTATAGGAACTTGTCAGTATCACTTTAAGGGGTGATATGATACTATGTACTGTATAAATATATAAGGGGATTATATAATAGTCTCTGTAATACTTTATTTACAAGTAGGTCTTTCCAGCTGACAGACGAAAGAGGTTCTGGCTAAATATTCGGAAGGGGTTTTTTACAGTGAGAGCTGTGAAGATGTGGAATTCTCTCCCTGAATCAGTTGTACTGGCTGATACATTAGATAGCTTTAAGAAGGGGTTGGATGGCTTTTTAGCAAGTGAGGGAATACAGGGTTATGGGAGATAGCTCATAGTACAAGTTGATCCATCGCTACGCAAATTCAAATTAACGCTAGCGTTAGGCGCTTCATCCTTTAGTGAATTTTCCCCTTGTTGTCTGATCCTGCTACATGTTTATTTTTCAATAAAATTATAAATAAAATGACCTTTTTTCAGTTAATTTTTAGAAGTTTAAAGGTAACTTTACCTACTTAGCTTGAAATAGACCCTGCACAATGTTACACTTGTCAAAGTCAGCTTTAGTTGATAGTACAGGTATGGGACCTGATATCAAGAACACTCGGGACCTGGGATTTAATGGATAATGGATCTTTCTGTAATTTGGATCTTCATACCTTAAGTCTACTAGAAAATCATGTAAAAATTAAATAGCCAGACTAATGGCTTCCACTGATCACCTTTGGCCAGGTAAGGTACAGGGGAAACAGGCCTTACCTACTTGCAAATTCAGGGATAGCAATATAAGTGAACCAGTACCATAGCTGTCTGCTCATTTAGAGTAGCATTTATGGAAACAACATAAAAACACCAGATGATAGGCAGGATGTTATGTTACCCCAAAGGGCTGCCTCTGGACCCTATAGTTGGTGTCTTAGAGCAACTTAAAGAAATGTGAATCACAGTATTCATCCATTGGCAGCTCTAAACAAACCTTGACAGACTTAGAATTTCAAGGATTTTGTATGGACCAATAAACTTAGGTCATAACTAGGGATGCACCATATCCGCTATTTTGGATTCGGCCAAACCCCCTAATCGTTCGTGAAAGATCCGGCGAATACCGAACTGAAACCTAATCTGCATATGCAAATTAGGGGTGGGAAGGGGACAAAATGTTTTACTTGTTTTCTGACAAAAAGTCATGTGATTTCCCTCCCGCCCCTAATTTGCATGGCAGAAGGATTCGGCTGAATCCTGCTGAATCCTGGATTCGGTGCATCTCTAGTCATAACTGGGCAGAGGGAACCTGGAATTGGATATTTCTAGTAGACTGCTAAACCCTGGTACCTTGGAGCAGTCCTATGATGTATGTCAATGGCTCTGTTAGAGAAGGTCCTTAGACAGGATAGGAATTACCTAGAATTACCCTAGTTTCTATCCCTTTACTGGACCTGTCAGGTATTTGCCTAATACAAATGGTTCCTGTACTGTTAGAAAAGGTCCTTAGACAAGATAGGAATTAGCTTGTTCTTATATGAACTGACTAGTTTCTATCCCTTTACTGGACCTGTCAGGTATTTGCCTAATACCGATGGTTTCTTTGTGTATGGGCTGGTTTGAAAAACATCATATTTTTGAAGATAATGCACCATTTACAGACAATATAAAAGGTTACTATCGTTTTATTGATGATTTGATACTGATTTTGGGAAGGGACTGAAACACGGTTGCAGTTGTCTGTGGACCATTGTAATTATAATGATAACATAAATGGGCACATTTATTTAGCTCGAGTGAAGGATTAGAAGGAAAAAAACGTCGAATTTCGAAGGTTTTTTTTTGGCTACTTCAACCATCGAATTGGCTACTTCGACCTTCAACTACGACTTCGAATCGAACGATTCGAACTAAAAATCGTTCGACTATTCGACCATTCAATAGCAAAGTACTGTCTCTTTAAAAAAAACTTCGCCCACCTACTTTGCCACCAAAACCTACCAAGCACCAATTTTAGCCTTTGTGATCAAAGGAAAATTGTTCAATCGATGGATAAAAATCCTTCGAATCGTTCGATCGAAGGAATTGCGGTAAATCCTTCGACTTCGATATTCGACCCATAGTAAATGTGCCCCTTGGTTCACATAAAATGTGACCACAACACAATAGAGTATTTAGATACTCGAGACAGGATAGGATACAGATATATACAGGAAATCAATCAGTAGGAATTCCCTTCTGTATCAAGAGAGTAGCCATCCTGGACCGCTCTTGGATGGCATGATGTCTCAGACGAAATTACCACATTCAGTATGGAAGCTAGAGAAATACAACATATAATTCTGAAACACTGGGGAATATTAAAATCAGAGCCAGTCTGAACACAATTGGATTTAAAAAAAAAAATATATATATGTATAAAGACGTGGATATAACTTGAGAGATAGAGTGTCTCCAATTATGTTACCAGATAGAAAAGAACACGGCAATTGGTTGAGCACTTTTGGTTCTTACAAATGTGGTGCTAATATCTGTAAGTGCTGTAGAGTTATAACAGTATCAAAATAAATACAGACTACAGTAACTAATAAAAGATACAAGTGTAAAACATATGCAAACTGCCGGCTTCAAATATCCTATACCTAGCTACTTGTCGTTATGGAAAGCAATATGTTGGAAAGACAACAGACAGTTGAAAGGCAGAGTTTTGGAACATATAGCTCATATTAATAGATAAGACATCTCCTCTGCAATAGCAGATCCTGTAATTGAAGAACATGGTGCTAATGAATACTTTGTATCTTTCCAGGTAATTGAAACAGTGAGATTGGGAAAGAGGAAAGGAGACATTGATACACTGTTATCCAAAAGAGAGATTAAGTGGATGTCTTTATTGAATACAGGTATACCTAAGGGGCCGAATAAGGAATGTGATATCAAATTTATTTAAAATAACATACGTATATTCATTTGTAAAAATTGAATGAAGAAAAATGTTTTGGTTGCGCTGATTAATGAAGAAATTATTGTCTAATTGTTAATCATATAAGGACAGCTTCTTGTACCCTTTTTACGTGTTTACAATAAACATCATATGAAACATAAGAGGAACATTAATACTCTAGAACAACTGTACTCACAATTATAGGAACTAATAGAGTAGAGAGACTAACGGTCTAATAATTTAATGGTTTTCTATGGATATAGCTTTTGTATAAAATAATGCCACATGATTTCTGTTAATATATGTTTATTGATTAATTACACCAAAGCACAATTTAATTGTACACGTGTTTATTTATAATAGATATATCATTTATTAATATTTATTAATTCATTTTATTCACATAATCACATTACATATGATTTATGATGGTCTATTCATCTATATTTTTCATATATTATTCATTTTTTAAAAGGCATATTTTACCTTTAAATTATTAATGATATTAGGGATGCACCGAATCCACTTTTTTGGATTCGGCCGAACCCCTGAATCCTTTGCCAAATACCGAACCAAATCTGAATCCTAATTTACATATACAAGTTAGTGGTGGGAAGGGGAAAAACATTTTACTTCCTTGTTTTGTGACAAAAAATCACGTGATTTCCCTCCCGCCCCTAATTTGGTCATGCATGGGGCATTTATTAATTGGGGCCTCATTCTGCATGTTGGCAGGGCCCAACGTGACTTGTAGGCAGGCCTGGATAGGGGTGGGCAGGAGAGTCACGTGCCTAGGGTGCAGCAGTGCAAGGGGGGCTCGGAAAGTACCTCTTTTGTTGCCTACCCCTAAGAATTTCAGCTCCTTGGACGGCTAGTAGTATGTTGGCCCTGTCCTTCTGTGCCCTTTTGACTTATGAGGGGCCCTGAGCTATCTCCGGTTGGCCAGACCTGCAAAGGTTTTGGATATTCCGAAGATGGGGCTAAAGGAAGTCTCCTGTACATTAGTCAGGTTGTTTGTGTGGGAGGCAGCAGCCCTCTAGTGGCAGCGCCTGGGGCATACAATCTTTGGCTGTCAGAGAGTTCTGAGACTTGTACAGTTACAAACAACAAATATTTGTCTTTATCTTGCCCTACTGACACCCATTATGTCAGCTGTTGCCATCTTGCCCCAATACCACCATCAAGCCACATTGCTTTAATTTTGCCCTGCAGCTCTTATCTTACATTGATGTTGCCATCTTAGCCTAAAGCCCCAGTCATGTTGTGATGCCATCTTGCTATACTGTCCCCACCCTGTCCAACTGAAGCTGGCAGTAAGATGTGGTCAATCAAAGTGGGCCTATGAGGGCAGGAGATGTTATACAACATTAAGGGTCTGGTGTGCTTTGGCAGAGGTTGCAGGGAGTTAGAAGGAGGCCACAGGCAGAGAATTTATGCCCAACAGTTGACTCCAGTACCACCTGATGAGACCATCAGGGCTAAAGGACACGGATCTCAACAGTCTGACTCCTGGCTTTTCAAGTCCCTGATACTCAGCGAGGTACCGGGTATCAGGCCATAGAGCCAAACTGCCGGGAAGAGGCAGGAGCTGAAATCTAGCCTATAGGAATGGAGCAGAACCTCAGAATTCCCTATGATGGAATAGAAGGAAAGGAGCTTTTCCCCACAGTCTAGGAAGACCCCCACCAGCTCTGGTTTATCCACAGAAAGCCTGATTCTCTGGCTCTTGTGCCAGGCTGACAGGCCTTCCTTAGTCTGTTCCACACACCAGGACAAATGGTTTCGGCCAAGGCGTTCAGATGTTTCAATCTCTGCGCAAGCCACGCCAATGCCCCAACTGGTACCTTCCCTGGCACAGATCTCCCAGTAGCAGCACTCAGAGGAGAAGCTTTGAGCACAAAGAACTTGGCTATTTCTGAATCTCTTTGGGCCATTAGGGTATTGCTTATTGGTTTCCATCACAGTGACTGTCTTATTGTCAGAGGAGAGAGAAAGACGGCTGCTCACTGTCTGGGGGTCAAAGGACACTTCATGGGCCCCTGAAATGACACAACCATATCGTCAGCTACATATTAATAGTTACAGTCTTTATAGACGCTCTGACTGCACAACCACCCTCTCCTGGTGCAAATCTCTATAACCCTTAATAATAAGGTGTAGATCCTGCCTACAGAGTGATTGTACAGGACCTCAGCACCCCATTCTAAGCTCAAATGATACAGGGTAAGTAAAAAGATTAAAATGTGACAATAGGTCAAGTATAGTATGGAAGCTCCCACATTTTCCTTGCAGTATCAGGTTCTCCAATTATTCCTATTCAAAGGAAGTGCTTGCCCTATTCGTCTTTGTGGGGTACATATCCAGATGGGTGGCGCTACTATATCCCACAGCTCCATTTGGTACTGATCCCAAATACCAAAAGTGCCTTACACTGCAGCAGTTTCCGGGGGGCTATCGCCGGTGGGCTGGGCATGGGGGGTTGCACTTCAGCTGGTGCCTCGCTGGGTACCCCAAATGGCTCTTCTGTTACTGCCAAAGAAAAATTCTTCTGTTAGATAGGAAAGGGCCAAACCTTATGTATTAAATGCAGGAGCTTAATGGGCTTAAATTACTTTATACCCAAAACCTCCTGGCAGTGAGGCTCCCACATATCCCAAGCCAGTGTACTCACCTTTTTTGGGAGGGCAGGGGGCTTGTTCCAGCAGTTGGTGGGCCAAGAGACTTAACTTCATCTCCGATATCACCTGGGTGGTGTCCACAATCCTGTTTTCATCAAACAGACACTGGGGTTCCCTCAGGGAGCAAGGGTGATGGGTGACACTCTTAGACATGTTGCCCTGCACATTGTCACTCTGATAAAGGACAAACAAACACTATGGATAGCATAAAGGTGTTCCTTACCTTGTTACACATAACCTCTAGATTCACTTTGATAAAGGACAAGTAAACACTAAAATAGTGTGAAGGCATAACTCACTCTCACACATCCTGCTCCTTTTATTCTGCACAATCCAAGAACCCTATATCAATCAAGGTGCTGTTTCTGGCCTAGTCCTTACCGGATAACTTGGTGGGGCCAGCAGTTCTGACAAGATTCATAATGTAGAGGGGTGATATAAGTGATTCAAGTAGTATGGCAGAACTCCCTTTTCCCAACCCCTAACCTTAGGCTTTGTATCACGGATGCCTCTCACTTACCTTTAATAGCTCCAACCAATCGCTGTGCAGCTTCTCCTCCAGATGCACTTTCTTCTCCCTTAACTTCTGGATCTCCTCAGTGATGTGAGCAACACTGTCCAGCATTTTCCTGTGTGCGGCGTCCTGTTCCTGCCGAATCCTCCAGAAGGCAGCACGTTCCTGCCTCTCCAGGTAATCTCGCATTTCCTGGAAATCCCTGGTCAGATTGTCTTTGATATCACAACTTAGGATCTAACAAAACATATGACAATTACTGTATCAGCAGCACCTAAGGCATTTGTGGTAGGTCGGTGGTGTATGTTACCCTAGAGCTGGGATATAAATATTATATTAAATGTGGTTCCTGCCCCCAATCTTTCTCTATGTCTCCCCATTTCTTTTTTGCATTTTCTGCTTTCACTTGTGTCCTGCTTCTCACTGCTACCTCCCCAATGTCAGCTCATACTCCCACCTTCCCCCTGCCACTTTCCCTCTGCTGCTGTCCTTCTGCCACCTTTCCACTACCACTTTCCCTCTGCCATTTTATCACTGTCACCTTCACTCTGTAGTTGTTACTGCCACCTTCCCTCTGCCATCTTTTCACTGCCAACTTTCCGTTGACACATTCCTACTGCCACCTTCCTTACTCCCTCTCAATTTATTCATCCCTCCAGTGGGAATTATCAATTTGTGGGCCTCCAGGTGCCACTGGGCTACAGTTCCCATCTGTGTTGCCTAAGCCCCCAGGATAGAGATAAAAAAAAACCCTATATCTGGCCCCCGCTCATATTTCCTAACACAGCAAGTACATAATATACTGGCTGTTCCTGCATTAACGAGCCAATAAAAGTGGCACACCTGGCCCCTTCAGTTGGCCAACTTATTGGCCTGTTTATGGGACCTTCAATGGGCCTGCCCAGCCACATACCAATCCGGCAAGTCTGACAATCCCATTAGGCAGGAAGAGATGAGGCATTCATGTGATCATTGTCTAACTTGTCTCCATAGGCGCCTTTGTATGGGTCAGCAATTAAATCTGCCTCTGTATGGCCAGTTTAACACAACCCCACCCTGGGTACCTCCTGTGTACCCACCTGTGTTTCCCGATAAGCGTTCTGTCTGCTGGAAGCCAACTCCTCCATACTGGCAATGTCTCTGCTGAAATCCCTAATCATCTTCTCTGTTGTCTCCTTTTAATACAGAGAGATATATTACTCAACCAATAGGCAACTAATAGCATTTTGCTCCCTCAGGCATCTAATAACCTCATAATTTACCCAATTGGCCCCACAGACCTATTCCCACCTTTACATATTGAAAATTTTAGAAAATAAGTGTGGCTCACCAATTGTTCTTAGCGGCTTGTTCCATGGGTTATCCTGTGCTGATACCCCAAACAGATCAATCTGTGAAAAATGTGTTGTGCAGGACAAATCCAAGGCAGTAAACTTTGACTGCAAGTAATCTCACACCTTGCCTAAACTGTACAGTTTTGCCTGCCCCTCAGCCTTAGTAGCCAATTGGAAAAGAGCAGATTGTACTCATTATTTTTGGCGTCCATGCTGTATGAGGTGAGTTCCTGCTAAGTGCTTGGATAAGACTGCAGCTCAGGGTCGGACTGGGGGGCCACCGGGATTAATGTCCAGGGCCCCCTCCGACCCCACTACTATGATGCGCCGAGTGCACTTGTATGAAGGCGTCTGAATGAATAGGTGCCGATGGTGCTGCGCCTAAAAAAAACTTTTTTTCCCCCTAATCCAATTGGGAGAGAGGACTGGCCCAGCGGAGGCCCATTAATGGTCGGGGGCCCACCGGGTTTTTTCCCGGTGTCCCACCGGGCCAGTCCGACACTGCTGCAGCTGCATTTTGCAGATCTGGCTTTAAAATCACACAGGTATGGAACTGGGGCCAAACTTTACACACATGCTAGTTTATGTGGTTTCAGCACATAGGTTATATAATAATGCTGGGGATTCCAGCTTGGGTCCAGGAAATAGAGCTCTATTAATAATAATAGACAGTAGTTCTAGTTAACCTTGGGGTTGAAAATATTTATCATGCGTGTGAATACATGGGCTGCTTTGATACTTTTGCCAGGGCTGCTTTTTCCTCCCATTCCGACCCTGCAGGTCCGGACTGAGAATTAAAATAGGCCCTGGCATACAGGTACACAGAGGCCCAATCAGCCCACATAGAGGCCCAAACAGCCCCCACCAGGACACCAGCCCACTAAATACGGACTTTTTATGGGACCTTTTAGCAGCCCCTCTGGCATTTGCTGGAACCCACAGATTGCCAGTCCGGGCCTGCGCCCCTGGTACAGACCTATACTCTGGGTACAACCTCCCCCATCCCCATATAAGACACAGATCCATATACCACCCTGGTTATAACTCCTCTAGTTCATACTAGTACAGACCAGACTTGAGCCCCTAAAAGAAATTAGAAGTGCAGACCTCCATGCGCCTGTAGCGCTCCAGTAGGGTTGGCAAAGCCTCGCACTGACTGTGGTACTGCAATTTACAGTCCGGACACACGGGGGCGCAGTGAGACACACAGTAGAACTGGAAAGCCTGAGGATGATCGCGGCAGGGCCAGGTTGCAGTCGGCAGAGTGACCAACAGGTGGCGGCGGCGAGTAGGGTCGTGGAGGTGCAGAGGCAGGTGTTCGGAGCAGAGAGGTGCGGAGCAGGGGAGACAAAGCTGGAGGGCCCCGGTGCCAGTACAACTGGGGCAGTTCTGGTGACTTGTAGGAGTCTGGGAGTGCAGGGAGTCGAGCAATGAGGCAAGGACAGTGTTCTTATTCAGCTGGGGCTTGCTGGCAAATGTCACCTGGCATATTGGGCAGTTGTATCGGCTCCCGGGGTCCCAGCACTTCAGGATGCATTGGCGGCAAAACGTGTGGCCACAAGGCAAGGTGCATGGGCAGTTGTAATGGCTGAAACAGATGATGCAAGAAAGATCCTTGGGCTGGAGCCTCAGCACCCGACACTCCTCTTGCTCCTCCATGGCCGAACTGTCCGCTGGGAAAGCGAAACCGAAACCTCCAACACCGAGGGGTGTGCGTGTGGGCGGGGCCTTACGAGTCTATACAACTTGTTCCGGGGCCCCAAACATCTCAGGGGTATTTGTGGGACTGTGTTGGGTGTAATGTATTGTCTTCTACTCTCATATTAGATCAAGGGCCCTCCAGCTGATCTTCACAATGTGCTGCTGCTTATTTATGTCATGTGATTGGAGGCTGCTGGGAATATGGGCGGGATCTAACAGACGAAAAGGGGGGAGCATGTAAGAAAAGAGAGGATTATAGAAATGGTGTAGAAAAGGAGTGAGTACACATTGGGGGTAAAACATGGGCTAATGAAGGCAAGAGGCAGCGACAGAAAGGTACCACTGAACTATGGGCTGTCCTCCTCCCAGACATGCTCTACTGCAGTGTCGCAAGAACAAGAAGGGTGCTGTGCAAAGGGGGGAAGGGAGGCAGGGTGCACATTTTGCACCAGGGCCCCATGAGGCACAAGTTATGCCAGTGAATGGGCTTCAGACCTGCAGTGGAATGGACATGACTGGGAACTATTGGCCAGTGGGTAACAAAGGATCTGAAAAAACGCAGGGTTTAGTGGGGGGGGGCACAGAGGGGATCTCGTAGAAGTAAATCTAGAGCCACTGGACTTGCTGATTAAATATTGAAGACGTTTCACTGCTCATCTAAGCAGCTTCTTCAGTTCAACTGACTGGTGTGGGATGTCCTCGACATAAATCCTTCAATAATCCAGTCACAATTGTGCAAATAAGAGGCTGAGTGCAGTGTATACAAAAGTGGGTAACATGCCAGGTGACACTGAGTTTTTTTGTTTTTTTTAAAATCAATGGGCTGCTGGGAAAGGCAATTAAATCAGTCTGGGGTTTTCTTGTTTGTAAACAATGGGTTGGCTGATGGCAGAGGTAGTGAACCAGTCTGGGTTTTTTTTTGTTTGAAAACAATAGGTTTTTAGAGAGGTGGGGAAATCTTTGGGGTGTGACTAGGATAACAAGAATGGTATTACATAAGAGAGGCATCATAACTAAAATGCAATTTTTCTCCCATCCTGTTATAACTGAGAATCTGTGGAGAGTGGCAGCAATGCTGGTCCTATGTGGTGGTTGTCAGGCCCTGGAACTGTGTGGGGGCAACTGGGAATTCACCCGGCCCTTATCCTCCACTATTTTGGATTCGGCCGAACCCCCGAATCCTTCACAAAAGATTTGACCGAACCGAATCCGAGCCCTAATTTGCATATGCAAATTAGGGGTTGGAAGGGGAAAACATTTTTTACTTGTTTTGTGACAAAAAGTTACGCAATATCCCTACCTACCCCTAATTTACATATGCAAATTAGGATTTGGTTCGGCCGGTCAGAAGGATTCGGCCGCATCCGAATCCTGCTTAAAAAGGCCAAATCCTGGATTCGGTGCATCCCTACTTGTGGGTAAACCAGGCAAAGCCCATTCTTATAGCAACCACTGAGGTGCTCACTGGCACTGGTTTTGCTTCTGGGTCAGGGAGTAAACCTACAGGAGAAGCCCTTAAATGTCTACTATGATGACTGGTGGGGGGGCCTGGCCATTTGCAACAGTGCAAAGTGTGTTATCCCTTAAATGGGAATGTGGACCCATTTTGCAATGGTGCTATGGCAATGCAGGCCCCATGTTTCAGGAGCGCCCGATGGCTATCCCGTCTCCGTCTGCATCCCGTCCAAGATGGCGGCGCCCATGGTCACCATGTGGGTAGCGGCATCTAGTTGCCGGCGAGAAAATTTAAAATAAAAAGACGCTGAGGTCACGGGTTCAGGCCTGGACTAGCAATCTGTGGGTTCTGGCAAATGCCAGAAGGGCTGCTGTATAGCTCCGTAGAAAGTTACCATATAGTGGGCTGGTAGGAGGCTGTATGGGCCTCTGTGTACTTGGAATGACAGGGCCTATTTTGACTCCCAGTCCAGGCCTGCACGGGTTCAATACTCGAATATAGGATTTCCTTTGTGTTTCCTGGGTGCTTTCAAATTCACTACTGACTGATTCCTGAACCTTTTGACCCTGCCTGAACTTTGATATTGCTACTCATCTGCCTGCCTATTGATCTTTTGCCTACGACTACTATTACTGCTGATCCCTTATTGGTTACCGCAAACTTGGACTTTTACCCCTAAGCTTCCTCCTTGGTCCAGACTTCTCCCTCTGGGAGCTGTAACCGTTTGAGGTAACCGGGTCGTTGTCTCCTGGGAGTAGACGGGTGCACAGCAGTATTGGAGTCCACACAAAACAACACAAAACTGGCTGGTAATGTGCAACTGGCCGCAACTAGTTTTATTTGTCTGGTTGGCAGGTAGACATGAATCAAAACAAACAAAAATTTAAATAAAACCTTGCCTGTCCGGCACTAACTAAGCAATTCGCTTCTAACTAACTAGGTGAGGATCTAACATCCAGCACCTAACAGAAAACAGTATTTGTGGCCAGGGCCAGAACTAGGGGTAGGCAGAGTAGGCACGTGCCTAGGGCGCAAATCTGAAGGGGCGCCAGGCACACGCCTTCTCTGCCTCTGCTATCCCCTAGTCCGGTCCCTGCTCTGGCCGACATGCGCGAGTGCGCATGCTCAAAAAATACTAGTGTGCATGCGGGAAAAACTAAAGCGCGCATGCGCACTCGTATTTTTTTTGCACATGCGCACTCGCGTCTTTTCGCACATGCGCACTCACGTATTGGACACTTTGCCGGACCAGGCTGCCTAGGATGCCTGCCCGCGTTGGCCCGGCACTGTTTGTGGCACCACATGTACTCGCATGAATCTGGCTCTCTAACAGGCCTGCACTGCCTGCTCTTTTCCCCAGGATTGAGAGAGAGACACACACAATCCCTTCCCTACTTAAGGAGAGAAAACACCTGTTCCTCTCTCAGGTGTTGGGCAAACCCGGACTGTCTGGAATCGGGTCCCGCCCGACACTCAACACTCTCGTAAACCGGGTCCTTTTTCCAGCTATTACAGCTAGCCACAGACCCGGTTGCTTAAAAACAGTATGACAGAAATCTGGATGATACATACACCCCTTCAATCAATTTCCCAGCATTTCTGTTACAGAGCCGATAGGCCCCCGACACCATGTGATGCTTGGCAGGCCCTGCAACTGTATGTGGCAACCACTGGTAATCCACCTGGAACTGACTTTTGCTTTAAGGCCTCAGGGTAAAACCAGATGAATCTCATTTTAAAGGCAACCGCTGAGGGCTCACTGGCACTGGTTTTGCTTCTGGGTCAGGGAGAAGCCCATACATGTGTACCTACCCATTTGCAATAGTGCAAAGCATGCTATCCTTGAAATATTTGGGCCAAGTTACCGCAAGGGTTATACTATTGCCCCGACTAAAGGTGGCCATGCACGGGCCGATAAAAGCTGCCGACAGACTGTGTCGGCAGCTTATTGGCCCGTGTATGGGGGCCCCCGACGGGCTTCCTCGATCGAGATCTGGCCGAAAGTCGGCCAGATCTCGATCGGATGGGACAGAAAATCCCATCGGATCGCGGCCGCATCTGTTCGTTGATGCGGTCCCGCGATCCGACCGCCCGTTTACCGAATGCTAGGATCCGATCGTTGGGCCCTAGGGCCTACGATCGGATCTGCCCGATATTGCCCACCTCAAGGTGGGCATATCGGAGGGAGATCCGCTCGTTTGGCGACATCGCCAAACGAGCGGATCTATCCATGTATGGCCACCTTTACCCCTACATCCCAATAACCTCCCTACTTCTCCCTTGCTGCTGATTTATAGATACTCAGTGGGGCTTGATTGTGGGGCCCTGGCACAACAGGGATAAAGGAATATACAGTAGTTTTTTGCCACTTCCCTTCCTTTCCTGGGGAGTACCAAGCTCTAGGGAAAACCAATGAGAAGAGAGATATATGTATAGGTGATCATAACAATCACTGGGAGAAACCAATGGATCACTCAGCCTGGTTTATTCCCTCTGGCTTTCACTAGTGGTAATTTCCTGGTTATTACAGCAAGCCTTCCCAGCCTACACACCCTCCCTGTTCCTGGCTATTCAGCTTGGTTTATTCCCTTTGGTACTTTCCTGCTCTTCAGCCTAGTTTATTTTCTTTGGTTTGCTCCTTTGTTGTAACTTCCTTATGGGGAGTATTACAAGGCCCAGAGACTTTCCCTGCCCATAAACCCTGTTCCGAGCTATTCAGTCTAGTTTATTCTCTTTGGTCCCCTTCTAGTGGTAGCTTGCTGAATGGTGCTCAGCCCTGTGTGAATGCAGATAAATGTGCAGCAGGGGGGAGAGTTTTGAGAGGCAGGAAGAGGGTTACTTAATACATCAATTTATATATAAATGTGCCCCCTGCCCTCTCTATCCATAATGCATAGCACTGGTGTGGTGCCAGCTCTAGCTGCGATACTGCATTTGTACAATGTAATGCTCAAGAAATACAGAAATACATTTTATGTTGAATATTTTTTGTACAAAAATATCTCATTTAGAAATAAAATGTGTCTGATATCACTAATGTCACATGATTTGGCAGTACCAGGACTTTCCATCTTGAGCCCACGAGGGGTGTGGTCCTTGAGTAACAGATCCATTATGTGTGAAACCAAGGGGGTTCAGCCCAATAAGGCAAGGACATCCCCCTTGATCTAATACAGTCTTCCCCCCAAGTCTATGTGTTAGGGGGCAGGTCCAAGTCCTAACACATAGAAATACAGTCTTGTAGCAAAGAAGTAGCTAAATCAAGTCCATTCAGTGTTGTATTAGATTTCTGGGTGCTTCCTTGTCCTCTTCCTCTCACAGCATCTGGATGTTATTTGGGGTGCTTTCGTCTGAAATTGGCCTCTTCTGTAGAATTTAATGAACAGCTCATTCTGAAAAAATGGTGCAAGTCTTATCACCCCCACATAAGACTGTAAGGGGCTAGACATCCCATTTATATTTAAGAGGTTTAGAAACAAACTGTAAGGGCTCCACAGAACAGTACTTTTAGGAACATTTAAAGAGTGATAAGTATAGTAGGGCAAGGTGGAGACATCAGGGCAAGATGGAAGTGGCAAGACAAGATGGAGGAAGCAGGGCAAAATGAATATGGTAGGGAAAGACCAAGAAGGTAGGGCAAGATACAGGCAGTAGGACAAGATGGATACAGAAGGGCAAAATACAAACAGTAGGACAAGATGGAGACAGTAGGGCAAGACTGAAATGGTAGAGCAAGATGGAGACAGTAGGACAAGATGGTGGAAACAAGACAAATTAATATGGTAGGGAAAGATTGAGATGGTAGGTAGATTGGTACAATAGGGCAAGCCTAAGATGCTATAGTAAAATGGAGACAGTAGGACAAGAAGATGAGTAAGTCAAGACAGCAGCTTTGTAAATCAGTCCCATTCAGATGTATACAGGATCAACCCATCTTACCCATAATATCCTCTTTTGTCATTGGCTGAGATAGAACATCTCTAAGTACGTCTAGCCACTCCCTCTGCTCTTTCACATTTTCACAAGTCAAGACAAACTCTCTTGCTGGGGTCCCGATGATAATCCCACAATCCCAATTGTTTCCCTTCATCCCTTGTGGTAAACCCTCTTTGACTGTGTATCCTCTCTCCTTACTTCCAATAAAGATTCCACCCGTCTCAAAGGCATCCTGGGAAACAGAACATAACTTGTGAGCTGGGAATCTGACTCTTTATATCACCCAATGAGCTCCCCCACATACATCACCCAGTGAGATCCTCCCCTACATCACCTGGGAGGGGGCTCCTCTCATGAATCACACAAGTTCTCTCACATACATAACCCAGGGAGCTCCTCATACATACCACCCAGTGAGCTCTGCTGGGCACTTACCAGAGGATTCTTATAATAAAGAAGTTTCCTTCCCCCTGAATCTAGGTTGAACCACCTCTTCTTAAAGGCTTCTTTTTGCTTTGGGAATGAAAATGGGCAATTGTTAGAAAATTCCCATACCACACAAATAAGTGATAGTGTCCCTTTAATCACACAATGAGCCAATACAGGCGCAGACGCTCTGTACGTGTCCACCCCAGGGTCCACATAAAGAAAGAAAAAGGAACTTACCTTGGGACCAGTTTTCTCCATGTATCCAACTTTACTGTAATTCCTGGTGATCTTTGGTATCAGCTAAATATAGAGGAACATATCAGTAGCATTTTAATGTCAAGGACACATGGGGACACCTAACAATCCACCATCTCCTAACCATCCATTTGCTATATCCTCCTACTGTAGAAACCTTTATGGCATCTCCCTCCACTATGGGACCAGTTATCCAGATTGCTTGGGACCTGGAGTTTTCCTGATAACAGTTCTTCCCGTAATTTTGATCTTCATACCTAAAATCTACTAGAAAATTGAGTAAACATTAAATAAACCCAATAGGCTGGTTTTGCTTCCAATAAGGACTAATTATATCTTAGTTTGGATCATGTAGTGTTTTATTATTACATTGAAAAGGGAAATCATTTTTAAAAATTTGGATTATTTGGATAAAATAGAGTCTATGGGAGACAGCCTTCCCTTAATTCAGAGCTTTCTGGATAACGGGTTTCTGGATAACGGATGCCATACCTGTAAATGTTTACAGAGAAGGAATGTCCTGACCACACGATAAGCTATAGTCTAATACTATACAGTCTAAAGGAAACAATATGGCACCTGCTTCCAATATGTAAAAATACACACAACACTCAATATACGCAATACGCCTTTCCTACTGTGCTAGAAGCCATGTTCTTGTACCTTGGTAAGTGACAATTGTGGGCTTTTTTGAGTCATGGGTGGGAAAGGGGGATGGGCAGCAACTGGTTTTTGCAGTATTTCAACTGGTTTTTCTGCTCTGGAGGGATTTCTAAACTTTGTTTCCTGGTGCATGTGTTGGGAGGAATTTCCTTTGGTTGAGTTGCCTCAATGTTTATAGTTACACAGCATCTGATTTCATCTTTTTTTTCATCCTGACACAAAATATTGCCCAGTAGGGGTTTTGTTTGCTCAGTGGTAACTCCTGGGGTCTGGGCGCAAAGCAGGATATATAAATTAGATAGATGGGAATGCCCAATCCTTACCTCTGCTTCCGAGGCTTGTGGGTAGGTTGTCTTCAGGTAATGGAACCGAGCTGCACGTAGAGCATTGTACCAGGCCACTATTTCCTGTACAGAGATACAAAATAACCCTGTATTTTCTCCCTTGCTAAAAAGGCATCAGACCCATCTTTAAAGCTATCCAATTTATCTGCTAGTACAGATGCTTCAGGGAGAAATCCCACAACTTGTCTGTTCTGCTCTATATCTCTCCCCTATCCCCTTTCTATGACGTATGTGCCAGATCTCCAACAGTGTCAGGCTGTTACCCACTGGACCTCTCATTTACTCCCAGTTACAGTGCAAGTATCTACAGTCCCTTTTACCTCTCCACTATCATGATACACAAAGATATTCCGGGTCTGGCTGTCCTTCATGTAGGTGATCTCCAGGCCATGCTGGTGTCTGATCTTCTCTCCTTGGAACGTGACATTCAGACTCTGGATTGGGATTATCCCCTTTGGACCTTTACCCTGCAGAACAAAGAATTATGGGGCATCTTTCTGGGACAAGCATCCCATACTGTCAAACAAAAGAGAGTTACTAATCCTCATGTACCGTCTAGGAGAATTCCTATGTTCCACCTGGGAGAATTCCTGTTCCTGGCTGTGAAACTCCCCAAATCTGTTGTTTTTGAGCTTCCCGGCCTCACAGATTGCTGCACTTCCTACCGCCCACCTTGTTGCTCCCATAGCTGCTCCCACTTTATACATTTTCTTCTACCTACTTTAGCATTCCCAGATCCCAGATATTACCCTGAAATGGTGCACAGTTTGAGCCGGGGAGGAGGAAATACTCACATTGTCCTTAGTGTAATATTTTAACACCCCCTCACTTCTTGATAAGACAAATTTTCTCTCCTGGAATCCTTTGCTGTCTCTTCCCCTTTTGTACAGGAAACCTTCCCGGTGTGCTGTTGGGGAGAAAAGAGACATCCCTCAGTGCCAAGCCAGTTACCCCCACAGGCATCCCTATATTTCTACACTGATACCCCCCTGGTCTGGGGCAATGGTCTGGGGCAACAGACTCTGAGGATCAGAGCTATAGTCTCACAAGATACATGGCATGATCCATTACCTGTTAGCTAAAAGGCTCCAGTACACCACTGCTGGTCGGAGCAGCTTTAGACTTATTTTGGTAATAGATATGAAAAGCAGTGACACACTTGAAAGGATGTGCCCACATTGGAGCAATAGGGTGATGCTGATTTACCTGTAGTGTGTATAGTTGCTTTATTGGACATAAATTCCTCCCGTTGGTATTTAGCCCGAATCCACTGCTCCTTTAGTACACTGAGAATAAAGGAGACAACATCAACTGCTGCAGTGCTGCACTGGACCAGGACAATTTACTTCATGTGTCAGTCTACTCCATGTAAACCTACTCACCCAAATACCATAGTACCAGAAAGGTCACCCTAACCTAACTGTATCCTTCTGATGTCACTAGTGGGGTAATTAGATGTTACCAGTGGCATAACTATAGAGAAAGCAGACCCCGCAGTCGCAGGGAAGCCTGGGGAAAAGGGGAGTGGGTGGAGTCCGGGCAGAGTCACGGCAGGGAGTGGAAGGAGGCAGGAAGTGGACAGATGGATGGACAGATGGATGGGGATTGGAGTGAGCTGAGCCCCACTAAAGGTTTTTTTGCAAAGGGACCCAGCACACTCTAGTGGATGTTACTTGGTTCCACAGCAATCATATTGAGCCCCCCCCCTCCACAGGAAAGAAGAATATTGTATTCCTCAATGAAAGTCATTTTCAGGTTACACCCCTGCTAATTCTTTGTGTCCCAGACAAGGTGTTGGGATGTGCAAGTAATAGGTGGAGCTGTACTCACTCGCAGTCTCTGGCGTGGGGCCGATAGTAGAAGGGAGGAACAAAAGCTTCATATTTCTTTTTTGCTTTCAGGTTTCCATTCCCAATCATGAACTGTAATGAGGAAATAAGTCAGGGAACAATAACAGCCCCATTTCCATGGATCTCAGGAGGAAGAGTTGCAATCTAATCCCATCAAAGTTTTGTGGAACCCCCCACATTAACAATATCTCAATCCGGCCCTCAAACCTTGCCCCACTTTACCTGCACCAGACGCTCGTCTTCCCAGTTATCCAACCGTATCGACTTGACTTTGCCGCTCTCTGTAAAATTGCGGTGCACTCCCGAGCATTGCAAGCAGATAAATACTCCCACTTTACACGAGGCCCAGTCAGGTTCTGGAAGAAAAGGGACATATTCCTACTCTGTATATATGTGTCATATAGGTGTTATATTGTTTCCCTTAAAGAGTACATTATGGGGGTATAGCTTATTGTGTGGCCAGAACATTCCTTTTCTATATATTTTTAATGATACATATGGGAGGGAACTGCCATAATTACATGAATGGGGTGAAGCTGCCATACCGAGCATTTGCGGCTACAGCACTTTGTGTTCATGTCGCCATTAGATTTCATGCAAATATACAAGGGGCAGATGGAAGCCAAAAAGCCCATGTGACAATCTCAGACAAAACTGCAGGTGCAGATTGACACCAGAATACCAATGCTCTGCCTTGTGCAATATGAGAATTTCTCCCCTTTCTGACCTGTCAGCAGTTTTCTGTTCTATTTCTGCCCTCACTTCCCCATGTGATTCCCTTGCACAAGTACCCCTGTCCTGTATGAGGGAAGCTCAGTGCCGTGCACAGGAAGTGTAGCAATCACAAGACCTGAGTGTGTCGTATAGAGGGCTGATGGGTTTGAGGGACAGGACTGATATGAATGTCCACTAACAGAAGAGAGTAAACAAAAGACATATCTTTATTTCTCATACCACTTGCGGCCAACAAGTGGTATGTTAAATAGAGACACATATGTTGGCCCCAGTGTGTATTAGGTGTACCCACAGGAGGTGCCATTAATCAGAGTGATATGAGAATCCACTTTCATCTTTCAATATGTCTAAGCAGAGCCGAGGCTTCTGGGAAAGGGGAAAGTAGGGATGTTGAGGTCTAACATTAGAACCCCTACAGCATCTGGTCAGGAGCAGCATTAGTGAAGGATCCTCCTGCAGGTGCAAGTGTAGTGCTCAGATGCATGACACATACCCTTCCAAACACATGGAATCTTAGGGCCCCAAAGATAACAAACACAGGGCCCAGTTTCACAATAATAAAGGAATTCCCAGCAGCCCTGTTTAAGGAGAAGGAAAACTAAGAAGGCATTTTATTGCCAATAGATTAGATAGAATGCTATATTTATTCCGTAGAATACTTTCCCATACCTGAGCAAAAAGCTCTAGAAACTCTCTGTTTGTTTAGGATAGCAGCTGTAGTATTAGCTTGGTATGACATCACTTCCTGCCTGAGTCTATCCCTGCTCACTATAGCTCTTGGCTCAGATTACAGCAGAGAAGGGGGGGGAAGAGGAGCAAACTAAGCATGGCGTGAAGTCTGACTGATACAGAAGCCCATGAGTACACAATAGAAGGAAAGAAATGCATTTTTCTTTTGACAGAGGACTCAGAGCAGCCCTACTTTGAGGGTTTACTGGTATATTTAGCTGGACCTTTCTGATAAGGCTTACTTAGTTTTAACCTTTCCTTCTCCTTTAAGGAGCAGGATCCACTCGAGACCAATGACTCCTGGCAATTTGTTTCCCACACTGACATTGCAAAACGATTTGGAGAACTGGCATAAGGAAAGAGGAAGGGCCAGGGTGCAGTGATTTCAGAACTTGCCAATTTCTGCTATCGGTGCATTTTTGGGGAAGAGAGAGAGAAACACATGGGGAGGAGAGAAAAGGTCTGAACAGAGATAAACCCAGCTGCATTACTTCCCAGCACTCCAGCATAATCGCATGTATCTAATTTGTGCTTGCCTTGGTAAATTGTGTTCAAGTTTGTGTTTTGGTTGTGTCAGTCTCTGGGAGGAGTTACAGTATTTTATGGAAAATGCAATAAGTGGGGGATTCATCAGGTGGAAGTTGCTTGAGTCGGAGTAACGTTGAAGTAACATTTCCTTAAGAGGAGGTATTAATTGCAGGGCACAAGTGACATGGATACAGCACAAATAGGTAATGAGGCAAAGAGGAAAGGACAAAAAGGCCCAGAGAAACGGGCAATGAGGCACAGAGGAAAAGGGTTACAAGGCATGCAGCTTTGCACTGCATTTGGATGGAGACTATTTTTCATGCATTTGTGCCCTTTGTGCCTGGCTTTCTAAATGACCCATCTTATTTTCGTGACTGTATAATTCCTTCCTTGTGTGTACAACATGTGTGCAGAGCCATCACGTGTCATCTTACTCATTGCAGACCACCCAAGGTTATCTGTGGCAGGTTATGGAAGAAACTAATGTATCTGGGCTGTACCATAGATAGGAGAGATTATATTATTAAAAGTAAGCGCTGTAAAGTAAATGTGTTTATACAACTAAATCACATTAATTACATACTGTACATAGAACATATGGAGTTACATACATCACAACCAATACCGGCACAAAAGGTGAGGAAGGCCCTGTGCAAAGGAGCTTACAATCTAAGGGGAAGGGAATAAGACCCAAGGTGTGGGAGTGGGCAAGATCAGAATGTAGTACTGTATGTGGTATTACATTTGCAGAGTGAGGGTAGGCTTCTCTAAAGAAGTGCATTTTAAGAGACCTTTTGAAAGCAGAAAGGTTGGGAGAAAGTCAGACAGACCGTGGGAGAGAATTCCAGAGGAGGGGTGCAACCCTTGCAAAGTCTTGAATGCGAGCAAGTGAGGAGGTAATGAGAGAAGAGTTGAGCAGCAGGTCAGTAGAGGAGCGTAGTAAGCGATTGGGTGAGTATATTGAGATGAGTTCAGAGATGTAGGGGGGCAGATTATAGGTAAGGAGAGGTTTTTAGAGGTAATCGGGTAGTGTCAATGCCAGCTGTGATTTATAGGGAGAGAACTAAGGTATTTTGGTTGTGGTGGGAGGGAGCTATGGGGAAAATGGAGGCATCTAGGTTGCATCACAGGCTGTGTGTGTGTGTGGGGGGGGGAGTTAAAGAGGGAACTGGGTATCTGGGTTGTGGTTCAGGCAGAGAAGAGTTATAGGGAGAATGAGGGTATACGAGCTGTGCTGAGCACAGGGTGGCATTAAAGGGGTAGTTCACCTCTTTTGATAACTTTTTAATTTGTCTTTTTTAAAAGTTTTTGAATTATTTTCTTTCCTCTTCTGCCTCTTTCCAGAGTTCCTAAGTATGCCTCTCCTACTCACATTCCAGCCTCTCATTCACACCACTGCCTGGTTAATAGGGTGCATTTGACCATAGCAACCAGACTGTTGCTAACACACAAGACTGGGAAGCTTCTGAACAAAACACTAAACACGCGAATAAATAAAAAATGAAGCCCAACTACACATTGTGTCAGAATATCACTGTTTGCAGGGTTAGTTTACACCTACTGGTGGGCCCTCATTCCTAAGATCGTACAGGGTACACCTTTTACTTTCTTAGTTCTTCTAGAGATAAAGGCTGGCATAGCACAGATCCCCAACTTTACAGGACCCCAAAACAAAAGGTAATGTGGAAATGCTGGAATCACCATTGCCCCAGAGGTTGCAGCCAGTATTATCTCTATGCTTGCCTCCCATTTGTGCAATACTGGGATAGAATGTCACAGGCTTTGTTATATGACAGAAAAAAGCATTCACTGTATGGGCCCCACTATTCCCTCTATTAAATCCTTGTTTTACCAACAAGCTTGTCCTTTAATTAAAAGAACATCCAAAGCAAGTGGTATTCAAGGCATGTGCACAGCATGATGGGAATAGGTTACAGTATATAAAATGTAAAGACTGAATGAGCACAACTTGATCCAGCTGAGTAAAGCTGACCATAAACAGGCAGATTAAGGTGTCAACCCCACAGATTTAGTATTGCAACCTAACCCCACAAGGCAAAACCCCACTGATTTCATAAGGGGAATGTACTAACACTAAGGAAGAATCAAGGGTATATAAACCACATGTGAACCAAGCAGATATTTCACCAAAGTCTACTAAATTATATTTTCTGGTTACTAACAGATGCCCCCTTAGCATTCACTTTTAGGAATTTAGAATTTAGTTCTGCCCACAATTCACAAACTCACTAATAAATATGGGGTTAAACCAGCTCCTTGTCACCCAAAACTCATTTAGTGCTTTATTCCTATATTCCTATTTAGCAGGTCAGACACACAGGGAGCACCTTTAAAAGTGTTAAATGGGTAGTTCATCTTTAAGCTGACTTTTAGTATGGTATAGAAAGGGTAATTCTAAGCAACTTTTCAATTGGACTTCATTTTTTCTTTATTGTAGTTTTTTACTACTGTCACTGACCCCATCTAAAAAAAACAAATGCTCTGTAAAGTTACACATGTATTGTTATTGCCACTTTTATTAATCTTCTTTCTATTCCTATTTCAGTCTCTTATTTAAATCAGTGTATAGTTGCAAACTGAAGTGCTGCTGAATAAAAAGCTAAATAACTTAAAAATTCACAAATAATAAAAAATGAAAACCAGTTGCAACTTGTCTCATAATTTCACACTCTATGTCACACTCAAAGTTATTTTGAAGGTGAACAAACCCTTTAAATAGTTTCCTTACCTGGCAGTCCACAATCTGCACACACAGAATTCTCAGGCAGCTTTAATGTCTCCAGCAGTCGTGTATTTCTTTCTCTGTTCACCATTGTTGGCTTCTTTGTGGGGGCCTCAAATCAGAACCCTGTCCATCCTACTGCAGCTGAGGTACACTATGTCGAGAGCTCTGTTGCTTCCTAGTTGTCCTGCCTGAGATCTGGTCTAGTGCCTGAGAGCTCTGTTGCCTCCTAGTTCTCCTGCCTGAGAGCTGGTCTAGTGTCTGAACGCTCTGTTGCCTCCTAGTTCTCCTGCCTGGGAGCTGAGCTAGTGCCTGGGAGCTCTGCCTGCAATGTGACCTGCCTGACAGTAGTGTCTCCTAAGAGCTCTGTTGCCTGCTAGTTCTCCTGCCTGAGAGCTGGTCTAGTGCCTGAGAGCTCTGTTGGCTCGTACTTCTCCTTCCTGAGAGCTGGTCTAGTGCCTGAGAGTTCTGTTGCCTCCTACTTCTCCTGCCTGGGATCTGAGCTAGTGCCTGGGAGCTCTGCTGCCTGCAATTTGATCTTCCCGATAGTAGTGTCGCCTAAGAGCTATGTTGCTTGCTAGCTGCCCTGCTCAGGCTTGTGCCAGAGCTGAGCTAATTGCTGAGTTGTGTGGACTTTGCGATTAAGAAGTTGCTTCAGTGTTGCTCTCTGTCCCAAACTCCTCCCCAGTGACCGAGGGCAAGGCAGTCCCAATAGGTCTGTGCAATTTCCCTATTTCTAGGTCACATAGTGAGTAGTGACGTACTGGTGTTGGTGTCACTTACTAACTGATGGCTCCTGCTTTCCCTGCCTCCCACTGGCGTTCTGCCTGCAAACATCACAAGCAGCAGCAGCAGCAACCAGCAGTGCAGAGAGGGAGTTTATGTGCAGTATCAGACTGGCCCACAGGGATACCAGGAAAACTTCCGGTGGGCCCAGGTGTCAGTGGACCCTCTTGCTTCTAAACATTTGGTCTATTTCATGGTTATTCCCTATTTCTTTATAGGAAAAAATGCTTTATAATGAAAGAATATAGTAAGTAGATATAAAAGACTAGGAGAATAAAGAGGTTGAGTGAGGAGAGAAGGAATAATAGTTTGGAAAGTGGGCCCACGGTCTAAGGCTTTCTGGTGGGCCCCTGGCATCCCAGTCCCACACTGCTTATGTGTAGGGTTGCCACCTTTTCATGAAAAAAATACCAGCATTCCTATATATTTATCTTTTTTCCCTATTAATAACATTGGAATCAACCATCATTTTTACTGGCCAGGCAGGTAAAATACGGGCCAGGTGGTAACCCTACTTATGTGTATGACTGTGCCTGACAGTATCAGTCTAAGTGTATGTACCAGTTGTGCCCAGCTACACCTGCTCATTATGCCCTAGAGTCTAATATTCTGTCCATTACCCAAGGATGGGGTATTAACAATACAGAAGAAATGCCAAAATCGATTTCAGGAATCATGGGCTCTCACCCCAAAGGGAACCACAGCTCCCAGACCCGGTACATAATTAAGTTGGGTTGAAACAAAACCAAGATCCATCCAGTTCAACCCCTTGGTAGCTAATAACACCAGAGCCAGATTGGGAGAGGGTATCATTATCTGAAAAGACCCTTGTGTATGTATGTTTTCCGCCCCTGCTTACTATTATAGTTGGTGACGGCTCGAGGTGTGGCCCCAGTGTTTAAAGAAGGGGGCGTTAACGTTAAAAATGACCCTGCCCCCACGTGCTGCTTCTAGGGGAACTTTATACGCGCGGCTCCTACTCCGGGTGGAGGACGTTTCTGGACGTACAGGAAGTTACGCGGATTTACGTGATGGGAATGATGATCAGGTGTCTGCGTCTCCTCTGTGCGGCAGGTAATCTGCCTATTGGAATGTGCCCTTTTTGCTTGTGCCCTGACATCAGGGGTAAAATGTTGTTGATACAAAGGGGCATCGGACCTACAGGGAAGGTTGTCAGGGAAATGCCTATGGGCTGGAAGGGCAGATGTGGCTACTTCAGTGCAACCCCAAATTGTAACCTTGTATAATCGCTCCCCTCCATCCTATACTTATGTGCAGATCAATAGAGAGAAGGGCAATTGGGCTGAAGTATTGTTCCCCCCCCAGTATTAACTAATAACCTTCCCCCCAGTGGCCATGTGCAGAGATATATAGAAGAGGGCAATAGAGCTGGCATACAAATTGCCCTTATGTACCCTTCCCCCACAGTGGGTATTTGCAAATCCATAGTGAGAGGGAGATTTTATTTGCCCTTATATCACCCCCCCCCCCAGTGAACATGTGCAGATATATAGGGAGAGGAGGCAATGTGGAGCTGATGTACGATTTGCCCTTTTATCCCCCTCTCGTGGGTATTTACAGATATACAGTCAGGCCCATACATCTTCGGACAGAGACAACTTTTTCCTAATTTTGGTTCTGTACATTACCACAATGAATTTTAAATGAAACAAATCAGATGCAGTTGAACTGCAGACTTTCAGCTTTAATTCAGTGGGTTGAACAGATTGCATAAAAATGTGAGGAACTAAAGCCTTTTTTTAACACAATCACTTCATTTCACGGGCTCAAAAGTAATTGGACAAATTAAAAAAAAAAACTGAAAATAAAATGTTCATTTCTAATACTTGGTTGAAAACCCTTTGCTGCCAATAACAGCCTGAAGTCTTGAACTCATGGACATCACCAGATTCTGGGGTTCCTACTTTTTAATGCTCTGCCCGGACTTTACTGCAGCGGATTTCAGTTGCTGTTTGTTTGTGGGCCTTTCTGTCCAAGTTTAGTCTTCAACAAGTGAAATGCAGCTCAATTGGGTTTAGATCAGGTGACTGACTTGGCCATCCAATAATATTCCCATTCTTTGCATTAATAAACTCCTGGGTTGCTTTGGCTGTATGTTTTGGGTGATTGTCTATCTGTATTATGAAACACCTCCCAATCAATTTGACTGCATTTAGCTGATTTGAGCAGACAGTGTCTCTAAACACCTCAAAATTCATTCAGCTGCTTCTGTCCTGTGTCACATCATGGATAAACATTAGTGTCCCAGTGCCACTGGCAGCCATTCACACCCAAGCCATCACACTGTCTCCACCATGATTTATAGAGATGTGATATGCTTTGGATCATGAGCTGTTCCACACCTTAAATATTGTAATAAGATATGAAGAGAGGGTCTCCATGAGGTAGAATACTTACTCACCACATGGGGGAAGTGGCCCAAGCGCACCGCCCTGAGCCCTCGGCATTGGGAGCAGACAACCGTAAATGAATCTGGAGCAGGCACTCAAATAAAGGCAATCTTCCATCAATAGTTGAAATGAAGTAAAAATATTTATTGTGTCCTCTGCTTTACACATTTCATTTTATACACACTTAATCATAGGCTGTTCCTAGCCTTTCTATTCTTGATGCTTATGAGTGGCTTGCACCTTGCAGTGTACCCTCTGTATTTACTTTCATGCAGTCTTCTCTATATGGTAGACTTGGATATCGATATGCCTACCTCCTGGGGAGAGTTGTTCACTTGTTTGGCTGTTGTGAAGGGGTTTTTCTTCACCATGGAAATGATTCTGCGACCATCCATCACTGTTGTCACAGATCTTTTTGCATTGCTGAGTTCACCAGTGCTTTTCTTTCTTTCTTTCTTTCTCAGGATGTTCCAAACTGTAGAATTTGCCACTCCTAATATTGTAGCAATTTCTTGGATGTTTTTTTTCGTCTGTTTTTGCAGCTGAAGGATGGCTTATTTCACCTGCATGGAGAGCTCCTTTTACCGCATGTTGTCTGTTCACAGCAAAATCTTCCACATACAAGCACCCCCCTCAAATCAACTCCAGGGCTTTTATCTGCTTCATTGATAATAACATAACGAATTTCCCATACCTGCCCATGAAATAGTCTTTGAGTCAATGGTCCAATTACTTTTGAGCCGCTCAAATGAAGTGATTGTGCTAAAAAAGGCTTTAGTTCCTCACATTTTTATGCAATCTTTTTGTTCAACCCACTGAATTAAAGCTGAAAGTCTGCAGTTCAGCTGCATCTGAGTTGTTTCATTTAAAATTCATTGTGGTAATGTACAGAACCAAAATTAGAAAAAAGATTTATGGGCCTAACTGTATAGGGAGATGGACTGTGTGGGTCTGAGATACTATTTGCCCAGTGGGTATGTGCAGATATATAGGGAGAGTGGCAGTGGGGTTGAAATACTATTTGCCCCATATAGTCTTCCCATAGGATGGAATAAGTAAAGTGAATTGTGTGCAAGCTACTGCTTTTCCCATTTTGCTGGAACTTGAATGAGGTTCAGTACTTGGGTCATGTGTGTGTCCCTGTACCAGTATATTAGTAGCCACAGCTTCTTTCCTCTCAGCCCATGGTGGCCACATTATTTCAGCCCTGGGTTGGAGGAGTTGCCTCTGTGTCATGTTGTCCCCCCTTAAGAGTCTACTTGTTCCTACAGGGAGAGGAATTCTGCCCTTCAGAGGTCTTGGCCCGCTTCCTGCACACAGACACATTCATTGCTCTCAATGTCTAGCCAAGTCTGCAGCTGAGCTGGATATGGAGGAAAGTGCAGAAGGAAGGGCAGAGACAGAAGAAAGCCTAAATGCAGCTTATACAGATGAGGAAGCAGACACGATCCTCCATGTTCTCAATACTGCCCCCCAGAGTGAGCTGGCTGCCATCAAACTGCTCAGGGGCAAGAAATCTGCCAGTATTGTCCAGTACAGGGAGCAGCATGGGCCATTCCTAGACCTGGATAGTGTTGTCCAAGTTCCACACTTCAAGCACAAAATCACAGTGAAAGTGTTTGACTCCATCCTCAGCCCTGTGGATAAAGACGCCAAGAAGGAGCGCCGGCCTGAGAGCAGAAGCAGCGTGAGGTTTATAAAGCCTGATGTACCCACAGAAAGGCTGCAGGTGGGTTTATCTTTATACTGGGGGGGTTAACTGGAGCATTGTCTGTGGATGTTCTTGTGCTACAAATGTCAGTATCCCATTGACAACATTATGGTATTGGGAAGTATTGGCTCATACTCCCAGACTGAATAAAGGGAGGAGTGCTCCCTTTTGTCCCTACAGCAGCAGTATTATTAGTACAGGTACTAAGCGTGTGCTTGGTAGAGTAAAAATAACCATTGGCTGCTGCCATTGCTGAGCTAATGAATTACAAATTGCCCAGTGGCCATGCTTAACAGTAAGGCCTAGGTTCAGGGAGGGAATGGGAGGTGCAGCAGAGTTGGAAAATGCCCAGTACTCATGCTCTACAAGTAAGGGTCGGGTGCTCTGGATATGCTCTGTTCCTCTGTAGCAGCCTGTGTGGCCCGAAACATTGCCATATTTTGAAGTCTACAATGAGCCAATAAACGGATGTGTGCTACAGCTACTTTGGACTCTGTAGAGACAAATACTAGAGACACCAGGGGGCATATTTAGCAAGGGTCGAATTTTGAATTGAAAAAACTTCGAAATTCGAATTCAAAAAGACCAACCGAAATTAAGTCCGTTTTTTTTTTTTGGACGAGCAGGTTCGTTTTTTATCTAAATAGGTCCGTATTCTCCAAATTTCGAATCGAAGGAATAGCACAATCAATTGAAAAATCAAAGTTTTTTGGTTTTTTTTGGGAAAAATGTTGAATCAAATTCGGTCCACCAATTGACTCCAAATAAGTTCTAGGAGGTCCCCCATAGGCTAAAACAGCAATTCGGCAGGTTTTAGTTGGCGAATGGTTGAAGTTGAATTTCAATATTCAAATTTTTTTCAAATTTGAATCGAATTTAGACCATTCCATAGTCCAACTACACAAAAAATAGCTCCAAATTAGAATTTTATTCATTTGAAAATTCACCTCGACCTTTGATAAATCTGCCCCCACGTGTGGAATTCTATACCCAAGAGATTGCTTTATGGAAGGGTTAGATCTCTTTTTAGCGAGAAAGGTTTCAGGAATGTTAACAGAAAATGGCCCTTGGGAGATAATTGGGTGGAGGGGGAATCTCTCTTAATTTGGGTCACATTAAATTTGAATCTGAGCCAATGTTGTCAGTACAGATTGGAAACGCCCAACTGCAGGGAAGCACATGCTGATTTGGTTCAGTTTATTTGGGTGGTGCATACTTCTCTGGGTACAGCAGTGTGTCTGACTATCACATGTCTTAGGGGTGGAATTTCTGTAGCAGTGAGACTTGCAAATGGGAAATCCCAAGCTCTGGACCCTGCAGGAAGCATAGAATTGGCCAAGCAAAGCTCAGAGTGGTTATTTTAAGGTGATGCAACTCTTTGCTGGTAACAAGGGAAATTGTGGTTGCTTAGTCTGGGATGCTAGTGTGTCCCATTCTGTTATTACAGGGACATTAACCATGAGAAGATGATTATTTTTGTTTGACACAGGTTTAGGAATTAAGTGCAATTTCTATAATTTGACTGTCTGCATTGATCATGGGATTTGAATGATTGTTTTAATAGATTAGGAGTTACAGACTGAAAGGACAGACTGTGAGGGGGATACACTGCATCAGGAGCCCAGATGGTTGAAACTGAAGGATTCTTTCCCCAGTATATGTACCTGTATGTACATGACCAGCTTACAGCACAGGCAGCAATAATAAACTGAGAAATGCCAGACCTTCAGTTATAGAATAGTTTGAATGCAAGAACAGCACTCTGCCTGAAAATGGGGAAGTTAAAACTTTTATATAAAATTCTCTCCTTTCTAGGCTACTGAAAGCATAGTATCCATTGTCTTTGGAATAAAGAAAATAGCCTGGGCCCACGTAAGCCGCTCCATGATGGTGCATGACTGGCAGCAGCAGGAATGGTACAGGTTTATGAAGGGGCCCTACTTTGCGCACATGTACCTGGAGGATGTAAGTAAAGCTGTAAAATTCTCTTATGTGTAACCCCCTTAACCTGTATTTGGGGGAAAGTTCTATGTATAGAGTAATTACTAGGAATCTCTCCCTCCGACAGGTCTCAGCAGTGGTTTCTAAGCTCCCAGTGGCAGATTTCTATGTTCTGGAAAAGCCTGGAATCTCCCTGCAGAACACCAGCCTGTTCCCAGTCATGTTACACATGCGCACAGTGGAAGCCATGCTCTACGCTATGCTGAACATGCAATACGAAGCTGATGGAGAGCACAGGGTACTAAGCATGGCAAGAAGCACGGTGGGGAAACACTTTGATATCATGGTGGGGGAATCACGCACCAGTGGTCTGGAGATTGCAAAGCAGCTGCTAACACACTCTGTCTCTCAGGAGGAGCCCAGAGTTCGATTCCCCCAAGACGCAATCTTCCATTATAGAAACCACTTACAGCCCAGAGGGCAGAACAGAAACGAGGAGCTGTGTGATGCTCTGCTGCAGGCTATTGCCTTCTATGAACTTGCTGTGTTCTAGGACTTCCCTGCACAGGCTCATTGGTGGGGAGCGTAGCTCTGCATTCACTTCCGTCCCTCGGCACTGTAATGAACTGGATCTGACACCATTCCAAAACACAGCTGCCCTGAAAGTATAACCTTATAGGGGTGGGGCTTCCCTGTCCTATAAGGAAGGGGCTCTCTTTCAAAACACCAATACATAGTTTAAGCTTCTGGAGGATGTACATAACATTTAGAGCTAGCTTATGCTATTACACCCCTGTCACTGAGTCCTACCTCCTGCTGTACAATCTGTGTCTAGAAATATATTGCCCATGCACAGGGATTGCAGCAATCACACCCAGACTTCCAGGAGGGTAATCACCAATAGTCTATGTGCACCCACCCCCTTCCTTCTGAAGAACAGAGGGGCACAAAGTAACTGCAGTGCTGGCAGTGGGAGAGTGAACAGTTGCGCAGGTTAATGGCAGCATGACATCAATTGATGTCCGGACATGAGACAGCAAGCTTGTGGGCAGTGTAAAAGACTACCTTTGAAGGAAGCACAAGTATACTAATTTGACAAAGTAACTGCTGCCTAGCGAATGATAACAGGAAAAAAGCAGCTTATTTTGTAAAACATTTAATATTATTAAAAGGCTGCACACAATTTCATAAAATGCATTTGTATGATACAAGGCGCGTGTCAGACAATAGTGTTTCCCAGCTGGAAATTCAGCCAGGATCTGCTTTATAAACTGTACAAAGTGATTTTTACATTCCTATACATATCTAGTATATTACAACACACTTCTCATCACTCACCCAGCAGGCACACATTATACTATTAGTTTCCAACATGGAATATTGCGTGAGTACACATGCTGCTGTATTCAGAAGACCAGCCTTTTTCTGTACTGTGCCTACAGAAGTAAACATTAGCCTGTGACTTATCAGGAACAGACAAGTTGCCGCACTATATTTAAGAACACTGTCTAGGGGTGCTGTATTTTTGAAACACTTCCACAGCTGCAAGTAGATCTGCTGAGAGCTGCACATGGCTGAGTGGGACATTACTGCCCAGGTTGGGATTGTCGCCCTGTTTGAGTAATGAGTAAACAGTGTACAAACCCTAAACACACGGATATGAAGGAGAAAAGTTGGTTCCTCTAGTCACACAGGTGACTGATTCTGCTAACACCTGATTGCTCCACACTTACACTATTTTAATCATAGCTCAGTCCACCAGGAGTTACGATGTACCCCATAAACACATCTGGCTTGCAGTAATATTATTATTAGAACTTGTACAGAATTTAAATTCTGAGACTCCAGTATCTCCAATACTAGTAATGAGCTACAGGGTGAAACAGATCTACAATAATGCTTCATGTTACAACACAGGCTAGTTTTGGAGATTGATTTGAAGGCAAAATGTCAGCCTTAAAGAATAAGTAAACCTTTCAAATACGTGATTGTAAAATTGATGCAGGTGCTTTTCAAAGCACTTTTGCAATGTATATTCATTTTCTTTTTGGAATTCTAAGATACATGTACTTAACATGAATGAATTGTTACAACAGCGCCACCTGCTGATAATTTTCTGACCACCAAGTAGTCAAGGAAGTTGTCAGGAGAAAGAAAGAGGGCTGCTCTGATGTTCTTCTGGTTAGGAAAGATTTGAGAAAGGTTTAATTGTTTTCCTAACTAGAACATCAGACCGGCCCGCTTTCTTTCTCCGGACAACTTCCTTGACTACTAGGTGGTCAGAAAATGACCAGCAGGTGGCGCTGTTGTAACAAAATTAATTTATGCTAACAGTAAATGTATCCTTTAATATCTTGGAATTAAAAAAAATAAAGGTACACTGCAAAAGTGTTTCGAATAGCACTCACGTCAATTTTACATTAGTTTTAAAGGTTTACTGATCCTTTAATTCTGGAAGCACTGGGCAACTCCCAGCAAAAGTACAGAGCACTGCAAATACAATGCCATAAAACAGACAGGCTATTTTGGTGCTGGAGGGCTGTAGAAATAGTGTTGGCAGTGTTGTAGGTCCCTGGGCGACATCCAAAAAATTAGTGTTTTGTCCCTAAAAATCCATATCACAAAGCACCAATTGTTCCTGTATAGTTAAAGCACATTAGGGAAAGTCTGCTGCCAAGCTGCTCACTGTTGCTTTAGATAATTCTAGATGAATGCCTTCAAAATAATGGAGAAACCTGGGACAAAAGAATAAAAAAAATTAGTCTCTTCCAAGCTGGCAACATTGATAACAACCCTAGTCCTGTTCTAGCCCCACAGGTGCTGAAACTGGGGAGATCTAGAATTGGAAGAGGAAGTGCAGCCTCGTTAGCATGACCTGCAGTGTGAGGTGGTTTATGAGAACGATACCCACCTTCTTTTAGTCTTCTCTTGCTCTTTCAGTCGTTGCAAGCGACAGATACAGCGCATAGCAGGAAGGTACTCTGTTACATTGGCTTGCCTGTTGCCCAGACCAAAGAAAGATCTGCTGGACAGAACTGTCCTAACCACAGACATCCTCTTCTCTGCCACACTGCAACACAAACAGGAACAGTACAATGCATAGGTTGTCTCTTCAAGCTAGTTTTACTCCTTATCGCTTTAATTCTCACCTTTTATAGTCTCACCCACTCCCCTGCCTCTGCTATGGTTTCACCCACTTCACCTTCGCTTGCTATAATTTTGCCTACTTGACAAGTTTTACTTCACATGCACCAAAACAGCCCAATAATGGGTAACTAGCCCTCAAAACCGAGCAACATCTTCACCCCCAAACTGCACAGTGTTTCCCTAATCACACCGTCCAACTTATCCAAATAACACCAATCTCTTTAAAAAGGATGCATATCTTTAAATGTAACACCCAGAAGGTTATGAATTACCTGGAACTGGCTGCACTCTGGCAGAAGCAGACATTACCCCTCTCTTCAGACACATGCAAAGTGAGTGCCTTGGTGGGGTCGTGGCTGGCTGCTGTGCAGGCTTCAAGTGAAGTATCAATGGCTGTTGAGAGCTTAGACAAACATTTCTGAAAAGCAAGTGTTTCTATGGTTGCTCGGACTTCCCCGGAGCTCTGGCTGTTGCTCCAGTCCCTGGTCTCTACTCTCAGCCCATCACACAAGCCGTCCTTTATTCGACTTTCTGTCCAGTTGGCGTTACCAAAATCTGCTTGGTCCTTGGGATTATATGTAAAGCAATCTATCTGGGACATATTGTCAACAAAGTCTGCAAGTGACCCCAGGCAGCGGTAAACTAACCGAGAGGCCTTCTGCTCCTCCTGACTGAGTCTGTGCCTTTCAGGGGCAGGTTGTGTGCCTTCTGATTTCTCTCTATCAGCTTCAGGAAGGTCTTTCTGCCCTGTCTCCTCTTGGGATTGAATGCCAGATACCAAGCTAAGCATTTCATCGACAGAATCACTATCAAACAAATCACTGTCATTAAAGAGTAGAAGCTTCTTTCTCTTTTTCATCTGCGCCGACACTTTCAGTGGGCTCTCATCAGCCTTGTCATTCTTATCAAGCCCTGCTGAATTCTCAGGCAAGGGGGGCAGCAGAGTTGGCAGTTGAATATTAACTGGCAGTGGAAGGAGGAATTCCAGATTACTCAGTGTAAAATACACATTGTTCATCTGAAACTCTGTAAGCAAGCGCTGGAGCACATTCCTTTCTTGTGTCTGGGGAACGTGATTCTAGAAAGACAAACATTAATATGAGCTGCACAATAGGAAGTGCTACCCAGACAAGCAAACTAGCACATAAGTTTAATTCAAGGCACTCTTAAAGGAGAACTAAGGTTAAAATACAAATGCAGACAATCTAACCCAGCGTTTCAGGACAGGGAGTAATTGGCAACATTTTGGGACTGTTTTGTAATCATGCCTTTCCTTCTCCTTTAAACCAGCACATGAAAGCTAATGCAGACAGCAGAAAGTTACACAAATTGCATAAAAATTTGTGTGTTACACAAATTACATAAAATTGTGTTTACTGTATGTTGCACCACTCGGTACAGATAAGGTTAATTCTGATATAAAACAAAGTCACTCACCTTTATAAAGGACAAAAGACCGTCTGTGGGTAAAATAATGTTATGAAGACCCATGAAATTCTCTGTGCAGCCAATGTTGCATTTTGGAAGTTCAGCTCCTATCAAAGCCTGTTTTTTTAAGCCATCTGTATTCGAGCCTTGTATAGAAAAGAACTAGCATTAAATGGGGCAATAGACAGCAATGCAAGTAACACACACAGCCTCAAAATACAAATAAAAGTCCAGTTTATCTACAGATTGTTGGTTTGTTCCCCTCCACTTGTTTATGCATACATGTATATTACAGAGAAGAAAGGTATGAACTTACGACAGATTTGCAGTGGCTTTTCCACCAATCCACCTCCACCACTACTAGCCCAAAACTGCAGATGGAGAAGGCTTTGCCTGATGTCACACTTATTGGCAGATAAAAATGTTAAAAAATCCTTTGTTTCTGTTCGGAGGTTTTCAGCCAAGCAAAGAACTTGCAGGTAAGTTGCAACATTGACCTGGGAAAATAAGGACATTGTCCAAACCCAAACTGAGGTAGACCCCCACTCCTAAGATGAGACCACCATTTGACATCACTATAACTTACCAGCGAAGGGGTTTTAAAATGAATATTTTCAAAGAAGCCATCAAACATTAAGCCAAATGTAGGATCTAGGAGAGGAACACAATGAAAGTCAGACTAGTTTAGGGAAACCCGCTGTCTAACTCAGCTTTTCTTTACCTATTGGCCTTTACATTTCAGTGGTTTATTGGCCCATATCTAAACTACCTAAATAATATTTTCAACAAAATGTAATGTTCCATTCTGCAGGAGAGAGCTGATGGATTCTATATGAAGTGATATACAAGGTACATAGGAATATTCTGAGTGCGCAGATATTCATATTCCTAGGCAGCAGAGCTCCAGAACCGTATCATTTTGTCCAGAAGTACTACATTTATAGCTGATGCATCTGTTAGCTTGAGCAAAAGAACTCCATGCAGGCTCATGTCCAACAACTCTGGGGCTTGGCTTACCACTTGTGGTGAGAATCACTGGCCGCTTTGTGGTGCTCATAAAAGTCTTGATTGCACTCAAAAATCCAACGTCGTCGTCAAATATTACATCTACCTGAAATGAGAAGTGCAATGTTGCCAGACCAGCAAAGTGTTTTGCAATAGGACTCCAATACTAAAACGTAAGCTTTTCCGAAATCTCTATGGGTCTTGCATGTATTGCATGTACATTGTCCCAACAAAAATGTATAAAGAGGCAAAAAGTTTTCCATACCTATACTTATTATACCAGTCATTCTTTTTTCTTATTTTGTGTTAGTTTTGATTCAAAAGAAATAAAAATGATTACAATAAAAATAACCAGATCCCACTGAGCAGCAGTGCCTCCAGGCACCAACATCAAGCAATCTCTGCCATTAGTGGTGTGTGTGGCAGCTTAGTTTTCTAATGACTAAATAAAGTTAGTGAATATACCTCTTCAAATAGGATAAGAGATGTTGCGGTTTTTCTGTGTTTTTCCTCCGATCCAGTTTCTTTTTGTGCAGTTGCATATAGACTCTTATTTGGCTTGGTTTCAACTTCCCTCAGAAACACACCCTTCCCTAGCCCTGCAAAAAGCACACAGGCCTGTTAACTGCAGAGCTGTAACCTTATTACCATCATGTATCAGCTGCACAAGGATGAAGGGAACCTACAGACTGCATAACACGGAGATATAGGTGGGCACAATGGTGGCCATTAGCAGTCACCTTACTGTTAGCCTCCAATGTAAATGGGCATGAGTAAATGCCTCAGTAGGCACGAAACGCATAAGGCAGTATTAAAGGAGAATAATGTGGCAATTAACTACTAAGTAGGCACGAAACGCATAAGGCAGTATTAAAGGAGAATAATGTGGCAATTAACTACTAAGCGATATGTGTGTACCGCTGATGGACTGTATTGTATGAACCTTTGTTTATCCCTGGCAATAGATGTTCACAACTCTGTACAATTAATATATCAATAAACCTTGCCTGAATGAAAAATAAAAATCAAAAACTATAAAAGAAAAAATGAAGGCCAATTGAAAAGTTGCTTACAATGAGCTGTTCTATAATATAGTAAAAGTATGTACCTTTGGAAGCCTCTGTAGCACTGGGTTTCTCCTCATTTCTCTTAATAGCAGGCGGTTTGAAGAAATTTGCCAGAGACTTGGGTGCCAGCCCTTTTCTAAGTCCCGTGCCTCTGGGTGAGGCCGGTGGTTTTCTTGGAGATGAAACCACATTCTTTGGAGAGTTTAGTTTTCCTTGAAGGGGAAAATAGGTCAAAGGGTTAATATTAATATTCTGAGACAATATGCAATTTGCCTTTTTATTCATTTGCCTTTAGGTCTGCCTTTAAAGGAAAACTATACCCCCAAAATGAATACTTAAGCAACAGATAATTTATATCAAATTGAATGACATATTAAAGAATCTTACCAAACTGGAATATATATTTACATAAATATTGCCCTTTTACATCTCTTGCCTTGAACCACCATTTCGTGACTCTATCTGTGCTGCCTCAGAGATCACCTGACCAGAAATACTACAACACTAACTGTAACAGGAAGAAGTGAGGAAGCAAAAGGCAGAACTCTGTCTGTTAATTGGCTCATGTGACCTTACATGTGATTTGTATGTGTACACAGTGAATCTTACGATCTCAGGGGGCGGCCCTTAGTTTTTAAAATGGCAATTTTCTATTTATGATTACCCAATGGCACATACTACTAAAAAAGTATATTATTATGATAATGGTTCATTTACATGAAGCAGGGTTTTACACATGAGCTGTTTTACTCAGTATCTTTTAATAGAGACCTACATTGTTTGGGGGGTATAGTTTTCCTTTAAGCTGAATCGACAACTAGAAAGTAAAGGGGGTATAGTTTTCCTTTAAGCTGAATCGACAACTAGAAAGTAAATTCTGAGACTGGATTATATTGCATCACTTATTCTGTTTAGTGCATCATTTGTTTTCCTATTTTTCCACTCTGCTTACTGTAATAACGGGGCCATCCGTGAGTTTACTTACTGGGAGACTTTGTCGAGCTGAAACTGCTAAAGAAACATGGTTTGTGGGTGTTCACCCCTTGCTGATCTACTTGGTGTGACTGCGTGGCTTCCTTTAGCTGTGTTAAGATCTGCCTTCCACTGCGCTGACAGGATGCATTAACTTCAAACACCTATGAAGAGTATTAGAAATTCTTTCATATAAACAAATCGAACTATCTGGCACAAACTTGGCAGAGCAGCCGGTTTATTTACCTTGAAGCCAAGCTCTTGGGCGCATGCATACACCGCTGCAGTTTTACCGATTCCAGGAGGACCGGTGATCAGTACAGTGTTACACAGAGACTCCTCTTCACTATCAGAGTCCATGGTCATAAAGTCATTCTGGTCCCATGTGTCTTAGCAATAAAAAAAAGAAAAAAGAAACCGCTTGAGGCCAATGTGAGTCTTGCACTGTAACACTTACATGTATTCGCTGCATGATACCAGACTAACCCAGCTTTGCCCAAATGGTGCCTTAACTTGTTTATCTTAGAAATACCTGATTTCTCTTTCTCTGTCTTTTGCATTTGACTTTTCTCCTCTTTTTCAGCTCTGACTTTCCAATCTTTTAGCCAGCTGTGGAAAGGACATAGGTAGACCAATTATCAAACAGGAACAAAATGGCTAAATACACCAACCAATACAATGCATCATTCCTTACCTGTGTAACTGCTGAATGGCTGCAGAGTTGCCAATCATTTCACTAGTATTCTGAGGTTGATACTTCTCTGTCCACAGAACATCATCACACTCAGTATCTAATTCAGAAAAGAGACCAGATTTCTAATAGGGAAACAAGCTGTGAATTAAAACCTATGGTCTGGCACCATTAGGAACATCATTACCTTCCTCTTCCTTTATTGTTGGGTTAAAACACCATCCACTGAGACAGCCATCAATAGCTTTTATATAACTACACTGCTCATTAAAAATCATTCTCTGGAAAAGATGAGACTGTGCTCACCAATATTTAGATTAATGCAAGTCCTAGAGCAAAAGTTTATCTGTTTGGCCCAACATGAGTAAAAGTGATATGGCTCATGAGTCATAAATGTGGCTGCTGGCATGTGTGTGAATATGTCTGTGCGCATCCAGACAGCAACCTCCTATACAAGAGAGTTTAAGCACATCTGATTTAATGCAGTTAGGGTTGCCACCTGGCCGCTAAATGATGGCTGATCCCAGTGTTATTAATAGTGAAAAAAGATAAATATATAGAAAGGCTGCTATTTTTTTTATAGAAAATGTGGCAACCCTAAATGCAGTGCACGTAGCTTCCCTGTTAAATATTTTTTTTAAAGGTACCTGTAATCAGACAGGAATTTAAAGGGTAACAATCGTTCTAATTTCTGATTTGTTTTGTAGCCACTACAAGTAGCTGGCTACAAGTGGAACTGTGTGCCATAGCCCTTAGAGGTTACAAGCATGCTGATTTGGCCCAGGGGTTGGGGGTGATCGGTTTCTGTTATGAGTATTGCAATTTAAAAGTTGGCCATGCACATGCAGATTTACACTACCAATTGGGGCCCTTTAGATTAACTCACGTATGGGTCCATCTGACGGGCTCACCAACAGATATCTGTTTGAGAATGGACTAGCTGAGGATCAGGCAGGTTAGATTTTTCCTATTGGATCGAGGACCACATTGGCTAGTTGATGCGGCCCTTGTTCTGACGGCTCGTATTCCTGCCATAGTAATCCAATTTTTTAGCGGTAGGGCCAACAAATGGATTAAGCCCAACATCACCCAACATAGGTGGGCATATCCAAAGTAAGATCTGCTCATTTGGCAACCTCTCGGGCTAGTGTCTAAAGCTGGCTGTAAGATTCAAACAACAGAACAAAAAATAGACAGTCCCACAAGTTTGCCCATAGTTGAAATGGAGAAAGAAAAATAAACCCTAACACTAAGCACAGCAAGCATACACAACCACAATATGAACCAGTCTCCCAGTATTTAATTTTACAAAGACGTATTTATAAGAGGCAGTGGCACCTTTAGAAGCAGATTTAATTTTTTGGGTATGTATATCCAGCTCTGAGATAGTTTTACGCTCCAGACACTTTTGTCCCCTCTGAACCAGACCACAAATCTCAGTTGGGATGCTAGGTTGTGAGGAGGCCTCATCGACAGATGATGTTAAATCACAGATTTCATTCTGCTCTTCAGCTTTCCCAGCAGATCTTTTTCTTTTTGACTTATTGCCAGGAGAATCTTTTCTTTTCCTCTTGCCCCGAGTTCCAGTCTCCAGAAGAACTGCTTCTGTAGGTTGAGGCTGAAATCCTGGGGAGAGGTAGAAAGTGCTCACAGTAAGGGCACAGGCTGTAGAGAATAGTTAGGCAGAAGATAAACATGTATTCAACACAATCTCTGTAAGGAGAAACATAAACCTGGTTTGTAAGTGTCCAGAAGGGCAACTGAATCACTTTGCTTTTTGAGAAACATGGAGAGAAACCTCTTCACAGGAAACTGAGGATTACTAAAGCGAATTTCCTCTAAAAGTAGGTCTCTTGCTGCATCAGAAAACACCTGCCTTTTATTCACCTGAATAATAAGGGGAAAAAACTATAAGCATATTACAGGACTTTAACAACCCAAATAATTATTTTTCAGTATAACTACACAGCTGGGGTAAAATTACACAGCTTAGGAGACAGAACCCTTTCATCAATACATCACAACAACCTGTTATGAATAGTCCAATGTTACATCTTATTCTGCATTGTCTACTGCAGTCTCAGACAGATACATTTGCTGGAAACTTCACTAACCATAGTAGGAGCCATGGGGATGGCAAGCTTGTCCTTCACACAGGTGAACTCGCCAAGGGACAGGGTCAGCTTGGCAACATCAGGCACAGCAGGGCTCTGGTCATCAAAGTCAGTGAGATGAGGGCAGGGAGGCAAAGGCATGTGCCACATTTGGCAATCTGTACAAAAACATGGCAAAGAAATTAGAAGTTAGTACGAGGACCAGTAACACATCAGAGTCAAGTTCATTGGAAGCATCCGACATATAATGCACAATTTCTCCCAAAATAATAATATGTATGCATTGCTAAAGAAAATGTCGCTCACAGCAAACAAAACAAAAACAAACATACCATCTCTTTGCTGCACATGTACTACATTCTGAAAGGAAGAGCCAGAGAGAGCATATGCCTCCAAAAGTGCTGTGGTTTTTGCAATGTGCCTTTTTAGGGAGTCTGGCAAACCACTCTTGAGGAATTCCCGTTTTGCCTTGAACTGCTCTTCATCAACAGAGTTTTCAGAAATCTCTGGTCTTTAAGAGAAAGGAGGACAGTAAACAAATATGCCAGAATTCTTTCCAACTAAGCACCAAGAATTATTTCTTACCAGCAGCCCATTCATCTGCTTCCAACATATATACTAATACAGAGTTCTTTTCTCCTGCCCTTTGTAATAGTTCTGTCTGTATTTCTGTAACATGAGATATAGGCTTCCAGGTTCAATTTGCACAAAAAAGGAGGAAAAAGGTTATCTGATGAATAAAGATGAAGGTTTAATAAACCATCATCTTTATTCATCAGATAACCTTTTTCCTCCTTTTTTGTGCAAATCCTGTGAGTGCCAGTACTTGAGACTTTATATTTACAAAATTTACTTGAGCACCCAGGTCTCTTTATTTACACTCGAGGTGTGCAGTTTGTACTTATGGTGCATACATATAAAAGAATATCCAAAGGGTTCCATGATTCCTTCCTTCCAGGTAATTGTGAAAGAGGAAAGTTTGTGGGAGCACCCCATGGCTAAAAATGTACTAAAATACAATGGAAGTGCTACTGACCTGGCCAAATTAACTACAGCCAGAGAAAAAGGAGAGATTGATCAATGCACATTCCCTGTCCCTTGTCATACAAGTAATATATGCAGATGCACGTATTTGCAAAGACAGGGGTTTATTAGTTACAAAATTATGATCATAAGATTGATAAGCCACATACCACGTCAAGGTACAACCCATATGGGGGCCCCTAACTATTTATCTCTGGTCATAATATCAAATAATTGTGAAAGAGTTGACATGCACATTCAAAACTTTTATAGTAGAATTTATAGTGACAATCAGTTTTGTTTTTATTTCATTTGATTTTATGTGGAGAGGTGGGGGAAGACCCCGTGATGTACATTGATTAAGCTTGCCCCATTAATTGTGATCACCATAGAGCCTATGGGGTGTTTCGCCTTCAAACAACTAGTTGTTTTCTGATAGATCACCAGAAATAAAGACTTTTTCCAATGACTTTCTATGTGTCACTGTTTTTCTCATTTTGAAGTGTAAAGTGTCATTTTTAGATACATTTAGTAGATACATTTCTTTTTGGTGTCCTCCCTGCTGAGCAGAATCTCTGGGTTTCATTACAGGCAGCTGTTAAAATTGATACAATAGTTGCTTATACTCCACAAATGCTGCTGAGAAATGTATCAACTAAATATGGCAACATTTTAACAGTTCACAATCTGCGCCTGAATTACTGAGCTGCCAGACTGAAACACCAGAGACACAAATATTCAACTTTAAACTTAGATTTTGGAAAAACAGTAAAAAATAAATAATGGAAAGTAATTGAAAAAAGTAATTCTGTTGATTAAGCGAGACCCCACTATCAAAATACATTGGGACACCAAAGACAAACTGATTCCATCAAGATCCCATATACAATACGATACCCAGGCAACGTTAGAACTTGTCTCCAAGCAATACACAGGGTAAGAAAAACAGCACAACCCACCCATCATCAATGACTGTGATTGAAGGTTGCTTCTTCAGTTTTTTCCCAGAAGACGTACTTTGCCCTTTGAGAGAAATGAAGAGTGAAAGGACGCACATGGACAATGCTGCAGATAAAGAGTGGGATGCGCATATATACAAACAGCTGGGGGTGCTGTACTAGCAAAAGCTTCAAATCAGAGGGGGAAAACCGATTCTTACAGCAAACCCAAAACAAAGGCAGAACAGGAACAAAAACAACTGAGAGGGACTTGAGGGTACTGGTGGATAATAAATATAGCTGTAGCAAGCAATGCCAGTAAGCAGCATAAGGGTCAGTAAAACATTGTTCTGTATAAAAAGCTATAAAGATTCCCTGTGTGGTGTGGCACAAGAGACATTAACTTAATTACAAATATATTTCATTTGGCTATCAGAAGAGTTAAACAATGAGGAGAGTCGGGGAATGAATTCCTGGCTAGGTAGACAGATACAGTAGATAATCGTACGAGAGGAGACAGTTGGGGTGGGACTGGCAGGTACAGTAAATAGCATTATGGTTTGGGGAGTGTTAAAGCTTACTTAGTTTTAACCTTTCCTTCTCCTTTTATCAGAAAGGTCTAAATAAATACAGCAGTAAACCCTCAAAGTAATGCCGCTCTGAGTCCTCTGTCAAAAGAAACACTATTTCTTCCCTCCAATTGTGTATACAGTACATGGGCTTCTGCATCAGACTTCCCTCTTTCAGCTTAAACCTCCAGGGAACAGGCTTGCACATGCTCAGTTTGCTCCTCTTTCCCTTCTGTAATCTGAGCCCAGAGCTATGAGTGAGCAGGGAGAGACTAAGGCAGGTAGTTAAGTCACACCAAGCCAATTTGGCAGCTGCTATCCTAAACAGAGCCATCTCCTCAGGTATTGTAATGCATTCTACAGAATAAAGAGTTGTAGCTTGTACTATTGTGACTTATCTACTGCCAATAAACTGCCTGCTTTCCTTCTCCTTTTGAATTAATATAATAAATAATTGATGTAAACAGAGTGCTTTTCAGAGGACTTTTACATTTTAAATTTCTGATATATTTGCATTATTTAGACTGCTCGCACCAGACTTTTGGCTCAGAGTCTAGCAACTGGAAGAGTTAACAGAATACAAGAAGTTCAAAGAATGTTAGGGTCTTTGGTACTCATGGCCTTCAAAAAGAGCTGTTAAGCGGAAATCATTTTAAATCGGAAAACTGATAAAATGCCAGAAACCATTTAAAATAGTAGAATCGTAAAAGTAAGAATACACCTTTTTTTTAAGCTTGGATAGAGGCACAATATATATAGATGTGTATTACAGCAGTAGAAAAGTTAAACATTGCAATGGTTACCAGTAGATAGATTTGCAGTTTTTTTAATTTTCTCTCTCTTTCCCAACACATCATTCACACTACGTAGACGCTTTTTCCTTCCTGGTTCATGGACCTTGCGAGCCTTACTGGAGCTCTCATCCACAATCAATATGGATTCCTATATATGAAAAATATTAGCAGATTTGGAATAAATTAGTCATATTTCATACCACAGCCACTTTTTCAGATGAAGGTCTTGCAAAAGCCTTATCTAAACAAGCATCACAATACCAGACAAGGGGAAGCCAAGCTTCGACTCACACGGTTGTAACAAACCTGCAAGACTTTCTTGTCTGCAGCACGTGCCGTTTGTCTGGACGACAGCCTCCTGGGGGTTTCAGGCTTGGCGATATTCTGCTGAACGGATTTTGCTTTCTCAAGCAGCTTCTTTGCCTTGTCAATTTTTTTGGAACTAGCCACAACCTGTATTAAGGAAAGTGTCATTCAATTCCAACTACTGAACCTCTTGTGCTACATTCCTAGAACATTTTGTTCAAATGCAGGCAAGCTTTACGTACAAGGAAAAAAAAATTTTTTTTACCTTGTTACTTCTTGGGGTGGACAGAACATCTGCTAAAAGGCTTTTATTTTTTCCACTAGCTCTGGTACTCAAGCGGGTAAATCTCATTCTGTGACAGAGAAGAAAACATAGCATTATATATCCCTTGGTCTCAATACAAAGCAACATAAAAATATGTACCAAGTCCTTTAACTTCAGCAAAGAATTAATTCCATGGCTTAATGTGCACACTACAAAAATCAGTATATTTGGCAAGCAAGAAGTACCCAGAGCTTAACACACAGACAGCTGGCCTGACAGGACATTTATGTCAAAAGCGAAATGTTACATATGTTAAGAGCAGCCAGGTTACTGGAAGGTATACTCGCGTGAACTTTTAGGAGCTAAACACCTGTGCAAAATGATGGCAGTGGGAAGTGATATGCTATGAACAGTGGGTGGCCCTGGGATCGGCCTCCTCATTGAGCTGCATATGTTAGAGGCAGTTTGTGGGATTATTTCAAAAAGCAATAAAGACCCAAAGAGATAAAGGGAAGTCTTATGTATGATGAACTGGGAATGACCCATCCAGCTATTTTCTATTATGTATAATTTTAGATCTAATCAAAAGTTGGAAAAAAGTTATGAAGCAGTAATTGGGGGGGGGGGTACGTTTCAACCAGGCCTAAAACCACACACTTATTTGCCCACAAAGTATCTAAATACTAAGAGGATTCCGCCAGTTCTTGTTGAAACCTCTTTTCGTAAAAATAGCAACCCCCTCATACTAGCCACAATAAAAGACATAATATTCCGGACCTGGAGGTATCTCCCCGGGTAAACAAGCAGGGGAAGAATAGTGACACAGTGCTATGTGAGTGTTTATAAGCATTGATCCCAGCTCATTGCAATAATGGGCTGCTGTACATTTACTTACCGTATTGGACTATTTGCCTCTGTGGATATACTAATGACTTCTGCCCGGTAAATATCACTTTTGCGGCAGGGGATTCTTCCCTTTGGGGTAGACATTTGTAAAGGAAGGTCAATCATGGAATGTCCTTTGACAGGTGAGTTCAGAGCGGGTGTTTCAGATGTCTGAAGCCTTGAACTTCTTCTCAGGTTAATGTTACTAGCTTTACAAGCGCCACTGCTGGGCTCTTTAAGCTTTTTTCCTTTCAATGTAGGGTTTTTTCCTGCATTCTTTGAAGTACATTTCTTCTTAACCCCCACCACATCTTTTGATTTTGGTGTTTCTTCTTGATTATTGGCACCCTCTTTGATTTGATGCACTTCAGTTCCTACCTTTTTGGCTGATGTTCTCTGTTGTCCCTCAACAAACCCCTCTTGAGCAGGAATGTCAGCTAGACTCTTGTTTTTGGAAAGAGATTTCTTCACAACACTTTTTCCTGCTTCACCAGGTTGCCTGAAAGCTTTCATAAATTGCTGTCTTTCCACAACAGTGCTCTTTTGTTTAGCATAATCTAGGTTTTCTACTTCAACCACGGCTAACTCCAGATCATCCTCCAGGACAACAACGTTTGATTTCCGATTCTGAACCATGAAATCAACAGACTCGTGTTCAGAAACAAGCTCCACTGCCTTCTTTTCCACCTCAGAATCTTTTTTTTTCAAGAAGATGGAAGCTAATTTTTTTGGCACGGTCGTGGCTGAATATGAATGTGGTGGAGACACGTGAATCTGAGCATGCACAGTTACAGTTTTTGGAGAAGGCTTCTGAGCCCAATCCTCATTTCTCAGAGGGTTCTCATTAGGAACATCTTCACCTGAAAGACTGGGTGTTAGATCTTTTCCCTCTAAACTTGATTCCATGTCCTTTTCCCCCTGACTTTTTATGAATTCTTCAAAAGAAACAACTAAAATACTGTCCTTTCCATGCAAGCCGTCTACATTTACCGGCAGGCTTGAATCCATAGTGTCACCTGTGCTGTCCAGGGATGTTCCTGAAATAATGAATGGCTTACCTGGCTCACAATCCTGCTTCTTCTGCACCGTGTTTGACTGTGCATTTTTAACTTTGGTCTGTTTGGGTTTCCTTAACTTGGATTGAATATTTGTATCCGTATTAGAAGCAGCATTATTTAGAGTATCCTTGACCTCTGGGGTACTAGAACCAGGGGAACACACAATCCTATCTTGAAGATCCCCTTTGTTACTGCAGATCGCAGCAAGCAATGCTGCTGTATCACTACCCATGAAGCCAGTTTTCCCACAAACATTCTCGCTCTCTAGATCTTTGTTGATTCCCTTTTGCACACCAAGGTCACGCACAGCTTCTGGTGTCAGACTACCCAGTCTCTTTGTTAAATTAGTCCTTTTCCTACACTTGGAAGGCTTGCCACTAGCTGCTGAAGAGTCTGCCACAGCTGCCTGAGGGGTGTCTTGCTGGATAGCTGCATTTTCTGCTTTTGAAGTCTGTTTCTTCTCATTGATGGGAGAATTTTGTTTGAAGTAGTCCGCTATATTGTTGGACCTGGGAGATGAAAGCACCTTCTCTGTGTTCTTGGACACTGGGGAGAAATAGTTTGTGATGGTTTTGATGGGTGCCTCCTCGTCCTTTCTAGACTTCTTGCATGGCTGGGGAATGAAACACAATAAGGGGTTAGGTGGCCCTGGGGAAATACATTAAACCTTTAAACTGCATGTATTAAGCATGTAGAGCTGCATAGTGGTGTAAAGCTACTGTGCCAGGCCAATGCCTAGCAATAGGCAAAAAGCAACTCACATATATTGCAATTACACAAACACAATTTAAAAAACTGCGTACCATCCACAGTTGCTCCATACACCAGCACAATGACTGGAAATGAAACACACACACGTACAGCAAGGACAGGCCTCTACCCTAGAGAGAGCTTGTGCCTACAAACAGATAAGCAGCAAGTGTTCATTATGGCAAAAGCACAGACCAATTCATACAGCACAACATACTCTCACATATTGCCACTCATTGCTTAAAAGGGAACCAAACATTCTAACAGGCTAAAAAGCCACTGTGTCTGCTGCTCACACCGGGGCCCCTAACATGACCAAGCATCTGCTTTACAACTCCCCTCCATTCTGCTCTCTGACTTACTGCAACAAGGCAGAGTAAGTACAGACATTACCCCCTACAACATACAGTGTGACACTACCCAGGCCCTGACGTGTCACCCAGCAAAATCGCAAATGGTTTCAGAAGCACTGGGGACTTGTGGAAAAATTTGCAAATCGGTGAAAATTTGAAAAAGGCGTATTTTCACATATATGCATTTATTTATTTTTCAATGCACATATTTTTGGGCTACTTTTGAACTTTGGCTGTTTTGGAAAATTAGACCTGGCAACCCTGCTCACCTTCCCCCAAACTGTGCAGCACTGACCTTTGCTCACAAACAAACAGTGGCTCTAACCTTCCCAAACACCCTGTCCCTACCCCAAACACGGTCATTAAACACCCACCAAAACACTGTGTGGCACTAACCTCGCCCTCCAGAGTGTGGCACTAACCTCCCCCTCCAGAGAGAGTGTGGCACTAAATTCTCCCCACTGGGCACTTGCCATTGTGAGGATACCGAATCAGCTGTGGATGTAGTGAAGTGAATTCTATTTAACAATAAATGGTAGGCAAACATAAAACCCGACAAATAACAGGGGTAGATCATGATCCCCAACAACATAGAGTTAAATGACAAGTGTGCGAATACTCTCGTAACAAACAGCGAGTGGGCGACACAACTGCAGCGACAGACAAAACTGTGAGTCCCACCTGGCATCCATACTCCTCCAGTGAAGCGGACATAGCGAGTATCCCGACCATCTCCCCCGATACCCGCGTCACAGACAGCAATTCATTACAGGACAAACTTGTCCAGAACCGAGCCGAACCAACAAGCAGAATAGAATTTCCCGCGCAAACCTGCGTCACGCGAGCGCGCACCAACCATCAACCAGTCCCGAAAAGTGCGCGCTTGCAACCAGGCGTCAGCGAGCATCTCCATTGGCTGCCAGTACCATGACATCATCAGTGCGCGCCCACTACTGCCGGAACTGCGGCTTCGCGCCTAAAACGTCCTCTTCCGTGAAGAATTAAATGAGAAAATAATTGTTTGAAAGAATAATACATCAGCTGGGTCCGTTGGCTAAATGGCTATTTAAAGGGGTTCGTCACCTTTGAGTTAAATTTTACTGTGACGTAGAAAGCGATATTTGAGATCATTTGCAATTGCTTTTTATTGTAGTTATTTGTGGTTTAGGAATTATTTAGCTTTTAATTCAACCGCTATCCAATTTGCAATTTTAGCAAATGGTTGCTATAGTTCTTATTACCTTAGCAACCATCTGCATACCTCCCAACATTTTGGAAGTAGAAAGAGGGACAACATTTTTTCGCACGTAGCACAGCGATTTTTTGACCATGCCCCTTTCTGCGGCCACACCCCCTAATTACCATGTTCATTTTACAAAATATGGCAGGTTATACAAGTTTGAAAATAATTCTCTTTATCTAAACTCATACCTCCCAACTGTCCCTTTTTCGGAGGGACAGTCCCTCTTTTGACAGCTCAACCCGCAGTCCCTCATTTGTACTGGATTTGTCCCTCTTTTCTCTGCACTAAACAGCCAGAAAAAGAAACAAAGTTTCTCACTTAATTGGCTTTTAGCAGAGAGCACAGAACAGCCTAACAGGTGCAAATAAGATACTTTGTAACAATTTTGAGACACAAAAACACAGTTTAGATAAGGAGAAATATTTTCAAACTTTCATAACCTGCCAAATTTTGTAAAACAAACATGGTAATTAGGGGGTGTGGCCACATAAAGGGGTTTGGTCAAAAAATTGCTGCGCTACATGCGGAAAAAAAATTTTTGTCCCTCTTTTTACTTCCAAAATGTTGGGAGGTATGTCTAAACTGTTTTTCTCAAAATGGTTACAAAGTATGTTATTTGCACTTGTTAGATGTTCTGTGCTCTCTGTTAAAAGTCAATTAAGTGAGAAACTTCGTTTCTTTTTCTGGCTGTTCAGTGCAGAGAAAATAGGGACTTTCCAGTACGGTTGGGCGGTATGCATCTCAATAAGAGACTGGAGTATGAATAGGAGGGGCTCTGAATGAAAAGGTGACTCATAAAAAGTAGCAATAACACGAGTGGTCAATCAGAGACCAATGGAGAATTCATCAAGTCCAACACTTTTTACACACTTTTTAGAGAACTCCCAGATACAAACACTTACGAATTTTGAGCAAATTTATGCTTTACCAGTGACGGAACTACTGGGGGAGCAGGGGGTGCGTGCGGGTCAGGGCCCGCACCCCTCAGGGCCCCCCAGCAGCTCGCACACCACTGTAATCCGGCCTGAAAATCACTTACGGAGGGGAACCGGCTGCGTGTCACGCACCAGCGCCCGCCCCCCCTCTAGTTACGTTACTGTGCTTTACCAATACCACTAAGACATATGTTGTCTCTTACCTATAAAATATTAATAGATAAGAAATATCCGGGCTACCCATCTTTCATTGAATTATGGGAGACTGACTTAAATGTTGTACTTACAGGAAAGGAATGGGAGAGAATATTCCTGACGGTAAATAAGTGTTCCATAAGTAACAAACTACAGGAATCGTCTTATAAACTACTGTCTAGGTGGTGTAGAACACAGATCATTCTTAAAAAAATGGGACTGATAGTGATATTTGTTGGAGATGTGAATTGGATACAGGGACCCTAAAACATATATGGTTCACTTGTCCCATGTTTAAATCATATTGGGCAATGGTCGCAGAAGTATACTCAAAAATAATGGGAGAACGAATACTATTAGACTCCCTAACAATTCTATTATTTCATAACTACGCACCAAATGAATGTATGAAAAAAGAATTACTCTTACAATTGTTGGTTGCAGCTAAAGCCCAAATCCCTTTGCTTTGGAGGAGTAGAAATATCCCAAACAAAGAGAAATGGTTCCAAACTGTGAATGATATTCACGAAATGGAGGAACTAACGGCGTATATAAATAATAAATATAAAACATATACAACTATATGGTTACCCTGGAAACAATACCTATACAGTAAAGCACAAAATGCGCAGTGAGATCCGGGTAAATATAAGTGAATACCACTTTAGGGAATGAATATCTTTGAGGCATTAGATAAGTGGTCAAGGTGGTACTTGTATTATCTACTTTAGGCAGATTGTAAGTGTTTCAGCCCAGTAAATATAAGATCTCAAGAGAGATGGCTTAAGATATACACAATTCTATTAGACTATTAGAAATGTCATCATGGCAGTAATAGTTTGTTAAAGTAATAAAAGTCCTTTTCAAACTAAACATGAAATCCGAATTTCTATTTTTTATTAAAGCATTCATAGCTGTTGTAAGCTCATTTAAAAATCTCAGCTGTCAATCAAATATTGTCTGCCACTCCTCTATGCCAGTGGCATAGAGGCGGGGCAGACAATTACTTTCACTTTCCATTCAGCACTTCCTGGATGTCACTGCTCTCCCCACATTCCCCCATTCTCTTTACCATTTAATTGTGTAACCAGGGCATGGGATGGACATCGGGTCCCCTATTCTGGTGCACAAACAAGATTCTGAGATGATACAAGGCTTGTATTAATAACAGTGTCCACAAAATGGCTGCTGCCTGCTTGCTATAATTTTGAAATCCCAGACTGAAGGAAGCAAGATTCAAATAATTTATATAGTGTAATCAAAGTTCATTTTGCTTGACTAATGTGATAAAATAGGATTTTGAATAATTTTTTTGGGTGACGGGTCCCCTTTAAGTTTAGTTATGTTATCTAGAAATGTGTGATAACTTGCAATGTCGTATAAGGATATTGGAAATGTTAATGTTGACAATGTACAACATGTTACATTTATTGATATGATTTATGATTATACTTTTTGATAAATAAAAAGCGAATACACACACACAAAAAAAAGTAGCAATAACAATAAATTTGTAACAGAGCATTTTTTTTTTTTTTTAGATGAGGTCAGTGACCATTTGAAAGCTGCACAGAGGCTGAAGGCAAATATTTTTTTTTTAAAAAAGAGTAATGAATAGCAATTGAAAAGTTGCTTCGAATTAGCCATTCTATAACATACCAAAAGTTAACTTAAAGGTGAACCATCCCTTTAAAGGGCATTTAAAATCTAAAGAACCGTGTAACATGTTGTCTGTGGTGATTGGTACAAAACAGTTCATACCTCCCAACATCTGAAAAACGAAAAGAGGGAAAAAAACCCTGTACATCGTGGTGAAATATTCAGACCACGCTCATTTATGACAGCACCCCCTAATTACCATGTCCATTTTACAAAATTTGGCAGGTTCTGAAAGTTTGAACACATTTCTGGGAGTTGTAGTGCCATGGTTTATCTGTTATTACAGTTTTGCTAATGAAAATGAATTGCTCTTTAAAGAGCACCTATCACAGCCAAAATCAAACACATATTAACAATCTGACCAGTACAACATAAACACGTTTAATCAAACTACATATATAGTTTTTTTTAAAAAACTGCAGGTTTTAAAAAAATCCCTTACTTTGTCAAATGGGTTCTTTTGAGTATGAGGCCATACTGAGACTATAACAGAGACCATAATATGCAAATTTCAGGAGCATGCTCAGATTGTAACACTGCATTGAGTATTGTACCCAGAATGCCTTCTTTTAGTAAACTCCTCCACTAGAAGTATCATGAGATTTCCCTATCTTGTCCCCTGCTGGTGATTTTATTATGCAAATGAAGGGCACACACTAACTTCCAGCAGGTGGCAGCACTACTGAACAGCAGCTAACACACAGGTTTGGCTGATTTGAAAATAGCTTAGAAGGGTTGATAAGCAACAAGGAATTTCAACTGAGCATGTGTGAGATTTCAGAGCTACGGTTGGCTGGGAAGATATAGGTAGGAGGAGCCAGTGAAATCCAAGATGCCTGCCTCAGCTAGAACTGCAGTGGAGATAGGGGAGATCTTGCAGAAGGAATAGTGAGCTGATCATTTACATTATACAAACAATTCTAACTGTTTTAAAAATCTTTTTTTTTTTTTACTTTCACATAGTGTATTTACTTAGGAAATTATTTTAGTTATGATTGGTGCCCTTTAAGTTGCTAGTCTCGTTTCTCCCAACCAGACTTGCTTATCTGAAATAGTTACAATTGTATCATTGCTTTTTTATATTGTTTCAAAAGTATCCAAGGGCAGCTGCTGACTGTTCTGGGCTCTCTGCCAAAAAGCCTCTTATTTTAATTGAGTTTCAAAAACGTTGTATTCTTTTCTCAAGTCAGTGCAGGAGATCAAAGAGAAAGTCGGACATTTGTCAATTTTACAGAATTTGGCAGGTTATGGAAACTCTAAAGCCATGTTTTATGTGTTTTTACAGTTTTGTCAATAAAGGTGAAAATGCCCTTTAAAGGGGAACTCCGGCTTCCAAACCAAAATTTGGAACCCCTAATATACCCATCACAGTTACCTGTTTCTTCAAAAAGTATGAATGAATGCAGTTGTCTATGCTGAAATCCAGCTGTTTTACAGTTCTCTTTCTACATCATTTAAAATCCTGGTAGGGAAGGAGGGACTAAAACACTGATGTTACAAATTGTAACAACTTCACCACAGCTTACAGACAGCATGCAGGAACTACATAACCCACAATGCATTGCACTGTGTGATGTTCCATTCCTTATTGAAATCATGTGTGCAGGGAATTGTGGAGTTTGGAGGATGAAGGCTAAGGACAGCTGGCTGTTGATACAAAGTAACAGTAGTCAGCCAGCTCAGCAAAGTAGTCAGAGATATCAGCAGGAGAGCAGGGGGCTAAACTTAGGGAACTGTTGGAAACCATTAAAAATCATGAAAAGTCAGCATATTTTTTAAATTTTGCATATTGCAAAGTTGCTTGAAATTATGTTTACTTTTCAAAAAGCTTAAGTTATGTTTTTGTGGAGTTCCCCTTTAAGATGAAAGTCTCAGTTCCCCCAAAAGACCTGCTAATCTTAAATAGTTACAATTGTATATTTGCTTATCTTAAATTGTTACTAATGTATCTCAGTGCCGGTATTGAGTATTCTGGGCTCTCTGCCATAAAGCCTCTTGTTTCATTAAGTTTCAGAAACATTGTATCTTTGTCTAGCTGTTCAGTGCAGGAGATCAAAGAGAAACTCGGGACATTTCAGTAACAATCAAATTTGGGACTGTCCCATGAAAAAAGGAATGTCGGGCGATACATTGTGATGTGCAGAGAGTGTGAGGGATAGAGGTGCAGAAGGGCCCAATGCTTTGTGACACTTTGAAATGAGAGAAAGAGGTGAAAATGGCTAAGAGCAATAAAACAGTTTGTTGTGAATTGGGAAAGTGTGATGTGCAAAGTGTGAGGGATAGAAGTGCAGGAGGGCTGAATGTATTGTGACACAATGACATGCTGTGAAATGGGAGAATGAGGTGCAAGAGGGCAAAGAAAAAATATAGAAAATAAAGTACCCCCTGTTGTAAAATATAAGGATATTAAGTCACTGAGGTGTTCCATGACCATGCATTGTGATATTATGACATGCTGCAGAATGGGAAAATCATGTATAAGAGGGCTAAAAGCAATATAACACAATGGTCTGAACTACATGGTGCGCCTTCTTCAGGTCTGATGCGCTAAGACCGATGCAGTGAATATAATGTAAGTAATAGAAATGTCGCACCTACAAGCTGTGTGCATACGACATGACTGTTGGATGCGAACACTGCACATTGCGTCTTCATCCGACAGTCGTGTTGTGTCCGATGCACACAGTTTGTAGGTGCGACATTTCTATTACTTACATTATATTCAGCGCATCTGTCTCATCGAGTGTGCTTCCTCTCAGCGCGTCAGATCTGAAGAAGGTGCACTGTGTAGTTCAGCCCTATGATGTGAGGTGAAAAGTGTGAGGCATAAAGGTGCAGGAGGGCTGTGTGCTATGAAGTGCTGTGGAATCTAATCTGCAGGAGAATAAGATGCAAGAGGGCACTGTGATGTGCAGTGGAACATGTATGACGGGTTGCCACCTTTTCCAGAAGAAAATATCTTTTTTCCTCATCAAGTATCATTTTTACTGGGCAGGTGGCAAGCCTACATGTTTGGAGTGGTGGTACTATGCAGTGCAGCGAGGACGTACATAGCATGAAGTAGTCATGAAAGCAGAGAATAACAGGCCAATGCTAAGTGGTCTCTGTATTGTCCAACAAGACAATCTCCCCATCCTGTTTCCACTTCCTGCTAAGGAATCTCTGGCACCCTCCCTGGCAGCCCATTTCAGCTATTCACTGGCTATTTATAGGTGCACTTTCAGCTCACTTTCCATGTTGTGCTGTAACCGATACATAAATTATAGGTATTGCTTTCATTTGAATCAATCTTTCAATCTAAATGAATGTGAATTGTATGGATTGTGGTTTGCTGGCCAGGCTGTTTGTAATTAGCTGAATAAGGTCTGTTGTTTGGATCATAATAGGATACAATACACTCATGATTTATTGAGACTGTTACAAACATCTTTCTGGTCAGTTCAGTGCTTCAAAATGCTCTGTATACAGGAAATCCAAAGGTTGAAGTAGAAAGGATGCACAGTTAGAACTTCATTGGTATAAGAAATATCTTCAAAGTGTTAATTGCTGAGTGCAGACAAAGTAATCAAATGTTTCAAGGGCCTCATGCCTCCTTTGACAGCAGTAAAGTGCAATAAACACTCTGGAAGTATAGTTTATATACACCAATGAAGTGTGTGTCCTTTCTACTTTAGCCTTTGCTGTTTGGGTTCCCAGACTGCTGCTATTCTACTTAATGCACAGCAGGGAATGATTCAGGGTACCACTGACATGATTTGGGGAGACAGTAAGATGATGGAATTATAGGGGGTAACCCTGACATGATTTGGGGAGATGGTAAGATGATGGAATGATTGGAGGTAACACTGACATGATTTGGGAAACATTAAGATGATGGAATTATATGGGTAACAATGACATGATTTGGGGAGACATTAAGATGATGGAATTATAGGGGTAACAATGACATGATTTGGGGAGACAGTAAGATGATGGAATTATAGGGGTAACAATGACATGATTTGGGGAGACAGTAAAATGATGGAATTATAGGGGTAACAATGACATGATTTGGGAAACATTAAGATGATGGAATTATAGGGGTAACAATGACATGATTTGGGGAGACAGTAAGATGATGGAATTATAGGGGTAACACTGACATGAACTGACATGATTTGGGGAGACAGTAAGATGGTGGAATTATAGGGGATCACTGAGACCTTAAAACACTTCACCCTGACTCGGACGGACCCGTCTCCTAGATAAATCATAACCCCTCCCATTCTAGGCTGGCGCTGTGCGAGGCATCGGATCTGAACAATAAAGTTGAGTAAAGTGACTGGCCGCCTACCCTTCTGGCTCCGCCCAACAGCGCAAGGGATTATGGGGCTTGTGGTTCCCTGCGCTTCCGCATCCGCTCGGGGCAGGGTGGGGAATAAGGGACACGCGGGCTGTCAGGGCTTGAAATGGAGGGGGAAGCGGGGGGAACCCTGATGCAGGAGGCCTGGGAGAGTATAGATGCAGCTCGCAATTACAAGAATGAACTGCAGGAGCGAATGATCGCACTGGAATTGGCTCGCAATCAGGTGAGAAGAGGTGGAACTGGGGTCCTACCTGAGGAAAGACTGGCACCGGGTTACACTGAACAGACAACCATCAGTATTAGATTTGGAGCGACAGAAACTGGCATTAGACTGCTGGTAGCGTAATGTAGCTAATGTCACACACTGGGTTATAGCAATTGAAATGCCTACTGTACAGTGGGTTCCTAACCACTCACAGTACTGGTGGCTCAGTGCATAACACTTTCAGACATAAAGCAGGGCAGGACTGCTGCTTACAATGGGTATCGGGTAGGATCTGTGCCACTGTGACAGAATACTCTGTTATACAGAAAGATAGAATCTCAGCCACAAAGCAGGACAAGACTGCTGCTTACAATGGGGATCCGATAGGGTATGTACCACTGCAACAGAATGCTCTGTTATACAGATAGCTAGAATCTCAGCCATAGAGCAGGACAAGATTGCTGCTTACAATGGGGATCAGATAGGATCTGTGTCACTGTGACAGAATGCTCTGTTATCATTGCTTTGCTGTCTCTGTTTGGGCCAATTTCCTGTAATTTCCTTTCTCTTTGTACAGAAGCAAAATCCAGGTCTGGCAAGGCTTCCCATTTTGTCCGTCAGTTTATTTTTTAGTCAGCTATATCATGAAGGGGAAAATATCTTCCTATTAGTGGCTCAGTTATCCTGTATATACACTCTCCAGCCTCGCTGCCCTGTCGACTGCACACCCTTGGGCAACCTCTCCTATGTTTCATAGTGGGCCATGCCCAGGTTCCCACAATAAGCACAGGACCTTAAAGTCATCAAATCAGTTTCTTGAGAGACCCGATCTGCTAAAGGCGGGTATCACGTACCCAAATGTGCAGCTAAATATAGCATAAGTATGGCACTTCCCCTTTAATAGAATGACAAGAAATGTTTGGGCTCATGGTGCGTGATTCTTCAGAGACTTTTTATGTAGATGCTGAAACAACCACCTCTCCCATAGGCCAATCAGAACACGGGGCTTCATGTTTCCCCTTTGTGTCTCTGTGGGGAAGCGTTTCCTGCTCTAACTGTAAAGCTGCACCCATTCTGTCTCCCTGCTAAACCAGACCAAAGGCTTCCTGTGCTATGTGCAGCCTAATTGTAAGCAGTGTGCTCATTTCCTGTCAGCCTGACATAGAGCTTAGAAGAAAGAGGAAGAGTAAATGTGAGCCCAATACAGACCTAGCACCCTACCTTCCCTAAATCAGACAACCTGCAGCTGCAGACCTTAGATTTGCCTTGGGGAAGGTGCCAACCCTTTTTTTCTGATAGTATTTATATGATATATTTGCTTTCCTTGTGTGAGTATACAAGCACAGATACAACTGACACTTACATCAACATCACCGAAAGAGGCCTGAAATATCCCCCCGGTTCTCTTCTAATAGAGAGAACTATAAGCTCTCTATTAGTCCTCACCCACTAGTAGAGGCCTGGTCCTCACCCACTAGTAGAGAAACCTGGTCCTCACCCTCTAGTAGAGAAAGCTGTTCCTCACTCATGAGTAGAAGCCTGGTCCTCAACCACTAGTAGAGAAACCTGGTCCTCACCCACTAGTGGAGAAACCTGGTCCTCACCCACTAGTGGAGAAACCTGGTCCTCACCCACTAGTGGAGAAACCTGGTCCTCACCCACTAGTAGAGAAACCTGGTCCTCACCCACTAGTAGAGAGACCTGGTGCTCACCCACTAGTAGAGAGACCTGGTCCTCACCCACTAGTAGAGAGACCTGGTCCTCACCCACTAGTAGAGAGACCTGGTCCTCACCCACTAGTAGAGAGACCTGGTCCTCACCCACTAGTAGAGAGACCTGGTCCTCACCCACCAAATACTGAGCTTGGGGGTAAAAGTGAGGGGGCAGGGGAACAAAGTGAGCATTATTCTATTGCACAGGAGTATAGGGTTCTTTGTGCAAATCTGGTTCATTTGCCTATTTCAACCAGCAGGGGGCACATCTGATGAATCTTGCATTGTGCTAAGTGTGCCATGAAGCCCCTCCTTGGTTTTGTTGTCTGAAGAGGTGAAGGGACAGACCCATGAACAAAGTATGGCCATTTTTCAGATCAAAGAGAGTGCAGCCCAGACTTGCCATGCCCTGCGCCAACACTTTGTTGATCTGAAGACGGCCATAACCAAGTTGCTGGATGAGCGGCAAGAGACCCTGTTGCAGGAGGTGAGCGCTATTGAACAGGAGAATATTAAGCCCCTGGATGATTGTCAGAAGCTCTTGGAACAAGGGGTCAACACGGCTGATGATTTGCTGAAAGAAGGTAAGTCAGGAGCTCCCTTAATCTTCTCTTTCCGTGGTACCAGTCCCTTAGTTCCTTTCTCCATGTGACTCGGCACATACAAAAGTGGCGGTACAAGGGATGAGTATCTTTCTTTGAGCTTACCTTGGCGGTGTCTGTACCAGTTTCATATGGTGAATAATTCTGTTTCAGGGGAAATGGCTGTTTCAGGCATTGCCGGAAATAATGAAAACTTGTATAACTTTACAAACAAGGCGCTTCACAATCAGTTGGACAGGTAAGATATGTGACATCCATATCCAAGATGAGTTTGTTCCCCACTTGCCTGAGAAGCTAACACTCCGACTATTCCACTCTCAGTTTGCCGGAGGTCCCGTCTCTGGTGGAAGTGCCGTGTCTTTCTGCACAGTTGGATGAAATTTTCCTATGCGTGGTGCGAGACCATATCTGTAAGTTGGGCAGCGTGGCATCCAGGCCTCCTGTACAAATCGAGGAGCTGATAGAGAGACCGGGAGCAATCCTGGTGAAGTGGTGTAAGGTTGGTATGCATGCCCTTATATTGTATCTATATATACTTCTATATCAGAAAGGTGCTCTTGCAATATGGCACCACTGGGCTCTAAGTTCCAATATGTTCCAATATCCAATCATATTAACAGAAACAATATATTCTTTGCTATATATATATATATATATATATTTTCTGTTCTTGACACCAGAGGCCTTGCTATAATTGTGGTCTAATGACAATCCTTCATTTCCTGGTGCAATGGAAATATCCCAATGGATCAAATCACCCACTCTTTGACCTATAAAGGCTGCATATTGATGTGCTCATGAGCAGACTGCGGATCAAGCCACCAGACATGCTCACTCTTACTTTGGAAATAGTTGTTGTACTTTGGGGAAGATACACCTTTTAGGGTGTCCTGGATAATACCTATCTTGCCAGCCTAAAATGCCAGGGGAATACTAAGCCTGCCCATTCCTTTCTCTACATGGCAATGTCAGTTGACCTTGAAAGAGATGACGTAGAAGTGATAATAAATATTAGTGGCTGTATCACTCCTCTTCCCAATGTGACTGCCCATTGTATTAACACAGGGAAAACACGGAGCCCAGATGGAATTGATAATTGGCTGGCTAATAGTTACTGCCCCCTAGAGGCAAATGAGAACTTGATGTTATAAGAAGAATGACACCTTTATGTTGGATGTAATCCTGCAGGATTTTCAGATGGAGATTTTCACTTATTTGAATGAGTGCGGCAAGCTCCTACGTTGGAAGCATGTGCGTCAGTCTCCTCCCACTTGTTTCTGGCTGTACCAATGAAATTCTCTGTTTCCCTGTAGTGTGATGATGACTTTGTGGCCCAGGATTATCGGCTTCAGTATCGCAAGAACACTGCCAGCCACTTTGAGGATGTCTATGTGGGCTCTGAGTCGGAATTCATAGTGCTGCAGATTGACCCCAACGTGGACTATCAGTTCCGAGTGTGTGCTCGGGGGGATGGGAGGCAGGAGTGGAGTCCATGGAGTGTCCTACAGACAAGCCGCACCACCCTGGTCCCTCATGGTAAGCTCATTAAATGCTAGCAACTCCAGAGCTGCTTTCTGCATCCTCTCACTAATTGTCTTAGCAGCAGTTTACCAGCAGCATGTGCATGAGTGAACGAGCGGAGAAGTATAACCCAACTGTCATCCGTTCTGTGCTTTATCTAGTTAATGTGTTTCTTTTATCTGGCAGAATGGAGCACTGGCTATGATGGCTACAGTTTAAGCAGCAGGAGGAACATTGCTCTTCGGAACGACTCTGTGAGCCACGGAGTTCTCTACTCCAAAGCTGCCACTTACTTGTCTGGACAAACCTTGACATTTCGGTGAGATCCTAATTCCCTCTTACGTCCACTATAGCATGTAGGCAAGCCCTGAATGGCTAGCAGAGGTTCTTGTCTGTCCCACTTATATCTAAATACCCTGCCATTGCTTTAAAACAGGGGTCCCCAACCTTTTTAATCTGTGAGTCACATTTAATTGTAAAAAGAGTTGGGGAGCAACACAAGCATGGAAATGTCCCTGGGGTGCCAGATAAGGACTGTGGTTGGCTATTTGCTAGCTCCTATGTGTTCTGACAGTCTAAAGAAGGCTCTGTCTGGCAGTACATCTGGTTTTATGTAACCAAAACTTGCCTCCAAGCCAAGAATTCAAAAATAGACAGCTGCTTTGAAGCCACTGGAAGCAACATCCAAGGGGTTATTGAGCAGCATGTTGCTTGAGAGCCAATAGTTGGGGATCATTGCTTTAGAGGCTGGAGTGAGCAGGAAAGGAAAATGAGATTCTTGTGATGCTACATACAGGTATGGCACCCGTTATCGAGAGTGGGGTTTTCTGGATAATGGATCCTTCTGTAATTTGGATCTTCATACCTTAAGTCAACTTGATAATCATGTTAATGAACCCAATAGGCTGATTTTGCTTCCAATAAGGATTCATTTTATCTTGGTTTGGATCAAGTACAAAGTACTGCTTTATTATTACAGAGAAAATGGAAATCATTTTTAAAAAATTGGATTATTTGGATAAAATAGAGTGTATGGGAGACAACCTCTCTGTAATTAGGAACTTTCTGGAGAATGGGTCTCCGGATAACGGATCCCATACCTGTATATTCTTCTCAACTGAAAGCCCATTTTTGAGTACTTGCCTGGTTGGTCAGGGGCTAAGAGGTGAGACTGGCTGATGATCTCTTCAGCCTGAACAAAATGACCCAGTGGGATCACAGGGTGGTGTTTCAAAGTCAGCATGAAGGTAAATTAATTAGAATAGTGAGAGAAGCTCCCTGGTCTTTTGGTTTTATAATGTGATATTGACATAGACTCTGGGTTCATTTGATCCCTTTAATGGCTGATCTGGATAATCACACAGGCTTTCTACACTGCGTCAGTCTATCCTTCCTGTTACAGAACAGAATCTAAAGTGACGGCTTTAAACGCAGGGGCTCAGCACAGAGCTGACACCGAGACTCTCCTATCAGTTTGCTGGCATGTAATAGGCACGTAGCAGCCAGTCCCTTGGGCTCTCATTGTATCTAGGTCTTTGCTGTTACTCAATACCCTCTAATCTGGCTCCCTTCTCCTTATGGTGTAAATTTAGAAGTTTGAACTGCTCTTATTTGTGTTGACCTGGCAGCGTTTCCATTCTGTATCAGTGTATCACATACTTATTTACTGCATATTATGTCTTAAAGGGAAACATGGAGAGATTACATACACCGTAATGCCCTTTTCCAGCCTAAGCACAATATTCCGAATTACTTTTTTTTTTCCCATCATCTCTCGGAAATAACGTAGGTGATATAGTGACATAGCTTGTCCAAGGAGCTTACAATCTAGTATAATTTGTTGTAATGAAATGAAATACAGTCCTAAAGATTACATGAGCAGCACATTTATCTAGTTGTTGGGCCTGGTCTATAATACAGTGCCACTAGTAAGTAGGTTATGTAACCATGGGCACTGAAACCTGAAAGGTTCATTTGCTGTGCAGGGTCGAGACTGTCGGTCAGATGGATAAGCATGACGGCATCGGAGTGTGTGTGGAACAGTTTGACTGTGAATCACTGCAGCGGGATAAGGCCGTGTGTGTCAGTACAAGCGGTAAGTATGAGGAACAGGTACTCCACACATTGTCTACAAGCCGTTTCCAAAAAAGTTCAGACTGTGTAAAATGTAAATAAAAATAGAATGGGGTGATATGCAAATCCTTAAAGGAGAAGGAAAGCTACGGAGGCATTTTATTACCAATAGATTAGCTGCAATAGTGCAAGCTAGAATGCTATATTTATTCTGTAGAATGTTTTACCATACCTGAGTAAAAAGCTCTAGAAACTCTCTGTTTGTTTAGAATAGGAGCTGCAGTATTAATGTGGTGTGACATCACTTCCTGCCTGAGTCTCTCCCTGCTCTGGGCTCAGATTACAGTAGAGAAGGGAGGGGGGGGGAAGAGGAGCAAACTGAGCATGCTCTTGCCCAGGGCAGTGAGGTTTAAGCTGAAGGCAGGGAGTCTGATACAGAAGCCCATGTGTACACAATAGAAGGAAAGAAATGTGCTGTTTCTTTTGGCAGGGGACTCAGAGCAGCACTACTTTGGGGGTTTACTGGTATATTTAGATGGACCTATCTGATAAGGCTTACTTAGTTTTAACCTTTCCTTCTCCTTTAAAACCCTATATTTAACTGCAAATAGTACCAGTAATTGCAATAGTACCAAATGATGGCAGCAACAAGGTTCCAAAAAGTTGGGACTGGGCAACAAAAGACTGGAAAAGTTAACTAATAATAAACACAAACCTGGCACACCAGTAACATGATTAAGTATAAAGAGCAGATCCCAGAGAGGCGGGGTCTCTCAGAAGAAAAGATGGGGAGGGGGGTACCCCAATCTATGAATATGCGTGGGGAGGCAAATATTGCAACAATTTAAGAATAATGTTAAAAGTTTCAGAGAATCCGGATACATCGGGACAAGGCGAAAAGCCAATATTCTGTTGTAAAACTGTTTCCTTGAAATACAGTTCGTTGCTGCATCCACAAATGCAAATTACAATTTTACCCATATAGAAATCTAATAAACATAAGCCTAATTCAACCACAGCCTGAAGCCGAATGAAGATATCCTGTAATGTGACAAATTAAAATGTGGAATTCTTTTTGGAAATCATGGAGGTCGCTTCACCCGCATTAGAAAGGAAGAGGACCACCTGCCCCCCCCCCTCCCCGTTGACAATTGAAAACATTTTGTGCTTTATGAAAGGAAAAATACAAAGGAGCCCCAAACTGGTGAGGAGCAGAAATCCTCTGTCAGGCAAGAATGGGACAAAACTCCATTGGTCTCCTCAGTAGAAGAATAGCTGATGCAACACAGTGCCCAACTTTTTTTTCAGATTCAGAATAATGTTTCAGCATTTGCTATGTTGTCTTTGTACTATTTGCATTAAGTGTAACTGATTTCCAAGTCATCCCATTCTCTTTTTATTTATATTTTACTCTGTGGCCCAACTTTGTTTTGGAAATGGGTTGTACATTTACACTGCAGGGAGGGTGGTAGTAGGTTCTGTATTAACACCAAGCACCATTCCTGGCTCATTGATTCCTCTCTCCTTATCAGGTGCCGTTTATGTGAATGGAAAAGAAATGACCAACCAGCTACCGCCTGTTTCCCCTGGATCCACCATCACCTTTGATATGGAAATCATGACCTTGGGACAAACCAATAACGAGGGCCCATCTCAAAAACGGAGAGTTACAATCAGTTCCAGCAATCGGGAGGTGGTCTTTGATTGGCTGCTAGAACAGTCCTGTGACTCCCTCTACTTTGGTTGTTCCTTTGTTCACCCTGGCTGGAAGGTGCTGGTGTTTTAACTGAGCCCCAAACAAGAAGATTGTCCTGAGAATCCCAGGGGATTTACCCTCACAAGGAGAGAACAGGGGTCAGTCTTGCAACCCTATAGTGTTAGAGCTGCCAGCGCTCATTTCCCAGAGAGCAATGTGGCTGCCCCAGGTGATGCTTTTTTCCCTGTAGTTCAGTCTGTTATGGTGCCATCAGCAGAGCAGAGAGGCCTCTCACTTCAAGTGTTCCTGGGCCTCACTGCAGTATTTTCATTCCTATACCTGTGTATTGAGAAGTTACAAAAACACAGGTCTCAGAAATGCCTGCAAGCTCAGTGCAGGAGTTGTAGTTCGGTGCCATAACCTGATAGAGTGAATAGGTCTCTGCTAATGAATCCTCTTGGTACTATGCAACTCGCTTACAAGTCATTCCCTCTGTCTCCCTATGTTGCAAGGGACCCCAGGGACAAGACACTTGTAGGGCATTGTGGTGGTTGTTAGATTAACACCTGGGGAGTGGCCTGGTTGCTCAATTGCTTTGCTGCTGGATTGTTTGTGAGCGCAGCTCAGGGTTTTAAGAATCGTTCCTATATATTATACAGTATATACATATATTATTGTTACAAATCTATTTTTATATGGGGCGCACTTGGTTACTTGTTGAGGACCATCCTGTGAAACGTTTAGTACAAAGCACTGCTCCAACTGATCTGTCAGAGGGGAATAGCGCATGTCACTATTGCTGACCATTGTGTAGCCATAAACAGTAAGGGGGTGGGTGGTTTCTGCTGTTAGGAGCTGTAGGGTTCCTGTTAAATACAGTCTTATCTCTACCCAAATTCTGTGACCTTGCTTTAACTATTCCTGCTGGACCAGGGGACACTCCTGCTTGGATAGATGGGTTGAACAGACAATTAAAATTGAACAGACGGTTGTTTATTCTCGATAAGTGAGTGGTACATTCCCAGGGCAGGTGTCAGAGGTTTAGCTTGGAGCGGTCCATAGACGGCACAAATATGATACCTGCTTGTATCCCACTGTCCATACTGGGTAAGACCTGTAGCATGTTACCCCCTATACAAAGTGCCTTAAGAACAATCTACTGTACAGATCGTTTATTTATTCTACTTGTGACGTGAAACAATCTTCAGACTTCTGAAATCCGCATGCCAATTTCACCCCCCGGCTGCTAGGAGAATTCTCTTCTTTGTGTCCGCAATCCTTGTATAGGCTCCGGCACAAACACACTTAGGTGGTTGTTTATTAAAGTCTGAATACCAACTTTTTTACTATAAAATCTGAATTTTAAGTGGGGGGAAAAAAAATCCGGATTTATTATAGGAGACTCTGGTAGTGGTTGGGGGCTGAAATTGGCCTATGGATTTCAAAAACACCTTGTGTGACCTCGATCTAAAGGGTAGTAATTACCTCTCTGGGAGTGCGGTTTCTCCTTCCCAAACTGGAAGCTAGACTGTATTAGTATCACTCCATTTCTACTTGATGCCTCCTAATACAGTGTTAAAACGCATGTGTTGCAGACTTGTGCCTGGTTTTATTAACCTTTAAATGTGAATTTTTGTTAGACATTAGCTGCATGGCGGCACAGACCAGGATGTTGTAATTAATGATTTGGCTTTTATACTTGGCGGCTATGCTTCATCATCGTGTTTCTTCATCCATCATGAGTGATGATCCAGGGCCCATATTTATCCAAGGCAGGGTAATTTGGCCATGGAGTATTTGCTCTGTATGTATTAGCTCCCTTCGGGGGAGTTAAAAGTCACCAAGTGCCTAAAGGGACATGTTACACCCAAATATGTGCAATGCCCTTTCTTTCAGCCCAAGAGCTAACATTTAGTATGCAAGGATGAAGGTGCCAAGTCATGAATGTGATATTTTGTTCTGCAATCTCCTTTATTCTCTCAACTTTTACTGTATTCTCCCCCATGGTTATTGCTCCTGACAATCATTCCCCACCACTGAGTTGTGGGCTGTTTTTTGTGCATTGAGTAATTTAGAAATACGGTTTTGGTAGGGGGCCAAGAACCCTGAACAGCTTTTACATGTGCTGCGTTCTTTCATATGAATAAAATGCTTTTTCTTTAGCACTGGTTTCCTTTATGTTTTAATATACAGATGTTCAGTCACTGGGAGCGGCTCAAGCTTAGAAAGAAAGCCCTGGAAGCAAGAGCACCGATTAGATATAGGCTAAGCAAATTACGTTAGCAAATAAAATCCATGGTACAACTGGCATAAAACAGAAGACAATAGGGCTTCTATGTATTAGGAGCTAAAATAATACAGTAGTAAAGTAACTGAAATATGGTGCCAAACAAATGCCCCAAATATCATCCCCCCCATGCAAAAGGTTAATTAAGACTTCTCTATATTGCTGGTGAAAGAGGGGGCAAGAACAACTGGCTAAATATTAGTCCCATTTCCTACAGTAGCACAGGAACCAAAATCATCGAAAGGAGACACTTTTCATTCTGTGACCTGATGACTCTCTTTTGCCGAGTCTATGAAAGTACAGGTGGTACATAAAGTAGTAAACAGGCCAGTCTCATGCTATCAGATACCTCCCCCCCCCAATTTATAGATTTTCCTGGCTGATTTACAGTATTTAGAAGAGGAAGAAGGCAACCAAATGTTTTCAGCTTTTATTAGAAAGTGACAACATGACAAGTTCATTAGACAAAATTTCATGGAGGGAGCAGGGAGGGGCTGTGCAAACAATGGCAGTCAGGTTTAGTATGGAATCCAGCATTGAAACTACATTTGTATTCATTTGCTGCACAGACTGCCCCAAAAACTGGATCGACCTGACAAAGCTAACAAAGTATGCACCTTGCTCCAGATCTGAAAAAACATAAGAAAAAAAAAAAAAGGCAAATCGCTGTCCAGAAACTTAAGGGGGAACACAGTGGAGGGACCCCCTGCAGGAATATCGACTCCACTATGAGTGAAAATGAACAAGAAAAGATCTGCCTACCAAACCTCAGCCACCTCCCCAGGCTGCCAATATTCCTTCTTATTCTTACACAAGTATCAGTGGTAGGGAATTCATACTGATGCCAAATCAAAACACCCACACAATTAGTTAAATAGCCTGACTGTTAACGTACATCTTTAAAACCATCGAAATATTTCTGTACAGTTGTATAAACTCATTGTCACAGTTACAGAGAATTAAAAGGACAAGCTTGGCGCCTGCCTTTTATGGGTGGGTAACATTAAAAGAGCAAGAGCAGCATGGTTTCTTCATAAATAAGATGCAGGGTCACAAATTGCCAGTAAGAGGGCAGATGAAAAGAAAGGGAGCCCACTCTCCAGTGAAGGGCACACTTATCTCACAGCCACATGAGAACAAAAAGGGGTTGGGGGCTACCTGGCTGTGTAGAAAGGCTTGAAGACAGGGCGGCCAAACCACATGGCCCCAGCCATTAGTGAACTGCAAATCCCAGTCCTGTGCTGGGTGGCAGGTTGGACACTGCAGACACATACTGAAGTTATCACAAATCATTTAAGTGATGATATTTGTCATCTAAGGGGCCCCAGAGCAAACTCTTTCAACACTCCTATAAAATGGGAGTAACAAGGTCACACCCAAACCCCTGCACTGTCCATTGCAAAAGGAACATTCTGGGAAGTTAGAGGGAGATTCCAAGTGGCAGTTTGTGGAAGACACCTCGCGCACATGGGCAGGGCAGTCAGAAAACACCTTGTTAAGAGTGTAAAAGAGGCTGGTCCTGCCTTTAATAAACTGATGAGAACCTTTCAAATTTCTTAAACATTTATATGTAAATGTGTAGCATCCAGAGATAAGCATGGCCTTTAAGACACAATGGCACTACAAATCCCAGCATCCCCTGCTAGCTGTGGGCAGGAGATAAAATTCTTCAGCAGGGACTGCAGCCCATGTTGGCTCTGAGCACCTTAGAAGAGAGCATAAAGGGAAACAGAGGTGGAGTCTCCCCCCGGGGGGTACGTTACAGACTGACAGAGTGGTGCCGTGTTTGGATATGAAGATGCACAGTACAAGTGCTACTGTCGCCTACGTCTTTCACTAATATTGTGCTGTGGCGAAAGAGGCAATACAAAATGAGCAGTCAGGCTGGAAGCAGAAAACACAGGGAAACATAAAAGTAAAAATGGACAGTCTGTAGTCAAATATATATATATTAGGAGTGGCTTTTTTTTTTTAATATATATATATTTATATATTTAAAAAAAGCCACTCCTAGGTGCAGGAGGAGAAATTGATCACGGATGCAAACAGGTCATATTAAAACAGTCTTGGAGTTTTAAATTAAGTTGATAAACTGTGTAGACGACGCTAGATACTAAAGATACAAAGGTGTAGGCTGTATTGCTCTTCTAATTGCAGTTAGTTCATTTGCACACAAACCCTGGGAGCCAATTGCCTTTGGATATTCCCTTTGCTGGATCACTTATCCACCCCCAGCCATTCAGTGCACCTTTTGCCTTCAGGGCTTCTGCTTTTTGCTGTATTTGTTTTGCCCTGAGACGCAATCATTCTCTAGCGCTTGATCTTTTTCATTCGTTTCCATGAAGCTATTTGTGGTTCCATTTGGCTCTTCAGGATCCTCCTCGCTAGGGGGCACCACACATTCATCCATCTCCAGTTTTGGTTGGATTTCCCGCAATCTCGACACCGCTTTGTCTATAGTTGCGATGCTGATTAGATTGAAATCGTGCATGCTCACTAAGTGAAGCATAAAGTTTCGACACAGGTTTTTCTGAATGATTTGGGGTCCATAGTTCTCTACAAAAAGCATGCAGCCATGATTCATTTGATTGTCTGCAATGAACCTGCAATAACAAAGTCACGGCAAAATCACAAATCAAATCTCTGTCACACACAAATTAAAGGACAGCTGGAGGCAGAACACAAAGCTTGGATCTCCACCATTTCAATGGACTGGCTCCTGTTGCATCATTTCTTTCACTCTAACCCCTGCGATGTAGGATGCTTGATTATTCTGCCTATAGGATATGTTCCCCTTTGCTCTCAAGCACGTTTCAGTTTAGGGAAACATGCACAGAGAGACGTTCAAGGGAGGCACTTAATTTAGTAATTGTGAGGGTGGACTTAATTTATTGTTTATATTGCCAGTTAAAAGTTCTAATAACCCTGCACAGGTCAGTTCCCATTCTTCTACAAGTACATCATATACTGGTTACAAATACAAAGCTAAAAGAAAGTGGCAATGTTTGCAGCAAGCCAAGCTCTTACTGTGCCGGGCCTTATTATTTAACATTTGCGGGAATATATTGCCCTAACCCCCACAAACACATATCTTGCGAATTGCCAACATTATCCTTATTTCTGGCAAGTACATATACTGTAATATCCTTTGTTTTATAACAGATGATCAGTAAATGCTTCCTGCTGATTGGTTGCTATGGGTTACTAGACCTGTATTTTATTACACTGCAGTGCTGTTTCATTCTTCTTAAAGGAGAACTAATAGCTAAACATTTAATATTAGCTTCATCTCACTGAAATAAACTTTCTACATATAAAAACACTTTATGAAACTCTTCGCTATCCCCCTTGCTGCAATCTGTCTCTCTCCATGCAGGACTCAGATTACGATTGACAGGTCTAATACAGCCTTTGGGGGGGTTTGAATCTTTGGCCTAGAAGATGTTATTTGATCTTTCAAAATAACCTCTTGCAGAAATGCTGTCTCTCTATATGCAGGATGTGTGCCAGAGTCTGTTATTTTGTTTGTGCTAGAGATGTTTATTTAAGTTAGCTCAAACACATCGGCTAGGAAAGGAAGCCCCCTTAAAAGATGTATTAGATCTACCCGACGATCAATATGTGACTTCAACTCCTGCATGAAGACAGAATGCAGAGACAGACTGGGGAGAGGGAGATAGTGAAGAGTACATTCAGTATTTCAAAAACAGTGCAGATTTTTTTTCGTGGCTTATAATACGAATGTTTCATATTGCAAGGAGTTAACACTTCACCGTAGTTCCCCTAATACAAACCCACAGAGACTACATGGCTGTGTTTTGATTACATTTATAAATGGCTGTATTATATGCCGGAACCCAGTCTAAGTAGGAGACCGTTCCATCACATTTCCAGCTTGCTTCCCCAGACATACTCAAATATCAAAGAGAAGCATATTATATAAAGAAACTGTCCTGGCACACATGAGCTTACAGGGACAGAGCACTTACCCATGTTTCATAACATGCAGATTCCACATTTTCATCACCTCCTTTTCCCCTTCATTGACATCAGAAAATTCCTCAATTTGCTGGTAAAAGAAAGTAAGGCATTAAAGGGGACCCGTCACCCAAAAAAAATATTCAAAATCCTATTTTATCACATTAGTCAAGCAAAGTTAATTTTGTTTCCTTCAGTCTGTTAATTCATAATGATAGCAAGGAGGCAGGAGCCTTATTGTGGACACTGTTATTAAGACAAGCCTTGTATCATCTCAGAATCTTGTTTCTGCACCAGAATGGGGGACCTGATGTCCATCCCCATGCCCTGGCTACACAATTAAATGGTGAAGAGAACTGGGGGAATGTGGAGAGAGCAGTGACATCCAGGAAGTGCTGAATGGAAAGTGAAAGTAATTGTCTGCCCCGCCTCTATGCCTAAGGCATAGAGGAGGGGCAGACAATATTTGATTGACAGCTGAGATTTTTAAATGAGCTTACAACAGCTAAGAATGCTTTAATAAAAAATAGAAATTGGATTTCATGTTTAGTTTGAAAATTACTTTTATTATACAGATTTGTGTGTCTGGGTGTCAGGTCCACTTTAAGAACCAAACTACGTGGTAGACATTGAGTTTATGAAGGAAGAAAGCAAGATAGAGGGGACAATCATCTTTTAGGATGTATTGTTAAGCAGCAATCAAGATGGCAAAAATAGAAAAGGAATTGTTACTGATGCAAAAATCAACACCAAAATGAAGACTATGACAGGACAAGATTGTGTGCAGGGGTTGTTCACCTTCAGGGGTTGTTCACCTTCAAAACACTTTTTTCAATTCATTTGTTTTCAGACTGTTCCCCAGAAATAAATACTTTTTTCAATTACTTTCCATTATTTATTTTTTACTGTTTTTCAAAAATCTAAGTATAAAGTTGAATGTTCGTGTCTCTGGTGTTTGAGTCTGACAGCTCAGTAATTCAGGTGCAGACTCTAACCCATTACAATTCTGCTACATTAGTTGATACATTTTTCAGCAGCATCTCTGGAGTATTAGCAACTATTGTATCAATTCTAACAGCTGCCTGTAATGAAACCCAGAGATTCTGCTCAGCAGGGACAAAGATAAGAAATGTATCAACTAAATGTACCAATTTAGAACAGTTCACAGGGTCGGCGACCCCCCTCCCAGAGCTGCTTTAGAAGGTGAAAAATGACACTTTACACTCCAATATTAGAAAAATAGTGACACAAAAAATAGCGAGTAATTGTAAAAAGTCGTTTTTTCTGGTGATCTATCAGAAAAAAACTAGTTGTTTGAAGGTGAACCACCCCTTTAAAGCTTCTAGACGAGCAAGAGAGCAGAGCATAGAAGTGCTGAAATTAAAGGGAAAGTATACCCCCCTTTTTTTGAGCTCATTCGGGGAAAAAGGGGGCCCGGACGGCGGGGTCTGCTTCCTTTATAGCGTTCAAATCACCCCACTGCTCTTTTCTTCTACTAATTAATGCGCTTGTTTTTCTGGTGGTGGTGGTGGGGGGGGGGTGGCGGCACAGCACATGATTGTTCCGCCCCTGAAGGTAAGGGCAGGCTTCACTATATTAGAACATTGACCATAAAACTATTCTGCATGTACCAGACAACACTAACTTGCCTCCATTAGCAGTATACCAGTTTCTAAACACCATTAGAAACAGTGACACTGGGAGCAACAATTCTTTAGGCTAAGATTCTAGATTGGTAAAATGAAGCAATTCCCCTGGCACAATTTACCAAATCATCCATTGGTATTCTATTAGACAAGAATATATACATGCTATTCCTGCTAATATACTGTCCAAATGGCGGCCCTAGGGCCTTATCCAGTCCAAAACCCCACCTTGTGTGACCCCCCCCCCCACAAGAAAGTCTATACTGAGATTAACTGGCCCCTGCATTGTTTACACTTTAAATTTATAACGTAAACACCTGTAACACTTCTATTGTTCACACCCCGAAAGCCCTGTAATGTAAAAGGAGATCTAAAGCCTAACTAAAGAAGTAGCTAGAAATGTTTTACATTATGTTTAGGGCTTCTGTACCAGCCCAAGGCAACCACAGCCCTTTAGCAGTGAAGATCTGTGTCTGCATCTTCTTTTCTGCTGATTCACTGCACATGTTCTGTGCTGCTGTCACTTAGTGAGCATAGGGACAGACTCACAATATACAGTACACATGGAATATAAATATCACAATATAAGGCTGATTAGTAATTAATACAGATAATTACTACTTGGCAGCACAGAAACCAGTGCAATTAATGAAAATAGCATTTTAGCCATATTCATTTTTAGGGGTTAATTCTCCTTTAACACCTCATACCCAGATTAAAAGTGCCCACATTGCAATCACCGCATAAAAACCGCTGGAGAGGCACCAGCATTGTGTCACTGTATGTAGCACAGTATGAACTGTCCTGATAGGTTTCATATTGTAGCCCTGCTGTATTCTGCCTTTCCTATGCTCCATGTGTGCGACATACTCTGCCTGCCCTATGCTCCCTGTGTCGGCCATACTCTGCCTGCCCTATGCTCCCTGTGTGTGCCATACTCTGCCTGCCCTATGCTCCATGTGCCATACTCTGCCTGCACCATGCTTCCTGTGTGTGCTGTACTCTACCTGTCGTATGCTTCCTGTGTGTGCCATACTCTGCCTGCCCTATGCACTGTGTGTGTGTGTCATACTCTGCCTGCCCTATGCTCCCTTTGTGTGCCATACTCTGCCTGCCCTATGCTCTCTGTGTGTGTCATACTTTGCCTGCCCTATGCTCCCTGTTTGTACCATACTCTGCCTGCCCTATGTTCCCTGTTTGTGCCATACTCTGCCTGCCCTATGTTCCCTTTTTTGTGCCATACTCTGTCTGCCCTACGCTCCCTGTTGGGTGTAAGCCTAGTGGGGGTTTGTTGGCATTTGGAAATTGCTTTTAGGTGCCCCTAGGGTGTTTAATGTGCTGGGGAGGGGGTGCATGTGATCTACAGGGGAGGAGGAGGGATAAGGATATGTTTTAATATGCCTAACATTTTTCACATATGATTGATGAGTGATATCTCAACGCCATGTTTTTTTGGTGTGCTACCACCATTAATGTGGACATTGTCTTAAAAGTTCTTGTGGTAACATGGGCGAGGTTTAAAGTGGGTGTGGTTTAAAAAGAGTGGTCAATACTGGCTTCCATTATCGCCGCTCCACCACGTAGGCCCGAAAAATTCCAGCTCTCGGTACCACAGAAGTTTGAAAGCACTGCACTAGTTCAGAATGATCAGTTGCAAGAGTGTACTTACAGTTATGGTTTTCTCCCTAAGCCACTCTGGATCCTTCTCATCTTCACTGTCTACTTCCATTTCCTGGGGTCGAAGAGGAAGGCACGTGTCACTATGGAAATACAAGCGATTGTGGCCACTGCTGTATGTTCGCTGCTGTTCCACCTCACCATCTTCAGACTCTAGGAATTCAGACATACTTGCTTTTGTCCGCTTTGGTCTATGAGTGAGAAAACACACAAGAAAAAAAAAAATTGATGCTGCCATATTACGCACCACCCTTATTAGCCGAAAACCAGACACGTGCGTTTAGGAAAAGGCCCAGATGCAGTCCAAAATGACAATATGACCAGTTCCTGCATCAACGTTGTACTAAAAGTTTTAATCCCAGTAACCTCATACTTTGCCACATGCTAAAATGTCCTTTGGTCCTTTCTAACTTGGGGAAAAAAGTACTTTCGCTGTTTAATTAATAAATGCAAATAAGTCAGAAACACAGAACATTCTTTAATATGTCCACACTTTATTTTAAGCTATTTTAAATCTTGAATCAATGATATTTTAAACAATTTTAAATCTTGAATCAATGATATTTCTAAAATTTAGATTTATTAGACTGAAAATAATGGAGAGTACACGTTAGTGACGTGCGGGTCAAGAAATTTTCACATCCAGACTGGCATTGTCTCCCTATTTATAGGCCCGCGCCCGCAGTGACGTCGCAAAAGGGGCAGACTTGAGTCTATAAATTTAGGTGCCGGAAGTGCTTGGTCGTGGGCGGGGAGAGCAGGAGAAGAGCTTGACTCAGACTCACCCGCACATCACTAGTACACGTTCCTTAAAGAGCATTAGATGACAGACATGTAATCCTAGTATACTTCATGATAATTGAGATTTTGCTTCTCAAAGCTGGTTTTCATGAGGTTGCAGCAAATCAACCTGCTCAACTTTTATCAAATTTATTTGGACAATCACTTGCCACAAGTCTCGTGTTACAGACTAAATTTAGACACCTCTCTATTGCTGGCATATACATGGCCACCCATTCATCCTAGCCCAGTTTCGCACATCTCCTTATCCATGTCTATCCCATCATTTTTTTGAGAAGCACCAGTGAGCTCTTCCTTAAAATACTTGGTAACTGCCAATCTTCAAAGATTGTTGACAACTTCCACACAGTGAAAAATACCCAAATCTAGATCTTTTACCTGCAGACGAGGATGTGAGTGATTGGAGTCCTTTTAACTGGCCCATTGCGGCTAAAGGCAAAGCCTGGCTGCCGATGAATGTCCTGTGGATTTCCCGCATAAGAGCCATCATAGCATTCATTGATGGAAACATCAATCCGAGCACCTTTGGGATGATACTGTAATAGAATAGAAGTCTATGTTCCTTGATGTTTCTGATGGAACTGTCCAGAGTTACAGAAGGGTAGCTAACCGCTGAGGCATTACACATAAAGCCTAGCATGTGGTGTACATGGAAGAGTTCAAGATGCCTTGGTCTTACAAATCAAATCAAGAGAGTCATGTACAAAATTATTTAATCCTGATAAATGATTAACTGGATTATGCCTTGGTGAGTTTTGTCCTAAATACTGTATTTTTTTTTAGGCCTGGGAAGCATGTATGGGAATTAAAAGGCCTGGTGTCCCTCACCTGCTATGGCTTTTAGGCTGAAAACACACATGCAGCAAATTCCCATGAATGAGAGGTTTTAACAAAAGCATACACTGTAAAATTCACAGCACAGCTAAGCATTGACACAAGGTGATTCTAACAGAAAATACTCAAAACTGTGAATTCATCTGAATGGAAATCATCTAAAGCCACCACAGCAAGTTCATGACAGATCTCATAGTCTCTTACTGGTGCATTTTCAAGTTAAAATCAGCTGTTGCAGTTTTCTTTAGTCTGTTATAAGAGTTTTGTGCCCCGCCAGTAGACTCAGAAATCACCCTGGGTACCATTACCCATAACACTCTCCCTTAGGGTGCTGAACTTATATGAATTGGTCAAGGACAGTGAACCCCCTTTATTCAACACAAGCTCATGCTAATTTTAATTAAGAAATGCATGTCTTTAATTTCTTGCAATAAACAAGAAAATAAAACCACTTTAACTTTCTTTCCAGTGTCACTGTTTGCGAAAGATAAACGGATAAAACAAAGTCCCACTCCGTAGATAAGCCCTCAGTATAACATGCTGCAGCTTAGGAAAGAAGTTTGTTTAAAAGGAGCTCATTATTTCCCTTTGAACAAATTAGCATTGGCTTTTTAGAACTGCAAAATAAAATTAGGTAAATAATGTTTTTGTTTAACGCATAGGTAGACACTATTTGTTGTGCTCATTTTTAAGTTAAGGAATGGGATCCATTTATAATCCTATTTGAATGTATTTTGCCTCTACCATTATTAGAGGACCCCATCACTGCTCCTACCCTTGAAGTGTGCCAGTGGCCACAAAGCTTCAGGAGATGGATACCTGGCCATTTCATAAATCTTATGAGCAATGTCCTGCCTCTATTGCACCCTTACCTATTGTCTTCCAACAATACGCAAATCTAACGATGCATCTATTCTGGAGAAATGTTGTATACGTAACAGTTAAGTCTTGTATTTGCATCCCTTCCTCTGTAAAGCACTGCAGGAAACAATGCAAATAAGGCCAATATTTAGCCCTTAAATGCCAGGAACCATTTAGAATATCTGATAGCAACATAAATGCTTAAAATAATACATTTGGTAAAGCTTGCACCAGAACTATAACATAGCAACAGCTACGTAGGTGTTTTTCTTTCGACCAGTAAGCCAGTAAATGCCAAATGCTAATTTATTGCTATAGCTCATAGCCATAGAACTGGTGAAAATGCAGATACTTATTCCTTTCTCCCATTATAATACAGGGAATAAAAGTCCCTTGAGTTTACTTATTGTTTTAGTTAAAGTGATACAGACATTAAAAAGCTACTTTTTAAAATATGAATGTACATTAAAAGTTACCTAGGTCATGTTGATCTTTTTTTGCCGAGAGGTTTGTTTTTGCAAGTAATTGTTAGTTGAAGTTTCCAAACCTGACTGTTTTGCCAACCTGCCTGTGCCATCTCAGCCTGTCAGTTAAAGTTTCTAATGCTAACGGACTTCTGCTGCAGAAATATGGCAGCTCCCTCATACAGGAACATGGGCCATCAGACAGGTAAAAGTATTGTGCAAATACTTTTAAGCAAAGTTATAAGTAGCTTTGCAAGGCAATATTATGATAGATGTAAAAAATTGTTTAATTTCTGGTGTCAGTATCTCTTTAAGCACCAGTGAAGATGGAAGCATTACACCTAGGGATCACTCAAATACATTACCACATAGTTGAAGATGAATCTGCTGTGACAGAGTTTCAGGTGTTTGAGCAGACTATAGAGCTTGCGGCAGTTTAACGTACACCATGGGCAGTGCAGGTCATCTCTGGCTTCAGTCTGCTGCCGGGTGTTGTTATTGTACAGGAACTGAAGCAGAATTTGCCATTAGTAACAAACTATTGACCATACAGCTCTTTGTACTTTTACTAAACATGCCATAACACCAGGACAGAGTACACTACCTGATAAAATATCCTCAGCTTCTGCCGGGGTTCATTGGAAAAGTCACGTTCCCTTCTGGCCTGCAGATCAGAGGATAAGGATTCCTTTACAGCTAAAAAAATAAACATATCCAGTGGCATAAACATGGAAGCGTAGAACAAATACTCTAAAGTAAATTGTAAACTTCCTGTGTGTAAGACCATACATGCCTAACAGGTAACTGCTAAAATGAAATTGTCAGGGCCATGCAGATGCTGCCTGTTTATATCACACATGACCATACTGGCCAAAAAAGAAAGACTGTACCAGCCTCATTCAGTTTTGTAGTTATTATTAAAAGGCATTATATAGATTTTTGGACAATATCACACAGTGGCAGCAGACAGTTCAATTGAGTAATAGGGGCTATTTTGTCTGAAACCTGGCCACACTGTGTTCTGAGGGTAGCCACAGGCTTGATGAGCTGATTGTAGCCAGATTCTAGAGTCCTAATTGACACACAGCATTGGTTTTGCAGGAATAAACTGGTTATTTGAAAACAGCAGATTAAACATTCACTACCATAATTACACATGTGCAAGTTCCCTGTAAAGGGGTAGTTTACCTTTATGTTAACTTTTAGTATGTTATAGTATGTACTATTCTTAGCAACTTTTCAACTGTTTTTTTTTTTAATTTTTTTTTTGAGTCAGGATCTGCTTTTCTCTTTTCAGCTTTCAAATGGGTATCTGACCCCAGCAGCCAATAAACATGTGATTTGTGGCAATTGTTTTATTGTTACTTTTCAAAACATCTCAATCTACTCAGGTCTCTCCTATTCATCTTCCAGTCACTCATTCAAACCACTGCCTGATAGATAGGGTAAACTGGACCTTAGCAGCCAGATAGCTGCTAACACTCCGAACCTGAGAGCTGATGAAAAAAGACCAGCAATTGAAAATTGAAACCCACAATATAAAAAATGAACACAAACCTGCAGTTGTCTCAAACTCTCACGGTCTGCATCATAATAAATGCTGTTTTAATGTAAGTGAACCCCTTTAACTGACAATGTACATTTTCATCCAAAACGAGTATCGGAATGCCAGAATAAAATGTCAGCTGAATTGGCAAACAAAGGATGTCGCACAAAGGGAAACTCATCTCAAAGCATTTCTGCAAATGCCTGACAGTCCAATGTAAAAGGTTGTTGGTGGGACTGTCAGGCAAGTTCTCCTTGCCCAACAGTCCCCCAAGCAAAGAGAATACAGAAGGTGAAGAAACATTTGCCATAAGCCATTAAAAAAAAAAAAAAAAACCCTTTGCAGACAATGAATACAATCATGCACATGTTCTTTTTACCAATTGTCTGTGCAGGTTTGACAGATGAAGATTTATGTTCTTGAGGGAGAGACTCAGAGTTGCGGGTGGCTAGAGGCTTGGCAATTGGGGCAGTAGATTTATCAGGGGTGTCACTTGTCCACCGAAGTGTAAATTGAAGGGTTGGTCCCTGAGAGAATGTTTCAAATGGAGGCAGCCTCTGCAAATACATATTTCCAACAATCAGTTTTTTAGACAGCTTCACAGACCAACAGTGCTTACAGCTACTTCACTGGACAGACATTACATCATGAGAGGGGATGGCATGTTTGGAGGGGCAGAAATTATACCATGGGTGCGTATAGTAAGCCTTGGGGGGGAGGGGGGAGACATTACACCATGGGTAGGTATCACAAGCATGTAGATATTATATCATGGGTAGGTATAACAAAACTGCAGAAGGAGACATTACACCACGGACCCCTGGGTTTTGGTACAACCCACACTAATGAGCACAGAGAGATTACAGTGTGAGGCAAAGAAGATCAAATTACTAGCAAATAGGGAAAACGGAGCATGTGAAATTAAGGTACACTGTTTAATTAAGGTTTTTTTAATTTGGCTAGTTCTGTGCCAAAAATAGACAGTGTGAGTCCAAACAGAGCAAGCAAATTCAGGAAGAGTCAGCCAAGCCACCTTAAAGGAACAGTAACATCTAAAAATGAAAGTGTTTTAAAGGAAGGACAATATAATGTACTATTGCCATGCACAGATAAAACTAGTGTGTTTGCTTTGGAAAAACTACTGTAATTTATATAAACATGTTGCTGTTTAGTCATGGGTTCCAACCATTCAGCCATACATTCTTTGAACTGTTGACATTAAATTACAGGAATCGCGTATCTGTAGCAATAATATTTGGGCACATTAGTGAAATTATCTGAGTCACATGTCAGTAATGTCACAGCCATGCTCAGAGCCAATGTATTGTTTAATAAAGGCATGTCTAATAAGATTTCCACATCAGTACAGTTTATTAAATGGCACTTGGGCCAGTCATTCCTTTAGACTTTTGCCTCTCTAATTCACTAGCTATTGCCAGCACTTTTCATAAATGTAAAGATGGACACAATACTCAGTGGATATTAAAAGCACAGAACAGAGCCCAAATGGCAGTCCTGATACTTTCAAAATATGAGTGGCAAACCAAACCTCAATACTGCCACTTCTAAGCAAAATACATAAAACACTCGTTCCCATCAGAAATTATGTAGGTTTTCTTCATATGACCCCCATGTACTGTATATCATGAATTTGCGTTGTATCCCAAAAACCTGGCTTAGCCATTATTATGCACCATATTTAAATCTGCACTTCAAGAAAGGGGGGCGGTCCATGGAAAACCATAATAAACCGCATTCTGACTGTAGCCAGTTACATTAGAGCAGGCTTAAATGAAAACTACACCCCAAAATGAACACAAGCAACAGAGTTTATATCATATTAAAAAAATCTTACCAAACTGGAATATATAGTTAAGTAAATATTGCCCTTTTATATCTCTTGCCTTGAACCGCCATTTTGTGATGGTCTGTGTGCCGTCTCAGAGATCACCTGACCAGAAATACTACAACTGTAACAGGAAGAAGTGTTGAAGCAAGACAGAACTCTGTCTGTTAATTGGCTCATGTGACCTAACAAGTAAAGTTTGTTTGTGTGCATTGTGAATCCTACGATCACAGGGGGCGACCCTTATTTTTTAAAATAACAATTTCTATTTATGATTACCCAATGGCACATACTACTAGAAAAGTATTTTATGAAAATGGTTTATTTACATGAAGCAGGGTTTTACATATGAGCTGTTTTATGCAATATCTTTTTATAGAGACCTACATTGTTTGGGGGTATAGTTTTCCTTTAAGCAAGCGATTGTCACAACTTCACTTTCTGGCAACTTAAGGCCGGGCATGGTTTCACAGCTCCAACCCAGCACCGCACAGTGCAGCTACTACTGCCTATAGCAGTAAAAATCCGGCCAATCGCTATTTGACGCCACTTCTTGCATGTGGGGTTGGGGCCGGAAGTTGGACTGATATTCCTTGCTTGCAAAGTGCTGCCTGTTGGGTTAGGTATAGTCTGGGAAGAGAATGTGGTCGGCGAAGAGATTGCAGTGATGGACGAGGTGAATAGTCACGAACGAGGCTGAGATGGCAGGCCGATTATTATTAATTTCATAACAGAGGCTGTGGGCCGGTGTGAATTTGAAACCGGGCCACAATTGGCCCGCAGGCCGGACGTTGGACATGCCTGTGCTAAATGAAGAAGGAGCTGCACCAGGTCTCCGTGGCTAGTACTGGTTGGAGTTTGAGCCTGAATCAGGTACTATATCAAGTTTTTAGCTGTGTAGGTTTTAATCTAACACTCCAAAACCATACAGCCAAATGGTTTGAGATGAAACTAGTGTATGTGTTATAGGGTCCTTAGGCTGTAAGCTCCACTGGGCCAAGGACGGGTGGGAACTAAACAATTCTACGTTACTACTGGCACAACATGGTGACAATGTAAAAATATTTACACCCTTGACACATTCTCTCATTTTACCAACAAATACTATACTGCATTACTTATTTTGAAGCAGAAAAATTTTAAATTAGTTTTCTATGGGCACATTAAAAAGTTCCAGTTTTAAGAGGACAAAGGAATAAGTAGTAAAATACACGATCACACGCTCAACCAAAGTTATGTTGTGCAGAGATGCTACAACCAAAAACAGTGGACCATTCCACTTACCAGCTAATATACAATAGCAAATCTATAAAAAGTGGGGATTACCTAGTACAATGCCATTTAACACATTAAAAGATACCGATAAAACAAAGAGGGTTTGCATGCCCAAGTTTTAGAGTAAAACACTGAAGTACAACATTACACTAAAGTGCTCTGTGCAAAAAAAAAAAAAAAAAAAAAAAAAACAAGCGAAGGCAGGTATACACAAGACACCTTGCATAGTCTCAGCCCATTATATAAGTTTTTTAGTAGATCAATTTTCTTTGTATTCAGTGTAGAAGTTCTAAACATATCACACTACAGTTGTCTCTTTCAGATTCATTTGATCCTCCATACCAAGGGATTATAAAGATACTTCATAAGTAGTGCTGGAGGCACTATTCAAAGAAGAGATTAGCTTTATATAGGCATCTCTGCTTAAATACAATTTATGTATATTATACTACTTAATCCATCCCTTACAGTTAGTAGACTGAGCCTGGTCAATAACATTAAAGTCCTGTAATGTTTAAGAAAATTATCTATAACGTGGATGCAATTCAGGTCAGGGAATGGTTGCAATTTTTTTTTTTTTTATAAATGGGTAAACAGGGTAAGCAATGGACAGGTAAAATCACCCCCACAGTGAAAGATGGGTAAATATACTACAAAACTAAAGGCCTGGGACACATAGACACTACCCCCATAAAGCAGTCTATAAGTATGCAAGAAATTAATGATATTAAAGCTTTTTGCTAGCAGAAACAACCCCCATTTCAAAATCAAATTAACAGACACTCAGGAAGAATTGGGTACCTTTCCATCCAGTATGGTTTCCCACGTGGCCCTTTTCTTGTTTACAGGACAGTCCTCCATTTCCTGCATTGCAACTTCATATTCCCCATCCAGTAGCTGCAAGCGCCTGAAGCATAAGGAATTTACAATAATGCTCAAGCACTTGGACACTTACTCTAGAAGAGTGTCAACCATTTTGTGCATTTCATCCAGCAAATAAGCATGGATCTGGTAATGCTGCAGAATCTGCAGATGCGATTACTCACCTGTTTTTGTCAAATACAGTCATCTGTGCCACAAAAGTCTTATCTCCTTCATCTCTGTTGGATGAATTGCGCTTTCTCCGAGCTGGAGGCTCCTCAGAGACATCTAAACCATTAGAGGGTATAGCTATAAGCAACAGGTCTTCAGTCCTCAACCTTAACCATAAATATACGCCACTCTGTGTACAGTACAGACTTTCTCCCTTCAAGAAGGATACACCATTCTGCCTTATTCCCCCACAATCAAACTCAGACAAATAGGATAAACCTACCAGTAAAACATACACCATTTAGTATGCTGTGTTGGTGTAATTTTTATGTACACTCGAGGTCTTAAATCTCCACACAATACAAGGTTTACAGATCAGATACTGTATCTGGACCCATAATCCCTTTTTTTATTTAACTCCAGGTATACCTATGTTTTCATTAGTCTCTCCATTGGTTAATCCATTAAAATCCCTTCGCCCCTGGCGAGTCACCCGGAAAAGCAAGGAGTAGGATTTGACCATATGGCTGTTGCTGGGCTCAAATTCATTGCTGGATACAGCGAGTGAAGGAAAATTGGATGGTTTTGCTGGGTTCAGCTCTGGATTGAGAGGCACCTGCTTTTTTCCAGTAGGAACCTGGCGTATGGGACAGCTTACATCCTGCACAATACATAATAGTTTGAGGGTCAGGACAATGAAATGCATATAAGCATCAAGTGCATCAGCTGATATTAAATATACATGAATTCAAAAGCCTACCCCTTCAGAGTTTTCTACCATACTTTTGTCTCTCAATATTCTGCAGCCGTTGCTCCTTTCCCCGACACCTTGTGGCTTCTCTTTCACCACTCACCCGTTTACCTTCTTGTTAACACACTTTTGCTTTGTCCCTTTATCTTCTCTTTTACTTGTGGTTTTAGCTAGCTTGTTATATTTACATTTTTTCACCCTCCTGCAGAGACAGGCTTTGTGTGCCAGTCAGCCATACTGGGCTGTGGACAGTGCAACCGGTTAACAATAAAAGTGCAGCACATCTCTTAAACCTTGGAAAGTGCTCTAAAGACATGTTGATTATTTTCCACAGATACCGCCTACAAGACATTTCAAATGTATTGGTGGAAATACAAATTGTAACCTTGAGAATATCCCTATTAGAGGGGTAAAAACAAGCTCTACAATACAAACTAGAATTCAGTTTCCTAAGAAAAGATTTTTGCAAGCATCTGATAAAAAATAATTGGCACATCAAATGTCTGACCCTATTGCAGAAAGTTTTCCCAGATGGTTAGAGGATATAACCATATGGTTAAGGACCAGGACTTCATGTGCTGCAGTTTATGCTATCAGTCTGTAACTATTCTCACCCCTAGAAAGTGCTGGCCCTCCAGCTTGGGGTCATTACCAGCACTGCGTGGGGAAGCTTGCACTGCCACTGAATCATTGTACCTGGCCTGTGGATTTAAAAACAAAAAACCTCCATCAGATTTCATAAAGAGCTGCTGCCATTTCCATGAGCAAGACTAGGAAAGCAATTGATAAAGGCATTTATCCTGGTTTAGACAAGGTTGTATTGCAGAATGTAAAGCAAAACAACTTGAGATAAGACAAAAATGTATTTGTAATTAAAAAATTGCTTACTTGCAATAATCTGGCTGATTTAATGGCTACTAATTCTATTCAGATCTAAAGTATTGAACCAAAAATACTGCACTGCATGTGTTCTGTCTATAGCTGATCCTGTGCAACTGCATTTATGAGTGCAATGTAACCCTTATGGCAGATTTGCCAGTGATGATTCAAATGGACGATGCCAGGGCATGACCATATTTTTGCTGGACACTTCTAAATAGAAAGTTGCTGTGAAGCTTTCCTCAGTGGGGCACTCACTACTGCCATATTGTCTATAATAGGTTCTGGTGTTCACTAAGATTACCTACACAGGTGCAAGGTCAGTATCTATCCAATGAGCAGTATTTGTAGCCTAAATACTCAGGGTCAAAAAGCTTACCTTTCGTTTCTTGTGGCAAACTTTAACAAGCAGAACCTCCAAAGTCACGGAGCTTTGATCATTTTCTGAGTTTTGAGATGGCTTATCTGAAGAGAGTAGAAAGGCAGATATATATATATATATATATATATATATATATATATATATATATATATATATATATATATATATATATATATATATATATATATATATATATAGAGAGAGAGAGAGAGATAGAGATATATATAGAGATATAGAGATATATAGAGATATAGAGATATATATAGAGATATATATATAGAGATATAGAGATATATATAGAGATATATATAGAGATATAGAGATATAGAGAGAGAGAGAGAGATATATATAAATAAATGAATGTAGCAGCTCTCAAAAGGTATCAAAAATGGATTGCCCAAATGCATCCACAGTGATTATATATCAGTATGGTACATGATGGAGCACTCATGGGGGGAAAAGTGAAATTATTTTATATATTATTAAGAAAGGTCATCGGTGTAGGATCAAAACAGATAATCACCAATTACTAATTTCACTTTTTTGCAATTACCAATTTTATGATCATAACTAACAAAAAAAACAACAACCCTGTTTTTGTAAATACATGCACTTGCATAGAGACTACATTACTTACAGTATGAAATGGGGACCAGGGAATGTGAATTGATCAATCCCCCTCTTTTTCTGTAAGGTTGTGGTTAATTTGGCCAGATCAGTAGCACTTCCATTGAATTTAAATATATTTGTACTTAGCCTTGGGAGTGATCCCAGAACCCTACAATACAGAGTCTAGCAATTATGCTGTAGGCCAAGCTTCCATGTGGTTGCAGCACCCCCCACACCTGTCCCTTTAAATGGTGGTCCCATGCCTTAAAAAATGGGTGTTGGTCTGTGCAGTCTGTCTCTCTTAAAGTGACACTGTCATGGGAAAACATGTTTTTTTTCAAACGCATAAATTAATAGTGCTGCTCCAGCAGATTTTTGCACTGAAATCCATTTTTCAAAAGAGCAAATGGATTTTTTTTAATTTTTTTATTTCGTTTTGATAATTTGACATGGGGCTAGACATATAGCTTTGTAACAAAAAAACCCCCCTGTTTTTGTAAACACAAGCACTTGCATAGAGACTAGATTACTTATGAGACTAGGGACAAGGGAATGTGTATTGATCAATCCCCCCACTTTTTTTTGCAATTCCCATGAGTGCTCCATAATTTACCATACCCCCCTATGATATTCAGGAGTGTAGAATTATCACATTAACAATGCGCAAATCTCCGGACCATACTTACCAATTTTATGGAAGAAACCAGTAAATGTCAGCTGTAAATGAGCGGATACACTATATAAAAAATAAAATACATTTCAGTTTTGCCAGAATGAAATATTCTCTCTATACAGCTAGAAACACTGATAATGGGTCCATAATCTAGAATACAAATGTACAGTTTAGAAGCATCAAGCAGTTTTGAAACAATTTCCAGCAATATAAACAGCTAAAAGCAACTTTTGTTGCAGTTCAAAAGATTCCCTACCAGCAACCGTATGATGTTGGGCAATTGCTGGCTGCCGTTCAAGCCAGGCAACAAGAAAACACACCTATTGCTCCATAGGTAACAGAACAGTGTGGAGAAGTGGGATCACGGTTTTGGCTATAATAGACAAGTGCCATATCAATCCAAGCTAATAGCAAAAGAAACATGGAAGAATGAAGACAGTGTTCTGACTGAAATCCATTCGGTTCACAAGAATCAAGAAACTGACAGGAGAAATGGCAACACACACAGCAAGTTTTCAGCACATTACCTGTGGGATTCTTGATCTCCCTTCATTTTTTCCACTTTCAACAACAAGTCGTTAACTTTGAAGCTTTTCCTACAAGACACAGAAATAGCAGTGGAAAGAACAAAATTAAATATAGAATTGCAGTGCTAGTGCAAAGCTCTGACAAAATACCTGCTCAATTGTGACCATACATGAACATGTAAAATATTATCAGACAACAAAAGAGGCAAGCACACTGACAGTTACAGCCAAGCGCATGCCCTCCAGACCAAACCCAGCACCCACACATACACCAACCCCTCCATACACGCTCATAAACTATATTTACCAATATCTATACTAATTGTAGATTTTAACATCACAATAGCCTTGGATATTATGCTTGTCCAATAAATCATCCAAGCACCTCTTAAGGCATTAACAGAATCAGCCATCACAACATCATCACTGTGAAGAACCACCTACACTGCTTCAAAAAGGTGCCCAGTTATCTGTATATAAATGCCCTGTTATGTATTTGTAAATAGCAATCATGTCCCCTTGCAAATGTTTTTTCTGATTTCCAGCTATGTAGACATTAATGGGTATTGCACAGTTAGTTATATGAAAAGTTTGGGAACCCCTCTAAGCCTGCATAATAATTGACTCCACTTTTAACAAAAAAGAGAATAATGGTATATCTTTCATGTCACAGGAACATCTGTGTACTGATCAAAGATTTTTAGTGAAGCAGTATTCAGTTGTATGAAATTAAATCAAATGTGAAAAATTAGCTGTGCAAAAATTTGTAATTTTACTGATTTGAATGCATGTAACTGCTTAATACTGTTTACTGGCAACACCAAATTGGTTGGATTAGCTCATTAAAGGTGGCCATAGATGCACAGATAATATCGTACGAAACAAATTTTTAAACAATGTTTGGTGCACGTATGGTGGGAAACGAGCCAAAAGATATCGGCAGAAGACTTGGATATCGGTCGGCTTGTCGATCGGCTGGACGCAAAATTTTGATCCCTATATTTTGATCCCTATAAGCCTATGATTAAGTGCCTCTAGGCACAAAACAGATAAGACCCTTTGTTGTGATATTTTTTGCTTAATAAATACTTTTTTACTGCATCAACTTGTGGAGTGTGGTCTGGATTGTGCCAGCCTTTTTCTATTTTGCAATTGTTTGCCTCCCTGAGCTGAAGGTCTGGGGCTTGAGCACCTGGACCCCCTATAAATTTGGGTAAGTTTACCCTCACATATCATTTGAGACACTGAATGCCTTTTTTGTAATTGGCTTTTGTCACCTGCTAGCTGTCAATTTTCGTGGAGGTTCCATCATGCTGTGGAGCTGTGTGGCTAGTTCAGGGACTAAGGCCCTTGTTAAAGTTGAGGGTCAAATTAATTCAACCCAGTATCAACAAATTCTTCAGGATAATGTTCATGCATCAGTCACAAACTGAACTGGAGTGATTTTGTGTGGACAAATGGTCAAAAATACCTCCATCCAGAATCCAGACAATTATCAAAGGCTATAGGAGGCGTCTAATGGCGGTTACATTTGCAAAAGGAGGCTCAACTAAGTATTGATGCAATATCTCTGTTGGGGTGCCCAAATTTATGCACCGGTCTAATTTTACTATGGTGCATATTTTCTGTTAATCCAATAAACTTTAGGTCACTGCTGAACTACTACTGTTTCCATAAGGCATGTTATATATTAAAAGGAAGTTGCTACTTTGAAAGTTTAGCCAATGATAAACAAAAATCCAAAGAATTAAAAGGGGTTCCCAAACTTTTTCACATGACTGTATCAGTGCATTTAATTTCTGGATAAAAACAAGGTTATGGAATAGACCTGATTCAGCCATTATCCTGGTTCCCCATAGCATAGGATGTTGGTTTTATGCATTTTAAACCAGTCTACTGTGTAAGGCTGGGGATGACTAAATAAGGCAGCCTAAATCCTCATGGGGAAACATGAGAACAACTTGTGGCTCTTCTAATTGCAACAAATTGGCTGCACCCTCTACTCTACTCTGTTAGCCAGTAGTAGACAACAGTGCCTCATAACTGTGGGTAAATTGCTAAGGTAAGGGCATCTACAGGGAAGAGGTACCTGTCTGCTATAATCACTATGTCAGAAAAACAGAGCATAGTGGGACTCCCAAATAGCACAGGGCACTCCCAAATTAGCAGGAAGACACTAAATGGACCCACTACAACCATCTCTTATAATAGTTCCTGCACCTGAGGATGCACTATGGGAATTGCTAATCTCAACCCAAAACAAGGGAATGTGTAATGAGCCTCTGTCGGGGAGTAACAGTATATACATAAGACTCACAAATATCCCTTACACTTGGCCTATGAAACAGACACCACCTGATCACGGAGCCCCAGGGAATAACCCTGTCAAGGATCTCCAAGGTTAACCCTTTTCTACAGCAAGTGCTGGTAGCCATGGCTTCAAATATAATTAAATTCCAGCTCGTCCCCTAGTAAAGGCTTATAAACAAATCCCACCCAATGCCATCACTTTTCATCTTGTGGCCAGCCTTGCCTAGGGCCATTCTCCATCAGTATAAAATGGCAAAATATATGTTATTGGGGGTAACAGATTTTACTAGAACAAAATTAGGTATAAGGGGCAAAAAAAAAAAAAAAAAAGAACTACAAACCTACATACAATTACAGACCTACACACGAACATTCCATGCCAGCTACTGAACTGCAGTACGCTATAATATATCTATATCAATCTGTAATATATTTTTTCAGCAATAGGCACTGGTCCACTGATCTTTACTGGAGCTACAATATCAAAGATTGTCACACTAAAGCGCAAAAGTGATATTATACATACTGCTCTGTTATTAGTATGAATAGGTTTAAGGTTAGCAAGTTTCTAGCCAGTGGAACAATAAAAGCACAGGCTAACATTACTCTGCTGGCATCAATATAGTTTATAACATTACTGTATGTAGAACTGAATGAAAAATACAGGCAAATAATATTGAATGATGACTGAACGATTTAAGAGAATGATTACCTTATGGCATTCGATCTGGAATTCCTGTGCGACATGTAGGTGAGGGTTCTGTGCAAAAAAATCGGCTACAAAGAAAAGAACGGGCTATTAAAAGCGAGAGAGTGGGGCTACAGAACTACCCATACAAGAATGTACAGTTACTTACAGCTATGAGATTCCTTGTTCGTAAAAATCTATAAATCTGTGTTGGTTCTGTAAGAAAACAAAAACATAATTAGGGATGCACCATATGCAAAATAGGGGTGGAAGAGGAATACAATTTTTACTTCCTTGTTTTGTGACAAAAAGTCACATGATTTCCCTCCCGCCCCAAATTTGCATATGCAAATTAGGATTTGGATTTGGTTCCACCTGGCAGAAGGATTCGGCCGAATCCCAAAAATGAAGAAAGGCTCTACTTTTCCTCCCAAAATGTTTGGCTAATGGATGAGGTTCTCTCAAAAGTAGGAAGTAAACATGATCTAGTATGTGACAAAGTTCTAACCAAAGGAACTATTGGTACAGGCCCATGGGAATTACATGGACTTCCAATACTGACCCTTTCAGAACCACTTCTTTAGGTGTATGTATACAATTACACACATTTCATGTATGCTACAGGCTAATAACTCGGGGTATATAGCAGGATCCAGAGGATATGCAAACTAGCTTTTTGTCTTTAGTATTATTTATAAAGGAAGCAGGAAAAAAGCACCTTCTTCCACAGAAAGTTAGCTAAAGCCATATTTCAGTGGGGAGTTGCCTTCATGATCAGAATAATCTTGGTCTTGCGGCTAAATAAATTAGTTGCAATGTTAATATCAGAGAGACTTGTACAAGCCATTTTGGCAGCTCAGTTGGGCCAACACAGCAAAACTGTGCATCCCATTATGGCAAATACAAAGAACCAAAAATATAGCATACATAAAAATATAACATCAATGTGGACAACATTTAAAGTGAAAAAAAAGTCAGCAGTTGGAAGAATGGGGAACATATGAAATGATATATAGCAGCAAGATAGATTGAGACAGAAGCCCACAACCACCACCTTTCCCTGTGAGGTACGGGCGTCAAATACACTAGGAAATGCTTCTTCACGTGTTTTACACAAAGGACAAGAGGGTGCAAGTGAAATGATGAAAGTCTTGTGCCAGATGTGCTTGATAGAAGATAGCAAGGGCAAGAGAAATGCTGAAAGCCTGGTATTAGATGTGTTGCACAGTATCAAATAGATGCATAGAGCTTGCAGATAACGTGTATAGCACATGAGCAAGATATAGGACTGTGCCCATGACATGTGTTTAGTACAACAGCAAGAAACAGTGGAGGCTACTAATAAACACTGGGCAAAATTGTACCTGGGCAGTAACCCATGGCAACCAATCACGATTGCTTTCAGTGTTCAACCTGCAACTGGCTAAAAAAAGCTAATCACTGATTGGTTGCTATGGGTTACTGGTCACTGCTTAGTGTTTATAAATGAGCCCCAGTGTGTAAAGAATAAAGGCAGCATATGTGCAACAGTAAGAAAGGCTAAGATATAGGCCATGCTACAAAACAGACATACCAATACAGCCAAAGATGACAGACACCATACCAAAAACAACTATCCGGTTAAACTGGCCGTCGAGACTAAAGCTTGTATGCTGGTTGCGACAGCATTATAGCAAGACATGCTGGAAAGCAACGTGGTGCCTACTGCATGTGGTTATTGTGACTTCAGTTCCACTATAGAGAGTATATGAGACAGGAAGCACCTGTGCCACCCACATTACAAGTAGAGCGCCATGTGTCACTAAGATCCCTATCAGCTATATAAATGAAGGGGAATGATAGCAAACATCAACAACAAAAAAAAAAGCTATAGCTAAGCTATAAGCCTAGCAAATGAGGCATTAGTGGAAAAGTGAGTTTATTAAACAACTACAGTACTCATTCCCATTCCACAATACAGAGGGATGCTTATATATAACTGCTGCTTTCCAGAGGGACAGTATAACTATACAAGGGATGCAAGTCCAACACTTATTTTTTTAAATTACAATTCCTATATTAAAGTGGAGTACCCGGATACTTTCATTGCAAAGCCATGAAACTCAAGACTTTATTACAAGAAAAAAAAACGAGCTGCTTGCTCCCTCCGAACTCTGCTGCTGCTGCTGCTTTCATAAAGAGTATTCAGTCCCCACTCTGCACACTGTTTGGGAGGGATGTTGGTCTGCTCCCCCAGGTCAGTTTTACCCCAGATTGAATTCAGGCGCACAAGTGTAGCGTGACCTGATTCTCTGTTGTGACTGGGCCATTGAAGGATATTTTGTCTTTGCGCCACATTGCTAATTTGGCCTTTTGTTTGGAATCGCTTTCCTGTTGAGGGATGAATATTTGTTCAAACTTCAGATTATTAGTGGCCTCAAACCCATGCTTCCCTGTAATGTGATTTAACCAGCAATCCTTCTCTTTCAACCAGATGACCAGTCCCTTTCAAAGAAAGCAACACCACACTACTCCATTGGGATAATGCATTTTGTGGCATGGACAGGGGTAGATTTGATATATATATATATATATATATATATATATATATATCAAATCTACCCCTGTCCATGCCACAAAATGCATTATCCCAATGGAGTAGTGTGGTGTTGCTTTCTTTGAAAGGGACTGGTCATCTGGTTGAAAGAGAAGGATTGCTGGTTAAATATATATATAATCCGGGGAGATTAGTATATATATATATATATATATATATATATATATATATATATATATATATATATATATATATATATATATATATATATATATATATATATATATATATATATCTCTACATTGCGCTCACCTGCCTGCAAGACATTTTCCCGCATAACAACATGGTATCTCCGATACTGACGGAGGTGCCTGCCTACAGTTCTTCTAAGCAATGGCTTCTCTTATTTTGTGGTGCTTATCTGTAACTCTTGCCTCTTCCCTGTTTTACTGTATTATGAATGTGCCAAATGAATAAAGATGCAGCGTGCTGCAGAGTAACTGGCATTAGCCTATGCTTGAAAGCACATGGGAATGCTTGTGGGTACAACCAAGTGGAACAAAATGGAATCTAATAGCGTGAACAAGAATGAAGGCTAGCGTGCACAGAATGTAGTTGTATTTTACTGAACGACAAAAGCAAAGCAGCCACGTCCTCATTAGGGCCACTTAGGGTCAGGGCACACAGGCAGATCCGGGGAGATTAGTCGCCCAGCAACAAGTCTCTTCTTTGGGGTGACTAATCTCCACAAACTGCCTCCCATGCCTTCCCGCTGGCTAAAATGTAAATCAACGGCAGGGTGGCACCCGGAGCGATTCCGAAGTTGCCCTAAGTTTCCTCGTCAGGCAACTTCGGAAAGCGAACCGCTGCACGGGATGCAGTTCGGGGGAGATTAATCACCCCGAAGAAGAGGAGATTTGTCGTTTTGGGGGCGACTAATCTCCCCGAATCTAACTGTGTGCCCTGAACTTTATAGAAAATCAGAGCCAGAGCGCCTAGACTGAAGTTTTTATTTCAATGTCATTGTGACCATCAGCGCTTAAAGGGGTTGCTCACCTTCAAAGTAGTTGTTTTCAGATAAATCACCAGAAATAACGACTTTTTACAATTACTTTCTATTTTCTATTTGTGACCGTTTTTCTAATATTGAAGTGTAAAGCGTCATTTTGCACCTTCTAAAGCAGCTGACCCCCATACTATTATAAATTGATACATTTAATGGATACATTTCTTATCTTTGTCCCTACTGAGCATGCAGCTGTTTGCAACTATTGTATCAATTCTAATATCCCAGAGATGCTGCGAAAAATGTATCAAACTAAATGTTGCAAAATTGTTACAGTTTAGAGTCTGCACCTGAATTACTGAGCTGCCAGACTCAAACAACAGAGACAGGGACATCAAACTTTAAAAACTTAGATTTAGGAAAAACATTAATAAATAATGGAAAGTAAATGGGAAAAAAAGTCTTTATTTATGTGGACCAAACTGAAAACAACTGAACTGAAAAAAAAGTGTTTGGAAGGTGAACAATCCCTTTAAAAATAGTAATTTATTATTGAGTAACATGTGCACAATGGCCAAGGATGTGAACATTAATGCAAAGCATTGTACTTGTTCCTCCCTCTCCTGATACACGAAGAGAAATTAAAGAAACAACAAATACACAGTGCTTTGCATGAGAGGGAAACAGTTCTGTCCCTGGCACCATTTTACAAATGCTCATCATGTGTTATCCACATGCTTGGGACCTGGGGTGTTCTGGATAAAGCTCTTTTGGACAGGGTCCTATTTAACTTGGGTATTGGCTGCTTTGTATGATAATGTGAATGTTCAATGTATAAAAACATGTATTGTACAGTACAATATGTTGGTATTTACATGATCATAATAATGGATCTTTGTGCAATTTGGATCTCCATAGATTTTCTAGTACTGATATGGGACCAGTTATCCAGAATGTTTGGGACCTGGGATTTATCCAGATTACAGATCTTTCTCTAATTTGGATCTTTATGCCATAAATCTGCTAGAAAGCCATGTAAACATTAAAAAAACCAAATAGACCGGTTTTGATTCCAATAAGGATTAGTGTGGATCAAGAACAATGTAATGTTTTATTACAGAGAATCATTTTTTTTTTTTTAATTTGAATTACTTTGTTAAAATCGGGTTTATGAGAGACAGTCTTTCCATAATTGAGAGATTTCTGGATAACTGATCCCATACCTGTATACAGCAATGAGTAAACGTAGTGAAATGCAGGAGGCACATACAGTAGATGTTCCCAAATTGTGGGGCTAGCAATAGCTTTGGTGGGGGCTCAAGGCTACTTGAGGTGGGTTAGGGGGTAAAGTAAACATTTATATGCTGATTAGATACTTTTAGAAGAACATCTTGAAGGGTAGCAGCGATAGGATATGAGCACTTGTGTGTTGGCATAGATACATGGAACTACAGAACACAGGCTGCAGGTATGATCTTTTGTTTGTAATCCTGTTATTAGTTAAGTGGAGTCTGAGCCCAAAATATTTAATACCCACTGGTAAGGGGAGACTAAACACTGGGAGATCATAACGAGCTATCAATAGATGGGGGGGGGGGCAGTAATCATCTAGGATCCAATTACATGTAGAGAAGCTTAGATTGTTGCTACAAATGATTATCAACATATTAAAGGGGCAACATAATTGGAATGAATAGGGGCATGTGCTGATCGCCCCTTGTGCAAGATAAGTGCAATAAATAGGGTCTCGTGTTGATCATTATTAGCCCTTTGTGTAACATGAGTGCAATTAAAGCCTGTGCTTAACATACCTTTACTATTGGTTTAATTAACCAATAGTGGTTTAATTAAGTGGTTTAAATATTGGTTTAATTAAGTAACATCTGGGGGGGGTTTCTTGCACTAAAAAGGGCAAAATCTGAGACAATGAAAAAAAGATGACATTCTACAAAGAAAACAAATCAGCAGCCCAATAAGAAACCCTCTTCTGTCTGTATACACAAACCCTTTCTGCAGGTAAGGATCAATTCATTACAAAGGGGGTTTCTCGGTATGCAGTTGATTCTTTTTGATTGTGCTTTTACAAACAGGAAGTAGAACGTGACTTTACGTTCAGTTACAGATTTGATCCAGTTCAAGTGTTTTAAGATATTTTTTTAGAACACCCCCCCCCACACACATAGCCCTGGGGTTCCTCTGTGTAATGACTGCCAGCCTGGGTACAGAAAAAAATAACCTAGGGAGTGCATTACCAATGTAATTTTTTTTTTTTTTTTTTACTACATGTATGAATCCTGGATCAGCCCTTAGCATTGGGACACTAAACCCCATGCGTACCTGACTACAGGAGGGCACCGAGGGGAGTGCAGTGCGAAAACACTTACTTTGTGTATCAATTCTCTGCCAGCTGTTATAATGGGGCAAGGAGTGACAGGGGGCACCTTGGGGATTGCAGTACAAATACAATGACTTAAGCTGGCCATAGATGTAAAGATTTTTAAAAGATCCGATCGTCATCGTGAGACCACGATTATCTCGAATTGATCGTACAAATTGTCTATCAACTAAAAAGACCAATTTGCCAGGAAAACAAAGGGGAGCTGCCTGCTTGGCCCTGCAAACATAGATAGATTGCACCGGGACCGACAAAGATTTTTTAACCTGGCCGATCAATTTCCTGACAGATGTCGGCCGAAAAATCGTAAGATGTACGATCGTTCGAATCCCACTAACTTCACGATAATTTCGAAGAATTGGTCGGACTTCGGTAAAATCGGTCGCTCGGCAAGAAAAATCTTTGCGTCTATGGGGAGCTTTACTTTGTGTATCAATTCTAGCTGTTACCAACTTTGTTACTCTGTGTATTAATATTCAGTAAGCAGCTAGCACAGGGGCAGGGAATACTAATATACTTTGTTAGTCTTGATGCAACTGGATATATTTACTGTAAAAAAAAGAAACAAAGCCCCAAAGAGATTGAGGGGGGGGCATAGACACAACATAAACAGTACAGCCTAGGGGCAGAAAACCTCATAGTATAAAATAATAATAATAGACCACCAGAGCTGTGTGGGAGGGCCTTATGCCATACACAAACAAGGAAGGTCTCTGCTGCAACTGGTTGAGGGGGGAGTGGCCCTGGGGGCCCTTATACTTATTCACTGCACGAGGACAAGAGAAAGGGCTCTAGAACATGAAGGATGCGATAAAGTGGCCCCTAGGGGCCCAATATTTCACACTGACAAAAAGGCAGCCTTTGAGAAAGAGCCCGATAGAGAGTTATGAGGGGAGTGGCCCCTGGGGGCCATACTCACTCTCAAAGGCCTGCAGGAAGAGCTCATGGTCCGCCTGGATCTGCTCCATCTTGGGTTTCCGGACGGGCAGGAGGGAGGCCGTGGCGCTGGATTTGCTGGAGGGTCCGGAGCTGCCCCCGTGTTTCTGAGGGGCCATACGGGGTAGTCACTCGGGCCGGACCAGAAAGGGAGCCATGCGGGATACTACAAGCGATAATCCCGGGCCCCGGAGCGCTCCCGTCTGGCCAGTCCCCAATGGCGCGCACTACCTCCCTCAGCGCTACACCCCGCCCCTTCCCGCTCAACAGCCAGTTCTATTGGCTATGCCTCCGCGCTGCCTACCACTCATTGGCTGCACCACCCGCCCTTCACCTAGGAGCCGTCCCTATACCCCAGCCGGCAGTCTCGCCCCTTCCCTCCTTTGAACTGAATTCGCGGGAACAGTCCACACTGCATTCTGGGTAGCGAGGGAAGGAAGAGCTTGGGTGCAGTGGGTGGGGCCTGGAAGTGGCGGCAAATGGAAAAGAAAAAGGGAATCAATCCTGGGTTGGGGATTTGTATTTGTTCGTTTCCCGCACAGTCCCAGTATTTGCCGCTGGTACCCGCTAATTCCTACATAAAGACTGACAAAGGGGAACTGCAGACGAGTCTGTGGCACAGCGAGATGGAACCGCGCTATTTGTGGGTTCCAGGTGGGGCGGGGCTTGCCAGGGAGTGGGTGGGGTTTTGACTAAATTTGGCCTTGGTTGGGGAGGATCGGGGTGTGGCCGTATGTGGGTTATTTTTTTTTCTTTGGGTCCCAAACTTAATTCCTATCAGAACCAGGTGACCAGTGGGCTAATAATTGTGATCCTATGAGGGGTCAGGGAGTGCCCTGGCTGCAAACAAAGCAGTATGACCCCAATTACTTAATGATGGCAGTCGCACAACATTTTACGCTGGTACCCCAACTTATTGTTGTATCTCCTGATCTCTTACAATGGGACCCCCACATGTTCCTATATGATAGACCCCCCTTTAGCAGTGAAAATCTGTGGCTCCAAAGATGCCACAGTAGCTCCCCATCTTCATTTTTACTGAATTTCTGTTGCTGTCAGTGATCTGCGAGACCATCTCACAGTATTATAAACATAAAAGTCACAATACAATGCTGATTACTAATTCAGGCTCTCGTTACATGGCAGCTCAAAAATCAGTGCAGTCTGTAATGTAATTGTAAAGTAGTCTGAATGTAATTGTTGGTCCTGAGGCATCAACCTCTATGACGGAACCCTCTATAGAGGGATGGGAGCAGCCCTACAGAAATCATTGAGTAGTATGCACAGGCAGCATCATCAGAGCATACTGTCAGCCATGTGACCAAGATTTGGGAGCTGGAATTACAGAAAGACATCCTATTTGGCTTTCTAGGTTAGTGTGCGTATGTATTTGTAGCAAACTTCAGCTAGCGAGCATTGTCCTGAGCTGCCTCTTGTGTAACAGGTTGACAAAAAGAGTGCTTTTTTTTTCAGAGAGAAAATTCTAATTATAAAAATTATAATTTCGAGCTTATTTTTGTGTAACTCTACTAGGGAATAGTCCAAATTCGATTAGAATTTGAAAAAAAATCTGAATATCGAAATGTATCATGTACTGTCTCTTTAAAAATTTGACTCCAACCATTCGCCATCTAAAACCTGCCGAATTGCTGTTTTAGCCTATGGGGGACCTCCTAGAATCTATTTGGAGTCAATTGGTGGACTTTGTAAAGTTTTTTTTTTTTTTTTTTTTTAAACTTCAAATCGAATTCGATCGAATGTGCTATTACTTTGATTCATATGATTCGACTTCAATCGAAAACAGGACCCATTCGGCCAAAAAGAAACCTTAAATTTTGATAAATTTCAATTGGTCTTTTTTAATTTGAATTTCGAAGTTATGGGAGTTCAAAAAAACACCCATTACTTCGAAATTCAACCCTTGATAAAACCTGGAGAATGTGAATGTTAGCAACTATGTTTGCGTCCTTTTCTACCGATTTATAGACCTCAATGACTTCCTCTAAAGGTTTGTGACCAAATGGCTTTTGTGATCATTTGGAGTGTACATAATATTTCACAATCACAAAGTGTATTTTGTGACAAAATATTTAACAAAACTCCAGAGCAGATTTAACACCAACTTTTGCTTAGTGACGTAATATTCGCCAGCGATTATTTTACATTGCGAGCAGAGCTAAACATCTGCAAAAACATCCCCTTTCGATTTATAATTGCATTCCCCGTTAATTTTTATGTACTGCCTAAGGGCTCTTACTGACAAGCTGTTGTAGCTGCACTCTCACAGGCGCGTGTAGGCGCCAAACGCAGGAAAAATGCAGCATGTTGCGTCTCAACCTGCGTTCAGCGCCTGTGTGAGTACAGCCCCATTGGAAAAAACGTAATGCGTCTATTCCTGTGCTCCCCTGCGGCTGAACGCAGAAAAACGGAACGCAGGGGAGCGCAGCTACAACTGCTCGTCAGTAAGAGCCCTAATAGACTCCAGTGCTCAGAAGACTTATTACCCACAGGTAAGCCCAGGGCCACCAATGTGTATTCGGACCAGTGCTATTCATTTCTGAGGAATGGCGGAGAGAGATATTCAGGGAAATAGAGAAGAAGGTGAATAAGTAGAAACGGCCATATTGAAATGAACAGAGGAGAGACAGGCAGAACGTAAAAAAAAGAATAGAAAAGCTAAACACAGTGGGACAGACAATGGGATGAAAAAGTATACATCTGTTTTAGCCATGAAATGCTGGGGACTCACAAACTGTAAAGAAATGAGGGGGTGGTCACATGTTGTGCCCTTCATGAAATGCTGGGGGAATACACTGTGCTCAACATGGAATGCTGGAGGGCAGTCATGAACTTAGTCTGTTTTGAGCTTTAATATATAAATAAGAAAAGTCCCATAAACAATCCACAATTTTCCAATGGGTGGTACCTTTGCTAGTTTAGTTCTAAAGCAAATTGGTTAGGACAACTAAACCTTTATAAAAAAAAAAAAATGGGTAGAAATTCTAGTTACATATTACACATAGGAACACACCTCAATCAGATCTACACAAGGTTGTTACACTCACAATGAGGTCCGATGAAATTTAGTGGGATGATGACACAGCAAGACCCTTTCTAGCATCTCACCTGTGGGCTGTATGGAAAGACTTTTTCATTTCTACAGGCCAATAGACCTAACAATCAGTATAGTATAAAGTGGAGAGTATCTACAGCTGCACCATACACAGATTACATTTTCAGTCATGCTCAATCCATAAACCAACCAATACTTATAGTGCATGTATATTAGCTGGGATTGTTGGACCAATACATATGAAAATCATACAAAACATTTCTGGATGTATTATCCCTCTGTATAATGTTTCATATCTGTAGGAGAATATAACTTTGAATTACAAATGCTGCCCTATTTTGTGCAAGAAACATATATAATACACAAAAGCCATGAATATCCTGTAAATTATATCCTTATAAACGGTGAGTTCTGATGTCATCAGTTATAAACGGTGAGTTCTGATGTCATTTCTGTTACATGACTCATTGAAATTTGTGTATTATAATAAATAAAGTACCCCCAGTTGTAAAATATGAGGATATTAGAAGTTACCTCGGAGTTCCATGACCTGTATAAAAACACTCGGCCTTCGGCCTCGTGTTTTTATATGGTCATGAAACTCCTCGGTAACTTATAATATCCCTATATTTTACAAAAGGGGGTACTTTATTCACTATATATTTTCTAATTAAGACAACAGACAAAAAGAATGTTTGGCACAAGCCCTATTCATTATACTTGTGTTGCACAAGAGGGTATACTGTCCCTTTAAAGCCCTATTCATTGCACTCATGTTTACCAGGGGGGATACTGCCTCTATAAACATTACTAATACAAATGTGCTTTGAGGTGGCCTAGAATGAAAAGCCTAGATTGGCATTTCCTGCTCATTAAACACTGGCACATAAAGGAAACACTTGTACCCACATAAAGGGGAGTCCTATGGGTGAGGGTCCCCTTCCCAGGCTGGAGTGGCCACGCAGTAATGTTCCCACGGCAGTATCTCAGCTCTTGCTAGTAGACAACATTGTTAGCACTGGAGCTAATTTAGGCCCTGAGGACAAGTGCTTCTAATTCTAGCTGCCCCTGACTTCATGTCCAGCTCTGTTTTCTTCTCAGGGACAACTTTAGGGGAGATACAAGCTGGAAGTCTGCCCGGCCTTTTACTGATTTTTGAAGATCAGTCATGGAATGCTGTGGGATACACGTGAGCATTTCCTCTCTGCAGCCTCTGCATTACACACTGTGCTTGTTTACATCAGGCACACTTGCACCAATGGCAACCGGTGTTATAACGTGGACCCTGTGCACCAATGCTAGATGAAGAATAGGTTGGCTGGTACAACATATGGATGTGAAGGGTTTCCTAGGCGGTTATTTATAGTTGGTATTACAGTAGGGTCTGAAGATGTAATTTAAACTCCACCCCACAAAATTGCAATGGCCTGCAAATGCATGAGTGTCTGTGGTGACTCTAGCAGCTCACCCATTGGCAATTCTGGCCCCTCTGCCACCGAGGTAGTTTGCTGCTGCCCCCTTCACTTTTTTTGGAGCTGAAGGAGCAGGGGGGGTCACGATGCTAGCACAGAGAGAGCAATTGCGCTCTCTGTGCTAAAAGAGTTGAATTTCTGGGTTTGAAAACCTGAAATTCCACTCAAAGTAACCAGGAGTGGCATTTTTGCAAACCTTGGTAACCAGTGGGGTGCTGCCACTTGCCTTATTGTCGCAGCTCCCGAGCCCACCCAGATCCTAGGGACCCACCATAGGTCTGTGCCCCTCTTCCCTCCTCCCCAGCTCTTAGGGGAGCAGTAGGGCCACCATCCTTGGGAACAGGGTTACTCCACTGGCAGAAGCAGCCCAAAGTGTAATTTGTTAGTAATTAAAGGGATGGAGTTTGACAAATTGTGGAACTTGTTTTTAGCATAGTGGGCAAGGTAGGGCCTTGGCCATATATGTTATTACCTTTGTATTGTATTTCAGTGATTTTATTGCTTGTTTGTACCAATTAAACTTACACAGCACAGCAAACCTATCAGAAACTGGAATTCTGACCACGGATCGCACCGGAAAGAACAATTTTAAATGTATTAGCATTGATTGATGGTTATGTGATTTTATCGCATTCAGCCACAGTCTAACTGGGGGGCCCGGGGCCCACCTAGGCTGCTGTCAAGGGCCGCCCTCCTGCTGCACTGATGCGGGAAGGAGCCTGAAAATCATGGATCTGGCCCGGCGGTGCTCACAGGAGACGGGGGCCCACAAGATTTTTTTCCCAGTGTCCCGCCGGCCCAGTACGACCTTGCATTCCACATTGTTTCTGTTCATTACTATTCATTCACAAACATTACAGGCCACACTGTTTTACTTTTATCTATATTGGTATCGGCCCTGCCATTCATAGTGGGCGTGTTTTCCATCATTCAGCACGCTCACTAAAATGCAGGGCATATAATGCTATAATATAAGAAATTGAAAATTTCATAAAAATCTGACAGTTTAGCAGTGGTGCAGTTTGGTGTAGAAAGATATTTTTACCCATTTTTTATTTTGAGGCCTATATCTTGTTACAGAAGTGGAGTTACACAAACATTCAGGCTCATGTTGCCAATATATTTGCTAGGTGCCTTTAAAGTTCTCACCCCCAGTCCAGGAAATGCCCCTAAAGTGTGAGCACAACATGTTCAAAATATGTCTGGCATGGAGTGCAAATGCAGTCCAAATACCTGCAGGCACTTGAAGGGTAATCTGCTCCAATGTCCTTCCAGACTGTAGAAGCTGATGTGGTGGACAGATGGGGTGGGTAGGGGTACTGGGACACATTCTATGCAAATCAAATGATTTAAAATACAGTATTAAACCTTGGGGATATCTGAACACCTCTGTCTTCTAACAATAGAGTTGTCCAGTGATATGTAACACTACTATTTCCTATTTCTATTGTACAGCACTGCTGCATATGTTAGCACCCAATAAAAACACCTATACCCCAGCTAGGGTTGCCATCTGGCCGGTATTTTACCGGCCTGGCCGGTAAAAATGATGGTTGATCCCAATGTTGTTAATAGGGAAAAAAGATAAATATATAGGAAGGCCAGTATTTTTTTCCAGAAAAGGTGGCAACCCTAACCCCAGCTTACATCTTACGCCAGATCAGCTGATCAGTCACTCCCCTCCCACCACTAAGCAATCATGAGGGAAGTAGAAAATGCACTTTTATGTTTTACTTTCTTATTGGATGCAGGGACTACACCTTGAAAAAAAAAAAAAAAAACACATCCCAGGACCATGAAGCAGTCTCCTTCAACAGGACAAGCTAAGAAACAGCAGCAGAGCTATTTTTATGTTATTTTTTTAGGTTTGTTTAATTACATGGTATGTTAACAAGACTGGTTATATGGGGAAGAAGCTCTGTTCAATGAAATGCTGTGGCTCTATCCTTACACAGAAGAGCTTGTATGTGAAGAATTCCTTCTGTTCCTAAATAATGCACTGCTTCAGCCACAGGCAGAGAAAAATATGAATATAAGATATTTAATTCTATAGCACTTTGTACAAATGTTTCAAATGCCACACTCTTACACCCTGGTCTTCACGCTTACAATTTCCCTGTTTGTAGCAGTGTGTAATTGGATACAAAAGATTCCACATCTTTCCCCTCCAGCATCTTCATTGCTCTCCAATGGATAGTGCCGCAGTTCTGAGGTTTCCCCTCGCCATGGTTGAGCTCTTCCTTAATGTAATCCAGCCAAAGATCTAAGAAGGATAACAATGCATACACCTGTATTATGATATGCCTATAAAGGCAAGAGTACAGTTATAAAAGCCAGGCTCAATTTCAGACAGAGTTATCTGTATACACCCCATACTATATATAGCATATGAGATATGTAGGCAAATCACCTGAGCTTGTGGTGCCAAACTCCCTCAGTGCCCGTTCATAGTATTCTCGTAGGTTCTGCATTTTGCCGTGTTCCTGGATGGTAAAAAAATAACAGACCCATGGTTTTTATTAATGCTTAAAGGCATGTGACCTTTACAAACAACAAACACTGATTAGCTTTAAGAGTCTACCTAGAATATGGAATTGTGGTGGAGACGATTTAAGTGTTTTGTGGCAACATCATGATGAAGACAAAATTACAAGGGCACTAAATTCCCAGGGGGGGGGTGTACTTTTGCTGCCTTAGCCTTAATGCATAGTTCCCCTTACAACTATTTTCCTTCAGTTAACACACCAGAAATAATGACTTTTTTTCAACTGCTTTCTATTTTTGAACAAGTGTTTGCCAGTAGTAGCTGATTAAAGGGATCCTGTCATCAGAAAACATGTTTTTTTTCAAAACGCATCAGTTAATAGTGCTACTCCAGCAGAATTCTGCACTGAAATCCATTTCTCAAAAGAGCAAACTGATTTTTTTTATGTTCAGTTTTGAAATGGGGCTAGACATTTTGTCAATTTCCCAGCTGCCCCTGGTCATGTGACTTGTGCCTGCACTTTAGGAGAGAAATGCTTTCTGTCAGGCTGCTGTTTTTCATTCTCAATGTAACTGAATGTGTCTCAGTGGGATATGGGTTTTTACTATTGAGTGTTGTTCTTAGATCTACCAGCCAGCTGTTATCTTGTTTTAGGGAGCTGTTATCTGGTTACCATCCCATTGTTCTTTTGTTTGGCTGCTGGGGGGAAAGGGAGGGGGTGATATCACTAACTTGCAGTACAGCAGTAAAGAGTGATTTAAGTTTATCAGAGCACAAGTCACATGACTTGGGGCAGCTGGGAAATTGACAATATGTCTAGCCCCATGTCAGATTTCAAAATTGAATATAAAAAAAATCTGTTTGCTCTTTTTAGAAATGGATTTCAGTGCAGAACTCTGCTGGAGCAGCACTATTAACTGATTCATTTTGAAAAATGTTTTTTTCCCATGACAGTATCCCTTTAAGTCAGGGTGTGCTCTCTAAATGGGTACAATGATTAGTTAACAAAATGGGTCACCTTCAAAACCTTGAATGTTATTTGTAATGGATATTAGATCCAGGAGGGCAGAGAATGTACTGCATTTGAATCATCAAACAATGTTGCAAGCCAGCTGATGGCTTTGGACATAGGTCCCCTTTTATTTCTGGTGTACTAAAGAAAATTTTGGCAACAAACCCTTTCAATTTAGGATTGAATATGAGCCCTGCGCCTCAGTATGATATATATCTCCGTGCTCTATACATTAATGCTGAAGCACTAGAAGCCCTTGCATTCTCCAACATTAAGCCAGCCACATTCCTAAAGCTGTACTAGACAAAACCAAGTAATGAAAGGATAGTATGTAACTTTGTCCCTGTTAAAAAGGCGATTAACAGGCTGATGGCAACATAGAACCTGTTTTTGGGTTTGTGCAGCAGGATTAAGGAAGCCACAAAATTAGGCGATTGAACAAGGCGCCAGAATACCTACCTGTTCCTTTTCAATCGTGATCATTTTGTGGAAAAACTCCTCGGACAATGGGCGACTCTCATGTAGGCTACAGAGACAGGGAAAGAAAGCAAATCACTCACCATATTGCAGGACCACAACATTTACCTGTGGGCTTCACTACACCTGTGTTTTTCAGACAATAACAGCTAGTTCCTAGTGTCTTAGTGAAAGGTTGTGAGATAACTGGAATGGTACCAGCACCCAGTGTTGGTTCTAGAAATACTGATTTAGGCTCAGGTCACACTATACATGCCTATCCTTGCTGGGATATTAATCACCCACCAATAAACAAACTTTACTTAGGATTGGCTTCTCGCAAGATGTAGCTTTTATGGCTTCATTCCCACATTCTGATCCAACAGAATTCACTTTTTTGCCCACCTGGTAAAGACTTTCTTGGCTTTCTTATAGCCCTTGGTCCTGTAAGCCCAGTCCAGGTACAGTTCCTTCATAGAGATGGATACTGCTGAAGCTGGAACCACTATGGCTTGCTGTCAAAAAAAAAAAATAAAGTATAAAAGAAGAATAGTTATGACCAAAGCAATAGTAGATACACATGTTTTGGGTCAAAGCCCTTTATCAGGTGTACAAATACTAGAATGTACATACCTTTAAGGCCAAAATGAACCAACATTACATTGCACTGTGGGAGATCCACAAGTGACAGTACATGGTAAAATAGCATAAATACATACGGACCAATGTTTCATACCTAGGCACGGTTAATGCCCATAGGCCTACTGTATCTAGGGCTATAAGCTCTGCCTTCATACTGTACTGTCTAAAAAAAGTAATAGGGCAGATGCTAGCTATGTGAAGTCAGTACTGTCTAAAAAAGTGATAGGGCAGATGCTAGCTATGTGAAGTCAATGCAGTGGTCTGTGTATGGGCATTGTGCAGGAAAGGGAAAGTATAACAGTGGAAAGAGACACAATTGGGGGGTGCAGAGAAATTTAAGTAGTCATGTGGATTTAATGTTGTGCACCAGATTTCACTCAACTTTCTTTACTACATCCAGGATGAAAAGATCAATCACACTAGAAGGTAGGCATTTGCACAAATTACTAGAATAAGTTTGCATTTCTGTTTTGGCCATTAACTAAAAACATTTTTTAGTATAACCAGAGGCTGTACTCTATTATTTTGGATACATTTTTTGTATGTTTGTGTTCCCTGAACCAGGGACAGAGAGGATGTGGGCATACTTTCCCTATTTTAATTTTCTATGTTTTTTTTAGAACAGGAGGGTCTAAACAGCAGGTTGTACAGGGGAAGAACAGAGCAGGGTTCTGTCAGCAGATACATTGTCTTACCTTGTAGAGAGCTTCTGTTGCTTCCTCATCTTTGGTTTTCTCACTCCACTCAACCTTTAATGTCCATAAAAACACAGAGTCCTGTGTGGAACACAGGAAAGCTTGTAAAAGTTAGGCAACTCTGTGCCAGCTTGTGCAGATAATCCTATATATAACTATATGTCACAAACTGTACATGCTAGTATGGTAATTATCCTTCATTTTAGGCTTAAAAACAAATAACACCATTAACCAAAATGGAAATCAAATGAAAAGATAATGAGTGATCACTTGCAAAATTAGCAACCATAAAAATAACCATTATAGAAATTGAGTGTTGGTGGCAGTCGGACAGGAATGGCCACCCTGTTATAGGAAGAAGGCCAACAGAAGGAGGTTGACATCCATGCGCACCTCTTCCCATACAGATTGTAAAATTTACCAGGGGCAGTCTTAATATGACCATATGCAGTCCAATAGAAGATGCTAAATCAGCTTTGCTCATAGGCCTGTGTATGGGGGTATCGTTCAGCCCGGTTAGAAAAGGAGATTTGGTGTACTCACTGTTAAATCTCTTTCTCTTCAGTCACTTGGGGGACACAACTGTTATAGTTGCTACCAGCAGGAGGAGAAGGACATCAATAGAAAAAAATAGAACTAGCTTCTCCTCCGCTCCCTAATCAGGCGGAGCAGAGATCAGTTTTTTTACCAAAATACTCAGATAACTTGAACATAACTGTAGTAATAATTAGTTACCAGACCAAGTCTGAATGACTATCCAGGGAGGGAAGCTTTGTCCCCCAAGTGACTGAAAAGAAAGATTGAACTGTGAATACACAAAATCTCCTTTTCTCCATTGTCGCTTGGGGGACACAGGGACAGTGGGGACATACCAAAGTTGGAAGGATAGGCCACGGCTTAAAGTATCTTCCTGCTGAAGCGTGTCCACGTAGCTGCTTTGCACAGCTGTTTAGTCGAGGATTGGTGACGGAATGCCCAGGAAGTGCTCATCCCCCTGGTGGAATGCGCCTTGAGGCCGAGCAGGGGTGTTTGTCCCCTCGCGGTGTATGCTCGTTGAATGGCCTGTTTGATCCAGCGCGAGATCGTTGATTTTGAAGCCGGTGTACCTTGTTGAGGTCCAAATGAAAGGACAAATAGGGCGTCCGACTTGCGTATATCCTGAACCCTGCAGAGGTAGAATTTGAGAGCCTGGACTGGATCCAGTGAATGTTATGCTGCCTCTTTTGGGTTGGATGGTGCAGGACAGAAGGTTAGAATGGTAATTTCTTGATTTAAGCAAAACACCGAGACCACCTTAAAGGGATACTGTCATGGGGAAAAAATTTTTTTTTCAAAATGAATCAGTTAATAGTGCTGCTCCAGCAGAACTCTGCACTGAAATCCATTTCTCAAAAGAGCAAACAGATTTTTTTATATTCAATTTTGAAATCTGACATGGGGCTAGACATATTGTCAATTTCCCAGCTGCCCCAAGTCATGTGACTTGTGCTCTGATAAACTTCAATCACTCTTTACTGCAAGTTAGAGTGATATCACCCCCTTCCTTTTTCCCCCGAGCAGCCAAACAAAAGAACAATGGGAAGGTAACCCGATAGCAGCTCCCTAACACAAGATAACAGCTGCCTGGTAGATCTAAGAACAGTAAAAACCCATGTCCCACTGAGACACATTCAGTTACATTGAGAAGGAAAAACAGCAGCCTGCCAGAAAGCATTTCTCTCCTAAAGTGCAGGCACAAGTCACATGACTGGGGGCAGCTGGGAAATTGACAAAATGTCTAGCCCCATGTCAGATTTCAAAATTGAATATAAAAAAAATCTGTTTGCTCTTTTGAGAAATGGATTTCAGTGCACAATTCTGATGGAGCAGCACTATTAACTGATGCATTTTTCCCATGACAGTATCCCTTTAAGTAGGAAGGATGGTACTGTGCGTAATACCGCCATGTGCGGATGGAACACGAGGAAGGGAGTCTCGCACGACAATGCACTGAGTTCGTACATTGCCGATGCAATAGCCAATAGGAATGCAGTCATCCAAGCGAGCCACTGAAGAGGAATTGATGCTAATGGTTCGAATGGTGGCTTCTGTAGTGCCCGCAATAACAAAGAGAGGTCCCATGTTGGCACAGGTGCTCGTATTGGGGGGAGGTGGGGGGGAAGAGGCTAAGCGAGCAACCCCCTGTAGGAAGGTTTTTACATCAGGTAGTGGTAGGCCTTCACAGATATGGGCTTCCGCACTGCCTTCATTACCCTCACTACCGCCTCCGAAAACCTTTTCTGCCTTAAGATCTGGGTCTCAAGAGCCATGCCATCAAATTGAGAGCTTCCGGCTTTGGGTGGAGAATGGGACCTTGTGACAGACGATCTGGTAGTGGAGGAAGGATCCAGGGTTCCTCTATCGAGAGGTTGATTAGGTCCGAGAACCAAGTTCTTCGTGGCCATCTGGGAGCTATGAGAATGAGAGTTGTCTGTTCTCCCTGCAGCTTCCTGATCGTTCTTGTGATGAGCGGCAGTGGTGGATAGACGTAGGCAAGCCCGAAGTCCCACACTAATGTTAGGGCATCTGTGCCTAATGCTAGGGGATCCCTGTACCTGGCGAAGAAGTTTGTTACTTTTTCGATTCTGTTGCGTGGCCATGAGAGCCACCTCTAACATCACGCATCTCTCTGCTATCTCATTGAATATTTCTTTCTTTAGGGACCATTCTCTTGGATCCAGTGCCTGTCTGCTTAGGAAGTCTGCTTCCCAGTTTTGTATCCCTGGTATATAGATGGCTGACAGCAGAGTCTGATTGGCTTTCGCCCACTGGAACATGAGGTTGACCTCGTTTAACGCTCCTTGGTCCACCCTGGTGGTTGATGTCGCCTACCACCGTCGAGTTGTCGGATTGGACCTTTATGGCTTGTCTTGCTAGCTCCCGCTGCCAGTGTACTAGCCCCAGGCAATTTGCCTGGATCTGGAGCAGGTTGATCAACAGTCTGCTCTCCTCCGAGACCATAGTCCTTGTGCTGCTTTTCCCTCCAGTACCGCTCCCCAGTCGAATAGACTTGTTAGGATTGGGTTTTCAAGCGGTCTGCCGGTGGTGGGGTTGCCGAGTTTTAGCCACCAGAGGAGAGAGATGTTTGCGTTTTTCTGGAGATGCGGCTCTTTTAGGATAGCAATTTCCTTTTCTTTCCTGAAGAGGAGATGCGTGTAAGCGCTAACTGCGTGTGCCTGCTGTGGCTGCAGTAGCTCCTTTGTTGGGAACCGGACTCGATGTGCTCAGGTAGGAAGTGCGCCGCAAAATGTTGTGACGAGTTTGTGGTATTTGAGTGCAGGGACTATAGGAGCTAAATGCCCCTTGCCGGAGAGCTCCCTTAGGCGTTCAAACTCTACTGGCTGTGCTCAACACTGCGCCCCTAGGAGAGAACCGCAGTTGCGGTATCTCCTAATAGGCTGTGAGGCAGTTTACCTTGCCAAGCACACAAATGATAACCAAGGTGGGGTAGGGAACCAGGTTGGAAGCGAGGTGAGCCTACTTACATGGTGAGAATCTCGCTTCCAGTGTGTCACCCGACCAGGCTTCTCTCCCCCTGTAGAGGGAATGGAAAGGTTAGGTGACTGGTGTCAGCTGCACCTTTTAAACCCAAGGGACAGTCCCACATTGTAAGATGCCAGGTAGAGACCACCAACTCAGTGTATGACATTGGAGATGCCAAAGATCCCTACAACTATGTATGAGCTAATCACAATACTGTAGACTGAATGTGTGTGAGAATTACTTCCTACCTCCTGAGGACACAACAAAAAACTGATCTCTGCTCGGCCTGCTGGGGGGTATAACCCGCGGAGGAGGCACCAGTTCTATTTTTTCGATTGTTGTGCTGGTCCTGCTGGTAGCAACTATACCCCACTGTCCCTGTGTCCCCCAAGCCGACAATGGAGAAAAGAACATTGGGTGAAACTGCATCAGCATATTGATATGGTCTTCTCCCACTTATTTGACCATCAGCCCAATGTGGCCCAGAATTACTCTTAAAAACCCTTGGTTTCTTATGGAATTAAGGCTTTTTACTCAAGAAGGTGCTGCTCTCAAGAGTCATTTTCTGACAACACACATTAGGCTATTTGTGTTTTGCCAGAAAATATATATATATATCAAACAAGGGAAAGTTGTGCTCACCACTATTTTTTAAAACCATTAGGCGGGGGTGCAATGAGGATGTGACCACAAAATACATACAGTCAACTACAAGAGTCCTCTGCACTCAACCCATTATCAATATATTTAAGACAGAGACATTTTGTGCATACTGCTACTAAAAAATGCCTTACCCTTTAAACAACACAGGGATTGTTTGTCCATATATTTTTAGTAGCAGTATGCACAAAATGACTGTCTTAAATATATTGATAATGGGTTGAGTGCAGAGGACCTCTTGTAGTTGATATATATATATATATTCTGAACATTTGGAGAACAATCTTTCACTCCATAATCAAGTGGAGTCATTAGGGAAGGGAGTAACAGTGCCGACCTTATTAGAGTCTCATACACACACCTTTAACAGGTTATTTCATGTTCCCTGCCCAAAGCAAGGTAGCTGGGAGTGCAGAAAGCTTGCTTTGTTCACAAGCAAGCCATCATGAATTTGCCAGTCGGAATAACTCTGCATCCAGATATAACAAAATATACATGAAGAATAAATACCTTTGGTTTAAAGTGTTTAAATGCCTCTTCAAACACCTGATCAATGCCAGTTTGACCCAGCTTCACTAGAATTTCAAGCCTAGTCTGCCACAGTTTTGCAGACTGGCTGTAGCGTTTGATGGCTGCTTCAGAAGCTCCCACAATACTGTCAGTCTCTCCAAGAGCCAAAAGTTCAGAGATCTGCAAGAAATTTTAAGAGCCAAAATAACAAGGCCTTATCCAAACCAGGTCTACGGGTCTGTTCAGAGTTTACTCACTCCATGCCATCTTCACACAGTTCCCCACACACATCAGGACAATGTCTCCACCACTGGTCCTATCTTCCAAAACGTACATATTTTGCATGCCAACCACACTCTTGCAGACTAGTACTACTCTTCTTTGCCAAACAGCTTTGCCATTTATTACGAAATATCAGGGGCATTGGGGCTCATTAAAGAGTTGTTTATTCCAAGCTGGAATTATCAGGCTAACAGGCAGGAATTATCAGGCAAACAGACACTCACAGAAGATGATGGTTCTTACCCACTCTATGTACTTCTCTTCTGCCAACATACTGGCTTCATGTGCCTTCCTGTATGCATTGAATAACCGCTCCTGTCTCTGTTAAAAGTAACAAAGTGCCTATGAACATTGTACTCGACAAAAGTAATGCAACCACCCCTGCAGTCACTTACCCCCTACTCACTCTGGCTTTAGTTGCCCTTGGCTGTAATTATAGCCTTGCTGCCCGTGACTCCAATTGTAAGAATTACTGTACAGTTTGCACCCTAGTTCTGGTTGGGACTAGGATTGCCACCTTTTCTGGAAAAAAATACCGGCCTTCCTATAATATATATATCTTTTTTCCCCTATTAATAACATTGGGATCAACAATCATTGCTACCGGCCAGGTGGCAACCCTAGTTGGCACCCTCACACTCTGGCTTGTCTAATGTTGGAAACATTGGTCTTACCATCTGTTTAAGCTCCTTGCAATTCGTTTTTCTCTTATATCTCTGCCGGCAGGATACAATATACAGTTCCCACATTGACTCTAGAAAGAAAGATTTGTATTCAGTGACTGAAAGCAACATATGGGAGCACCTGCACACACAATATATAACCTGCACACATAGTATATTACACCAGTCTATGAAAGCTTTTGCAGACCTGTGTTGAGAGACTCCAGGGCAGTTTCATAGATTTTGCTGCATCTCTCCTCCCTCCTCAACATATCTGTGGCTTTTGCTTTCTTGGAGCTGTATTCAGTAGAAGGCAGGGACTCAACTGTTAGCTCCTGTTGGGCCATGAAGTCCCAGGTGAATGGATCCTGTGCATGTAGACTCTGGAGACTGACAAGAAGCTTACTCAGTAAAGTGCCACTGCTGATAAATACTCTTATGAGCACATGATGGGTCAAATCCGCCCACCCCACAACACACACACAGCCCAATTCTCACTCAGTAAGGATTTCCTTCTGCAGATCTTGGGTAAAATCAAATTCCTTAGCAATGGAAAGAAGAGACAAGTGGAACTGGGCACCTTTAGGGGAAAGGATAAAAGAAATGATTCAGTTAGCAAGATAGGTCAAACCCATTACATGCAGAGATAAATATACAGTCTTTAGTGTTACAATGTAACTCCCAGTACCTTTTATTGTCTGTACAGCAGACTTGTACACTACACGTGCCAGCTCTCCCTCTAGGATGCTCTCCAAATACCCAGCCTCATCCTGCCAAAGATACACATTAAAAGTCATGGACATTGGTTATGGCAGATTGAAGAGCCAAACACTTACCAAGCTATTCTAGGCTTTAGCTACAGAAAAACAAATTCAAAGCAGAAAAGATTTCAGTCTAGGAACAGCTATGTAAGCACAAGTTTGATATACAGACATACCATGGGGAAAGGGTCGATTGTGTCGAAAAATTGGCTCCAATATACAGACATTCATAATGATGGAAAAGGGAGTACTGGAACACATGGTTCAAGAGACACATAGCTCAGGGAAAAGACCTAGCTTTCGGACACACTTGTATTACACAGATAAAACTGCAAGGACAGTTATGGTGCCCTGGAAGCAGACGATATACACAGTTAAGGTTTTGGCAGACACAGTTGCAGACATTGTACAGTACAAAACCTGGTACGGTCACAGGTAGAAAGAGAAGGCTTCTGTTCTCACCAAGTCCATTTTAGCTTTCTCCATTTCCTCTTTCTCTTTTCTCTGTTTCTCTGCATTCAGCAACTCCATGCGGAAATACTACAAGATATAAGGGACTTGATGACAGAGGCAGTGCAGCATGCCATAGACCAGTAATAACAGGAATAAAAATGCACAGAGATGGACACAGGTCTCTAAAGGAAATGTGCTTCCAGAGTCGTACCGTCTGTTTTACAATAGCTTATATATATTGGTTACTTTCTATGGTCCAGCATAAGCCCATATACTATAATTAGTGTACAATTTGTAAGATTTGTTGTACTCTGGTGCAGAACACAAAAATGGCTATGGTACGCCATGAGCTTTCCTTTCAACATTCAAGAAAACTTACTATGGAGGCAATCAGCCAACATAAGACAGAGGATCTGTTGATCCAAGGGGAACATTACTGGGAAATGGGCCTTTAATGTGCACAGATAAAGGTTAATATGTATTTGTTCTAAGATAAGCAGTTTGTACGCACCAGTCAATATAATGGTTTCCTGGTACTGCACCCAGTTCCATTTGAGTCTGGAGCCTACATCAATCCAGAATGAGTGCTAGATATGCAGCACATATCTTCATCTGTCGCAGAGTAATGTACTCACCTCCTGGTAGATCAAAGGTGACTCTGGATGAAAGCGCAGGGCCCGAAGGAATATGTGCCTGGAACTTTCCACGGACAGATTATTTTCAATTTCCCACTTGGCTGCCATTAGCCATACCGCTGCAGAAAGGAAAGAGATCAGTGGCTTTCCATGTCAGGAACCAGGACTCAAGCCTGTGCAAGAGAATATTTATATACCAAATAAAGCGCAGATCAAAAAGAGAAAATTAGGTCTCGGCTTACTTGGTTTATCCGAGTGAACAGCCAGAAGGGCAGAGAAGATCTTGCTGATTTGATGCTTGCAGTTCTAAAAGTAGAACATAACAGGGTTAAGCGCTCTACGGGAACACGACTGGTTGGAGTGCTATCAGGAAACACTAGGATAAAGCAACTTACCCACTGCTTACAGAAACTCACATGGGAGTACCAGAGCTGCAGATCCTCCTAGAAGCAGTACAAAGAGTGCATTAGTATCAAACAAGGGTCTCGTGGAATAGAGTTAGACAGGAAGAACAAACAAGCTGGGCAAGTGGCATTTATGCCATATCTGGAAGCAGCAACTTGTTTGATAAACATAGGTTTTCTATCCCCAACCCCTGACTATAGGCACTCCACAAAGTGCAGCAGCCCCACAACGTATAAGAATGCATCTGAGCAGGAACCAAAAATCTGTAGCATGTCTGCCTGCAAGATACCATCGAGCTCAGAAAGATTTATTCTGCACACATTGGCAGGAAAGGCGAACGGCTCATCAAATTCATTGGGTGATAGATAAAGGAGAACAAGATTATAGGCACATTATGCTCTGTTATTATTTATATAGAGTTAGATAAACGGGCCATGGTCATCTGCTTTCATCTCCCGGGCCCACAAACAAAGGTTCCTTCCTTGCCTGCCACTTGCTGGTCGCTCTCTGGAAAGCCTTGTGGATTCTCTGTACAATGACATACTCAATATCTTCCTTTTTAAAGTAGTATCCGATTCTCTGCAATACATAAGGAACACACAGGATAATCAGTCAGGCACTGCCATTTAACTCACAAGTCAGGAACAGCAGTAACATTTCGATATCACAGCCAACAGTGCAAGAATTGGAGGCGGATGGCATCCCCCCATTTTTTTCACCAAATTATATCCCACCCGGCGCAGCAGTCATATCAGTTTAGTCCAACAGCCGCTGTTGGACTAAACTACATTTATCTGGGGGCATTTGACATCAGGTTGGTACTGCTTTTATGCTGCTAAATGTTTTGGGGCATTAAACATGAAGTTAGCACTGCATATGTACAGCCATGTGAATTTGGGCATTAAACATAAATTTGTAACAAGTTACATTTATATACTGCTATCTGTATTGGCAGCCATTAAACAAGAAGTTGGCACTGCATTTATATACAGGTATTGGACCTATTATCCGGAATCATCTGGACCTGGGGCTTTCCGGATAACGGGTCTTTCCGTAATTTGGATCTTCACACCTTAAGACTACTAGAAAATCATGTAAACATTAAATAAACCCAATAGGCTGGTTTTATTTCCAATAAGGATTAATTATATCTTAGTTGGGATCAAGTACAAGCAACTGTTTTCTTGCTACAGAGAAAAAGGAAATCATTTTTAAAATTTTGGATTATTTTATTATAATGGAGTCTATGGGAGACGGCCTTTCCGTAATTCAGAACTTTCTGGATAACGGGTTTCCGGATAATGGATCCCATACTTGTACTATGTGTATTGGCGCTCATTAAGCGTGAAGCTGGCACTGCATTAAAACCAGAAAGCGTTGGTGGGCAAGGCTTCATATGACAATGGGTGTGGCCTATAATTGCCGATGGGCTTGTTTTTTTTCCAAATACCATTAATCAACTTTTTTCACCCAAATTCAATCCCTGGCAGCTGCTTGGTAGGGAGAGCAGATCCTTCTTAACCGCTTAAAGAGTACATTTTTCCAAGGTTTGGCAATCCATCAGAAGTGACAGCATTGTCCCTAAATCATCACTATAAGAATAGATATCCTATTCCTGGGTCTCCTCTTACTGGCCATTATCCACCTGCCCAGATTAAAGCCATTTGGTAAAAACTGACCTGTCTTCTCTTCTTAATCAAGCTCAGGAGATGCACTTCATACTGCAGAAAAGGAAGCAGAGTAGATAGTTAAAAACACAGCATACATCAGGGGTCAGCAACCCTTACTATCAAAAGAGCCATTTTGCCCCCCTCGTCTACTAAAGAAAACTAGTCTGGAGCCGCAAAACATAACACAGTTTATAAACTTTTAAAAGTTTTAACCTTTTTTTAATTTTAACTGTTACAACATCAGAATACAACAAACAGAAGTGCAGTGTGTATGTGTAGGCCTACTTTGAAATAAATAAAACACTGAATAGCCCTATTGAGTGTGTGACCGCTGTAAGGACCATGATGAATCATCTTGCTGTGGCTCAGTCTTGCCTGGCACATCTATACAGCCCTCGCACCTGCTGGCGGCTTCCCGGTCTCATACTCAAGAAGCCGCCATCAGGTGCAGGGGCACCTAGACGACATGACAGGCAAAGCCGCAGCAAGCAGGATGAAGAGCCGCGTGTTACCTACCCATGGCATATATACATTTACAGTACCACGCCCCCTTTCACTCCACCATGCCTTTCTCTTAGGAGGCAGAGGAACGAGGAGACTCATATGGGAAGTAAGGAAATGGAAGAAATACAGGCAGTTGGGACTGAAAGAGGCAAGGGAAAACCTAATGTAAGGAATTTCTGCCCCCCAGGATTGGAACTGTTCCCTCCATGGTGTCTGTTACTACAGATTTTCCACAAGTCATCAATGGGTGCAAGCCTTGCTGTACTGCCTGTAGCACCCAGCAGCACTCACACCAACATCCCAGTGTCACCCATCATGGCACTGCACAGACTGACACACAAGCCAATTACCTGTAAGTAGGTGAGAAAATCCTGTTTTTCAACAGTCCTTCGTTGCAGCTTGTACTCTAGAGATGTGACTTTCTTAACGATCACCCTGTAAAGAAGGGTCCGAAAATCAGAACACAAGGCCTGCCCATACTGAGGGCATTTATAGGTGCACAGAGTGACAGAGTATAGCCATGATACCTCATTGATACCTCATGATACCAACATTTATGTTGCTAATGTAAGATAATTTTAATTAAATATCCTTTATAGGAGTAGTGCTGTACACCAAACTTTGTATTAATAGGGGATATACGGAAGACCACTTTGAACATGCACCTCATTATAATAGATACTATTCAGCTGCGCTGCCAGTTGAGAGAAATATGGAGGCAATGTACATTATACAGAGAGAAAAACGGAGCCATCACAATTTTAGTGGTTAGAGTTTGCAATTGGTTTTCATAAAAAATAAACTTAATTAAAGGAGTTGTTCACCTTCAAACAACTAGTTGTTGTGAGATAGATAACCAGAAATAACGACTTTTTCCAATCACTTTCTATGTGTCACCGTTTTTCTAATATTGAAGTGTAAAGTGTAATTTTTCACCTTCTAAAGCAGCTCTGGGAGGGGGGGGGCCCCTGTAAACTGTTCTAAATTGACACATTTCTTATCTTTGTCCCTGCTGAGCAGAATCTCTGGGTTTCATTACAGGCAGCTGTTAGAATTGATACAATAGTTGCTAATACTCCAGAGATGCTGCTGAGAAATGAATCAATTAAATGTTGCAAAATTCTAACAGTTTAGAGTCTGCACCTGAATTACTGAGCTGTTAGACAAACACCAGAGACAGGAACATTCAATTTTAAACTTAGATTTTGGAAAAACAGTAAAAAATAAATAATGGAAAGTAACTGAAAAAAAGTCTATTTCTGGGGAACAATCTGAAAACAACTGAACTGAAAAAAGTGTTTGGAAGGTGAACAACCCCTTAAGGGTTGGGGCAGACTGGCAGTTTTGGGGAGATTTAGGCGCCTGGCGACAATCTCCCTGAAATGCCTTCCGTCTGCTTGAATGAAGAATCGCCTGCGCTAATGCACTCACGGAACTTTGATTTCCGAAGTTTCCTTGTGAGGCAACTTTGGGCGACTTTGGAAATCGAAGTGCCGCGAGTGCATTAGCGCAGGTGATTCTTCATTCAAGCAGACGGAAGGCAGTTTGGGGAGATTGTCCCACGCAGAAGAGGCGATTAGTCTCCAGGCGACTAAATCTCCCCAAATCTGCCCCAACCCTTAAGCTCCTTGTTCAGCTGCTCTCTAGTTTGGAATTTCAGCAGCTATCTGGTTGATAGGGATCAATTTAACCTAGCAACTGTATCCTCAGAGAGCAATGGGTCAGTGACCCCTTTCACAAAGTGTAGAAGAGAAAGGCAAATAATTCAAAAACTATAAAAGTCAAAAAATGAAGGCCAATGGAAATGTTGTTTAGAACGGTACATTCCATAACATACTAAAAGGGAACCTAAAGGTGAATCAAACCTTTAATTACAACCTTCCTGCAGCCAATCCATTGTACACATGGAAATGACCAGCCTACGTAACAAGGTCTCCAGATCTAACTGTCACAAATCTGCTGAATGCAAGTTTAACATCTGGTTTACAGGGACGTTATTACACCGTCCCCTTTAAAGAACTGCATCTGGCGCCACTTCTAATTGCAGATACACACACTCTCTCTATGGATTGTACGTTTGCTTATGGTGATACGTATATCATATACACGCAGAGGTTCTCTGATTCCAGCCAGGTCACTATTCTTATTTATGTATTTTTACAAGTTACCAATTCAGTCTCTCACTGCTTCCGTCTAGTGAAGTTATGTATACAGCCAAAGTAGTTGTAAGAATAGATACTTGCTGCAAAATTACGGTGATTTTATTGACACACGACATGTTTTTAGCAGTAGATCGTTTTCAAGTGTGACGTACACTTGAAAAAGAGCTAGCGCTAGTGTGTCAATAAAAGCACCTTAATTTTGCAGCAAATATCTGCGTTCGATCTACTCTTACAACTACTTTGGCTGAGTTTGTGCATATTCTCCCTGTGGTGGGTTAACTGGCTTCTGATAAACCTGCCCATAGTGGGAGTGCCTGGCAGGCTCGGACTGGCAATCTGTGGGTTCTGGCAAATGCCAGAGGGGCTACCATAAGATGCCATAGAAAGTCACTACTTAGTGGGCTGGTGAGGAGCTGATCGGGCCTCTCTGTATTGGAATGCCAGGGCCTATTTTGACTCCCAGTCCAGACCTGGTGCCTGGGATAGGAGCATTAGATTGTAAGCAGGTTTCCAGCCTAATTGGGCTACTAATTCAAAACCAAGGCGGGTTTTGAAAGTACAAACTAGCCAAGGTTAGGCTACTTTTTGGGCCTTTGGCTGGTTTTTACTTTGAAAAACAGCCAACGTTTTTTCTTGCCCTAATGTGCCAAGCCTGCATCTCCCAATGCATGTTGGGTAATGTAGTTTTTGTTTAAAAGGGTGGTTCACCTTTAAGTTAACTTATAGTATGTTATAGAATGGCCAATTATAAGCAACATTTGAATTGGTTTTCATTATTTATTTTTTATATCTTTATAATTATTTGCCTTTTTCTTCTGACTGCTTCCAGCTTTCAAATGGGCGTCGCTAACCCCATTTAAAAAGCAAATGCTCTGTAAGGCTACACATGTATTGTTATTGCTACTTTTATTTCTCATCTTTCTAGTAAGATCCTCTTCTATTCATATTCCAGTCTCTTATTCAAATCAATGCATAGTTGCTAGGGTAATTTGGACCCTAGCAACAAGATTGCTGAAATTGCAAACTGGAGAGCGGCTAAATAAAAATCGAAAACTCAAAAACCTTAAGTAATAAAAAATAAAAACCAGTTGTAAATCTCAGAATATCACTCTCTACATCATACTAAAAGTTAACTCAATTTAACAATTTGCCAACTGCTCAGATGTAAGTAAGACTAGAATACTCAGCATGCAATGGGACTGACGTATGTAGAAGTCCGGGAGTTACTAGATTCTGGGCTCTATACCCCAATCTCCTGTCCCTCTTTAACATTCTCAAGTTTTCTGGTGACTTTTCTCAATTTTAGACAAACCAGTCTTACCAATATTTATTGACATTGTATATGTATTAGGGCTTTATGGGGTCCCTATACCTCCTGAGCCCCACTCTGTAGTTACTCCCCTAGTGACAGGCAAATCTGTCCTATTTTACTTCATGGAAAAATTTGCAAACCAGTAAAAATTTGAAAAAGGCATATTTTCATATATGCATAAGTTTATTTTTTTAGACTTTTTTTTCCCACTGCACATATTGTGCTATTTTTGGGCTACTTTTGAAGTGACTCTTAGCTTATTTTGTAGCTGATTTTGGCTGGTTTTAAAAATGAGACATGGCAACCCTGCTGAGGCAGTGTATGAGTGGGTTTATAGAGAAAGAGGTTCTACAGAATTCCAAACCGAGCCTTCCCCACAGACATGTCTTCTCGATCTTTCATCATCCCTTATTTACCCACAGACTCGGAATCGCCCAGTGGTTGCCAGTATGGCAGATCATTACTGGAATTACACAATATGTAGCAGTTTCCCAAGAAATTACATCAAGGGGGTTCCATTCCAAGCATGGACGCTTTGCCAAAGGCCACCGTTGTCCTACACCACTATTTGCCTTTCATTTCTGCGTGGCTGGGCTCAGGCTTTGCTATCGATCGGAACTAGCCCATCTGTTCCATCTCAGCCTCAGTGCCAAACACACAACCCGGGCACAGAAATGTCCGCGGCTCATACCTGACTTCCTTCCCGGTGAGGAGGCCGATTCTCTCCAACTGTTCCAACTCCGGGATTCGCTCCTCTATCCGCCGCTGTACAAACTCCGCCATCCTAAACTAGGCAAGACAGAAACACGTGTGCCCTATTTCCGGCGTCCCTTGTGCGCCTTCCGCCCGCGAACTGCCACCACTACTCAAAGGTTCCTACAGCGTTTGGTAGAACTGCGCTCCTCTCTTCGCCAGGGGCATTTACTGCTCTGTGTACTTTCATACAGAATTGCAACGCCAGGTATACAACACTACTGATGCGGCAGTTACCTCGGGGAATCCGTGGGTTCTGGCAAGGCAAATCCATTGGTGCAGTTATATGAAGCCATATACAGTCACCACTATTGGGGTGTGTGAGCTGTTTGGACCTCTCTGTACTTGAGATGCCAATTCCTAATCTGAACCCTAGTCCTGACGGCAGATCCGGATTTGTAGAAAGTCCGCCAAGGCCCTGGCTAGGTACATACCTCCCAACATTATGGAAATAAAAAGAGCGTGGCTATGGTTGCTAACTTTTCTGGGAAAAATACCGGCCTTCCTATATATGTTTTTTCCCTATTGATAACATTGGGATCAACCATCATTTTTACCAACCAGAGTAAAATACAGGTCAGACGGCACCCCTATGCTTAGCGGTGAATTTTTTTTGACTCCGCCTATTGTGTGGCCAGAGCCCTTAATTACCATGTTCATTTTACAAAATTTGGCAGGATATGAAAGTTTGAACATATTTCTATGGTTTCTTTTCAGTTATTACAGTTTTGCTAATGAAGGTGCTGCGAGTCTAACTTCTCCCAAGATATATTTTTATCTTAATTGTTACAATTACTTATTTGTTTAGCTCAAAAATTATTACAAAAGTATCTTAGTTGCACCTGGTGGGTGTTCTGGGCTATCTGCCAAAAGCCAATTAAGTTAGAAACTTTTTCTGGCTGTTCAGTGCAGAGAAAGTCGAGATTGCAGTCCCTCTGAAAACGGGACAGTTGTGAGGTATGGTAGGGCTAAGGTTGCCACTCGGCCGGTACAATACCTGCCAAGGCCTGGGCTGGTATTACAAATTTACTGGCAATGTAGCTGCTGGTAAATTTGTTATACCCCTAATAAAAGTCCTTGGCCACCCCAAATCCACTCAAAACTTACCCTTTCTCCACCTTCTGGCCATCTCATACAGATGCTCCACCCATTTTAGGTCACACCCACCTCATTTACATCTTGACCCGCCCCTTTTGTTCCTGCCCCCAACACCGGCTGGTGGAAATTTTATGAAAAGGTAGCAACCCTACTTAGGGCAGCTGGATTTTACAGGGGCAGCATGCTGCCACACCTACATTGGTTCAGAGATACTTGGGATGCGAAAGATCCATGAATCCCCATGAAAATTTGCGCAAATAAAAGGGAGGGGACGGGGGCGATGAACGTCAGTTGGCCAAGGGATGCCCACTATGTAAATCCGGCCCTGCATATGACTTCAATTTCCAACATTTATCTCAACTTGGAACAGTAGCCCAAGATCCCAATTTAGCTTCCAGTGTGTATGGGCCTGCTCACTGATCACCAAGATGGATACTGGAAACAGAAGTGACGTGGGTAAAAGTGGGGCAAGCACTGCTGAGCAGCTCTTAAATTTGCCAGGGTAGCTTTACTTCCCCTTTAACCTTTTAAATGCCAGAGAACGTAGAATTTATGTTCTGTGGCAAAGTAACTTGAAATGCCACACAACGTCGATTCTACGTTCTGCAGCATTAAAGGTTTTGGGAACGAAGGAATGTGCCCCTAGGCAACGAGCCTAGGCGTGGAACGAGTGGCCTCTGAGGCGCTATCACCCAAGGGCCCCAAAGGCAGCAGCAGGCACGTGGAATGTATGTGTTCTGCTGCTGCCCGAACTTCCTGCTCCTCCAGCTCCACCCCTTTTACAAGGGACGCAAAGAAGACCTGCCATCATGCCTGCAAGCCCTCCTGGACGATCTTGACCTTGCAACCATAAGTTAGTGCCCCCCCCACATACAAACACACACTTATTTTACCAATACACACTTACATTCACACTTATACTCATACAATTTTGGGGTATCAGGGGGTCACACACATTAACAGCACTCACACATGCTTGCGCACGCACACAACACGCAATTTGCCAATTGTACACACATACACACACTATTTTGTGTCTTTTTTTCTTATAGCATCGTCTGTTTTTTGCCTGAAAAAAAAACGTTTTATTGCCATTGTGAGTAGCGTATTCGATAATACCTTTTGTATGTTATTTGTGATTATATTGAAATTTCTGTGATTTTGGTGCATTTTTAGCCATTTTATTGCATGTTTAGCCATTTTATTAAATTTTCAGCTTTACTTTCGCTTATTTCTATCCGTGAAACATGCTAAAATATTCAAACTGTGATTCTGACTGCTGATTACACAAGGTGGCATATCTATCAAAGGTCGAAGTGAATTTTAGAATAAAAAAAACGTTGAATTTTGAAGTAATTTTTGGGTACTTCAACATCGAATAGGCTAAATTCGACTTTGATTCGAATTGAAAATACTACACAAATTCCATTCGAAAATCGAAATTCTGTCTCTTTAAAAAACTTCTACTTCGACACTTGGGGACCTCCTAGAAACTATAGCCAGTATTTGGGTAAGTTTTGAGAAGTCGAAGGATTTTTTTGTAAAATGGTATGATCGTACTATCTTAAACGATCGTACTATAGTAAAAATCCTTTGACTTCGAATGTCGGACTAACCTATTCGATGGTCAAATTTCTAAGTTTTTTGCACTTCGAAATTCAACCCTTGATAAATCTGCCCCCTAGGTGAGATTTTTGTGGTTTTGTTGGATTTTAGGGATTTTATTGTATTTCGCTCTGTTCTTTGTTACTTCATTTTGCCCATGGAAATTTTGTCTTCTATACCATTTGTAAATCCGTTTGGGGGATCTCTGTGCGAGACATAGTTTGGTTTATCTATGCAAATCAGGCAACAAGCTGTTCAGTAGACCCCTGGCGTTCATATTTAAGATGCCTTTTGCTGGTACTTTATGAAATGTGGGGTATATAATGGGGTAAAAGGCAAGCTTTGGACTGATTTTCAGAAATTTAAAAAAAAATTATGTTTGCAGTTTGGTAGTTTGCAGTAGAAAGACATATTTACCTGTTTTACATGCAACCGAATGTGTACTTTCAAAAAATATATGGTTTTCTAGGGTCTCCATACTGTTAGGGGGTCTCATGGCACATAGTACACATACTGGGTGCTTATATTGTAGTAGCCAGAGTGTCATACGTGATAATTTATATGCACTATTTTGGTAAATGCATATCGGGTATCATAGTTTGGTACATCTATGCATATTGGGCATCAAACTGTTTAGTAGACCCCTGCCGTTCATATTTAGGATGCTTTATGCTGGTAATGATAGATGGACGATACGATGCTGGAAAGCTTTGAGACAATATTCAGATATTTCACCACAACCGACAATTTTGGAAAAGCCTTGTGACTCAGTAGTGTGGAGCAGAAAGGCATGAGTACCCATTTTAGATTCAGTCCAATGTGTACTTTCCAAAAATATATGGTTTTGAGGGTAAACATATATTTCCACAAAAATGCATGTGTTGATTTTTCATTATCTGAAGTTACCCACAGGACTATTTGTATGCGCTAACTTCATTTTGGGGCCTCTAAATGCCAGATACTTTGGTAAACCTGTGCACAATGGGCATCAAACTGTTTGGAGGACCCCTGGCAATCATATTTATGGTGCTTTTTCTTGGTAAGTAATGATACATGGGTGATATGATGCTGGAAAGTACTTGATGTTTGTAGAGCTTACAGTCTGCTCTAATGAATCACATGCAAACATTGACACAAGGACACCCAGCATGCACCTACCATTATTCCATGATTCCCTTAGTACTAAGTGAATGGAAAGGTAATTATAATCCAAAATCAAGGAAATTAGCATGTGCCTCAACTAGTGTGCAATCAGCTAAAGTTAATGTAATTAATTACACTGGGAAAGATTTCTGCATTGTGGGTAAAATTTAATGGCAATTTACATACAAAATTTGCACTTAGAACTTCTTTTGTAAATGAGGCTTTAAGTCTCTGATTTTTGAATATGAAAAAGGCCTGCACACCGGATTAAAAGCAAGATCTTTATTCCATATCAATATGATATTCCATATCATTAAAAAGGACTGACTCATTTCATCCAGATTATAATATATAGGGAAAGGGTGGAGTCACTGTTACCCTGCAGATTATTATATATAGAAAAGGACTGAGACAATGTTTTCCTAAACATTGACAAGTAGGAAAGGAGACACTGTTTCAATACTGATTATTGTATATAGGAAAAGGTCTTTCTTTTGTGCATAGAATGTATTATAGAATTTAGGAGACATTACAGTCCTTTTGTTGTGTGCCTCTGTTTGGATGCGACAGCCAGTTGACATGCTCTGCAAGCCTCATGTTCCTAAGTTTAAGGTTCTCGTTTTCTTCTAATAACGCCCCATAACCCTGAAGCAGCAATTTATTTTCGTCACTGCTGGATTTATTGGTTCCACCCCTGAGGAAAAACAAAATAAAATGTCAGGCAGTAGACTCTCATCCACTTCCATTAACCATGTAGCCAAGTGGTGCACAGCAGTAGAAAGAGTATATGGAATACGGACCCCCAGGAGAGAGTGAGATAGAGGAACATGAGTCCCACAGGGGACAGGAAGAGAGAGAGCCGAGCTGAATGCACAGGACACAAGAAGACAAGGAACATGAGTCCCGCAAAAGATGGGCAGACAGAGAAGTGGTGGGTGTAGGGGGCAATGGAAGAACCTTCCCTCAGTCGGCAGCTCCCCGCAGGTTGCCAGGGGCAACAAAAAAGTTCCTGGTAACTTTAAGAACCAAATTTAGACCAGGAATTCATCTCTTCTAGTGCAGAGAGCACAATTGCATTGAGTTATTGTGCATGTTTCTCTACCTCGAAATGTCCCAGTTACAGGCATTCGCATTACTATTTTTGGTAGGTTAATATCCCAATCACTAGATAAATCAGATACCTGATCTTTGCCATAGTCTGCATTAGATTTCTGATCTCTTCCTTTAACTTCTTATTCTGTTCTTCATATTTTTTATTTTCCGTTGTGAGCAAAGCAATATCATGAAACAGTTGTTTAGTCTCCTCATTAACATCTTCCACATTCTGCTTCCTATGACAAAAATATACAATTGGCTGAACTCAGTCATCTATTGATAGTTGCTATTGGAACCAGCATCATTGGCTAAAAGATGCAATAGTACACCAAACCTACCATGGGCCTTTAATCAATAGAACCAGATAATGTCATCAGCATCAGCAGATCATAGGTAAATCAGAGAGAGAGGGAACTTAATTAGAGGGAAATGTTGGCCAAGAAGAGGGGTCTCCCATGCCTCTGGATACAATGTCAATTTCCCAGAATTTCAAGCTGGGTTTATGTGTTCCCGCCCCTTCCCATGATTTAGATGACTTTTCAGAAGGCCAGAGAAGGGGAGGGGGTCAACCAGCATCATGATAGTCCCATTTTGACCCAGGAGAACTTGATTTTTCAATCTCAGAGGTCATTATTGGAAGCTTCTCCCCAGAGTAGAAAGAATGAAGCTCCCAGAGATATTTCAACTCAACTTGATGGCCTGGAGATTGACAGTGAAAAAAAGTTAATCAAGACCTTTCAGAGGAAGTAGTGAAGACACAACTGCATTCTAGGAAAGACTCAATCACTTTAATGGAAGCGTCTGAAGAGATTTTCAGTAGTGGGTAGTAATGAATAATCCTTCTTGTGATCAATCTTCTGCTCCACTGACATTATAGTTTCTACAGAATTGTTTAGCAAAATGCCTGAAACCAAACACTCTTGAAGTTCATATCAGTGCTATATCATTATCATTAATGCAGGACCTAAATGTATTTTTAGTCTCTGACTAAACAATTTCTAAAAAACACTTCAAGAATCAGACCAAGAATAAGGTTTTCTGTGCCTCTTTGGGATCCAGACCTCATCTGCTCTTTGCGATTCTCCCTTCAATGTAACATTTCTACTAGCACTCACAATGCTCAAAGCAGCAATGAAGGTGTCAGGCTCTGGTGGGATTCAAGCCAGGGATCTTTGTGTTTCTGGCTTTATTTCCTAACCACTGAGAAGCCTGCATTTGCAACCCCAGCCCAGCAGCAGCCTGATTGGTTGAAACCAGCCAATCAGGGCTGACTCTGCCCTATTTAAGGCCAGCCCTCCGAATACTCCTTGCTAGAGCATTAAATGGCCTTCCTAGTACTGTGGCAGCGCCCCTAGCTAGGTTGTTCCAGCTCTAGCCCTTTTCCCTTGATTCTACCTTGCCCTGATCTGCCTTGTCCTTCCCTGCCTTGTTTTGCCTTGCTTTACCCTGCCTTGTTTTACCTTGCCTTGAACTGACCTTGCCTTGCCTGTTCCTGCTTCCTGTTCTGCCTTGTACCTAACCTGTCTTATATCCAGTCCTCTCGCTATCCAGTCCTCTCACTTTCCAGTACTCTCGCTATCTAGTCCTCTCGCTTTCCAGTACTCTCGCTTTCCAGTACTCTCGCTATCCACTCTTCTGCTCCAGCTCTCTTGCTACTCTATCCCAGTCTGATCCGATCTACGCCCGCACCGTCCTGTCCCATCCTTTCAGTCTGCACCCAATCTACGCCCACACCGTCCTGTCCCATCCAGTCTGTTTCTGTCCTGACCTTCACCCTCTTCATCCTGTCTAGACCAGTCCTGATCTTCGCCCTCTCCATCCTATTCTGCTCTGCACCTGTTCCAGACTGACTAAACGCCCTTGTCAACCTGTTCCTGCCTTTCCTTTATGTGTTCCCTAGGCACATACAGCTTCTGCCTCAAGGACTCACCCTTCCCTCATTAGCCTCCACAGCACCCCCAACCTAATCCTTGAAAGGTAGTTGGAGAACTTCAGGCAGTGGCACTGTATCTTCCTTATACTCTTTTCTTTCATGATAAAGTTATTTTAAGGACTATGCCATTCTTTCAGACTAAATTTCCCTCTACAGAGAATATTAATTCACAAATTGTTCTTCCAAGATTTTACCAGTCTACTTCCTAACTTCTAGCATGGATATGCATTTCTGTTTGTATTATGAGATGCAAATCCTTCAGACAATCAGAACATTTATTTGTTCTCTTCTCAGGGAATAGGAAAGTACTCAAAAGCCAACAACTGCTGTGGATTAAGAATGCACCAATTTAAATTTCAGACTAATAAACAAGCTATGCTTTTCTACGCCAACTCTACTGAGGGACATTTACTCAACAGATACATTGCTATGCCAAACCCTACTAATATTCTTTAACACTTACCTAAAGTACAATAAATGTTTGAGAAACAGATCATTGTCCCCAAGGTTTGGGGGGGGGGGGGGTTGCCTCAGGAGTATAGAGGGCCCAGTGGGGTTACTGACTGATATACAATATCAAGCTAATTGTAAAAAAAAAAAAAAAAAAAAAAAAAAGCTGTGCTGTGGATGCCTTAGGTGGTATTGCTTTGCCTCAGAGAGGGCTGAAATTATATTGACTGATGTACAATATCAAGCTAATTGTGAGAATCAAATCATTATGCCTAAGGTTTAGGAAGAAGGAGAAAGAGAGGGAGAGGAGCTTGAGTCCCCCAGAAAAGAGGTAGAAATGAGAGGATATATGTTAAAAGCTTTGCGAGTAAGGTACTGGGTGTTTGTTTCTCTACCCTGAAATGTCACAATTATGGTCACTTTACATCCCCATTTCTGGTGCACACAATTAGATGGTGGTAGGTTAACATCAAAGTCACAAAGCAGATACCTGATCTCTCCAAGAGTCTGAAGTAGTTTTTTAATTTCTTCCTTAGACTTCTTATTCTGCTCTTCATATTGTTTATTCTCCAATGAGAGCAAAGCAACATCATGAAACAATTGGTTATTCTCCTCATCAGCATCTTCCAGATTCCGCTTCCTATGTCAAAAATACAAACGGCTTTCGTGTTACTGGCCAAACTCACAGATACACACATACACAGTACAAACATTGCTACCCCATCTCTACTTAGAGTCCTTTAATCAGTACATACATTGATCCAATTCTGATATAGCTAATTATGGAGGGAACTGAAAAGAGAATAAAACACACACACACACACACACATTTAGATAGTGTCAGTGACCCCCATTTGAAGTCTGGAAAGAGTCAGAAGATGAACTTAAAGGTGAACCACCCCTTTACTTTTTCAGGTTCTTTGAGGTCTGGCATGGTGTTGAGAGATTGATAATATGTTTTGCCTCTATTCAAAAAGGGATCCTGTTCTCAACCTGAAAACTATAGGCTTAAATTTGAATCTAGTTTGGACTATTCCCTAGTCGAATTACACTAAAATAAACTCGAAATTAGAATTTAAAAATTTTGGGGGGAAAACCTTGAATCAAATTTTTTTGAATTTCAAGTTTATGTGAGTTGATGGGAGCTTTTAGGAACTTCCTTAAACTGGAAATTCAATTTGATAAATCTGCCCCTAAGAATTTATTTATGGTCTTTATTCACTATATCCCATATGTGCTGCTATCAAACACAATCACTGTAATTATATTTATTTTATAACAAACAAGGGAAAGTTATGCTCACCACTATTTTTTAAAAACCATTAGGCGGGGGTGCAATGAGTGTGTGACCACAAAATACATATAGACAAATAGAAGAGTCCTCTGCACTCAACCCATTATCAATATATTTAAGACAGCGACATTTTGTGCATACTGCTACTGAAAAATGCCTTACCCTTTAAACAACACAGGGATTGTTTGTCCATATATTAGAATATATTTAAGCTGACCAACTACGTCAAAGTCATCCCATATCTGGCCAGTCCTACGCTCAATTTTCATCTGATTCATCAAGAATTCTATTGCTTCATTATACATTTTACAAAGTTTTACCTGCAACTTACTAGCTGCTTTCAAAGTAAAACTCCCAAACTTGGCTGCCCTTTTATTAGACACCAGTGGGATTACCTGACTATAGCTGGGAAGGGTGGGAGCTACAACATGGAGCTGGTCACTGCTCCTGCATAAACTAGAACGAACAAGGGAATGTATGCACAAAATGTCGCTGTCTTAAATATATTGATAATGGGTTGAGTGCAGAGGATTCTTGTATTTGTCTATATGTATTTTGTGGTCACAGCCTCATTGCACCCCCCGCCTAATGGTTTTTAAAAAATAGTGGTGAGCACAACTTTCCCTTGTTTGTTATAGTTTATACAGGAGCAGTGACCAGCTCCATGTTGTAGCTCCCATCCTTCCCAGCTATAGTCAGGTGATCCCACTGGTGTCTAATAAAAGGGCAGCCAAGTTTGGGAGTTTTACTTTGAAAGCAGCAAGTAAGTTGCAGGTAAAACTTAGTCCCTTTGTAAAATGTATAATTAAGCAATAGAATTCTTAATGAATCAGACAAAAGTTAAGTGTAGGACTGGCCAGATATGGGATGACTTTGACGTAGTTGGCCAGCTTAAATATATTGCAATATATGGACAAACAATCCCTGTGTTGTTTAAAGGGTAAGTCATTTTTCATTAGCAGTATGCACAAAATGTCGCTGTCTTAAATATATTGATAATGGGTTGAGTGCAGAGGACTCTTGTATTTGACTAATTATATTTATTTTTCAGTCCATCTATGTGTTATGTGGCTATTACTTATAATACACCCCGTAAAGAGTAAAAAGGCAATTCTTATCGTTTCTGGTTTCGTAGCTGTCTAATCAAGAGTAGATATATGATGCAATGATCATAATTTACATTTCTACTACTATTTAAACCTGGATTTAAATATTGGTTAAAAAATTTTGAGCCAGAGCCAGAACTAGGGAACTAGCGAGCAGAAGCATGAGCCTTGGGAGTAGTGGGGACTGGGTGGTGGTGCATGTGTATGTAAACCAAGTGGTGAGGGGTAGGCAGGCTTGGGCACTTACACTACTCGCCCAGCTATGTTTAGGACAGATATGGTACTGGGGAAAATAATAACATGAAGGTTATGGAGGTTGGTACAGTCTGTGTGAAAATGTTACCTGAGCCTGATGTTGCTTTGTTGCAAGTTGTGATTATGTTCTATTAACTGAGTAGCTTCTTCCTCCCACTGTTTTTTCTCCAACAGGAGAGATGCAACCTGTTGCACCAGCTCCTCATACTCGTCATTAATGTTCTTTATCGGTCTTTTCCTGCAACAGTATCTGAATATCAAGATGAATGCTAATAACCCAGGGACAATCATTATCATAGAGGCCCAGAGTCCATGCAAGCTTTCAGGAGATAAAAGGCGCATCTTGGAAAAAATCTGCTCCATTACCATGGCCTGTAGGAACACAAGAGGTGCTTAATTATTTTCCTTAATCCTTGTAAATCCTTGTAAATATTTAATGAGTTCATTGCTGATCTGCATGTGTGTGTGTCCTTGCTACTCCTACGCTCCCAACTAAACAATTGTTGTGCCCTCATAGCTTATTCCCCATCTCCATTCAACACCCCAAGCATCCTCTGTGCATCCTACTCCTTACCCATTCTTCATACTCCCCTTCCCCACAACAACAATCTTCATACATTCATAGCCTTTTTCCCAGGTCCCTCTGCCCTCCACTGATCCCAGGGCACTTTCATCCTGTTCAAGGTGTGGGGTATTTGCTATTGATAATGGCAGACACGAGGGGAGTATTTGCACCTACAGCAACCTACTGTAGATATATAGTGCATAAAGTACCCCCTCTTGTAAATTATATGTTCATCTCTGTGTGCAGATATAATAAACAACGTATATGTAAGCAGCACTTAGGAACACTCCTGAACTATAATGTTTATTTATCTGAATTCCAAATGCTAAGCTAGCCGACAGACAAACCTATCTGAACCCAATTTCCATATTCAGGTATCAAATTATTATTATGTAGTGGCCCTAGAGCCAGACTAGCATGTCATTTTGTTCCCTGTGCATTTTATAAGTATAACAAAGAGTGCAGAGACGAGGTGGGGTTGATCAGTTGCATGTAAACACAGCTGCAACAGAGATCCACAGAAATAGTATAGTATAAACTTGTAGCCCACTAAATTTCCTGTGGCATCTTATAGCAGCTTCTCTGGCATTTGCCAGAAGTTAGAGAATTCCAGTATGGGCCTGTCTGTTGGGAGACATGGCTTCCCCCTCATAATGGACTTGTGACAAACATGTCATGTGATAGAGATCTACTTAAAGGGCCTTTGCAGGCCCTATGTCTGGCACAGTCTTTTCCCTTTTTCTTTTGTGCACAAGACAACATACGATAACTCAGAGTAGCCTACAGAATAACAACTCTGCCCCCCTGCACTTGAACAGAGACTGCAGTGGGCACCAGTGCCCATCTATTTACATTCCATCCAACACTTACCTGGAGGGAATGTTTATCCACAGCCGTTATACAATCACACAGGTTCCAGAGGGCCTAGCTGTTATACCATTAAACAGGTTCCCCGGGGCTCAACTGGCCCTGAAGAAGACAGAAGCTGCTAAATACGGTAGGCTGTTCGCAACCTTAATTCTGAAATGAGTTCTACTGCTCCTGAGTCAGGCTTTAAGTCAGGGCTCCCAAATGCAATGTGACTCTTAGCAATGAAATTGGAACCTGTCATTGGTTGCCATGCTTTCCTGCTTGCCATTGGAGCATTTATTGCCACATATTCCTTTGCTACTTCCGGCTCCTTTTGTAAATAACCAAGAACCATAAACAGGACAGACAGGTTTCTGAGCAAGTAACACAAAACAAGAGAACTGCTGAAACTGACCACTGATAAAATGCAGCCACATGGAAGTTCCATGCAAACCCCGATTTTCTTGGGAGCCGGTGATGGTGCCCTCACAGTTACTATGCATGCTCCAGGCTTTTTACAGTTTTCCTTCTCAGTGATTACAAACTTCCTGCTTCACTAGTCCATTAGTTTGTGGGTGATACACTGAAGTTTTTAAAGACTGCACCTTTAAGAGAACTACTACCTTTTTTGTAAGTTTTGACATGTAATTGTTCTCTTGAACGTTAAGCATTATCTTAGGGAGCCCCACCCTGAAGAACAGCTTGAAAAGTTTAGCAGTAACTTGTTTGGCAGATCTTAAAGGAGAAACAAACCCATAATAAGATAAAATAAACCCTACCCCCTGCCCTACATAGACCCTCCTTCCCCCCAGCCTAGCTGCCCCCCCCCCCGGGCAAATGCCCCTAACTCTTTATTTACCCCTTCCACCTCAGTAATTTTCGGGATGAAACCGGCAGTTCGGAAATTTTCTTAAATTTTAGCAGATGCACAGTTGTCGTGAAACAGCAAATTGCTCCAACTGCGCATGCGCCCCTTCACCGGTTTCATTCAGAAGATTACCGAAGAGAAGAAGATGGCGTCCGTGAACTTCGCTGGACAGAATCTGCATGGGAGGGGTAAGTAAAGAGTTAGGGGCATTTGCCTGGGGGGGGGGGGTGGTTAGCTAGGCTGGGGGGGGAAGGATAGGGGTCTATGTAGGGTAGGGTTTTTTTATTAAGAGTTTGTTTCTCCTTTAAAGGCAATGGTTTTAAGTGGCGAGTATTGTAATCAAAGACTACTAAAACTAATTTGTGACCTTTTGCAGAAGGTTCCAAACAGCCCACTCTTTTAAAGGGGCATCTTTTAAAGGCAAATGTAATAAAGGGCAGGTTTTAGAATTTTTTTTGGTTGGTTAACTTGCAGTCTGTGTTTGTTTATAAATACCTGGCCAGAAAAACTTTGCAAGAATGTGGTCTAAGATTTATTCTCTGCCCAAATGTTCATTCCAGGGAACTGTATGAGCCTCTTGGAAACAATATTTGTTTCAATATCTCCCCTGTTTGTGTATTACTATACACTTTGTAAAACAGATCATTATTATAATTGAAAATGAGGAAAAAGTAACATTTTCAGGTACCATTACTTTGTCCCTACTTTTTACCACTTTGGCATTCAGATTGGCTTGCACTGGATCAACTCTATTTTATAACAAATTAGATTTTTAGAAGGCGCACACCCAATTTTAATTCAATAGTGAGGTGCTTGTCCCATGAAGTCCGCCCAAGTAAAGTCTCCGAAAAATTCAGTATAAAGATAAATATAGGGACTGCACACTCAAATTTAAAAAGGCAAAATGTTATTACATTTACAAAAATACATTTACATTTTCAGCTATGGCCCAATATTGGCCCATGGCCCAGTATTGGCCCTATGCGTTTCGACCACTAAAGTGGTCTTCATCAGGGGAAAAATTCATAAATTATTGCAAAAAAGATAAAAGGCAGAACAAATGTGTCCAACAAATAGGTTTAAATACCTTTGTGATGCGCTCCATAGTCTCCCTACGCATGGCAAGTGGCGTGTGACGTAAACTCAGAAAAGGCACAGTATACACAGCAGATAACAGATAAGCTATGTAGTATACAATAGAATTCTTCAGAACGTATGTTATCTACAATGTGTCCTGTTCTTTAATGGCTGCCCCCACAGCACACAGCAGCTTGTTTATATAAACTATAGTTGTTTTTCTGAAGCAAACACACCAGTTTTGCGAGGGCAAGGCACAAGTACGTTATATTGTCTTTCCTTTACAATACTTACATTTTTTGGTGTTATTGTCCCTTTATGGCTACTTTTGGTTATGAAATGAAGTGACATTTTAGCCCAAATAATCCAAAGGATACTTTATTAATATGGATTCAATTAAAGGAAAACTATACCCCCAAAATGAATACTTAAGCAACAGATAGTTTATATCATATTAAGTGACATATTAAAGAATCTTATCAAACTGGAATATATATTTAAGTAAATATTGCCCTTTTACATCTCTTGCCTTGAACCACCATTTTGTGATGGTCTGTGTGCTGCCTCAGAGATCACCTGACCAGAAATACTTCAACTATTACTGTAACAGGAAGAAGTGTGGGAAGCAAAAGACACAACTCTGTCTTTTAATTGGCTCATGTGACCTAACATGTATGGTTTGTTTGCAGGGCCGGATTTATAGTGGGCACCCCTAGGCCTGCTGACATTCGTCTCCCCCGTCCCCATTCTTTTATCCGTGCAAATTTTCATCATCATCAGTACTGGAGAAATGGGGATTGGTGCATGGGAAATGTAAAAAACGATTTTATCTCTTGTGCATCCCCAGTGTTTCTGAACCAATGTGGGTGTGGTAGGGCAGCATGCTGCCCCCTAAAATCCTGCCGCCCTAGGCCCGGGCCTTGGTGGCCTTTCCACAAATCCATGCCTGGGCACCTCTGCAACCCTCAAAAGCATAACAACAAGGAGCTGCCCCACCCCCAAAATAGTATCCTACTATCAGAAATGGAGTATTTGGAGGGACAACGATTTTGCTGATATTGATGGAGCCAACAAAATGTTTTAACTTAGAACTGACAAAACCTGCTGCTTCCCAACCTGGCCCAAATTCCTCTTACATTTATGACCCACTTCCAGCCCAATAATGTCATAGGTGGGTAAACAAGAAGGGGCATTTCAAGGAGTTAAACCTCCCCCCCATGCCCAAGCCACAAGTAAATCAAAAGTCTGACTGGTTTCTGCTGGACCCACTTATCACTAGCAGCTGTCAGGGTAGCCGGGTAAATGTAAAATCTAACAAAGACAAGAGAAACACACGCTGCAATGTTTGCACACACAAAACAAGCCAATACCGGGTACTTTCAATTCTATTTCTCATGTTTCCTCCTGTCATGTGACCTCATTGGGGGTAATACAGAGGTCTCTTTAATGTTCCCTCATTCTCCCACCAGTTTGTCACCTACTCTAGGTACTGCACCTATAACTACCATTGGTGTAAATTCCCCTAATTTTCCTCAGTTCTGCACTGATATATCCTTTGCAGTCTCCATAATCTGGCCTCTTGACCTACGTGTTAGGGAGATTTCCCTATTTTCAGTGGATGCTGCAGGAGAAAATGTTACATTGTGGAATGCATTGGACATTAGTATGTAATATATACACAAGATGGCGCTGTAACATTTATAAGGACGTGTGAGCTTTTGCTGGTTTTAGATTGATTATGGGGCTTATGTTCCAAAAGCAATTGCCATATGGCTCATGTATCCTTATAATTACAGTGGGGTACATTATCCCTTATAACAGGGATCCCCAACCTTTATTAGAACCCATGAGCAACATTCAGAAGTAAAAGGAATTGGGGAGCAACACACAGCATGAAAAATGTTCCTGGGTGCCAAATAAGTGCTGTGATTGGCCATTTAGTAGCCCCTATGTGGATTGTCAACCTACATTGAGGTTCTGTTTGGCAGTGCACCTGGTTTTTATGAAGCCAAAATTTGCCTCCAAGCCTGGAATTCAAAAATAATCACCTGCTTTGAGGCCACTGGGAGCAACATCCAAGTGGTTGGAGAGCAACATGTTGTTCACGAGCTACTGGTTGGGTATCACTGCCTTATAATATGAGTGATACTCAGAGATCCCTGTTTAACTCAGCCTGCGGCCTTGTGTCTTGATATGCTCACAGAACCCCTCAGTGATTTCTAATATCCTTATAATTTACAGTGGGGTACATTATCCCTTATAATACATGAGTGTTCCCTGTATAACTCAGCCTGCAGCCTTGTGCCTTTATATGGTCACAGAACCCCCAGTGACTTCTAATATCCTTATAATTTACATTAGGGGTACAGTATCCCTTATAATACATGAATGATATTCAGAGTTCCTGTATAACTTAGCCTGCAGCCTTGTGCCTTTATATGGTCACAGAACCCCCAGTGACTTCTAATATCCTTATAATTTACAGTAGGGGATACATTATCCCTTATAATACATGAGTGATAAAGAGTTCCCTGTATAACTCAGCCCCATATCTATTGTCCAATTGTTTGCAGGGCCAAGCAGGCAGCTACCCTCAGTGTTCCTGGCTTCAATTAGACAAAATTGCTTGAAATGGTCATTTTAGTTGATGGAAAAATCGTACATTTAAACGATCGATAAGCTTGGTCTTACGATAACAAAAAGATCTTTTAAAAATCCTAACATCTATGGCCAGCTTAAGGATATACCCCATGTCCCAAATGTGTAAGGTTTTGTGACCCAAGTGCTGGTACTTCTGTGCCATGTGAATTGATAATTGAATCTCAGTCAGACTCATCTCCTTACTTTATTTATTAAGTACAAAGGTCATTGTGCAACAAAATTCATGTTTATTTACACGTCACACAATAAAACAAGGAAAGGGAATTTTTTACAGTAACAAAAAAACATTTCCTGGGTTTCTCCCCTTGTTATTCATTATGTGCTTCCAGTACAAGACATGGGTGCAGAATTCCCTCATTTAACCACTATATAGGGTTGCAGGTGTATTTAGTGCTTAGAATTGATCTGTAGCAGCAACAATAGGCCAGCAGCTTCTACTTTGTCTAAGAGCCCATGGGTAGCCTCCCCATTTTTTTCAATCCCTGCTGGCTCTTTTGAGGCATTTTTATAAACGTAGTGCTACAGAGTCTCCAGTTAACCATATCAGTGCTGTGTAACAAGCATTTTAAAAGCCTATCTAACAAACTGTGCACTTTCCCTTTCTGCATTCCTCATGGAAGTGCTCTCACATTACTTTTATTGCAGAGAAACAAGAACAGCTGCCTGGCCAGTTAAAGGCGGCCAATCTTGAACTTGCTCTTAGTAGAATTTATGCTAGTCTGCTTGAGTGCAAGCCCTGAAAACTACCTATGTGGGAGGTATATCAATTGCACCAAGGCCTACATGGAAAATGACCAACTGCTGTTGTGATTGGGTGCATATATGCTGTTATTGCTCTGGGCAGCACATGCCATTCTCATGTGTGCTATATTTGCACTGACATTTGACTGATTGTTATAGAATTTGAGCAGTTTGACCCCAGACCCAGGCATATGTGTTGCAGGGTTGGCCAAGTGAGCAGCATGCTTTTGTGCCTGAGAATGGAGCAAAGTGTTTAGTGCTCTTCAGCACATGTGCAATTTAGTGCCGTGCAGCTGTCCCACGCCCTGGGTTCATTACAATACAAAGCTGGCTTGTCCAACTGCAGACGATGGATGTACAGTAACCCTACAAGGGATTTTTATGGCCCCAGCCATAGCATACATAGCATTATAAAAGGTGATTATGTCACACAGATAGAATCGCTGACCTTGTGTCTTCATTTGGACAGTCCTATAATAAAGAACCACAGCGGGACAAACCACAGGGAGACTGATGATGATTTTGGGGCAAACACGTTTGGGTTGACTACAGACATATGCATCTGGTTCTTCTGATTTATATTTACATCCCAGTTTATGTATTTTATCTGCAGCTGCCAGTTCCCATTATATATCTAATCACAGCAATACACTCAGAGTTCCTCTGCAAATTCAGAGAATGGGGACAGATGCATATTGCTTTCAGTGAATGCAACATCATGGGACCAGCAAGCACTGAGCGAGCCCAGTTCTGCAGCAGGCCCAAGAGCACTAACACTACAGGTATGGGATCCATTATCCGGAAACCGGTTATTCAGAAAGCTCCCAATTACAGAAAGGGTGTCTCCCATAGGCTCCCATTTTATCCAAATAATCCAAATTTTTAAAAATGATTCTCTGTAAAAATAAAACAGTACCTTGTACTTGATCCAAACTAAGATATAATTAATCCTTACTGGAAGCAAAACCGGCCTATTGGGTTTATTTAATGTTTACATGATTATCTAGTAAACCTAAGGTAGAAATATCTGTTATCTGGAAAACCCCAGGTCACAAGCATTCAGGATAACAGGTCCCATAGCTGTAATACAATACCGACGAATACTTTTAATAACAATGTCAATAACTGACATTTCAGATTGAGCAAAGCCGGTTGTAAAGGGAAGGTTGCTCCGGGCTCGATGCAGCAGGGCAGTCAGTAAGTTTGTGGCACCAAGAATACAAATCTCTCTATTTATTTACACACTTACAGTGAGTGCTACTAAACTCTGCATGGAAAAGGTACAAACTGGGCTGTGACACATCTGTACAATGTGAAGGCACAAACACAGCAATGTCCATGCGAGACAGGGACAGACGTTATACAGTACATTCAGTATTAAGACTTCAAGTGCAACAAATTCTTTCATTATACACCCACAATTTCTACAGGCTTCTTGGGGATTTTCTTGGCATACATCCAGTTCCCACTCTTTCCAGATGGTATCCATTCCCAAGTGTAATTATTCATGGATCCTCTCGTGTTGATGTCAGTAAAATATAAGAGGGTGCAAGCTAAACACCCTTATATGTATCTGTATGGACTTATTCCCGTTTAACTCCCAGTATATCTCAATTCAGATATTGTGTAGAAGAAGTCTTTTCTTCTTCAGCAACCTGTAAGTGGGAGTGCTGTGGAGAATGCATTGCAATGGAGTGCCTTGGCATACACACAGTTAATCCTTACACATCACCTATGTGGGTCTGTGGTGGCAAAACAAGGGTGTGTTCTTCAAAGAGACATTAGGCCTGATGAGGCGAAATCATGTGACACACGGCCCAAGAGTGCACTTTGTATCCGGATAAGAGAAAGCGTCAAATAGCTAAAAGTCTTCTCTTCCAGGCCTGACAGGGCACAGCAGCAACACGGACTAAAGTGACTTCCAAAAGTGCAACGGAACAAATACATTGGCGTGGGCTGTAGGTCACAGGAGAATTAATCTGCCAAAGCCACAGACATTCACTGGGACACTAAGATTAAAAATATATAAAACTGTTTATATGAGCGACAGTACAAGTGATCCCGTATTTTCTTCTGCCTGAATCGCTTAGTTCTTTATTTCCAGTATGGAAGGGTCATGGTCCAGGATGGCCAAGATGATCTTATCCATGTACTGTCGTAAACGGTAGTTAATGTCTTCCTGTTCCTTTAAGGCCTCCATCAGCTGAAAGAAATCAAACAGTGGATATTATTGTCTGTGCTGTGACGGGGCGATGGGGGGTATTAGTTCCCAATGAACACTTGGCTTCAACCTTGGCCATATATTAAGTCATCAGCTGGGTATGACTAAAGGCTGGGAAAGAGCCTTTGCTTCAAATTAAAGCAACACCCCCCCCCTTTAGGTAGTGGATGAGTGCAAGAGTCACATTTCTGTAATGGCAAAAATGGTCACATTACATGTGTCAGAGGCTCAAGCACTGAGGGGCAAATTCACTAAGATTCGTAGTTGCGCCAGCGTCCACTTCGCCAGGCGTATTTTCGCCAGCGCTACGCAAATTCACTAAAATCTGAAGTTGCGCTCTGGGGAAGTGTAAGGTTGCGAAGTTGCGCTAGCATTAATTCACCAACAAAATGAAGTTACGCTAGTGATGCTTACTTTGCATACGGCGCCAAATTGAAGTTACAATGGAGGTATATTTAGCATCACTACACAAGCCTGGGAAACCTTCAAAACACCAAATAAAATGTTTATTTTGCCCTACACATATGCCCACTGTATAGTTAAGGTGCCATGAGTTAGGAAATGTAGGGGGGGAAGGAGGGTAGCCCCAAAAAATTTTTCGATCTTTTTCTGACTATCACCCATAAAAAAGAAAAAACGCCAGTGTTTTTTGGGACTTCGAAAAATGTGTAACTTTTTTTGAAGCAATCCCTATGTACTCTATTGCACTTCGCCTGGTCTGAGGTGGCGAAGGAAGTCTTGCGTAAAAGGTAGCGTTCAGAAAAATTCGCACGTCAGTGAATTTGCGTAGTTACGTCCGTTGCGCAAATTCGCCAGGCGTAAGGGTGCGAAGTAACACTAGCGAATTTACGCCAGCGTCCGTTAGTGAATCGACGAATTAACGAAAATGCGCTTCGTCCTTTAGTGAATTTGCACCTGAGAGAGAATTAGAGCTGGTCCCTGCAGGCACCATCATGGTTACCATTAAGTAGCAGCAGATTTACTCTTCGCTTACAGGACATGGATCAGTACATAACACAAAAGCCTTATAGCCTGATGTATGTGGCACAGATAATTCCCACATAATCTCCAATGAGCATTCTAATAAGATTTGTGTTAAAGGATTTAGGCAGTAGAAGGGGCTAAAACTGCCTAAATGGAACAATCTTTAATGCATCTGGGTTACTTTCAATTTAACTCTATGATGACATGGTTATGAGTCTGATGCATGTTAACTACCTTTACTCTCTTTACCTTTACCTTTACCTTTACTCCCTCTGAGTTCTATGGGGATAGATTGCTTTAGGGCGCAGTAGAAGGTATGGAAGTGCCATCTCTAAGGATATAAGCATTGTCATGTTAATCTCTTACCTCATCCTTTGAAGCCGAGTCTATTTCTGCAGCCAGAGACTGAGCTTTGGACTGGGTTGAAAAGAGATTCTTTGCTTCATACAGGCTGAGGCTGAGGATTTGTCCACTGAGGTCATCGTTCTGGTCCCGAAGTTTCTGATTATCCTATGGACAGATTATCAGTCAGCACCATCTAACATGACTGTGTAATGAACACATGGGAGGCCACCCACAAAATATAATATTCACCAGCTGTTTATTATACCCCTAGTGTTGCATTCCCTACTCAAACCAATAGTATCAGCTGAATTATATGCCTCATCTGGCTTTCAACTCAGTTTTGGGGTTGGGCCTGCATTTATATAATATTGCAGAGTGGGACATTTGGGGACACAGGTGTCAATAGAGTGGCCACTGGCATATACAGAAAACTCTGAGCCGCTGACTTGTGCCTTGAAACTGACCAAAGTCCTTGCTATCACCTAGTCTGGGCTATGCCATGCTGTTGTTAGGGTTCTGTGTATAACGTATCCCTTCATACACACAGGCTATGTGCAGGCTGCCGAAGGGCTCATACCTGCTTTAGCCGCCTGATTTCTTGCTCTAGTTCCCCCTCCCTGGTCTTCACATTGAACTCAGTGAGCCCAGAAGAAGAGCCCCGACCACGGCCAGACTTTTCACATTCTAGTTTGTAGATCTGCAAGTGTTCCAGCTCCCGTCTCAAGTCTTCTATGAGCTGCCAAAAAGAAAGGGCCAAAGGTCACTAGATAAAGTAGGAACGGGTAGAGTGCTCTCCATGATCCACTAAACCTTATTCTTCTCAACCTCTGGGTGCACCAGGTAAGTGATTTGACAATGCATATTTAATAATATACAGGGCAGATATTTAGAACTCACATCCTGGGTGGCTTCTCTCTCCTTCTGGAAATGAAGGCGGTTCTGCTTCAGCTTGTCCATCATTTTCTTATATAAATCCATCTCATCCTTCAGCCGCAGGCTGGTGTCTTCCAGCTTGTCTGACATTCTCTGCCGCTCCTGAGCAAATGGAGAAGCATTGTTCTGTATAAGGTCTGCCTCTCACATTATGCAGCAATATTCCATTCTAACTTGGAGTGATTTATTTAGGGTGGGGTATCATGATCAAGTGAAAGGGGCACTGAGCAATACACACAGTAGATAACCCCAGCACAGTAAAGTGTGGAGTGCACACAAAGTGTTGTATTCAGCAATTGCTTAGACTACAGTGCACACATCAGTTGTGCGTACACCTGCATTCCTTCGGTCAAATGTTGCTTTGGCCTGTTGGTGGCCAATTAAATGCCATAACCAACAAAACCAGTATTTGTTCTAGAGAAGTAAGGAGAACAGACAGTGATTGTGAGCTTACCTCATCTATTTTCACTGTGTGTGTTTTTAGCCTGGCTAAGGAAGTCAGTAAGTCTTCATTTTCTTCTTCCAGCTCTTGAACCCTGAGGAACAACAGCACATGAGTCCAAAGAAATAAATTTCATTCAACATATGGACCCGGCAGCCACACAACAGTAACATTCACAGTGAGTTCAGCCTTTCTGTTTGGATCTCTTACACAGAAAATGATGCTCAGTGTTATAGTTTAACTTCTTGGCAGGAAAGAGAGAGTCAGAGCAAATACCATCTATTATTATGTTTTATTGCAAGAGAGAAATAATACAAATAAGCACAGCAGTTCATGAGCAGTGTTTTATACATACATAGTCCAAGTGGCCTCTTAAGATTATAATGGTACTGTATCCCCACTTGTGTTATCAATAGGGCTTGGGCTGAACATACCCAGTTTGCACAAGGGGCTATATAACCCCTTGTGTAACATAAGTGCAAATAAATATGCTTATGCTGATCCTTAAATGGGCCCCAGGAACCCCCCAGGAGCCATCAAACCAACAGGTTATTGGCCTCCCACTTACAAAGCTCCTCATAGGGTCTGGTAACCAACCAATGTATTAAGAAGCTGATGATAGAAATGTTGTTGTTTTGTGTTGACATATTTTATGAGCCATTATTCTATGACTGAAATTGTAGAACTAGAACATATGTTATTACCATGTCATAAATGGAAAGTAAAAACAAGGGCAGTATACCCCTTGTGCAACATGAGTGTAAAGAATAGGGCTTGTTCTAAACATACTTTCATTAAAGTGAAACAATCTCTTGAGCTAAACAGGAAAATTGATGCTCCTCCAAGTCCTTGCAGGGTAGACATACTCAGCTTCTGATAGGACGTCTCAGCTGCTAGGTATATGGCAGCTCACACATTCATACAATGAATACATTTATCATATAACCTTATTTTGTGGTTCAAGTGAATGTGTTGACATACAGCAGTGCAAACAATGTCCCATATACAGTTTTCTAAGGTGCAGACATCTCTGGCTCATGCAGACACTGTAATTTGGGAATACAATCTGCATCCTGCTGGTGAGATTCCTAGTTTTAGGTCAGGCTAAAAATGTTGAAATATTAATGCTGAGCCAGGGGCACCAGTGCCATTAGACACATTATAGAAAGAATGGCATGGGCATACAAGTTTAAGGCATGCCTGGCATATTACCTTGCACTCAGCAGTTCAATCTCAGTGCATTTCTCCTTCTCCAGCTTACTGTAGGTCTCTCTGTGGCGTTTACTTTCCTTATCCAAAACCTGCTCAGACCATGTCTCCTGATCTTTCAGAAGCTCTTCC